>NC_134358.1:98893155-99493155 GCF_048569485.1 Anomaloglossus baeobatrachus | reverse complement strand
AAATTACATTGTGTCATATCTTTTTTTTAACAAAAATCAGGCCAAAATGGAGAAGCAGTATATGAACAATTAAGTACACCCCATGGATCAATAGCATGTAGAGCCACTTTTAGCAGCAATCACTTGAAGTAATCATTTTCTGTTTGACTTTATCAGTCTCTCACATTGTTCTGGAGGAATTATGGCCCAGTCATCTTTTCAACATCACTTAAAGGGAATCAGTCACCACATTTGAGCTGTCTTATCTACTAATACGGGCATACAGGTTGTAGAATGCTGAAAAAAAGCCATATCTGTCTGTCTCATATTAGATTATTTGTTATCAATAAATCATCTTTTATATACAGTATATCACAAAAGTGAGTACACCCCTCACATTTTTGTAAATATTCTGTTATATATTTTAATGGGACAACACTGAAGAGACGACACTTTAATACAATGTAAAGTAGTCAGTGTACATCTTGTATAACAGTGTATTATTGGTGCCCTCTAAATAACCCAAAATACAGCCATTAATGTCTAAATTGTTATTTAAAATAAAGGATTTTTGTGTTTTTTTTCTTTTTACTTACAAAGTTAAAAATGGGTAGTAGTCTCTTAGACCTCTCTCCATTACCAACCAAGGGCTCAATGGCAACTGTGGTTTTTGACAAATCACAGCTGTCAACCCAGGGTTTGATGACAGCTGTGATTTTTGACAAATCACAGCTGACATCAACCCCATATATTACCCCAATTGCCCCCACACAAGGGCAGACGAGTTGAGTCGGGTAAAGTGCCACAATTGGCACATCTAATGTATGCGGCAATTGTGGGACAGCAGTGGACTGCTATTTTTAGACTGGGGAGAGCCCAATAACCATGGACTTTCCCAGCCTGAGAATACCAGCCAACAGCTGTCTGCTTTATCTGATCTGGTTATGAAAGATGGGTAAGAGCGAACTTCTTTTTTTATTATTTATTGAAATAATTAAAAAAAAACAGTGTGGGGGAGTCTTTTTTTTTATAACCAGCCAAAATAAAGCACACAGATGGGGATTACAGCCCACAGCTGTCTACATTACCTGCATTGGTTATCACAAATAAGCGAGAGACTGCATGTCTTTTTTTTTTTACTGTGTCTACCAATCACAGTAATGCCAGTAACTAATATGGCTATAGCATTACTGTGATTGGCAGGCAATCTTCGCATGTTTAGTGGCTGAAAATCAACACCAAACATGTGGGGAGAGAAGTTGAAACTCATGAGGCTAATACCAATATACTTGATGAGAAACAAATATCCCGAATATCTTAATATTCGTGTGAGTAATGAATGGTGCTGAATATATTTGTTCATCACTATCACTAAATATCTCCTTATTTCCTAATGGAGAACCAAATAATCCAGATTTGATTAATCCTATACAAAACGTACCAATATGTTTTCATAGTAGTACAAATACCTCTCTTTTTATTCTTAGTACTGGCATATCTCCATATTTATTAAGTCGCCCAGATATCCTCATATCGATTGATAATCAGTAACATATTCCCATATTAAATTGTAGGAAATATACCAATGAATTACTCTTCCAAGGGGTCCGGGAAGAATAAAAAATGTTTTATGTAAAGTGGTTAAAATACAACGCGTTTCAGCCTTTTGAAAAGGACTTCTTCAGGTAAAAAAAAATATTATGATTAATAAAATGTCAGCACACGCACAATCATGTTACTAACCATGGAATGCGGCCTGGTTTTGGCCTGGCTGTCTAAGCACATACACATTAAAGACCATATAGACTATATGCAAAGCCCAAAAAGAGGGAGACACGCCCCTATATGTACAAAGTGCAACAAACGAAATCAAACCAAAGAAATAAGCTAGACTATATGTTGGCGACATGTAGGTACATGTTCACACTGGGGCCATTAATGGTCATAACGTAGGATAAAAACAAAATGAGGACACACTATGCTGATTGTTTACACCTTGTTGTGGTGGGACTGCTTTTAAGCTTTTTGATCAAAATAGTGTCATCTAAGTACCTTATTATTATTATTTAATATTATAGCGCCATCAATTCCATGGCGCTTTACATGTAAAAGGGGTGTACATAATAGGGACAAGTACAATAATCATAAACAATACAAGACACAAACAGGTACAGGAGTAGAGAGGTCCCTGCCCGCGAGGGCTCACAGTCATCTAGGTACCTTATGTTATTTGCATGTATCATTACCATTTATTTATTACTTACTGCAGGGTATTTGCTCATTTTCTTTTTGTCTGTTAGTGGCCACAGTGTGAATGCGCACCTACACTTCGCACGTATTGCAATATATGCTCCAGATCATTAATTTTCTTTGATTGTATATTATGAACAAAGAAAAATATGTGATTTATCCAATGATACAAAAACAATAATCTCAGCACAGCAATTATACAATATATCATCTACCATGATATAATCATATGCAATGTAGACTGCAATGTCGGAGACTTCGTTAGGCGCTTCCATTTTCAGTTCTGAAGGAAAAAATAGCAATGCATGCAACACTATATTTCCTTAATAAACCCAGGCAGATTGCATGAGTGGGGTCCATAAGGTGCACTATTATTAACAGATCGAATGACTAACCTTGTAAAGCACTGAGGTTTTCTTCATAAATGGAAGCCACAGTGTTGATTTCCATATATAAATAGCAATTTGAATTCACTTATTGTCTGCTAGGCATTCTCCTGGGGAAGTGTATTTGTTCAGGGTGAGCAGCACAGACTTTAGGCATTGATGCAGCAATGCTGGGCAACCAGATTATACATGGAACGGTAAGGACATGGGAAACTGGATATGGAGGATGGCAGGTGGATCAGTAGAGTTAAAAGTACTAGATGGAGCAGCACCTGGAACAAAATGTATGGATGAAGAAATGGTTCTGCCATGGGCGCCGCTCTCCTTCGCCAAGCAGATTCTGTGTGCAGACATAGCTTCGGGTGCATGACATTTACTTGCTGTTTCAGGCTGGTGCTCATCACCCTTGCTGCCAGTCGTCAATGCCGTCAGCTTGTAAGATTCAAAACACCAGAGTTCAGTTGGCTAACCAGTTTTTGTTTACTTCCATTCTTCACTCCGTTATGACAGACATGACCTTCCTTTCTCGCTCTGTAGGGTAAACGTCTTAATTCTGTCCCCCGCTATCTTGGCCCTCCTCCTCAATACCCCACAGTCTGTGTCTCCTCCCCCTTATACTGCACACTTTCGCCGCTTCTGGGCCCCGATGGCTTCTCTAGATGGACGACGCTGTAAGTCCACCGAGGTGAGACTAAAGCGGGCTTTACACGCTGTGACATCGCGAGCGATAGCACCTGCCCACGTCGGTGGCGCGTCACGGGGTGATCGCTGCTGTAGCGAACAATATCGCTATGGCAGCATCACACGCAATTACCTGTTCACCGATGTCGATGTGGCCGCCGAACAATCTCTCCTTTAAGGGGGAGGTTCGTTCGGCGTCACAGCGACGTCACTAAGCGGCCACCCAATAGAAGCGGAGGGGCGGAGATGAGCAGCCGGAACAGCCCACCTCTCTCCATCATTCCTCATTGCCGACGGCCTCAGGTATGATGTTGTTCCTCGTTCCTGTGGTGTCACACATAGCGATGTGTGCTGCCGCAGGAACGACAAACAACCTGCGTTCCAAATGAGGAATGATTTTTTAAAAATGAACGACGTGTAAACGACAAACGATTTGACACCTTTTTGTGATTGTTACTGATCGCTAAAAGGTATCACACACAACGACATCGCTAACGAGGCCGGAATTGCGTCACCAACACCGTGACCCCAATGATATCTCGTTAGCGATATCGTTGTGTGTAAATGGGCCTTTAGGCTCTGGACCTCCAGAGGTTATCCTCTCAATTTGAACCCACTTCTCAATTGACTCCCCTCTGGAGCTCTCTCTCCTAACCATATGCCCTGCCATCTCTCACTCCTTCCTTTCACTACTTTAACCCTATGTTATCCAACATCTCTTTTAAAACTCGCTCTACCATTGGCTAACCCGACTTCTAGGTGGCAGAATTTGGTAACCTAATAGACAGTCCTAACTCTACTACCCACAGTACCTATTCTTCACTTAAAAAAATACAATTATAATATTCAACAGAATATACATAAGTAATAGCACATTTACATAATGGGGCACTGCCCACCTATTACTTGGACAGCATCTAGATGCAGAAGCATTAAATATTTATAGCACCCTTTCACTTATGTATTTATTATGTATTTGTAGTGCCCATCTTCTTCCCTTTTGTCAGTTTTACATGTAACGACTGATAGTTTGCTCTCTTGATTTACATGTCTCATATTGGTAACACTCCCTTTTATTTATAATAATCTATGGAGGAAAATTCTCAGGGAGATCTATGTCCGGCCCATAGATCATAACAGTGTGATGTCCTAACACTAGGTGTCGCAAGACACACTAATGGAGGAGTAGTGAGATGCTTAAACATTAGGTATTGCTAGAAACATTAGTGGAGGACTAGTCAAAGAAGCCTAAAGGTCAGGAGCTGGGAAAAAACATCAGGTACACGGGGAGATAGGAGGCCCGAGGTCAGGGTACGAGCTGGAGGTCTGGAAGCCAGGAGGTCACGTCAGGTTCACGGAGAGAGAGCGGGGCCGAGGTCAGGGTACGAGCCAGAGTTCTGGAATCCAGGAGGTAATGCTAGGTACACGGGAAAAGAGCGGAGCCGAGGTAAGGGTACAAGCCCGAGGTCAGGGAAGCCTGGTAGTCGAGTCAGAGTCAGGGGAACAGGTGGAGAAGGGGACTTAGGTTAGGGGTAGCGGTGACAAGATCAGGACAGTCACTTACAGGAACCAGAGACGCAACTGCAATACAGGAACTATCACTGGCTGCATTTCGGGTGGAGTTGTTTCTAACGAAAGCAGAGCAGTCGCCAAGAATGAGGTTCCAGTTTACAGGTTACTCCCAAAACTAACACAGTGCCCAAGTCCGGGAACAACTCATCCACCAGAGCATAACACAAAAACAAGGCATCAGCTCTGCAGGAGAGCAGAGCACCGCCAATCATGATCATGACAAACAGCTCATTTACATATTAAAAAAACATGGATTTCTCGGGAATAAGAAATCAGATCACAGATATCAAGGTATCATTTTGTTCAGCATGAACTACATGCTCATGTGACGCCCTGGGCAAGCCAGGGGTCACAGGTCGTTACACCACCACACCCTACACCCCAGTAAGGCACACCAAAGCTAACCAAAAATCCTTGTTGCCTTCCTCCAGAGGCTGATGTTCACACCAGGGGGTAGGCCAGGCGGTTGGCTCCGCCCACCGAGGAGGACACAGCTCTGGAGGCGGGAGGAAACCAGGCAGATTAGCCCAGGCAGGGCTTGTGTGAGGAGTCCAGCTAGGGACAGAAAGGAGTAAACAGCTAAGTGAAAGTGAAGTGGCAGTTTAGTACAGCCTGAAGTGGTCTGAGGCTGTGTGCCTGGACAGAGACAGCAAGGTCAGCAGATGGTGGAGATTGTCTGGAGTGGGACTGTTTGGAGGTTCCTGGAAGGACCGCGGACGGGTGGTGACCCGGCGGTCTGGAGCAGCGTGCAAAGGACAGTCAGTACCAGGGCAGGGGCCTCTCGGACCCCGGCAAGGCTAGGAGTCGCCATAATTTGCCGAATCCGTCAGTCAAGGGGACGTAAATCCCCCAACAGCCAAGTCCCGATTGAAGGCAACAGCTCAACCATTACAGGGGAGACACCGCCACCGCCAGGGCACCAGTTTCCCCAGGGCCAGCGCCTGCGGGCAAAGTGAGGAGCTCCTCCGGCCCAGATTGTAGTCGGGGAGCGGGTAACCGGTGGGAACCCATCGCTACCAATAGATGTAACATAGGTGCAGGGAAGATTGACCATCACCGCCAACTGCAGGGAACCGCAGCACCGTGAACCGTCCGAGGGACCCGTCCAACCAGCCGTTTGTTTACCGAGAACTGTGTCGTGGTTACTGGCTGAGTGAGTACCTCCGTGCCGCAAGGCACAGCGCTGCCCCCGCGTCCCTGCGCCCACCAGGCCCTGCATCTCCCATCCCATCACCGGACCCCGGGATCACCAACCCCTACCCACGGAGGGGCAACACAACACCTGGCTGCTCCGCATCACCATCCCCGGGATCCCCATATTGAGCAGCGGTGGTGAAATCACCACAACCGTGGGTGGCGTCACGGACAATAAACAATCCCCACACCCAACAACCCCCTTTCACTCACGGGCGAGGAGTGCCGCTCGAGAACCCCCGGGATCCGGCCTACAGCTCGAGCCACCACTGAGCAGCAACCACCGGACCCGAGCAGAAGGGGGTGAGCGTAGTGTGCTGACACCCTCCTCCCCGCCCGCGACACTCATATAGAAAGCTTAGATTTGTTGATCCTACTGATAAATGCCCTTTAATTAGGGCAGAAAAGGGGTTTTATAAACCAGACAACCCACTGATAATTCTGATGTAACCACTTTTGCAGGTTATGTCTACCTCTCCCTACCTTTCCTCTCGGCCCTCATTGTGTCTTTACTAGATTTCATAATAAACTTATCTAAACTAATAGTCATGGTTATTGGCAGTTTAAGCTTCATTGTATTTACAGAACATTTTCGATTGGAAAAATGGATTTACCTGCCAAGGATATATCTGATTTTATGTTTGCATATTGTCATGTTCAGATATGTACAATACATTTTATTTCTGTGTTGTTTATCATGTAAATTCTATTGGCATATGGATCTATGGAAAAATAAGTAATATTGTCCAGTGTAGAAAAGCTGCACTTAAAGCTGACATATAAATCTCTATTAGAAGGGGAGGCAGGAGTAACACCACTTAATGGTCCAGAGACTCTTAAATAGACTGTTCACATGAATATTCTGGTCAGCAACAGCAGTGCTTAGTGAGATGGCTCAATGAATTGGATAATACAGTGCTTATTTGGCAAAAGAAATGAGCTCCATACTGGATAATGAATGCTTCTGACTTCATTAACTGTGTGCACAGACACATAGCTTTCAGCGTCTGTAAACATATATATTTTAGCTCAGCATTAATACAGGAGCATTATACATATTTCATGCTTTAGTCTACGTAGGATATTACTTTAATGTCTATCTTGGCTTGCATATTAGAAGACAATAATCCTGCAATTTCATTTATATGTATAACTAACTACTTCTAACATAAACTATGAGGATATAAAATTGCCATTCTAAGCAAAACAAGAGAAAAGATAAATTAGCATTGCTCATGAATATTGGAGAGGATTACTGTGGTGCAAAGTCCCAGCATTGCCATTATATTAATCCAAAAAAATGAAAAAAGTAATTATAAAACATGATATACTTTCCATCATCCCATATATATCCATAAAATGTGCAGTACGGCTAGCATTCATCACAATGGTGTCAGCACCCAAAATGGATGTAAAATATTCAAAAATACACAGGTGATTACATAACACTACTGATCAGTAAATTAGATAGAACATAGCATACTTGTTATCTGGTGACTTAGTGAAGACATGTGATATTAAATAATGACTAGCGATGAGTGGATCAAGCAAAATTGAAATTCGCCGGTTTGCACAAGTTTTCCAGGAGCTTCGATTTGCAGAGAAGAAGTTTAAAGAGGTCGTCCACTAGTTTTATATTGAAGGTCTATCCTTAGGCGGGCTTTGCACGTTGCGACATCGCAAGCCGATGCTGCGATGTCGCACGCGATAGTCCACGCCCCCGTCGCAGCAGCGATATCTTGTGATAGCTGCCGTAGCGAACATTATCGCTACGGCAGCTTCACATGCACTCACCTGGCGTGCGACGTCGCTCTGGCCGGCGTCCCGCCTCTTTCCTAAGGGGGCGGGTCGTACAACGTCAGAGCGGCGTCACACGGCAGATGGCCAATAGAAGCGGAGGGGCGGAGATGAGCAGGATGTAAACATCCCACCCACCTCCTTCCTTCCGCATAGCCGCCGGCGGCAGGTAAGGTGATGTTCCTCGCTCCTGCGGCTTCATACACAGCGATGTGTGCTGCCGCAGGAACAAGGAACTACATCGTACCTGTCGCGGCACCGGCATTATGAAAATGTCGGAGAATACACCGATGATATGATAACGACGCTCGTTAATCGTATCATCTAGAATTTACACACTACAATGTCGAAAGTGAAGCCGGATGTGCGTCACTTTCGATTTGACCCCACCAACATCGCACGTGCGATGTTGCAATGTATAAAGCCGCCCTTAGGATAGGTCATCAATGTCTGATCAACCGGGGTTCTACACCTGACACCTTGCTGATCAGCTGTTCTCGGTTTGGGGCGGCGGCAACAGACAGCTGGAAATGTTCAGTTCTGGAGCTGTCCCACCAACCGATATCAATCGTAACCAGGAATTGCAGATCCACCTCCCATTTAAATCAATAGGTGGTGGATATGTAGTACCCGGCCACGACTACCATCAGTTTTTGGGGAAGCTCCGCAACAGAGCATTTCCGGCCACCTGCTGCCGCCGCCCAGACCAAGAACAGCTGATTGATGGGGATGATGGGTGATGGACCCTGGCCGATCAGACATTGATGACCTATCGTAAGGATAGGCCATTAATGTAAAAGTAGGGGCCAACCTTTTTAATATATCTTACTATACTCTGGAGTCTCTCAAAACCCAGAGCATAATAAGGGAAAGGTGCAAAAAACCCAACAAAACACATACATTGCCACTCGGAACGGATCCTCATCATCACACATCCTATCTTCTATGCAAAGGGATGTGCTCTGTGATCTTGAGTAAGGTATGAGTAGAACTGGGCCGAGCTTCTTCAGAGAATGAGTTTAGTGTGGATTTTTGTTCTCTCAGCATCAATCTGAAGATGCGACAAGGACCAGACGTATGATGGTGAGGAGAGGCGGGGCCATAGCGCTGAGTGGTTCAGTGAGTATAACCATTTTTTAACCTATTGATGGGCCTTAATAGTTCAGGTAAATGGTGTCCAGAATGCACCATTTTGCTGAATCTGCGCAGAAATTGTTTATATAAAATCTGAATTTTGCTGAATGTTGATTTTTTACATAGCTGCCCAATCAGTCTTTGTGCCAGTGTAAGCAATGAAGGACACTGGTTTCTTCATCATGCTAATCAGTAATTTGATTTTCCAGGATATTAACAATAATCGTTTATTCTACTTCCAAGACCCTTGATAATCAACAGAAGGCACATATCTCTCAATGGTGCATATGGACAGCAACAGTGCCTGGTGCTACATTCATCCTGTTCCATCTCAATTGCGGCATGCAGTGCTACTTGGCACAGCTGTCGAACCACACAAGCTTCTGTGCCAGTGTAAAAACCCCTCAAATCAAAAGTGGTCCATATCAACTTGAGCCCTAAGGAACTCCTATACTGTATCTTTTATCCTGCTGATTGTGAGGACCTATGACATACAGAGCGAGAAGCAGGGAGAGCAATGTCAGCTCTGCTTCATCGCTATGTACAGACAAGCATCTATACAGAGTGACAAGCAGGGAGAGCAAAGTCAGCTCTGCTTCATCACACTGTACAAACAAGCATCTATACAGAGCGAGAAGCAGGCTGACAGTGATAGTCAAACTTCAATCAAGTCCATGGCCAAGCCGTGGACTTGGATGGACCCTGACATCACCATGAACACGGCCGAAAAAATCTGAAGACTGCCGAGTGATGAGCAGTGCAATGAATACTGCCTGTAGTTAATGATCGGACACAGAAGCAGAAGTGGCTGGGACACAGCGGCTGACCGGGTATGCAGGATGAGTCATGGGACCGGTAAGTATAATCATAATGTTTTTTAATAATGTGTTTTTTTTACAGCCCCTGGACACTAACTGGACACTAACTGGACCTAAACTGTAACACGAATTTCCCAGGAAAAAAAACTTGTGTTCGGGACCGTGTGTATGAATACTATGTGTTTGGCACAGACCCCGAACTTTACAGTTCGGGTTCACCCGTCACTACTCAGTGCTAATTTTTAGTTTAACCATGGGGCAGTGTTCACAGGACTCTCTTGAGCGGTGTCTTTAGACAACCATATAAGTGACACTCCTTTGGAAAGACTATAAAAGCTACACTACATAAAAAAGCCTAACTCTGGAACTCTAAGGCAGAAATAAAAAAATACTCAGGGATTAGCAAGTAATAGTCAAAGGCCATATAAACAAGTTATTTACGGAAGAGATAGCAAATCTGATGGTCTTCAGAAAGAATAATGAATTTTCAGAAAAAAAGACTATAGGACTTATTCATCATTGCTTTTGCACTTTTTTTTTGTCTATATTTGTGTGTTTTTAGACTGTTTTTTTGTTTGCTCCTTATTAACGATTTCATTTATGCTTTTTTTAAAGTCAATTTAAAGTTTGTTCATCTGTTTTTTTTTATGTCGAACAGTCTAGGTTTTCCTTTTGTTTTTGCTTGGTTCATCATTTGGGACTTTTTGAAAAGTCCCAATATTTTTTGTGCAAATGTACTTTAATCCTCCTTTGAATGATTTTATGTAGGCCAGAAATAATTGCAACATTTGGGAAATGTGCAACTTTTTTTCTCTAAAAAAAAAAAGTGATAAAAAAATTAAAGACAAAAATAAAGACTATTCTTTACTTTTCTAAAAAAATTAAATCATATGCACCATTTTGAAGAACTTGGCAAGAAAAAATGGCAATGAATACCACAAGAAAAAAAAGAAAAGGGAATTAGAAAAGAAACAAAAATGATTAATTAGGGCTTAGTTGTTTGATAACACAGGTCTGTAAAGGCCCCGTCACACTAAGCAACATCGCTAGCAACATCGCTGGTAACGAACAACTTTTGTGAAGTTGCTAGTGATGTTGCTGTGTGTGACATCCAGCAACAACCTGGCCCCTGCTGTGAGGTCGTTGGTTGTTGCTGAATGTCCTGGGCCATTTTTTAGTTGTTGCTGTCCTGCTGTGAAGCACAGATCGTTGTGTGTGACAGCGAGACAGCAACAACTAATGTGCAGGCAGCAGGAGCCGGCTTCTGCTGAGGCTGGTAACCAATGTAAACATCGGGTAACCAAGAAGCCCTGTCCTTGGTTACCCGATATTTACCTTTGATACCAGCCTCAGCCGCTCTCACTGTCAGTGCCGGCTCCTGCTCTGTGCACATGTAGCTGCAGGACACATCGGGTTAATTAACCCGATGTGTGCTGTAGCCAGGAGAGCAAGGAGCCAGCGCTAAGCATTGTGCGCGGCTCCCTGCTCTGTGCACATGTAGCTGCAGCACACATCGGGTAATTAACCCCATGTGTGCTGTACTAGGAGAGCAAGGAGCCAGCGCTCAGTGTGCGCTGCTCCCTGCTCTCTGCACGTGTGGCTGGTCACTGGTTGCTGGTTAGCTCACCAGCAACTCGTGTAGTGACGCTCCAGCGATCCCTGCCAGGTCAGGTTGCTGGTGGGATCGCTGGAGCGTCAAAGTGTGACATCTCACCAGCAACCTCCTAGCAACTTACCAGCGATCCCTATCGTTGTTGGGATCGCTGGTAAGTTGCTTAGTGTGACTGGACCTAAAGGGTAAATTCTTTGAAAAGTAAGAGGTGATTTTTATACAGACAATGCAGGAGAAGTAGCCAGCTCAACTAGGATGCAGGTGAACGGACTCAACACGGCATCGCTGATTGCAAACAATTGAACAAAACCAACACTCTTGTGGTATCCAGTAAAATTGTAGAAAGAACTTCTTTATTCAAAATTCATTAAAATCCAGCATCGAGGAGAGAAGAATGTGCAATGACGCATTTTGAGCAGGTAGTGTGCTTATAATATTAGCATAGCTAACATTCAAAAGAACACACATACATTATATAATACATATATATATGATACAACTTAACCAATTAAAAAAAGGATCATGATTTTTATATACTTTCAATCTCTGAGCTCACTAAAAAAAATGAAAAATTTCCATCATATACAGCTTTTTGATAAACATTGATTCCATAGGCTTTTCTTACACCACACTTTGAGCCGTTTGCGTGACCTTTGATGGATGATTTTAGAAATTAATGGATGCTGTCTAGCAATTGTCTACTTTGGGCAGAGAACATTTTCTTAACATAGCTTCCAAAGAGCAGGGTGGAGTCCATATCATCCAATTATACAATATCTTTAATTTGACATCCGTAGTATAAAAGCTGAAAGATGTGTTGTGATTGGTGTAACGCCGGTGTTCCTAACTCTAGTTTCACCTGCGTTCCAGTGCTTGCTTGCGCCTATGTCTCTGCGTTCCCCAAAAGTAAGGCTGAACTTTTAGGCTGCGGGCTACTGCAGTAGAATCTCCTAGAGGGCAAAGTTCAGATTTCTTTGTTCCTTAATCGTGTTAAAGATCTTTTCCAATATTTCTTCATGGAGGGCAATCTTGTAGCATGCAGCAACATCAACAGTTTAACCCCTTCAGCCCCCAGCCTGTTTTCACCTTAAAGACCCGGCCATTTTTTGCAATTTTGACCAGTGTCACTTTGACAGGTTATAACTCTGGAACACTTCAACGGATCCTGGCGATTCTGAGATTGTTTTTTCGTGACATATTGTGCTTCATGTCAGTAGTAAATTTAGGCCGATATGTTTTGCGTTAATTTGTGAAAATTTCGGAAATTTGGCGAAAATTTTGAAAATTTCGCAATTTTCAAAATTTGAAATTTTATGCCCATAAATCTGAGAGATAGGTCACACAAAATAGTTACTAAATAACATTTCCCACTTGTCTGCTTTACACCAGCGCAATTTTTGAAAAAAAAAAAAATTCCGTTAGGAAGTTAGAAGGGTTCAAAGTTCATCAGCAATTTCTCATTTTTCCAACAAAATTTACATAAAAAAAATTTTTAGGTACCACATCACATTTGGAGTGATTTGAGAAACCTAGGCGACAGAAAATACCCAAAAGTGACCCCATTCTAAAATCTGCACCCCTCACTCTGCTCAAAACCACATCCAAGAAGTTTATTAACCCTTTAGGAGCTTCACAGCAACCAAAGCAATGTAGACGAAAAAATGAAAATTTTACTTTTTTAACACAAAAATGTTACTTTAGCCATAAAAATTAGTATTTTCACAAGGGTATCAGGAAAAATGCATCATAAAATGTATTGTGCATTTTCTCCTGAGTACGCAGATACCTCATATGTGGTGGAAATCAAATGTTTGGGCACACGGCAGGACTCGGAAGGCAAGGAGCACCATTTGAATTTTTGAACGCAAAATTAGCTGCACTCATTAGCGGACGCCATGTCGGGTTTGAAGACTCCCTGAGGTGCCTAAACAATGTAGCTCCCCCACAAGTGACCCCATTTTGGAAACTAGACCCCTCAAATATTTTTTCTAGATGTTTGATGTGCACTTTGAACCCCTGGGGGCTTCACAGAAGTTTATAACGTTGAGCCGTGAAAAGAAAAAAAATTTTTTTTACCACAAAACTGTTGCTTCAACCAGGTAGCTTTTTTTATCACAACGGTATCAGGAAAAAATGCACCATAAAATGTATTGTGCATTTTCTCCTGAGTACGCAGATACGCCATATGTGGTGGAAATCAAATGTTTGGGCACACGGCAGGACTCGGAAGGCAAGGAGCGCCATTTGAATTTTTGAGTGCAAAATTAGCTGCACTCATTAGCGGACGCCATGTCGGGTTTGAAGACTCCCTGAGGTGCCTAAACAATGGACCTCCCCCACAAGTGACCCCATTTTGGAAACTAGACCCCTCAAATATTTTTTCTAGATGTTTGATGTGCACTTTGATCCCCTGGGGGCTTCACAGAAGTTTATAACGTTGAGCCGTGAAAAGAAAAAAATTTTTTTTTACCACAAAACTGTTGCTTCAACCAGGTAGCTTTTTTTATCACAACGGTATCAGGAAAAAATGCACCATAAAATGTATTGTGCATTTTCTCCTGAGTACGCAGATACCCCATATGTGGTGGAAATCAAATGTTTGGGCACACAGCAGGACTCGGCAGGCAAGGAGCGCCATTTCACAGCAAAATTGGTTGGAATTATTAGCGGACGCCATGTTGCATTTGGAGACCCCCCTGAAGTGCCTAAACAATGGAGCTCCCCCACATGTGATCCCATTTTGGAAACTAGACCCCTCATGGAATTTATCTAGCTATTTAGTGAGCACTTTGAACCCCTGGAGGCTTCACAAACGTTTGTAATGTTCAGCCGTGAAAATATTTTATTATTTTTTTACCACAAAATTGTTTTTTCAAACAGGTAGCTTTTTTTTCACAAGGGTATCAGGAAAAAATGCACCATAAAATGTATTGTGCAATTTCTCCTGAGTACACAGGTACCTCATATGTGGTGGAAATCAATTGTTTGGGCATACGGCGGGGCTCAGAAGAGAAGGAGCGCCATTTCACAGTAAAATTGGTTGGAATTATTAGCAGACGCCATGTTGCATTTGGAGACCCCCTGAGGTGCCTAAACAATGGAGCTCCCCCACATGTGATCCCATTTTGGAAACTAGACCCCCCCCCCCCATACAAAAAAATTAGTTTGGCGAAATAAAAAATACAGACATCAGTAAAAAAAAAAAAAAAATGAATAAAAAAAAAAAAAATATGAGCGCCTGCCACTAAGACCAGTGCCAAACGTGAGAGCAATGCACGAGTCTCGCATCGCATCATCCACTCCAGTCTGGAAGCAAGCAACTGCGCTGGATAATGCGATGCGAGAGGGCGGGGCGGCAGATGAGAAAGGGCGCAGCGGATGGAAGATGAGAAAGTGCGCAGCGGATGGAGGAGCGGCAGAGGATGGGAAAGGGCGCAGCGGATGGAAGATGGAAAATGGCGCAGCGGATGGAGGAGCGGCAGAGGATGGGAAAGGGCGCAACGGATGGATGATGGGAAATGGCGCAGCGGGTGGAGAAGCGGCAGAGGATGGGGGGGGGGGGAGGTGAGATGGGGATACCTACCTTACAGGATGGATCTAGGCAGCAGGATCACAGCAGACAGAAGAGGCAGCAGATGAAGGAGGCAACAGATTGAGGAGGGTGAGAGGGGGCAGTAGATGAAGAGGATGGGAGAGAGCAGGCAGCAGATCGGGGAGGGGGGCAGAGTCTGATGGGAGAGAGAGATGGCTCATGGAGGAGGGGGGGCCTCAGAACATGGAGGGGGGAGGGGGGGAGGGTGGCTTGCAGCACATGTGGGGGGGGGAGGGTGGCTTGCAGCACATGTGGGGGGAGGGTGGCTTGCAGCACTGCAAGCCACCCTCCCCCCCCACATGTGCTGCAAGCCACCCTCCCCCCCCCACATGTGCTGCAAGCCACCCTCCCCCCCACATGTGGAGCACTGCAAGCCACCCTCCCCCCCCACATGTGGAGCACTGCAAGCCATCCTCCCCCCACATGTGGAGCACTGCAAGCCATCCTCCCCCCACATGTGGAGCACTGCAAGCCACCCTCCCCCCACATGTGGAGCACTGCAAGCCACCCTCCCCCCACATGTGCTGCAAGCCACCCTCCCCCCCCACATGTGCTGCAAGCCACCCTCCCCCCCACATGTGGAGCACTGCAAGCCACCCTCCCCCCACATGTGGAGCACTGCAAGCCACCCTCCCCCCCACATGTGGAGCACTGCAAGCCACCCTCCCCCCACATGTGGAGCACTGCAAGCCACCCTCCCCCCACATGTGGAGCACTGCAAGCCACCCTCCCCCCCACATGTGGAGCACTGCAAGCCACCCTCCCCCCACATGTGGATCGGAGCGGCGGCCGGGACAGCGGTGGATCGGAGCGGCGGCCGGGACAGCGGTGGATCGGAGCGGCGGCCGGGACAGCGGTGGATCGGAGCGGCGGCCGGGACAGCGGTGGATCGGAGCGGCGGCCGGGACAGCGGTGGATCGGAGCGGCGGCCGGGACAGCGGTGGATCGGAGCGGCGGCCGGGACAGCGGTGGATCGGAGCGGCGGCCGGGACAGCGGTGGATCGGAGCGGCGGCCGGGACAGCGGTGGATCGGAGCGGCGGCCGGGACAGCGGTGGATCGGAGCGGCGGCCGGGACAGCGGTGGATCGGAGCGGCGGCCGGGACAGCGGTGGATCGGAGCGGCGGCAGGGACAGCGGTGGATCGGAGCGGCGGCAGGGACAGCGGTGGATCGGAGCGGCGGCCGGGACAGCGGTGGATCGGAGCGGCGGCGGGGACAGCGGTGGATCGGAGCGGCGGCCGGGACAGCGGTGGATCGGAGCGGCGGCCGGGACAGCGGTGGATCGGAGCGGCAGCCGGGACAGCGGTGGATCGGAGCGGCGGCCGGGACAGCGGTGGATCGGAGCGGCGGCCGGGACAGCGGTGGATCGGAGCGGCGGCCGGGACAGCGGTGGATCGGAGCGGCGGCCGGGACAGCGGTGGATCGGAGCGGCGGCCGGGACAGCGGTGGATCGGAGCGGCGGCCGGGACAGCGGTGGATCGGAGCGGCGGCCGGGACAGCGGTGGATCGGAGCGGCGGCCGGGACAGCGGTGGATCGGAGCGGCGGCCGGGACAGCGGTGGATCGGAGCGGCGGCCGGGACAGCGGTGGATCGGAGCGGCGGCCGAGACAGCGGTGGATCGGAGCGGCGGCCGGGACAGCGGTGGATCGGAGCGGCGGCGGGGACAGCGGTAAATCGAGCGTGGCGGCGGGGCGATCGGAGACAGGGGCGAGCGGCTGGGACAGGGGCGGGCGAGCGGCTGGGACAGGGGCGGGCGGGCGGGCGAGCGGCTGGGACAGGGGCGGGCGAGCGGGGGCAGCAACTTACCGATGGGCACCCGCAGAGCTTCGGCTTCCAGGGACGGTCACAGGCCGCAGATCCACATTGATTGGAGAGAGCGGTCACAAGACCGGTCTCTCCAATCAGAGCTGGGGGCGGGTGAAGCATCGATCACCCAGCTCCAGCCAATGGCCAGTGCTACAGCAGCACTGATCAGGGCTGGATTTCAATGTTCCAGCCATTTTCAATGGCTGGAACATTACAGTGGCTGTAATTGGCTGAGCGGCGTTCGTCAGCCAATCACAGCCTCTGTAGGTTCGGGGAGGAGGCACCACCCCTCCTGACGTCAGGCAGAGGTCCCCTCCTTCCCGAATCCACCGTTTAAGTAAATAAATTTCACTCCCCGGGGCTCCGGGACCGCGATTTCGCCAGGACGTACTGAGTACGTCATGGGTCCTTTAGCACCATGTCACCATGACGTACTCAGTACGTCCAAGGTCGTTAAGGGGTTAATGAAAGTTCTAAAAGTAAGTCATAATCCAGAGGAATGAAGGCTCTTCGTGGATTCATTCAAAACAAGCCTAGAAGCCATCTTGCTGCATTATGGTAATACACTACTTCCATTCTAGTTTGTCATGCAATCCACATAAAAGAAACCTTAGACAACATGAAATAGCTGTTGAGATGCCTGAACTATGACCAACATTGGTGGTGACTTAAAGGTGATTTCCATCTTACTTGGTCTCCATAGTGGATACACAAAGTACTACTGCAGTTTGGGTGAGTGGAATAGTCGTGCAAAATAATATCACTACAATAAAAGAAACCGGCCTCTCCGACATTCACTTCAGGCAGGGAGTAAAAATGACCTGCATCCAGCACTTGTTGACCAAAAAATATTTTGTCACCACCATTGCATATCAAGTTGGGCCTAATAAAGAACTTTCCAAAGGCAATGGATAAAAATGCAAAAGCATTAAAGTGTCTCAATGATAAATTTCCAAGGTTGAATAAAGCAAAGTTAAAGGAAAGAGTCTTTATAAGACCTCAGATTCGTAAGCTTCTCCAAGATGAGTAGTTTCTCTATTTGTTGCAGAGCAAGAAAAAGGCCACATGGGTAGCTTTCACATTAGTGGTAACTAATTTTTGAGAAACTCAAAAACAGATAACCATGAAGAGTTCATGGAAAATCTCCTCAAAACATATACAAATCTTGGCTGCAACATCTCCTTAAAGATTAATTTCTTACATTTCATCTAGACTTTTTTCAACCAAACTGTTGAGCAGTGAGAAACGAGCACGGTGAGAGATTTCACCAAGATATTGAAGCTATGGAGAAAAGATATCGAGGAAAATGGAATCCATCAATTCCTCCAAAGTACCGTTGTGTTGGACAATTGTAACAGATAAGCAGATGCAGGGGTACAAGAGTAAGTAAAAAAAGAGTTGTCACCGAATGAGGACCAAATTTTGTAGCACAATTTCTATAACTGTTAATAATTCACAAGTGTTTAGACAATGTTTTATTAGTTATTTGAATTATTGCAAAGTTTTAAGTAAATAAATTGCAGAAAATTGTCATGACATTTTCTGTATCTTTATATTTGCAAAAATATTATTTCAAAGTACTGTATCTTTTATGCATTAAAGAGAACCTGTCAAATTTAAAAACACTATTAACCTAAGATTAAGTGTGTTTGAAACTTGACCAACGCTTGCACATTGATCACTTTAATCCTCCAGGAAGCGTTCCGATTTCAGTCACAGGGGTGGAGCCGGTGTGGGTTCAGTCATCACTTTATGTGTGTAGAGCGGTGGCTGTAACCAAGTCGCTTGAACTGACTTAGAGCCACATAGAATTAGAACCAGCTGTTAGTCAATGTCAGGGATGAGGATAGTGCTGCTGTTTTCCATACACAGAGCAAAGACTAAACCAATGCCAGCACAAACCCATGACTGAAACTTGAACAGAGCCAGGAGTATTAAAGTTCTTTTCCTCACTACAGCGGGGTTCATTGTGCAGGAATCGGACAGGTTTCAAACTCTATTAACCTGCAGGTTAACCCAATATCTGCAGGTTAATAGCATTTTTTCACGACAGGTACCCTTTAATTATACAGCTCTGGCAAAACTTAAGAGACCACTGCACAATTGTCAGTTTTTCTGATTTTACTCTTTATAGGTATATTTTTGAGTAAAATGTAAATTGTTCTTTTATTCTATAAACTACTGACAACGTCTCCGAATCTGTTTTCCAGAATAACCTTTTATGCGGCTTGATTCATACGTCCTTCGCAAAGTTTATTCTGCCCAATTTCTAGAGTAAGGTAACCTTTTCTGATGAGTCTAATTTTTAGATTTGCCCAACACCTAGTCATCTAAT
The DNA here is from genome assembly GCF_048569485.1 of Anomaloglossus baeobatrachus. Taxonomy (NCBI): domain Eukaryota; kingdom Metazoa; phylum Chordata; class Amphibia; order Anura; family Aromobatidae; genus Anomaloglossus; species Anomaloglossus baeobatrachus. The sequence goes on along the minus strand of NC_134358.1, from coordinate 99,474,000 downwards.
GGTTAGATGGAGACCTGGAAAGGCATACAAGCCACAGTGTCTTGCATCCACTGTGAAATTTGGTGGAGGATCGGTGATGATCTGGGGACGCTTCAGCAAGGCAGGAATTGGGCAGATTAAACTTTGCAAAGGACATATGAATAAAGCCGCATAAAAGATCATTTTCAGAAAATAAATACAAAATGTAATCCTTGGAAATTCGGAGACGTTGTCAGTAGTTTATAGAATAAAAGAACAATTTACATTTTACTAAAAAACATACCTATAACATATTTTTTGCCAGAGCTGAAACACTTTCACTTCTTCATTTGAAATACAACAGATGTGGGTTTTGGGTCATTGTCATGTTGGAAAAGTGCACATCTACTAAGGACATGGAATGATAGTGGCATTGTCTCTTTCAATATAGAGAAGTATATCTAGGAATTCATGATGCCATCAATGAAATGTAGCTTCCCAACACCAGTAACCCTCATGCAGCCCCACATAAGGAAATTGCCACCACCATGGTTAACTGTAGGGACTAAGTGCTCAGTGCACCTGTCCATTTCACAATTTCCATCCCTCACCACCTCCTCCTGATTAGATTGACAGTCCTTACTTTCAAAGAGTGAGTGCTGCATGAGCTGGAAACTCCATAGACACTACAGGAGCTGAACACTCACAGTGTGGGTGCAGGAGCTGAGTGGGTGCAGCATATAGGAGAGAGAAATGTGTGTAGTGCCCACTCAGCTTCTGGGCTGACACAGTGTGTACTTTTCTCCTGCAGTGTCCAATTCTGCATGCTCACATTGCCGAGTCTTCAGTTCGGGCAGCACTATCAATCTACATAGGGGAAGACAGTGAGAAATGGTAATAGAATTGTGCACTGGGTAAGTCGCCATGCCAAGGTTGCACTGAGCATCCTCATTTGTATAATGCAAAAAGAGAATTTTCTGCACAATGAAGTCAGACAAAACTACAGTACAGCATTGAATTTTGTAGGTACATTCGAACCTTATAAAAGTTTGGTTTTGACCCCAACTTGTACCTCAATGGAGGCCAGTAATTGGGGATTTCACAGCTCCACCCACATGCTGGCAGCCATAGGCAGAACACTTCTATGTGGGCGGGGGTTTTTCAAATTTTATTTTGTTTCTGTGTGCACACTACATCTGATCACATTGATTTTCCCCCATTATGAGCCGTTCAACCCTGCAAGCGGCTCGCACAGGGATGAGCATCACTCATACCCAAGCACAGCGCTGCTCGCCTGAGTAACTCACTCGAACCTTGAACCCGAGCTTTGTTTTTTTGGTTAGTTGGCTTCCAAATCCAAATCTTGAACATGGAACTAGAGATGAGCAGTATTCGAATCAAACTCCAATCTCAAATTCGACCTGTTTTAGGTGATGTTCGAGTCGTTCGACGAACGCGAACAATTAGCTTCAAGTTTGACAGTTCGAAGTTATGTTCGATAGTGGTTCGATCACCAAAAGCGTACCTGGCTTTTCACAGTAATACTGTCATTCAATGTTAATACATTTAATACAGGGGAATCTTGGTTAACAAGAACAATCCGTTCTGGGAGTGTGTTTGTTAACCAAGTTACTCATTCAGCAAAGCAAGATTTCCCATTGCAAATCATTGCAATGCAGACAATTCTTTCCACAACTTGTTAAATGTCCCATCCTGGTCCCCTATTGTGCCACTCCACACATGCACAAACAAACACAAACACGTACAAACACACACAAACATACACAAACATATACGCACACACACATATTATGCTCACCTTACCTTCCGTTCCATCACCGGCCTCCTGGGACTTGCAGTTCACCGGTACAAGATGTGTATCGGCTAACCATCGCGACCGATGCCGGAATTTCCGCTGCCAGAGCGCTGACGTCAAAGGCAGGTGCCGCTTGCCTCTGATTGGCTAGCGTGCTGCCTTTGAGTAGCGTCTGACAGAGCAAGTTCCTCCCTTGTCATGGTGGTTACCCGATACACGTAGTTTGCCGCTACAGGAAGTGTATCGGGTAACCATCGTGACAAGGGAGGAACTTCCTCTGTCAGACACTACTCAAAGGCAGCGCACTGGCCAATCAGAGGCAAGCGTCTCCTGCCTTTGACATCAGCGCTCTGTCAACAGAAGTTCCGGCATCGGTCGCGATGGTTACCCGATACACATCTTGTACCGGGGAACTGCAAGTCCTAGGAGGCCGGAGATGGAACGGAAGGTAAGGTGAGCATAATATGTGTGTGTGCGTTCGTGTTTGTGCATGTTTGTATGTGTTTGTGTTTACCTGCCATTGTTTTCAATGGTGTTCAAAGGTGTTCGAAAGTGTTCGACGAACGTTCATGAGCTTAAATTGAGGTTTGGGGTTGCAGAGTCCTTTGCGCCCATAAAATTAATGTGAAGTCGGAAATGTATCTGTGGGACCAGTTGAACGCAAATAGGTTGACATGGCTCTGCATCAAGTTTGGAGCATAAAATCTAATAATAAAAAATACTACTTTAACTTCAGTGGAAAGTGAAGATATAGTAAAATCAGCAGTGTCTCAGGTCTTAGCGGTATTGTAAATTCCCTGATATTTAACAGATAATGTAACATATAATAAATGTATTTCTCTTCTGAATTCAAAGGCAGATTAGGCCGCACAATTTATGGATGGATAACCGTGGAGCTTCCTCGTTTAGCGATGTATAATGAATATCGTTAGTCTTTCCTAATTTACAACAACAGCTCCTTACCGCTTAGGGAACATGAATATGTCTGTATGGAAATCTATATCAGCTAAGAATAGACCTGTTATTCACTGTGCATACATGTAAAATAGTGTAACATTAATTGTAGATTTTCTATGTGCCCCAAAATGTACCGATATAAAGAAACAAAAATTGCAAAGGATCTAATTTAAAAGAAAAGTTGCTCTTAGATCACTTGCTGAGCTTTTTTCCAATACAGTTTTATGACGCAACATGTTTTTTTCTTTGCTAATTCATTGCAGATGAAAACTTGCAGAGGTGTCTAAAGGGCATTACGTGTATATAATCCTAAGGAAAACTGCTGAACCTGCAGTTCTACCATAATCTAATAAACAGAACACTAATGAGAGTAAATGAATAGGAAATCTGAGCAAGCTATTAATAAATGATGTGCCGTACAAGAGTTTAAAAATGGTAATAATGTAACTTGCTATTACAATTACTAATATACATTCTCAGCGAGCAGAGCGGAAGGTAAATGAAGGCCCAGAATGTTGATTAAAGTAACCATATGCTCTATTTATGGATTATCCTGCATGTAAAAAGGCATCAATAGATATAAACAAGAATCCAACTCACCCCAGGAACCTTTTTGGTCACCGATGGTCAGAAGCACGAGGTCCCGCTGCTGCTCATCGTCATACACGTGAAAAAGATGCGCAATCCAGCTTCCAGTTGTTATGGGGGTGCTATTGACAGACCTGGGGTTCCTGAGCTGGCACTAAGACTGGGGCCCTTATGCTCACCCTCACCATTGAAGGTAGGGAGGCCCGGATCCCCAACCTCACCCTGATCTTACTCCCGCCATTCTGGGAGTAGGCTGGAAACCCAGCAACACAACCCCACAGAAAAGACACGGACAAGGGAGAATGAAACCTCGTACACACTGCACTCCGACACAAAGGGAAGACTGTTGTGAATATCATTGGAGATGGTGCTGTTCCTGGCAGTGTTTCTGGACTCCCTCTGGTGGCTAGTGTTGGTAGTGAGTCTGATTCTGCCTCTGTCGCTCAGACAGGTGTAGGAGATGACTGCTGCTTCAGGGATCCTATGGAGTCCAGCCTGGGGAAGACAGTTTTTGTCTAACATTTACCAGTGATAATTGTTTCTGCTCCATGTGAAGATGTCCTGAAGTTTGTCTTCCAGCCTTTAGGCTTTTTGCTTTTCCCTGTAGGTTCTATTTTTGCTTTTTTCTGCTCCTTTTTGGATTTTCCAGGAATGATTTCTACAGCGTTTTTTTCGTTCCTTTTGCATCAGTTTTGTCTCCATGTTATCATGAGTCTGCAGCTATGTCTGATAAGTATTTTGCTCTCTAAAGGCCACTTTACACGCAGCGACATCGCTAAAGCGATGTCGTTGGGGTCACGGAATTCGTGACGCACATCCGGCCGCGCTAGCGATGTCGTTGCGTATGACACCTACGAGCGATCAAAAAAGTTTGCAAAATCGTGCCAAATCACGAATCGCTGACATACTCCCCTATTCCAAATTATCGTTGCTGCTGCAGGTACGATGTTGTTCGTCGTTCCTGCGGCAGCACACATCGCTATGTGTGACACCGCAGGAATGAGGAACCTCACCTTACCTGCGGCCACCGGCAATGAGGAAGGAAGGAGGTGGGCGAGATGTTCATCCCGCTCATCTCCGCCCCTTTGCTTCTATTGGGCGCCCGCTTAGTGACGTCGCTGTGACGCCGAACGAACCACCCCCTTAGAAAGGAGGCGGTTCACCGGTCACAGCGACGTCGCTAGGCAGGTAAGTAGTGTGACGGGGACTAGCGATGTTGTGTGCCACGGGCAGCGATTTGCCTGTGACGCACAACCGATGGGGGTGGGTACGCACGCTAGCGATATTGATAGCGATATCACAGGGTGTAAAGCAGCCTTTAGTCTGGGCCTGGTGAAAGGCTGAATTTGCATGAAGGGCATTTCTGCTTAATCTTTGTTTTTTTCTAAATCAAAGTTTGAGAATATTCCCTTTTGTTTCTTGCAAGTGAATAAATGCTCTTTCTGCACTATTTTTAAAGGGCAATTTTTTCCTAGTAAGAAAGGGAGTTATTACTCGCTGTTTTGTTCAGGAGTTTTTGTATTTTTGTATCTCATGTGTTTTTGTAGTTAAGATCTTTACCATTATATTTGCTTTTTCTATTTATATGTATTTACACAAGAGTTCCTGATATAGTGGGTGGAAGATTGTGTGGTCTTTAAGGGATTTTTTTAATTATCAGGTGTTGGCATTTTATCAGGGTTTTTACTGGCTACAACCAGCAATCTATTGTATACTTTTGTATCTAGCCAGCAGGGCCTCACTTTGCTTATTTCTATATCTACCATCTGTGTGTAGTTTTTACTTACATCACCGTCGTTATATGTTAGGGGCTTTTGACTTTTCTTTGGGGCTGCTTTGAGGCAAGTCAGGATTCCTCATTTGATCTTTGAGGTTAGTTAGTTCTCCGGCGGTGACGAGGCATCAAAGTTTGTTAGGAACACTCCAATGCTACTTCTAGTTGTGTTTGTGTAGATAGTGGATTGCAGCCAGCTGAGTTGCCTGCACGGGACCTCAATGCCAGCTAGTGTAGATGATGTAGAACGCATCATCCACACTAGCATCAGAAGGAGGAGGACAAAGATGGCCGAAAGAGGAGGCATGGACATGGAAAACGGAGATGCCCATCTGACCAGTCTGCTCTGCACTGACCGTTAGGTGAGTATTATAAATATCCGGTGACAGGTTCCCTTTAATCTCACCTCCACTGTCAGCGCTCGCTGTCCTGGAGAAAATGTGAGGTTATGACATCACATGAGCTCTGAGACCACTCACTGCCTGGTTCTCTCTCCCCACATTCGGACAAATGATTAATCAACAGGGAGTGAGCGGCAGCCGCAGCTCTTACTTCCTCCAGAATACTTATACGTCTGCAGGCAGGGAGAGTGATTGGGTGCAGGGCTTGTGTGATGTCACAACCTCATGTGATACAGGGAATGTGAGTGCCATCACTGCTGGCGCGCAGCATGGGAGGTAAGTATAAGCTTTTTTATTTTAATGAGGCCAACAAGGGCAATGAAAAGGGATTGTACAAGTAGTGAAAATCCCCTTTAAATATAAAGAGGTCATCTAAGGGTTCACTCAAATTTCAGTTTTTTTTCTCTTACAAAGAAAGTGGTCTGAGTACCGTTAATAATTTTGATCAGAATATTATTCAATTTTCATCAAAATGTTATCAGAGTTTGGTCCAAGTTTCATCACTTATTTTGGATGAAAAAAAAGAAAATTGTCTTAAGCTTTTTTCATAAAACATTTTGTGGAAAATGGAAATCGCATGGATGGCATCAGAGAACTGTCTACTTTTTTAACTGGCCCAAAGTTTTGCATTGGTGAAATCTATCCAACACTTGGATCATTATCAGACAACAAGATATGTGGGTGGTTTATCCTAAACTTAAGGCTGCTGACTATGAGGCAGATTGGAGACCCACTAAATAAGAACTGCTCCCAATCTGGGGGAACCGGCCTGTAAATGTATTACAAGTTTCTAGCCATATAATTGAATTATTGAATTGCAATACTTACCATATTTCTGCTGGACCATCTGCTGCTGGAGAAACATATGGCCAGCTGGAGCGGTTATCACTGGTAAATACACTTTGGGGACTACTCTAAAGTACATAATAGTAAAACAGCACGAGAAGAAATACACAGCAGCTTTCTATGTCGGTGGAATCTAAGATCCACCTCTGCAAATGACCCGTCGTCTACTTTTTGTCCTTTGATAAAAGGAAAACAAAAAAATCAATGACTTAAAGAATTAACAAACACAGACAAATTACCTTCAGTGCTTCACTGTTTCACGTATATTGCTAAGTGTTAGATAAAGCCCGGACCTTTTTAATTTGTTACCACTTAAACCCTTATTAACAACAACAATTTAGCGATTACTCCTTAATACAGCCCCTATTAGTTGCTTTTATTTGCTTTTGTGTTACAATGAAAGGCATCACTTACACATCAGTATTTTAGGTCAGTATTTCATCAGTATTTTATGTTAAGAAAAGGGAATTCTCAAAAACTTCAGAACAGTCGTCAATCTTTCAATTATAGTTTTTCTCTGTAAATTTCACTACTGACTTTGGCATACAATCAATAATGCAAAAATATTGACAAGTTGCGCTTTTTTGTGACATATGGGACTAATCTTGCTAATCTATTTTCATATTGTGATATTTGTCAAAGCTATAATGTGGTGTTTTTGATTTGTACTTATTTTTTGCTTTTTTTTCTTGAACATACTGTATACATTGAAATGTATTTTACCCATTGTTCATATAGTGTGTCATGACTATGTCCAGTTTGAAAGTCACGAAAATTTCAGAAAATCTGTGACTTAGGCTTTATCCACACATTAGTACTTCGAATCAGTGTTTGCATGCCAAAGCTAGAAGTGGAACTTAAAGGGAACCTGTAACCAGATTTGGAGACTATAAGCTGCAGTGACCACCAGTGGGCTGTTATATACAGCACTAGAATACCATATATTAGAGCCCAGGCCACTGTGTAGAACGTAAAAATCACTTTATAATATTCACCTAAGGAGCGGTGCGGTGCAGACTGGTCAGATGGGTGTGGACGCGTCCTACATCATGGACACTAGCCGGCATTGAGGTTCCGCGCAGGCGCACTCCAATACCTTTCACTGCCCTGCTCATGGCATATCAAAGTGTGCCTGCGCAGGACCTCAATGCCAGCTAGTGTGCATGACGTAGGATGTGTCATGCACTCAGGCTTCAGAAGAAGGAGGCCAAAAGAGGAGGCACCAGACTGGGGAATGGCTGCTGGTACGGGGGTGGTAGATTTACATTATAACATATTTATGTGTAAGAATGGCCCAGTCCCCCATCCAATCTCCCTGAGCTATTTTGCAAGGAAGAATGGGCAAACATTTCCGCTTCTAGATGTGTAAAGCTGATAGAGAAATATCCCAAAAGACTTGCTGAACTAATTACACTAAAACGTGGTCCAATAAAGTATTGACTCAGAGGGGCTGAATACAAATGCACGTCACAATTTTCAGATTTATAATTTTAAAATATTTAGAAAACCATCTATAATTTCCTTTGCTTTTCACAAATACTTGCTACTTAGTGTTGGTATCTCTAATAAAATCTTAATAAAATTCACATAAGTTTGTAGATGTAAAGTGAAAAAGTTCACGAGGTATGAATACTTTTTCAAGGCACTGTAACAAGAAACTACACTATATACTAAGGAACTAACGCTACATTCATGTATCCGTATGAAGCATTGGTATGTTGCCAGATGTTTTTCTCGGGCAACACACAGACCCATTGAGCATGTCCTATTCTGATCCTCAAAATCTGATCAGAACTGGACATGCTTTGAGTCTCAGATCTGTGGTTTTCATGGATATGTGAAGGGATCTATGAAACTATGAGTTCATGTGCTGTCCAATAAAAAAAAATGTGGCAGCACACGGATATTTCATGCGAATGTGACAATGTGGTCTAAGGGAGGTTGCTTTACGGACATCAGAATTATTGCAAGTCATACAGTACAGATACAGAATAATATTTACATCCAGTGACCGCTAACGTCTTGTCTAATTAGTGTCCTACTGTTTCTACTCGGTCAGGCCTTCATGTTGCCATCTTCCAGCCACAAGTCGTCTTGTCATATGGATAACCGTAGCCCTGAAAATAACAAGGTCACATATAATGTATCTATACATTTGTCTACTGAATAAAAAGTCCTTCACACTGCACCCCTGACTACATATGAGGACCACACCATTAATATACTGTCATCTCCACACGATTCAAAATATAAATGGATGACCCAGACCGGTAGCCTCATTAACTATAAATTCCGCCACCCAATAAATATAATTTAATCAGTTACTGTGACTCTTACCCCCATTAATTTGAAGGCTTTGTGCACACGTTAGTTTTGTTGTGGAACATATACAGTGTTATACAGTACAAGCAAAGTGAGTGAGATTTCAAAACTGTCATGCATACGTTGCTTATTTTTTACTTTCAGATTTACAGCAGATAAAAAGCTGCATAATGTCAATTCTAACAGTATATTTCACCATAACTAATGAATGGGGGAAATTACGCAACAAAAACGCCAGTAGAAAACACAAGAAAAACACAAATTTTTCACAGCATTTTTCTTGACTACACATCAGGATTTGCAGAAGAATTTTCTGCTGCAAATGCTGAACGTGTGCATAAAGTATCTGCATAAAGTATCCTGTCTCCCCCCCCCCCACACACACACACACACACACACACACTCACACACACACACTCACACACATACACACACACACACACACACTCACACACATACACACACACACACACACACACACTCACACACATACACACACACACACACACACACACACACACACACACACACACACATGCATTATAAGTCCTTGATAGCGTCATTATGCATTAGGGGAGGGGAAATTTTTTTATCTGGATCTTGTAATGAAATTGGTGGGTGGGAGAAAATGCTATTAGGTACTTAGGAAAATTTGGACCTGGGCCCCCAGCTGCATGTTGATGAGATGTATAAACCCTTGTAGCATTCTAGATACTCTAAAGACACATATTTATGCACCATATATAATGATTTCACCCATCCTGGACCTTTCCAGGTATAATTGTTCTCCTCCTGGACCCCTTCCAGTAATTATGTCATCCATTTTGGGCTCCTTCTTGGGAAATTTCTCAACCTGGCCTTTCTGTTAGTATAATGTCCCTCATCCTGGGTCCGTTCCTTGGATGTCTTCTAACATGAGCTCCTTTTTAGTATAATGGCTACTATCCAGTTATAATGTGCTTTATCTTGTTCCCCTTCATGGTATAACATGGCCCATTCTGAACTCCTTTGTGGGTTGTAATGTCATATCCTGGTCCTCTTCATATGTTTATGTGTCCTACCCTGGTTCGCTTCGTGGATTAATTTGCCTCATCCTGGTCTTCATGGGTTAATGTGACCCATCCTGAATCCTTCCTGGTATAAAGTTCTGTTCTTCTCCAACAAATGAACAAAAAAACAATCAAATTCTTCTTACCTTTCCCTGCTCCCATGCCACATTGGGTTTTCTTCTATAGCCAGCGCAGGAACCAGCAGCTGAGTTTGGCTTGCCAACCATTGCACATGATGTCACTGCCATGTGCCGCCAGTCACAGGCATGCAGATGTCAGCTGCCAGCCTCTGATTGGCCGGTGGCATACATTGTAGATTAAGGAGCCGGGGATCCCCCTGTGCCACAATAAATTTCACCTGGATGTTTGTCCTTCAATGAAATCTAAAATAGTCACTGTTGTTGGCGGCTCCCCCCTCGGAGCCACTGACCCACCATTAGCTGTACCGGCGATGTGTCCACCCCTGTGCAAAACTGTATGCATCAGCTGAATTTGTAGTATTTTTTTATTTTTTATCCTATGCTAATATGTCATGAATTTATATCTACTAATTTGTAGTTTTGTTTCTAATAGTCAGACATAACATATACATAATCAATAACATGGAGGCAATAAAACGGCTGGTTAGATATTATATCAGAGACATTAATATCTATTTCTACTTTTACCTTCCAACCATTTCAGACATTAGATTGTGTATATAATTTACTCGTTGCTTTGCTAATATCATTGTCTTGCTTATGTGAGTTTTTCAATGAAATAAAACTATTCCATTCTATTTCAGGCTTCATTAGCTAGGATATTTTTTATTTCTCTTCCTCAACAATTGAAGTAATTTAATTCTAAATGTTATTATAAAAAAGATATTTCATTATCTTGTAGCATAATTCCTGTAATGGTGTTTCCTAAACTGGATGTATAGAAAGGAGAAGTAATGACCACTAATCTTTAATGAATACATGCCAGTGTACGTGCACTTGAGGTGTCGTTCTTGGTGCAGATGGATGAGACTATATTACACTTAAAATTTAATAAAGGCTACAAGATAAGTGTTCTAGACAGAATGTAATACTCATGTACGTACTTGATTATTTACAGTTAATAACATTCGCAATAAATATTTTGTTATACTTGTTATTATTATTATTATTATTATTATTATTATTATTGTTATTTGTTATTATGTGTTCTGGTATATAACTCTGCTTCCTGTCAAGTGAATTGTCTGTTCCCCACTGCATTGGCTGAATATGTGTTCTGGTATATAACTCTGCTTCCTGTGATGTATGCTCTGTCACTTTCATAATCTATGTAATACTCACTGATGTATGACTGTATATTCCTCTTTGTAAATGTTATCTGATGGTGGATGGTGTAAATCTGTGTAGACTGGAAGTCCGGGTGGGTGTCAAATGTCCTGTTCCCTTTGATTCCTTAATCATCCCCTGGTGTGATCAGCATTTGTTGATTTCCCTTAACAAGCTGAGCTCCCATAATCCCCCTCACCTACCCCTCTAGTCAGCCCTATATATTTGTGTCTTTCTTAAGGGGTGCATGCATGCGGGGTGTTGCATGCATGCCATCTCTTGCTAAGTGCCATCATTGCGAAGTGCTGGGCAGTTACCTCAATGGCAGTTAGTCAGGGCAGGAGTCTGCAGGTAAATTACTCTTTGACGCCATCTGTTTTAACCTTAACTATTATCTCACTCTCTATCATCCTATGTGCTTTTTCTGTTCACTTTCACCGCCCTGTCCCCCCTCCATCACCACTCATCCACATCAGCCCCTCTCTCCTCCCCTCTCCTATGTACAGCTCCCAGGCTCTTTTCACCTATCTTAATAATCTGACTCAATCAAGCTCCAGGGACTTCCAAAAAAAGCCATGCCACAAGTCCAAAAACCATCTGACCTTTCTCCTTCTACTCCTACTTCTTTCAGGTGATATCTCTCCTAATCCCGGTCCACCCCAGGCTAACTTTACCCCCTCCCCCACCTCCCATAGAAACCCTAATAATATTATTAACATTCCCTGTACACCCTCGCTTCCCTCTTTTAATTGTGCTCTATGGAATCCACGGTCCGTATGTAACAAGCTTCCTTACATCCACAACCTCTTTCTCAATAACTCTCTTAACTTACTAGGCCTAACTGAAACCTGGATTCAGGATTCTGATACTACTTCCCCTGCTGCCATCTCTCATGGTGGTTTACACTTTTCCCATTCACCAAGACCTGGAAACAGACATGGTGGTGGAGTAGGCTTACTACTGTCCCCACAGTGCACTTTCCAGGTCATCCCCCCAGCTCCATCACTCTCATTCCCATCCTTTGAGGTCCACACCATCAGGCTCTTCCATCCCCTCTCCCTCAGAGTAGCTGTCATATACCGTCCACCAGGCTCACCCACCCAGTTCCTTGACCACTTTTCAGCCTGGCTGTCACACTTCATGTCCTCAGAGTTACCAACCCTGATCCTAGGAGACTTTAACATCCCCATGAACAGCCCCTCCTCCCCTTCTGCATCCCAGCTTCTATCTCTCACCACCTCCCTTGGCCTCTCACAGCTCTCATCCTCTGAGACACATGAAGATGGTAACACCCTTGACCTGGTCTTTATCCGCCTCTGCTCAATCTCTGACTTTGACAACTCACCTCTTCCCCTCTCTGACCACAACATCCTCTCCTTCAAGCTCACAAACCCTCGTCCGCCCCAGCACACTCCCACCAATCACACATTCAGAAACCTACAGGCCATCGATTCTCAGACACTTTCAGACTCTTTACACACATCACTGTCCCCTATATCCTCACTTTCCTGTCCTGATCTGGCTGTAAAGCACTACAATGACACACTCAGGACTACGCTAGACCAAGTAGCGCCCCTCACCCTCAGAAAGACCAAACACAGAGTAAAACAGCCCTGGCTCACATCACAAACTCGATTTCTCCAGCGATGCTCCAGGAGCGCCGAACGCCTATGGAGGAAAACCCGCACACCAGAAAACTTCATCCACTACAAGTTCATGTTAAGGACCTATAACTATTCCCTTCACCTCGCCAAACAGACCTACTTCACCAACCTTGTTTCCTCACTTGCCAACAATCCAAAAAAACTCTTTGACACCTTTCACTCCCTCCTCAGTCCCAAAGTACAGACCCCTGTCACAGCCCTTCATGCTGATGACCTGGCCTCGTATTTCACAGAGAAAATTAAAAACATCCGCCAAGAGATCAGCTCCCAGCCACCAAGCCCTGTGAATCCCATCCCTCCCCATATTCCATCCAGCTCACTTTCCACATTTGACCCAGTCACAGAGGAGGAAGTCTCCAGGCTCCTATCCTCCTCTCGTCCTACAACTTGCCCTACTGATCCCTTCCCCACACCTCTACTCCAGTCCCTCTCTCCGGTTGTCGCCACTCACCTAACTAAAATCTTCAATCTCTCTCTCTCTTCGGGTATCTTCCCCTCCTCCCTCAAACACTCTATCATTACTCCATTATTAAAAAAACCTTCTCTCGATCCGTCCTGCACAAGCAACTACAGACCAGTCTCCAATCTCTCCTTCATCTCTAAACTCTTGGAGCGCCTGGTCTACTCTCGCCTCACCCGCTACCTCTCCTCTCACTCTCTTCTAGATCCTTTACAGTCTGGCTTCCGCCCTTTACACTCAACAGAAACTGCCCTTGTCAAAGTGACCAATGACCTATTGACAGCAAAACGTAACGGTGACCACTCTCTGCTTATTCTTCTTGACCTTTCTGCTGCCTTTGACACTGTTGACCACCATCTCCTTCTCTCTATGCTCCACTCTATCGGCCTAAAGGACACTGTTCTTTCCTGGTTCTCATCCTATCTTTCTGGCCGCTCATTCAGTGTATCATTTGCTGGCTCCACATCTTCTCCTCTTCCTCTCACTGTTGGGGTCCCTCAAGGTTCAGTCCTTGGCCCTCTTCTTTTCTCCCTCTACACTGCCCCAATTGGTCAGACCATCAGCAGATTTGGCTTTCAGTACCATCTTTATGCTGATGACACACAGCTATACACCTCCTCCCTTGAGCTCACCCCCGCTGTACTACAGAACACCAGTGACTGCCTGACTGCAGTTTGCAATGTCATGTCTGCTCTCTATCTGAAACTTAACCTTTCCAAAACTGAACTTCTTCTTTTCCCTCCATCTTCCAACTTTCCTCAACCTGACATCTCCCTCTCTGTGTGTGGCACAACGATAAGTCCTAGGCTGCAAGCCCGCTGCCTGGGGGTTATACTTGACACTGATCTCTCCTTCACCTCCCACATACAATCTCTTGCCCGCACCTGCCGCTTGCACCTCAAGAACATCTCTAGAATCCGCCCCTTTCTCACAATGGAAACGACAAAAACCCTCACCGTGGCCCTGATCCACTCTCGCTTGGACTACTGTAACTCTCTATTAATTGGTCTCCCCCTAACTAGACTCTCTCCTCTACAGTCAATCCTTAATGCAGCAGCCAGGGTCACCTATCTGGCTAACCGCTACTCGGATGCCTCTGCTCTGTGCCAGTCATTGCACTGGCTGCCCATATATCATAGGATCCAATTCAAACTGCTTGTTCTCGCCCACAAAGCTCTCCACAGTGCAGCACCCCCCTACATCTCCACCCTCCTCTCTGTCTATCAGTCCACCCGTTCTCTACGCTCTGCAAGCGACTTTCGACTAACATCCACACTAATTCGAACCTCCCACTCCCGGATCCAAGACTTCTTCCGAGCTGCACCAACCCTCTGGAACGCTCTACCCCAAGAAGTTAGGACAAATCACAACTTACTCAGCTTCAGACGCACCCTAAAGACGCATCTTTTTAGGGCGGCCTATCACACTCCCTAATCAGATTCGATTCACATAGTCCCTCTACAACCTCTCACAACATAGCTCCACATCAAACTCCATGGCACCCAAAGGCATCTCAAGGCTCGGGCCCACTGGTCCAGGAAACCATTATCCAGCCCCATTTCCGTGAGATGGTTGGATTGTCATTGTAAATAAGCACTTGAACCTTGCCTCTCCCCCCATCTCATTGTAGATTGTAAGCTCTCACGAGCAGGGTTGTATTTTTTTCCCCTCTAAATATTGTATTTCTATAACTGTTACTTGTTTGTATATGATCCTCCTGAATTGTAAAGCGCTACGGAATATGTTGGCGCTATAGAAATAAAGATTATTATTATTATTATTAGTTATACCTAGCATTGGACATCTTCTGGAATTCATGTATGAAATATGTAGCAAAAAATCCATGGCACTTTTTTGATATGCCTATAACTACCTGTCTGCATTAACTACACAGCTTCCACTGGAAGATATGAATATCACACTTGGTATTGCTTGGGAAACTAAAAGGGATTGTTCACCACCTGGCAAAGCCTTTTTAAATAAAATAGTCAACCTTGTAAAATAAAAACACGATATATTCATCTCCTGCACTTGTGTTACTCCAGTGATGTCAGCTCTGCATCTCCAGGGGCTATGGTTACTGGGCCCCCAGCCTAAAAATAGCAGCCTGCAGCCACCCAGGATTGTTGCATCCATTAGATGCGACAATCCCAGAACTTTACCAAGCTCCCATCCACCCATCCAAAAGCACAAACACTAAAGGGAGCTTTACTCGCGGACGATATTGCTAGCAATTTCTAGCGATATCGAGCATGTAAGCACCCGCCCCCGTCGTGCAAGCGAAATCGTGTGATCGCTGCCGCAGCGAACATTATCGCTACGGCAGCGTCACACACACTTACCTGGTCGGCGTCGTCGCTGTGACTGCCGAACAATCCCTCCCTCAAGGGGGAGGGACGTTCGGCATCACAGCGACGTCACCGCGACGTCACTAAGCGGCCGGCCAATCAAAGCAGAGGGACGGAGCTGAGCGTGATGTAAACATCCCGCCCACCTCTTCCTTCCGCATAGTGGCCGGCGGCAGGTAAGGAGACATTCCTCGCTCCTGCGGTGTCACACACAGCGATGTGTGCTGCCGCAGGAGCGACGAACCACAACAAAAAACAACCCTTACCGATTTTTGAGTTTGGGACGACCTCTCCATGATGAACGATTTTCACCATTTTTGAGGTCGCTTAAGGTCGCAGGTACGTGTCACACGCTACGATATTGTTAATGACACCGGATGTGCATCACTAACAACGTGACCCCAACGATAAAACATTAACGATATCGTAACGTGTAAAGCCCCCTTAAATGGACACATTTCCAGACTTCTTACCCTGGAAATGTTGCTATTTAGGCTTGTGTATACTGAGGCTTTCCGCAACCTGATGGCGGTGGACGTCACTAGGTACTCGGTTCCCAGCTGCCACTATTTCTCTCAGTGTGCCATTGCTGCCTTAGGGTACTTTCACACTTGCGTTTTTTCCCTTCCGTCACAATCCGCCCTTTTGGAAAACAGCGGAATCCGTTAGACTTGTATGAATGACGGATTGTGCCAAAAGTACCTGCGTTGCTTCCGCTGGCCGACGCTGCATTGCGTCCGCCGAGAGGAAGGAACGCAGCATGTAGTGTTTTTTGAGCGGCGGAATCCTCTATTTTTCACTGCGCATGCTCATCTTTTTTTTTTTTTAATCACAGAAACTTTATTTTGTCTCTCGGTGGCTGAACGTTCAGCTGAGCGCCCGGCAGCCGGCATGTGAGAGCTCTCAGCTGAGCGCCCAGCAGCTGGCATGTGAGAGCGCTCAGCTGATTGCCCGGCTGCCGGCATGTGAGAGCGCTCAGCGGAGCGCCCGGCCGCCGGCCTGTGGGAGCGCTCAGCTGAGCGCCCGGCAGCCGGCATGTGAGAGCGATCAGCTGAGCGCCCGGCAGCCGGCATGTGAGAGCGCTCAGCTGATCGTTCACAATAGTCTGCTGTCGGTAAAACTGTAAAGAAGAAAAAAAATAAATAAATAAAAAAAAAAAGCTTTCCCTTGTTTTGTACGATCCGTTGCATCCGTTGTGCCATTATATGCAACGCATCCTTTGCATCCATCACACAACGCAATGCAACGGATGCCGTTCAACGCAAGTGTGAAACTAACCTCCCATAACATCACTTGTGCCATGACTAATGCAGTTTATGGGAAGGTCCACTTAACCACTGACATGTGGACAAGTGCTTGTGACCGGAGATGCTACATTTCCCTGATGGCACACTGGGTGACTGGATCTGAGTTGGATCTTGGGATGGCGCACATGCTACCAACACCTAGAATTGTGGGTCCAAGTTCCATCAGGGTTTCCCCTAAATTTCCTACACCAGTTTCTGCTCCACCTCCTCATCCTCCATCTCTGAATTGTTGTCCTTCTCAGTTGCAAACTGGAAGCACTGCAGCACTGCCTTGGTGAAGCGGTCAACAGGCTTTGCTGAAACTGATATCTTTAGGTGACAAACAGCACCCCATCGCAGAGTTGTTGAAAGATCTAACAAACCTGACAGATCTGTGGCTTTTGCCGCTGAACTCTCACGAGGCTTGGTTGTGTGTATTAATGGCTGTAACCTGCTGGTGACTCTGAAGCTTGGCATACTGCCACATGTACCATGCCTGGCCCAAGTGCTCAACTTAGTGGTTCTACATTTTATGAAAACCTACACACATTTGCCTGAGCTACTTGTCAAGGTATGCCACATGTGTGCCCATTTCCGCAAGACACAGCTGCCATCGGTCTGGCAGCACTACAGCAGCACTTGCAAGTGCCAGCTCATCCACTGGTTAGTGGTTAGTATGTTGGCAAGGCTTTGAGAGCAGTAGTTGAATACCAGCTACAATATGCCTGTTGGTATTCCGGTCAGCCTCTGCACATAAAACCTACAAGTGGTCATGAATGTTTTTATCAAAAAATTCCCTTCTCATCTGACAATGCTGGCAACAGAGGTCAAAGTTTTTTGGACAACCAAGGAGTAGAGAGGAGGTAGACACATAGCTGGACCAATTGAGGCAGGGAACACTATAAGGGCGGCTTTGCACGTTGCGACATCGCACTTGCGATGTCGGTAGGGTCAAATCGACGCACATCCGGCGTCACTTTCGACATTGTACTGTGTAAATGCTAGATGATACGATGAACGAGCGCAAAAACGTCGTTATCGTATCATCGTTGCATTCACCGACATTTCCATAATGCCGGTCCCACGACAGGTACGATGTTGTTCCTCGTTCCTGTGGTAGCACACATCGCTGTGTGTGAAGCCGCAGGAGCGAGGGACATCTCCTTACCTGCCGCCGGCTATGCGGAAGGAAGGAGGTGGGCGGGATGTTTACATCCTGTTCATCTCCGCCCCTCCGCCGCTATTGGCCGCCTGCCGTGTGACGTCGCTATGACGCCGCACAACCCGCCCCCTTAGGAAGGAGACGGGTCGCCGGCCAGAGCGACGATCGCAGGGCAGGTGAGTGCATGTGAAGCTGGCATAGCGATAATTTTCTCTACGCCAGCTATCACACGATATCGTACCTGCGACGGGGGCGGGGACTATCGCGTGTGACATCGCAGCATCGGCTTGCGATGTCGCAACGTGCAAAGCCCGCCTAAGAGTTCTGGGACAGTTTCATTAGACTCAGTGCCTAGGCCATGATGTGCGGGGTATTCTGACAAGGAGAAAAAAGCTTTGAAGATGGTGAAGGAGTACCTAGTCCACTATACCAGTGTCATTCATGACTCCACTGTGCTATGCACCTGTTGGGTATCCAAGCTGGACACTTGGCATCAACTGTCCATCTATGTCTTGGAGGAACAGGCCTAGCATTTTGTCTGAGCAAGTTTTTAGTAGTGCCGCAGGAGGCATAATAACCAATAGACTCATCCGCCTATCAACTGAAAAGGCTGCCTCCTATCAAAATTAACAAAGCGTGGTTTAGGTCAGACTTCTTAACCCCACTGGATGACAGTGGTTGAACCTAAATGCAATTGTAATGTTCTTTTTATTGCAGTGTATTCCCATGCTTTGCTTCCCACTCAATAAAGAATATAGAGTTCATGTTATCTTCTTTTTTGTGTCCTACACTATATTAACAAGGTGATGATGCGACCCTTGCTCTGAATTATTGAAGGGTGTATGATGACCTACTCAAATAATCTCTTTATATATACCCCAGGGGTAAATGTTTTTCAGCTCTTACACTTAGTGCATTGGTTTGACCTGTGGAGAAGTTCTATTTCTTCCAAAGGGTAAAACAAAATCTTTTCTGAGACCCTGCTCTATGTATTTTCCAGGTTGTATCGGAGTGCCTCCTTTTCATTTTGTCAGCCCTTACACATAGTGCATTGGCTTTACAAGTCTACAAGTCACACTCCTTAATAATTGAAAAAAAAAATTTCTGAAGCTCTCTTCTACATCTTTTCCAGCATTTATCGGAGTGATAGCTTCTAATGTTTGGTAGCACTTACGCATAGTGAATATGGTTTGACAGTCTTGGAGTCCAACTCCTTCCAAATGGGAAAAAAATGCACTGTGAGGCTCTCCTCTATGTCTCTTCCAGGGTCTACTGCAATGCCTCCTTTAATTATTTCCTAGACCTTACACTAAATGCAAGTCTTTAAAAGTGTAGGAGACTCAATGTTTTTAAATTCTTTCTCCAGACATGAGTTTCTGAGAAAAACATCACAAACAGTGACTCACCACACACTTCATGCGGGCAAAGATGTTCCTCTTTCGGGTGCTGGTCCGCTGATGCACTGCCAGTCACTTTCATCAACTGAATTGCTTTGATCCTATGCTCTTCTCTAGTCACAGTGAATTTTCCAACTCATTGTTATTTTTTATTGTTTCAGTCACTTTTAATACTGCAATGGTGGTAAGATGTTTACTATCAATATAGACTTCATTAGCCATGTAAACTGCCTTAGTTTTATTATAGCCAAGTTCTTGCTTTTTCACATCTTGTTTAGTGATGAGCGAGTATGCTTGTTACTACTCGGTACTCGCACGAGTATCACTGAACTCGGGCTACTCGGCGGGGACCGAGTAATCTCGCGATACTCGTGCTGTACTCGTGGTCTTCATCCCTGCATGTTGGCGCTCTTTTGAGAGCCAGCCCTCATGCAGAGATTGGCTGGCAGACCACTGCAATGCCACAGCCCTGTTAGTTGTGGAATTGCAGTGATTGGCCGGCCTGCACAGCGTGACCGAGCCTTTATACCGGCGGGCGCGCTGTGCTCTGCACACAGCCATCCAGACAGTCAGTGCAGGGAGAGTGTTGCTGCTTCAGGGAAAGGTTTGTGGCCCTTTATAGCTATTTCCGTAGCAGGGCTGCAAACAGTGTGACCAGAAGTCCTTCTCAGGACTATTATAGTTGTATACAGGCAGGCAGGGTATAGCCAGGTCGGAGTACAGTAGCAGAGTCCTTCTCAGGACTATTGTTGCTGTATACAGGCAGGGTATAGCCAGGTCGGAATACAGGCTAGTGACCAGAAGAGTCCTTGTCAGGACTATTGTAGCAGTATACAGGCAGGCAGGGTATATAGCCATTCCTAGTGGTGACCGTATACCAGCCTTCATCATATCTGGGGCTGGTGTACACAGTCTAAAACAGTCCAGATAGTGTCAGACTTCTCAGTAATTGTCGCTCCTAAAAACCTGTTAGGTTCTTAGTGCGTCCGTGCTTGCATTTAAAACCCGCACGTGTGTGCCTGTCGGTGGCAGCGTACAGGTGCACGTTTTGCACAAACTATTATATAACGCACAAGTCTAGTGAATAATACACGTCAGGATATGAATCCAAGAGAACACAGTCCTGCACCACCCATACACGCCTATCACACCTGGGATCACTGGAGGGTAAGGAATATAGCACCAGACGTCCTTGTTGGAAGCCGGATCAGCGTGCAGGTCCAAACAGCAAAAGTCAGTTCAGTTCATCAATACAGAAGAAGAATAAGACCGCACCAATGCTGATGTCTTTTTCCGGATAATCTTTATTCCATAAACTCGGTTAAAAGGTGTTGTAAAATCAGCGGGTGGAGGAGACCTGGATGCGGCCCCTCACTATGGACGACGGCCGTTTCGCCTGTGATTAGGCTTCCACGGGTCCACCCGTGGAAGCCTAATCACAGGCGAAACGGCCGTCGTCCATAGTGAGGGGCCGCATCCAGGTCTCCTCCACCCGCTGATTTTACAACACCTTTTAACCGAGTTTATGGAATAAAGATTATCCGGAAAAAGACATCAGCATTGGTGCGGTCTTATTCTTCTTCTGTATTGATGAATAATACACGTCAGTCAGCAGTGTTTGATAGTGTCAGACTTCTCAGTATTTGTCTCTCCTAAAAACCTGTTAGGTTCTTAGTGCGTCCGTGCTTGCATTTAAAAACCGCATGTGTGTGCCTGTCGGTGGCAGCGTACAGGTGCACTTGTGTGCGTTTTGCACAAACTTGGATATAACGCACAAGTCTAGTGAATACACGTCAGCACAGCATTGCAAAATGCGCAAGGGCATTGGCAACAAACAAGGAAGTGGACGTGATGGTGGTGCAGGCAGAGGCCGAGGTCGTGGGCAAGCTCTAATTTCGCCACAACAAAGGGCCACATCTAGTCGCTCGCACGTCCTGTCCCAAATTCTTGGGGACCGCAGCAGTACACCGCTCTTGAACCAAGACCAGTGTCAACAGGTTGTTAGTTGGATAGCGGATAATGCTTCCAGTCAGATTGGCACCACCACAAACACTCTGTCTTCCACACGGTCAAGTGTCAGTAGCCGTGATATTGCACCGCACATTTCAGAACCTGATCCTCCTTCCTACCACAAGGCTGAGTACACGTCCTCGGACATTACTGATCGCACACTTGGACACTTGGAAGAGCTGTTCACGTTTCCATTCGCACATTCTGGCCTCTCGCCAGCTCATGTTGAAGTGGGTCATGAGGAGATCGTATGTACAGATGCCCAAATATTTGAGCAGCCACGTTCTCACGAAGTTGGCAACGTGTCTCAATAAGGGGTGGACGATGATGAGACACAATTGTCAGGAAGTCAGGAGGAGGAGCAGGGTGCGGAAGAGGAAGACGACGTGGTGGATGATCCAGTAACTGACCCAACCTGGCAGGAGGATATGCAGAGCGAGGACAGCAGTGCACAGGGGGAGGGAGGCGTAGCATCCCAACAGGCAGTAAGAAGCAGGGTGGTGGCTCCAGGCAGAAGTCAGGCAACCGTTCCCCGGAACAACAACACGACACAAGGTGCCTGTACAAATGTTAGGTCTTCCCGAGTCTGGCAGTTTTTTAAGTTGGCTCCAGATGATTCTAAAAAGGCCATTTGCAACACCTGCCGTGCCAGCATCAGCAGGGGTACCAAAACTAGCAGCCTGACCACCACCAGCATGATCAGGCACATGTCAGCCAAGCACCTGACTTTGTGGGAAGTACAACAGAGTCGAGGAGCAGTGCTTGCTGATGTCACTGCTACGTCTTCGCTTGTTGTGCATGCGAGCCAATCCCCTGTCCATGCTGCCTGCGAATAAGCCTCCTCCGGTCCTGCACCTGCAGTTGCCTACGCAGAAATAACACCATCATCAAGCACGTCCTTGTCCCAGCGCAGCGTTCAGTTATCCATTCAGCAAACCTTTGAACGCAGGCGCAAATACACTGCCAACGCCCCACATGCCACAGTTCTAAATGCTAACATTTCGCGACTGCTTGCGCTGGAAATGTTGCCTTTTAGGCTGGTGGAGACAGAAGCATTCCGCGACCTGATGGCGGCAGCTGTCCCATGTTACTCGGTCCCCAGCCGCCACTATTTCTCCCGGCGTGCCGTCTCCGCGTTGCATAACCATGTGTCACAAAACATCACACGTGCCCTGAACAACGCTGTTTCACCCAAAGTCCACCTAACCACAGACACGTGGACAAGTGCTTGTGGGCAAGGCCACTACATCTCGTTGACGGCACACTGGGTTAATATTGTGGAAGCTGGGACCCAGTCTGAGCGAGGGACGAAACACGTCCTTCCCACACCAAGGTTTGCAGGCCCTACCTCAGTCAGGGTTTCACCCACACTCTACAGCTCCGGAATGTCATGCTCTTCAGCCTCCTCCTCCTCCTGCGCATCCTCATCCACTTTACCCTCCACACCAGTCCCAAGCTGGAAGCACTGCAGCACTGCCTCGGCGAAGCGGCAACAGGCTGTGCTGAAGCTAATCTGCATAGGTGACAAACCCCACAATGCAGAAGAGGTGTGGACAGCTCTGAAACAGCAGGCAGATCATTGGCTCACACCTCTGAACCTAAAGCCAGGAAAGGTCGTGTGTGACAATGGCCGGAACCTGGTGGCGGCTTTGAGGCGAGGCCAGCTGACACATGTTCCATGCGTGGCCCATGTGCTCAACCTCGTGGTTCAGCGGTTTCTAAAGTCATACCCAGAGCTGTCTGATCTGCTGGTAAAAGTTCGCCGCCTGTCTGCACATTTTCGAAAGTCACCTACTGCTTCAGCCGGCCTTGCCGGCTTTCAGCGCCGTTTGCATCTTCCGGCTCACAGACTGGTGTGTGATGTCCCCACGTGTTGGAATTCAACTCTGCACATGTTGGTCAGGATATGTGAGCAGAAGAGGGCAGTTGTTGAGTACCTGCATCACCTAAGCCGTCGGGAAATGGGTCAAACTCCACACATAACACCTGAGGAGTGGAGATGGATGTCCGACCTATGTACCATCCTCCAAAACTTTGATGACTCCACCAAGATGGTGAGTGGTGATGACGCCATTATTAGCGTCAGCATACCGCTTCTCTGCCTTCTAAAATGGTCTCTGCTCAAAAACAAACATGATGCATTGCAGGCGGAGCGCGATGAGTTGGAGCAGGAAACAGTAGTGGGTGTGGGTGATAACACACAGCCCAGCCTCGTCTCATCACAACGTGCAGTGGAGGACTATGACGAGGAGGAGGATGAAGACATGGAGTAACTCTCCGGCCAAATTGAGAATATGACATGCACACCAGTCATATCCTCGGTTCAGCGTGGCTGGCCAGAGGACAGGGTAGATGAGGAGGAGGAGGAGGAGGAGGAGGAGGAGGACAGCATGTTCAGTCATCGTGTTGGTCAGGATACTGAAGTACTGGCTGTTAAGAGTCTGGCGCACATGGCTGACTTTATGGTAAGCTGCCTGTCTCGTGACCCTCGCGTTAAGAACATCTTGGCCGACAATCATTACTGGTTGGTAACACTGTTAGACCCACGCTACAAGGAGAACTTTATGTCTCTTATTCCCGAGGCGGAGAGGTCAGCCAAAATGCAGCAGTTCCGGAAGGCCATAGTCACGGAAGTAGGCAAAGCATTCCCCTCACAAAACGCTAGCGGCATAGGTCAGGAATCAGTGGACAACCAAGGCGTACAGCCGAGAGAGGCACAAGTCCAATCCGCCAGAGGTAGGGGAACAGTCTTTAAGATGTGGGACAGTTTTCTCAGCCCCTCACGTACCACAGCCCCTGAGGTGCCGGGTAGTGCCACAAGAAATCCTAAGTTTGCCCAGATGCTCAAGGAGTACCTTGCAGATCGAACAACTGTACTCCGACATTCCTCTGTGCCTTACAATTATTGGGTATCCAAGGTGGACACGTGGCATGAATTGGCTCTCTACGCCTTGGAAGTCCTGGCCTGCCCTGCCGCTAGCGTTTTGTCAGAGCGTGTTTTTAGTGCCGCAGGTGGAATCATTACAGATAAACGCACCCGCCTGTCAACTGAAAATGCTGACAGGCTGACTCTGATCAAGATGAACAAGGGTTGGATTGGGCCAGACTTCACCCCACCACCAGCAAATGAGAGCGGAATTTAAAGTTTGTAACGGGAATTTGCCATGTACCTCCACTCACCCATGGGTACACACTTTTGGACTTTGGATAATCGCTGGATTGCTCCTCCTTCTCCTCATGCGCCACCATGATGACCGTTACAATAGTTAGGCCTTTGTTTCAGGTATACCCCCAGTGTTAAATTTTTTCGCCCATTCTTTCAGAATGGACATTACAATGACAGGAGACCCGCTCCTTTGCAATGGGAACAATGTTTTGAGGCCCTCATGCACGTCTCTATCCAGGGACAATGTGGAGCCTCCCAATTTTTGGCTCTCCTGCCTAAGGGCTATACTACAATAGACCCACTTCCTTACAATGGGCACTTCAGGTTTACAGGCCCTCATGCACGTCTCTATCCAGGGACAACGTGGAGCCTCCCAATTTTTGGCTGCCCTGCCTAAGGGCTATACTACAATAGACCCACTTCCTTACAATGGGCACTTCAGGTTTACAGGCCCTCATGCACGTCTGTATGCCGGGGCATTGGTGAACCTCACAATTTTGGACTGCCCTGGCAAAGGAAAATACTACAAAGACTCACTTCCTCAAAATGGGCACATTAGACTCAAGAGGCCTTCATGTACGTCTCTTCTCAGGGACATCGGAGTGCCACACAATGTTTTACGTAAAATCTTTCATGTATTAATCTCAAAAAGTAACATACACCAGCTCTATCTCACTATTGGGTATGTGCCCTTAACATTTCCGCCATGAAAATTCATTTTGGTGTCATTTTGAAGGTTTTCTGGTGAGTCCGTAAAAATGGCGTAAAACGCGGACAAAATTGTTCACAGCTGTGACTTTTGAGTGATAAATGCTTCAAGGGGTCTTCCCCATGCTGTTGCCATGTCATTTGAGCACTCTTCTGAGACTTTTGTGACATTTTTAGGGTTTCTACATGCTGCCGGGGGGTCATTTCATAAAAAAACTCGGGTCTCCCATACGATAACATTGGGCTTGGTGCTCGGGCCGAGTACACGAGTATCTTGGGATGCTCGGCCCGAGCCTCGAGCACCCGAGCTTTTTAGTACTCGCTCATCACTAATCTTGTTCTGTTTCTTGTTGACTCATTTGATTATTATGTAATAGAAATGAGCGTTCCTTCTGGTCTCATAAATCTCTTCCACAGTTCATATCATGATGGTTTCTTTCCAAGTATTCATTGACAGATTCTGTTTGTACAATTTTTTTAAAATGTAAAATTCCAAGTATTTTTATAATTTAAAACTCACAATATTTTAACAATTGTCAAAATACTTTATTATGAGGACCTCCTCAACATGTATTCCAGGGAGTATTGCATTCCCTCCATTTAATTTTTGGTAGCTAGTGCACTTACTTAGTGCATAGGCTTTATGAGTAGGTGCTATTAGTGTAATGCTACTTGCTGGAGAAAAAATAGATTATCATTAGAGGCATATAGGCAAGGTTTATTTCCTTACAGTCCTTGCTGCTGCATCCTAAAATTAAAAGACCTTTTCTGGTCTACATGTATTAGTCTATTTCCTATTACTACTGCTGTTGGCTGTACGCACAATTTTATATGTGCAAAACATGCAGTAAGGGATGGGGAAGTGAAATTGTTCCTGATAGCGCATGCAGAGTCCAAGGTCATGAGCCAGGTGTAATTTTGCCTTCTGTGTGAGTAGAAATAAGCAAACCCAAGGTTTGGTGTTTGTACTAAGCACTAGAGATGAGCGAACCGGTCGCGTTTCGGCTCGAGTTCAGTTAGCCGAATCGAGGTCTCGTTTGAGTTCGGTTCGGCGAACCGGTTCAGCGAACCACTCGAACCGCATAGGAAACAATGGGAGGCAATCACAAACACATAAAAACACCTAGAAAACACCCTCAAAGGTGTACAAAAGGTGACAAACAACTCAGAACACAACACAAACACATGGGAAAGTGACAAGGACATATACTCAAGCGAAAACAAAAGAGCTGGACAAGGAAAAAGAGGAGGAGGAGACAGAGATATAGGCATGGCATGCCCTTCTAAAATCATGTAAAACACCGCAAGTGTTATGAACCGGCGCCGCCATAGCCACAAGCAGCCGGCTGCGGTTCCTGTTGCGCCCAGGCGCCGGCTGCCGTTCTTGGCCGTGCCTCGGGTCGTCCAGTTGGCTGTTCCTTCCACCACGCCTAAGTGTGGAGAGGCGGCTAGTGCGCATGCGTGCGCCGATTTACCCCAGCCAGAGTTTAAGCCTGGTGTTTTGCCTAGTGAGCATGCTCAGCCTGATTGTGTTATGTCTGAGACTAAGTCCTCAGTTCAGGCTACTGAGCATGCTCCCACAATTAACCCTAACAGCCTCTTTGCACAGGTACTTGGACTTCGTGCTGTGTCTAAGTTCTGGGATGTGCCTACTGAGCATGCTCAAACTGATAGTCTGCTTTCTGAGCCTGTTGCTCAGGCTACTGGGCATGCTCAGCCACTTAGTGCACCAGAGGCTAGGTCCGGTAAGGACCTCACTGAGCATGTCCGTGAGGTGGCAGGCCCTGATAGGGCAGAGGGTGTCAGGTGTCCTGATGACGTGGCAACTCCGGACTGGCTCGTAGAGGCCCGCCCCTATGATCTGGCACCTCAGTATTGGTCGTCAGACGATGACTGGTGACGTGTTTGGGGCGTGGCTGCCATGAGGTCATCAATGACGTGGCGGCTCCAGATAGGTCGCATGTGACGTCACTGATGACATGGCACTCTGCTATTGGACCTTGGTGGTTCCACCCTGGGTTTGGGGCGGACCCAGGTTATAAAAGGGGCTGGAGACAACATGGAGGTGCGCAGTCTTCACTTTTGCTCAGTCAGAGCACACCTCCATGTTAGAGCCTCATTGCGGCATAAGCCTATGTTGGGAAGCGGTAGGTAGGGTTAGGCGAACGGTGCCTGTCACGCCAAGATTCGTGGCTCGGCACATCAGGGTCAGGCGCCGTGCTTCCCTCCTGCCATTCCAGTCTTGCTTTAGCAGCCCAGTGGCATTAACTGGGCTACGGCTGCTGTGCTTCCTGCCCGATTGTGCCCCCTACGCACACGGACAACGCACCTGCTGCGCCACCTGTCTGATTGTGCTCCCTACGCACACGGACAACGCACCTGCTGCGCCACCTGTCCAATTGTGCCCCCTACGCACACGGACAACGCACCTGCTGCGCCACCTGTCCGGTTGTGCCCCCTACGCGCACGGACAGCGTACTCCAGGACCCCTGTGGAGTTAACAGGGTGTTCCTTATTTTCCTCGCCTTCCCGGTCAACGCTACTGGTGTACCCATCTGGCCTGACATGTCCTACACACACGTGGCCAGTCGAGAGGTGGCCAGAAACGCTAATCGGAGGACCGCTCGGCCTGACGTGTCCTACACACGTGGTCGACAGGGCCCTTTCGTGGCGGTCTTCCGGTCAACGCTACCTGGTTACCACCCAGCCTGATGTGTTTCCTGCACATGTGGTTGGTGTAGCGCTAGGTGCACCAAAACGCTAATCGGGTTGTCGTCCGGTCTGACGTGTACCAACACACGTGACCGGTTCCCAGAGTTCCTGGGTTATCTCAGAGCCATCCAGCTCTATAGTCTCCGCCTAACCCTCAGGTGCCAGCAGCTTCTTTGTCATCTGGAGCACGGTGGGCCCCGACTGGCGATTAGGATATATACCCCCTGTTCCTAATCTGCCGGTCCCCCCGTAACAGCAAGGTTACTCCAAGCGGAGTCTCCCTTTTTTCCAAAAATTGGGCCACACACATACCCACCCCTTCAGTGGCAGCACTTGTGCCCCAGTTGTACACTTCCCAGCTAGATTTGCATCAAGCACATTCAAAAATACGCCATACTTAACCGTCCCCAGGATGACACCGGGGTAGGTAGCTAAGTCTTTCCTGATCACAGCTCTGTTCATCTTGGATCATTTTTAAAAACAATGTAAGCAAGGGTTACTCCAAGCGGAGTCTCCTTTTTTTCCAAAAATTGGGCCCCACACACATCCACCCCTTCAGTGGCAGCACTTGTGCCTCAGTTGTACACTTCACAGCTAGATTTGCATCAAGCACATTCAAAAATACGCCATACTTAACCGTCCCCAGGATGACCCCGGGGTAGGTAGCAAAGTCTTTGCTGAACCATGACTTGTTCATCTTGGCTCCTTTTTAAAAACACAGCAAACAAGGGTTACTCCAAGCGGAGTCTCCCTTTTTTCCAAAAATTGGGCCACACACATACACACTCCTTCAGTGGCAGCACTTGTGCCCCAGTTGTACACTTCACAGCTAGATTTGCATCAAGCACATTCAAAAATACGCCATACTTAACCGTCCCCAGGATGACCCCGGGGTAGGTAGCAAAGTCTTTGCTGAACCATGACTTGTTCATCTTGGCTCCTTTTTAAAAACACAGCAAACAAGGGTTACTCCAAGCGGAGTCTCCCTTTTTTCCAAAAATTGGGCCACACAGACACCCACCCCTTCAGTGGCAGCACTTGTGCCCCAGTTGTAAACTTCACAGGTAGATTTGCATCAAGCACATTCAAAATCTACAAGCATTTACTCTCCCCAGGATGACACAGGGGTAGTAAATTCCTTGTGGATCCATGACTTGTTCATTTTGATGAACGTTAGTCTGCCCACATTGTCACTGGACAGACGCGTGCACTTATCTGTCAGCACACACCCAGCAGCACTGAAGACACGTTCAGAGATAACACTGGCAGCTGGACACGACAAAATCTCCAAGGCGTAAGTGGAGAGCTCTGGCCATTTTTCAAGATTTAAAGCCCAAAATGAGCAAGGCTCCATTTGCAAAGTCATGGCATCGATGTTCATTTGGAGATACTCCTGTATCATCCTCTCCAGCCGTTGATTATGTGTCAGACTTGTTGTCTCTGGTGGCCTTGCAAAGGATGGTCTAAAAAAATTATGAAAAGATTCAATAAAATTGCTGTTACTAGCACCAGATACGGTGCTGCTGGTATGCGTAGACTGTTGAAGATGACGAGACCGTCCCATGTTTGTCAAGTTACAACTGGGAGATTCACTCCCTGCACCTGCACGGTTGTTTGGTGGAAAAGACGAGCTAAGATCGAGTAACAGCTTTGCTGATACTCCTGTATACGTGCGTCCCTTTCCATGGCTGGAATTATGTCACAAAATTTGGACTTGTACCGGGGATCTAATAGTGTGGCAAGCCAGTAGTCATCATCAAACTTCTAATTTTGACAATATGAGGGTCATGTTGGAGGTAGTGCAGCAAGAAGGTGCTCATGTGTCTTGCGCAGCCATGCGGACCAAGTCCACGCTGTGTTTGTGTCATAGAGGTGCTACCCGTTCTTTCTTACTCTGACTTCTCCCCCCAACCTCTTTCAACTGAAATTTGACCAAGGTCTCCCTCATCCGCTGAGTCTTCCATGTCCATGGACAGTTCGTCCTCCATTTCTTCATGTTCTCCTGCACCTTCCTCAACATTTCGCCTGCTACCATGTGCCCTTGTTGATCCCTGTCCCCCGTGGTTCCATGCCTGCCGGTTTGGTGATGATGAATGTCTGGACCTTGGTGATGTTGTTGTCTCTTGCGCATATGAATCCTCCTGTAGTTCCTCCCCTTCCTGTTGTCCCACCCCCTGACTCGGAATAGTGTTTAGCGTTTGCTCCAGCATGTAAATGACTGGAATTGTCATTCTGATAATGGCATTGTCAGCGCTAAACATATTCGTGGCCATGTCGAAACTGTGCAGAAGAGTGCATAGGTCCTTGATCTGAGACCACTCCATCAGGGTGATCTGCCCCACCTTTGCATCTCGTTGGCCCAGGCTATACGTCATGACGTATTGCACCAGGACTCGACGGTGCTGCCACAGTCGCTGTAACATGTGGAATGTCGAATTCCAGCGTGTCGGCACATCGCATTTCAGGCAATGAACCAGCAGGCCGAAAGACTTCTGGAGCGATGCAAGTCGCTCAGCTGCGGCGGTTGAACGGCGGAAGTGAGCAAACAGTTGTCGTGCCCTGTTCAGAAGGCCATCTAGGCCGGGATAGTGTGTTAAAAATTGCTGGACAACAAGGTTCAACACGTGAGCCATACAAGGCACGTGTGTCACCTTGCCCAGGCGAAGGGCCGCACCCAGGTTTGCAGCATTGTCGCACACGGCCTTACCAGGCTGCAGGTTGAGTGGGGACAACCATTTACCAAACTCAGTCTCCAGAGCTGCCCACAACTCAGCCGCTGTGTGACTCTTATTTCCAAGACATTTCAAGCTAAAGACCGCCTGATGCTGTTGCGCTCTGCTGCCAGCATAGTAATGAGGGGTGTTTGATTCCTTCTGCGCAGTTACAACGCTGGTGGCCTGACCAGGCAGGCTTGGGGCGGAGGTGGAGGATCCAGATGAGGTGGAGGAGGCAGAAGCAGTGGTGGAACTTGGACAGACAGAGGATTGACACACAAGTCGTGGGGACGGCAAGACTTGTGCAGCAGACCCTTCACCATCTATCACCATAGTTACCCAGTGCCCAGTCAGCGACATGTAACGTCCCTGTCCATGCTTACTGGTTCAAGTATCGGTGGTGAAATGCACCCATTCACACACAGAGTTTCTCAAGGAAGCGATAATGTTGTGTGCGACATGCTGGTGTAGCGCAGGCACACCTTTCTTAGAGAAGTAGTGGCGACTGGGCATCTGGTACTGGGGCACAGCGACAGACATAAGGTCTCTAAAATCCTGCGTGTCCACCAGGCGGAAAGGCAGCATTTCGGTAGCCAAGAGCTTACAGAGGGATAAAGTCAACCTCTTAGCTTTGTCATGGGTCGCAGGAAATGGCCTTTTATTTGTCCACATCTGAGGGACAGAGATCTGGCTGCTGTGTGTAGACGGTGGTGAGTAGGGTGTCCCTGAAAAAATGCAGGTCTGTGAGGAAAGTGCAGGCGTAGACATGATGTTGCCTTCATCCAACGTTGGTGCTATTGATGTCTGAGGGAGCTGTACACACGCACTTGTTTCCCCTTCCAAACCAAATGACGACCTACCAAGCAAACTGCCTGTTGCGGTTACAGTAGTGGAAGTTGTGCGTGGAAAACCAGGTGTGACAGCTGTCCCCACAGTCCTAGAAGATGAAGAGCGCGCGGATGCACTGGAAGGGGCAGGCGGTGGATGGTTCGCTCCGCTAGGCCGCATTGCAGCACGGTGAGCTTCCCACTGGGACATATGATATTTATTCATGTGACGATTCATGGAACAAGTTGTCAAACTGCTGAGGTTTTGCCCTGTACTAACAGAATCACGACAAATTTTACATATCACATGATTTGGGCGATCTTTTTCTATGTCAAAAAAGGTCCAGGCTAGGCAAGGCTTAGAGGGCATGCGACCTGCTGAGCCCCCCCGACTAGTGCTCAGAGGCAGAGTGGTGGCTGAGGATGCAGTTGTAGACGTGCTACCAGTACTCCTCCTCTGTCCAGGAAGGCGCAAGTTAACTTCGTCGTCAGTAGCATCCTCCTCCACCGCCTCTGTTGACCTCCTCGAGTGCCTGACTATGGGGTTGACAGTAGGTGGGATCTAGAACGTCCTCATCAAGTGTTGTTGTTTGCACTCCCCTCACCCTCAGACCGAGCCTCTTCCTGTCGTGAACCAATATTTAAGTTGTCGTCCAAATCTGATATCTGCGTCTCATCATCATCAGTATGTTCCTCATTGTCTGTAACAACAGGTGTTACAGTTTGTGAATAAGGGTCAACATTATGCTCAGAAACTTGGTCCTCATGGCCTGAATCAGAGTCACAAAATGTTACGGTTGCTGTGGCTCTGGAGACTATGTCCGGATTTCTTGCTACTGCACATGTGCAAGCGCTGGAGACTAAGTCCTATCTTGGAGCTATTGCACATGTGCGGTGACATCATCGCTGACACGAGGTCACATGTCTCTGACACCTTCTAAGCTGATTGGCCACTGGTCATGGGCTTGTGAAACGTGGTCACATGTCTCTGACACCTTCTATGCCGATTGGTCGCTGGTCATGTGCTTGTGACGCTTTGCTCGGTGATAGGCCAGCGTGACGTCATTGCTGTCATTCTGGCAGCGGATTGGCTCTGGTGTCCTTCATCTTGGATGAGGCACAGAGTCTATATAAGACCCTGACGCACGCCGCCCGGCGCTCAGTCCTCTTGGTTCATGCATGAGGGTAGACGCCCTGTGCACGTCCCCCTAGGCATCTCTCTGTCTATGTTAGGGGAGCGCTACCGGCAGGGTAGCATTCTTATACCTTACAGCTTCGGTTGCAGTCCGTATCCTTACCTCTTAGTGGAGCGGACATAGGCAGGTGCCTGAGGCACATGGTCCGGCTGGGCCTTGTGATTCTACTCGTAGGTGGACGTTGCCGCTAGGGTAACGTTCCTTATACTGCGTCTAGCAGTTGTTCGTATCCTTGCACACTAGGGGAGCGAACAGAGGTAGAAGCTTTGTGCGGCTTATGCTGCTGTCCGTCTCTTTTGCACCACTAGAATAGCGGACCTAGGCAGGTGCCATATCTAGTGGTTCGTGTCCTCGCACACTAGTGGAGCGAACGCAGGTAGGAGCTTTGTGCGGCTTACGCTGCTGTCCGTCTCTTTTGCACCACTAGAAGAGCGGACCTAGGCAGGTGCCATATCTAGTGGTTCGTGTCCTCGCACACTAGTGGAGCGAACGCAGGTAGGAGCTTTGTGCGGCTTACGCTGCTGTCCGTCTCCTGGCACCACTAGAGGAACGGACCTAGGTAGGTGCCATTTCACACTCACTGCTTTTGTCTCTGTGATCTTTAACAGAGACCATTCCACACACCCTCCAAGTAAGGGAGGAATTGCTTTATTTTCTAATTATATTCCTCTGTGAGTTTAACAGAGGTATTGCACTCCGCACTTGTGCTATTATTTTTTACAGTGGCACACTTATATACCCCTTATCCTCTGCCATAGTCTGCAGCAGAGTCTTTGCACGGTGGACCCTGACTATCTGACATTCCTTTAGGTTTTATTATCAGACAGCCCCTCATAACACAAAGGTTCTGGGCATCACTGCAGACAATTTCCTGGTCTGTACTCACTCTAGCTTGGGAGCAGACCCCTAATTCCCAGGCTACAGTGTGACTGAACAGCTCTGCAGACTCAGCCATCTCAGTTCCACCATACTGTGCAGGGCGGATGGAGACTTCATAGCTGGGAGAAAGCAAGTGTGATTGGGATGACAACTCAGAGGACTGGTGTTTTTTGGATGAGGTAGTTGAGGTGCGCGGAGAGGGTACTTGTTGGATCACTTGAGATCCATTCAAGCATTTTCTTTTTTTGGCCATCATCTACCTTTGTTCCAGTTGTTCGTGTTCATAAAAAAGGGAGCACATCTGATTGTCCACGGTAAGTAGTAGACATCTTCTTTTTGTTGGAAGATGGTCTATCTTCAGCAGATGTTAATGGAGCTTTGCCACTTTCCCCACGGACACAATTTTTTTTTTCCTTTTCCAACATGCCTCTTCCCCTTTCCACCAGCATCTGTCATTTTGCCACTCATTTTGATTGCGACAAGATTGTGGACTTAAAATGTGGTAGTAAAAATTGAGAGGTGGTGTAGATTGCAGCGGTGGTCTAGCTTTATTAACAGCAGAATAAACAACAATAACTATCCCTGACAATGCAACTACGGCCCTTAAACTGGCAGCATAGTTTGCTATTAGAATGGCTTAGTAACAATGAGTTTCAGTGTGCAATGCAGAGGTGCCGCAAATAGCTTTGCACCAGTGGGACAATAATGAAGTCCAACAGCCACTTTTAGGATGCCACTAAGTTTACTCAGTGTTTGCTAGTATAATGGCTTAGTAACAATGAGTTTGAGTGCGCAATGCAGTGGTGCTGCAAATAGCTTTGCACCAGTGGGACAATAATGGAAGTCCAACATCCACTTTTAGGATGCCACTAAGTTTACTCAGTGTTTGCTAGTATAATGGCTTAGTAACAATGAGTGTGAGTGTGCAATGCAGTAGTGCTGCAAATAGCTTTGCACCAGTGGGACAATAATGGAAGTCAAACAGCCACTGTTAGGATGCCACTAAGTTTACTCAGTGTTTGCTAGTATAATGGCTTTGTAACAATGAGCTTGAGTGTGCAAAGGGCAGGAGGGTACAGTGGCAGGGTTGTGGGTCAGTGTACAGGAAAGGAAGCCTCACTTTCTATCCCTTCTAATGGGGAAATGCAGCGAGGAAGTCCCTGAGCTTAGCTACACAGACGCTATTATCTTGTGTAGCTGTTAAAATCTGTTTCCACGGACCTGACTGTTACCTATGGCTCTGAGCCTGCTGTTATTAGCCCTTACAAGGGCAAATAGAAACTTCTATCCCTATTCTGTATAGCGCTGTGTGTAGAGCGTACACAGCAGTATCGGAGACAGGAGCTACGCCAGCGGTGACTGACACCCAGACGCAGAAGAGATAATGGCGTCCGGACGGGCAGATACCCGTTTTTATAATGCAGGGACATGTGACATGGACATCCTATCACACATGCCGTCGCTTCTCTGGCTAAAAGTCCACTTAGCTGTGTGTGTGTCTGGGATTGGCTGACATGCTGGCCTGCCCCACTACACGCGCGCGCTTAGGGAAGGAAGACAAGGAAAAAAAAAAATGGCGATCGCCATTATCCCAGCAGCAGTGATCTGAATGCGCTGTTCCCGCACACTATACGCTGAAATTTCATAAAAGTGTGAGTTACAGCGGAAAGCCAGCTAGTAATTAGCTTGGCTTTTTGCTGCTAGAACCTTTCTCGAAAGTAACTAGAACTATCGAGCTTTAGCAAAAAGCTCGAGTTCTAGTTCGATCTAGAACACCCCCCAAAATCACTCGAACCGCGAACTGGAGAACCACGAACCACGAACCGCGCTCAACTTTACTAAGCACATACTACCAACAAAACAGGGTTCGGATCCTTTACGTATGAACAACACTCGTGCGAGCATTACTGTGCTTGGGTACGCTTATGTCGCGGGCGGGGAGGGCGCTGCGATCACCACGTTCGGGTCCAGTGCTGCGGCTACCACTGCTGCTCGGTGGCTTGAGCGGTGGGCCGGATCCGGGGGTTGGAGCGGCGCTCCTCGCCCGCGAGTGAAAGGGGGTAGTGTGGTTTGGGGGATTTGGTCCGTGACGCCACCCACGGTTTGTGGTGAGGTTGGGTCACCACCGCTGCTGTTGACAGGGATCCCGGGAGCGATGGCAGGGAGCAGCTGGGATGTTTCTCTCCCCTCCGTGGGTAGGGGGGTTGGTGGTCCCGGGGCCCGGTGAGGTTACGGGGAGGCCGGGTCGGGCAAGGTGCAGGGTTGCTTGGACTGCGCAGCGCGGTGCCGGACAGCACGGTAGTACTCACTCAGCCACACATGGATGCAGAGTCTCTGGTAAAACAAACGGCTGGATGGACGGGTCCCGCAGCCGGCTGCTGTGGTTTCTCCCTGATGGTTGGGGGTGGCTGCCTTTCCCTGCACCTTTTGTGTATCTTCGGTCCCGATGGCTTCCCACCGGTAACCCACTCCCCAGCATGTATATGGGCCGGAGGAGCCCTTTTGCCCGCAGGCTCTGGCCCTGGGAACTCTAGCTGTGGTGGTAGCTGTATTTCCCTTGTGCTGGTTGGACAGTTGCCTTCAATCGGGTCTTGGCTGTTTGGAAACCCCTGGGGTTCCGGTCACTAACGTATTTGACCTGTTTAACGGCGACTCCAAGCCTGGTCGGGGTCCGCAGGCCCTGCCGGTTTGTGCTGGTTTCACTTCGCTCCCCGGTTCAGTATCGGCGGGTCACCGCCCGTCCCCGGTACTACGGTTCCGCGTTGATCTGCCTCTCCTGCAGACGGCCACCACCGTCTGCCAACCTTGCTCTCGGTGCCCGGGCCACGTACCCGGACACAGTCAGTTTGCTCCTCTACTACCACTTTAACTCCTCACTCTTCCACTTCCCTAACTGATCTCTCAACTCAACTGACTTCCTTTTCCCGCCTCCAGGACTGTGAACTCCTCAGTGGGTGGGGAAAACCACCTGGCTCCACCCCACCTGGTGTGGACATCAGCCCCTGGATGGAAGCAACAAGGATTTTGTGTCTGGCTGATGTGCCTGTCTCAGGGTGGGGGTGTGTGTTGCAGTACCTGTGACGACCTGGCTAGTCCAGGGCGCCACATTCCCCCTTGGTTAAATGCAGACCGTCTGCGGGCTGCCCGTCCATCACCGGTTTTATTTTCAACTGAAAAAGGTAAAAACATATGAAAACATTCAACAAAAGCATGTTTATGAATCTTCCCTTAACGGGAGGCATGGTACTTTAACGTTACAAACACATTTTTATTAATAACGGTCGGCTTCCGCTCTCCCACCCAAACAACCTGGCCCTGATGCTGCCCCTAAGAAGTGAGCAGCACCCCTTGACCCCAGTCCAGATCCAGGCTGCCCGAGCATGAACGGGTATGGTGTCTCGTACCCTACTGTCACTTCAGGGGACCCCACGTCCATGGGGGACCCCTGACCCCCGGAGGATTGCCACCAGTTGCGGTATTGACGGGCCTGGGCCATCTCTTTCCTCCAGGCCCATCCTCCAAATCAGCCTCTCCGGAGGCGGCAACGGAAATATGCCCAAAATATTTACATTTCCACTAGTTTGTGGGTGCCCTGCTAGTTCTCAGGCATGTCCATAAGCAGTTTCTTATGCAACGGTACAAAGGGTCTCTACGGGGACTACTTGCCGGCAACGGCCGGGTCAATCACAGTCGACAATCAAGTAAAAACTTCGGTTTGATTACTTTTCATTTAACAGGTTAACGGTACTTGTGCTCCCAACGGGGACAACGATGCAAGAAAGGGACTGCTGACTTTGGGGTGGCTACCACCGCAGGGGGTCGGCCCACTCGGGGACCGGACGGTACATCGGGTTCTCCTTCCATAGGCAGTGCAGTCCAGAACCACTGATCGCTGTTGGGAACGGTGGCAGGGGCAGCGTGCTCGGGACCCCCTCTTCCATCAGCGGCACTCTCTCTGGACCTCCCGCTGCGGTACTGGCCCCCGAATCCCACGCAATCAAGGCTGGTTCAGGAGCTTGGGTGGCCTGATCGTGACGCGGCACGGCCGCAGCGGCCCCTTGCTCGCGGGCCCACACCACGGCAACCATTCTACGCATCTCCGCCTTCCAATCCAGCAGCTGCTGCAAGCTCTGCGCCCTCACCTTCAAGCAGAACCGGCCCAGCTCCCGCTCCAGTCAAGCAGCGGTTCCAGCGGGGAGCTCACTCGGGCCGCAATCTTCAAAGGCTACTCCTCCTCGGTTCCCCCAGAGCTCAGACGCTCCAGTGGC
The DNA here is from genome assembly GCF_048569485.1 of Anomaloglossus baeobatrachus. Classification (NCBI taxonomy): domain Eukaryota; kingdom Metazoa; phylum Chordata; class Amphibia; order Anura; family Aromobatidae; genus Anomaloglossus; species Anomaloglossus baeobatrachus. The sequence continues at coordinate 99,436,185 of NC_134358.1, read as the reverse complement.
GGGTGCTCCCGCACTCGAGCCCGAGGACGCCGCCATCTCTCCATCCGTGTCCCCCTTAGTTTTTTCTCAGCACCTCCTCTTCAGGGGTGGGGCTTCGGCTTTCGCGCCTCCACTGCTCGAGAAGACGCTCGAGCGGGAAAATATTCGCGACCAAGATGGCGGATTCAGAAATTTTTCGGCCGAACACCACCACCACCGTCTGCCAACCTTGCTCTCGGTGCCCAGGTCACGTACCTGGACACAGTCAGTTTGCTCTTCTACTACCACTTTTACTCCTCACTCTTCCACTTCCCTAACTGATCTCTCAACTCAACTGACTTCCTTTTCCCGCCTCCAGGACTGTGAACTCCTCAGTGGGTGGGGCCAACTGCCTGGCTCCACTTCACCTGGTGTGGACATCAGCCCCTGGAGGGAGGCAACAAGGATTTTGTGTCTGGCTGATGTGCCTGTCTCAGGGTGGGGGTGTGTGTTGCAGTACCTGTGACGACCTGGCTAGTCCAGGGCGCCACATTCCCCCTTGGTTAAATGCAGACCGTCTGCGGGCTGCCCGTCCATCACCGGTTTTATTTTCAACTGAAAAAGGTAAAAACATATGAAAACATTCAACAAAAGCATGTTTATGAATCTTCCCTTAACGGGAGGCACGGTACTTTAACGTTACAAACACATTTTTATTAATAACGGTCGGCTTCCGCTCTCCCACCCAAACAACCTGGCCCTGATGCTGCCCCTAAGAAGTGAGCAGCACCCCTTGACCCCAGTCCAGATCCAGGGTGGGGGTGTGTGCTGCAGTACCTGTGACGACCTGGCTAGTCCAGGGCGCCACACTTAGTGCTCAGCCCAGTGCAAGCCACTTGCAGTGTTTGAACAGCTTGTACTATGGGTAACACCAGCATGAGTGGATGTAGTCTGCAGCAAAAAAAAATTAGGGAAAAACCCTGCCCACTTACCCCACTTGAAGTCATCTGTTTATGGCTTACTGCATGTGGGAGTAGACCCAAACTGCCCAATTAGTGACTTGAATTGGGGTTCAGGTCAAGTCTGGATTTCAAACTGAACCTAATCTAATGAAGCCGTTGAACCGAACCTCAATGGGTAAGTACATGTGTAAGTACAAGAAATACACTCATCTATGAGACCTAGCTACATATCCCACTTTGCATTCCAAGTTTCAGAGTTAGAATGTTTTCTAGATTGTACCAGAATTGAATAAGAGTCTCTCCTCTACATCTCTTGCTGGCTGTATTGCAATACCTTCTTGTAGTTTTAGCTGAGCCTCTCACTGAGTGCATAGGATTTCCCAGTTTGGAAGTTAGTGTTTTGAAAATACTAGCAGAATTACATTGAAATACCTCCTGTACATCTCTTGCTATCAGTATTGTAATACCTCCTTGTAATTTTACCTAGGCCTCTCCCTGAGTGCATAGGCTTTGCCAGTTTTGGAGTTAGAATGTTGTTAAAATTAAATGAGAATTGAATCAGAGTCCCTCCTCTATGTTTCTGTTTCGGGGAAGGGGGGGGGGGCTGCCGCTTCTCTCGGGGGCCTGCTCGCATCCGAGTTCGCTGCTCCGGCTCGAGTGGTGACCGGACCTGGGCTCTCACAGCCGCCCGTCCTTACAACCGTCAGAAAGGGGATATTTACAGGGGAGTTGTTGTGTCTGTAAAGCCACCCATGGGTTGCGGTGAGGGATGGTGGCACCGCCGCTGCCTGGTGATGGGGCACCCAGGGCTGATGAAGCGGGGCAGCAAGATGGGATCCCCTCCATGGGTAGGGGAGGTGTAGTCTCGGGGCCCGAGGATTGAACACAGGAGTGATGGCTGCTGGAGGTGGCGCGCCGGGCTTGACCGGGGAACAATGGTGTACTCACAGTTCAGTAATTTCACACAAGTCCAGTAGTAAACCAAGTTGCCAGTGGCCGGCTGCCTTAGGAGGGTGCATTCGGGTCCCGCACTAAGGTTAATGAACAGGTATCCCTTCCTCTTGCACTTTGTGTTTGTCTTTCCTTCTGGACGACTTCGCATGGAACGGAGAAGTCCACTCCCGGTTCTGTATGTGTTGGGAGCTGTGGCCCGCGAAAGCTGACCCTTGGGATTTCAGTGAGTTCTGAAACACACCCTATCCCTCGCGTTGGGCTTCCATTTCGCTCTATTTGGGCAGTTAATGGGACAAAGTCTGGAACCTTGTCCCCCCCTGGTTATTTGGAGAGAGGCTTGTAACCTTCCTCGCCCTAGGGTCCAGGCACCCCGACTGTGCATGGCCTCCGGACCGGATTCCCGCTGTCGGCACTGGCAGGCTACAACCCTGCCCCGGTCCCCTTTAGGTCTCACGCGACCGGATCTCCGTCGCCTTTGGCCCTGTTCACTATCTGCCACCTTGCTGGGTAGTCCAAGGGCTACTACCCCAGACTACACTGCTTTCAGCTCTCCACACGTCAACTTGAACTTCCCTTCTCTCTGACTCAGACCGTTCTCTACTTGTTCCTGCCTTGACTTGACTTGACTGTTGTGTTCCCACCTCTGACACCTCAGGACCCCTAGGTGGGCATTCTCATCCACCTGATCCCGCCCACTGGTGTGGCCTTATTATCATGAGGGGGTGGCTAGGGTTTAATGGCTGTGTGTTATGCCTAAGTGTGGGTTTTTGGTGGTGACTAGGAGGATGTACACATTTGTGACTACCTGGTTTTGCAAGGGCATCACATTTCTTGCTATCAGCATTGTAATGCCTGCTTGTAATTTTAGTTAGTACTCTCACTGAGTGCATAGGCTTTCCTAGTTTTAGAGTCAGATTGTTTTTAAAATGGTACCAGAATTGAATCACAGTCTCTCTTCTACTTCTCTTCCAGGTGTATTGCAATCCCTTCTTGTAATTTTTGAATAACCCTTGCACTTACTGCATATGCTTTACCAGTCTAGCAGTCCCACTTGTTAAAAATGGGAAAAAAAATGATGTCTGGGACCCTCCTTTTTGTGTATTTCATGGGTTATTGCAGTCCCTTCTAATTTTTGGCAGCCCTTGCACATAGCAGATAAGCTTTATAAGTGTAGGAATCCCACTATCTAACAATTTTAATAGAATGTGCCTCTTCTTTTTGTGTAATACAGGGTGTATCGGAGTTGATATTCCTTCTAATTTTTGGCAATTCTTGCATTGACCGTGTGGCGCCCTGGACAAGTCAGGTCGTCACAGGTACTACACCAACACACCCTACACCCTGGCTAGGCGCACCAAAGCCAAACACAAATCCTTGTTGCCTTCCTCCAGGGGCTGATGTCCACACCAGGGGGTGGGCCAGGCAGTTGGTCCCGCCCACCGAGGAGTTCACAGTCCTGGAGGCGGGAAAAGAGTTTAGATCAGTTTAGAAGAGTGAAGTGGTAGGAGAGGAGACTGACCGTGTCCGGGTGTGTGGCCCGGGCACTCAGCAAGGTTGGCAGATGGTGGTGACCGTCTGCAGGAGAGGCTAATTGGAGCAAACCATATGGACCGTGGACAGGCGGTGGCCCAGCGGTACCAGATCGGGGAGTAAAGAGAAGCCAGCACCATCCGGCAGGGCCTACGGACCCCGACCAGGCTAGGAGTCACCGTAAAACCGGTCAAATCCGTTAGCGAAGGGAACCTCCGGGGTTTCCCAGCAGCCAAGACCCGATTGAAGGCAACAGCTCACACTGTAGAGGGAAACACAGTCACCTCCAAGGCTACAGTTCCCAGGGCCAGAGCCTGCGGGCAAAAGGGGCTCCCTCAGCATCCATCCAAGCTGCAGAGCGGGTTACCGGTGGGAAGCCATTGGAACCAAAAACACAACACAGGTGCAGGGAAAGGCAGTCACCATCAACCTGCCGGGAGGAGAACAACCGCAGCTGCCTGTGGGACACGTCCATCCAGCCGTTTGTTTGACCAGAGACTCTGTGTGGATTATTGGCTGAATGAGTACCACCGTGCCGTGCGGCACAGCACTGCCCCCGCGACCCTGCACCTCACCAGGCCCCGTAACCCGCCTGCATTCCCAAACCCTCACCGGGCCACGGGACAACCAATCCCCCTACCCACGGAGGGGAGAACCAACATCCAAGCTGCTCCCTGTCATCGCTCCCGGGATTCCCGTGCAGAGCAGCGGTGGTGTCACCAATCTCACCACAACCGTGGGTGGCGTCACGGACAATACATCCCCAAAATCGTTCCCCTTTTCACTCACGGGCGAGGAACGCCGCTCGAGTCCCCGGGATCCGGCCCACCGCTCGAGCCACCACCGAGCAGCAGCAGCAGCCGGACCCGAGCAGTGGGTGAGTGCAGCATCCCCTCCTCCGCCCGCGACAACCACATTGGCGTTGTGAGTTTCAGATTCCCTTTTTCATAAATTAAACAGGATGTGTCTGACCTTGTCACACACCACATAGCAAGATAAGGTAGTAAAATGTTAAAATTACATTTACCAGTGAATGTCTGTTTACATTTTTTTGGTACCAAAAAGGCAGCAATAACGGTAAATGTGAACATAGCATAAGGGGTGGAGGAGACTTTTTTTTCCCTTATTTACTTTGCTTAATATACGAGTCATTACAGAAACAAATGTTGAACATTAATTCCTATAAAGTCCATTTTATTTTTGGTTTTCTATGTTTTAGTGTCAGTACATAAAAGTGGCTTAATACTCTGACATTGTTCCCAGCAGCAACATGGGAGTCAAATATGTGTCCAGGCATCTTCGCCATGCTGTTCTCATCCATTTGAGCACTGTTTCCATCCATGCCCCCAAATGTCCTGGGAGGGTCTTCCAGAAACATGCTCAAGTTTCCTATAGACTTCCATGATACTCAATACTCATGACAGGCACCCGAGCAGTCCTATTTGCTTAATTTGAGTTCCGGACAAACCAAGCATTTCAATGCTCGCTCATCACTAATGATTACATGTGATCTGATAACTGTAAGGAGTAGAATGGAAGAGTGTGCAGTATGCCAGACATGTTAATATACGACAATAATGCTTATGAGATGGGTTTTAACAAAGTACTGTGAATTTGTGACAAGCAGTTCTGAGAGCAATGCAGTACTGTGCCAATATAAAGGATGGCTGCTGAAGAGATTGCCAGAAAATGCTGCTAGTGTCAATGAAGTGTCAAAATTATCAGTCCGATAATATATCTAAAAATTAGCTCTCTCTCTACAAGCCAACTTGTTGCCTCTTGTGAGTATGAAAATTGCCTGATCTAGTACATTGCAACCATCAAGCTTGTTGCCTCTGAGTGATTAAAGTTGTAAATCTGTTGGACAATCACTGTACCAATAGGGGTCTCTGCGGACTAAAATTTTTTTTAAGCAGAGTCCTCCAATATCTCTCTGCCACTTACAAGTTGCTAAAGTCAAAGTTTGCAGAACGGAAAGAAACAGTTAAGCTAGGTGCAGCAATGATATACAGTTAGGTCCAGAAATATTTGGACAGTGACACAATTTTCGCGAGTTGGGCTCTGCATGCCACCCCATTGGATTTGAAATGAAACCTCTACAACAGAATTCAAGTGCAGATTGCAACGTTCATTTTGAAGGTTTGAACAAAAATATCTGATAGAAATTGTAGGAATTGTACACATTTCTTTACAAACACTCCACATTTTAGGAGGTCAAAAGTAATTGGACAAATAAACAAAACCCAAACAAAATATTTTTATTTTCAATATTTTGTTGCGAATCCTTTGGAGGCAATCACTGCCTTAAGTCTGGAACCCATGGACATCACCAAACGCTGGGTTTCCTCCTTCTTAATGCTTTGCCAGGCCTTTACAGCCGCAGCCTTCAGGTCTTGCTTGTTTGTGGGTCTTTCCATCTTAAGTCTGGATTTGAGCAAGTGAAATGCATGCTCAATTGGATTAAGATCTGGTGATTGACTTGGCCATTGCAGAATGTTCCACTTTTTTGCACTCATGAACTCCTGGGTAGCTTTGGCTGTATGCTTGGGGTCATTGTCCATCTGTACTATGAAGCGCCGCCCGATCAACTTTGCGGCATTTGGCTGAATCTGGGCTGAAAGTATATCCCGGTACACTTCATAATTCATCCGGCTACTCTTGTCTGCTGTTATGTCATCAATAAACACAAGTGACCCAGTGCCATTGAAAGCCATGCATGCCCATGCCATCACGTTGCCTCCACCATGTTTTACAGAGGATGTGGTGTGCCTTGGATCATGTGCCGTTCCCTTTCTTCTCCAAACTTTTTTCTTCCCATCATTCTGGTACAGGTTGATCTTTGTCTCATCTGTCCATAGAATACTTTTCCAGAACTGAGCTGGCTTCATGAGGTGTTTTTCAGCAAATTTAACTCTGGCCTGTCTTTTTTTGGAATTGATGAATGGTTTGCATCTAGATGTGAACCCTTTGTATTTACTTTCATGGAGTCTTCTCTTTACTGTTGACTTAGAGACAGATACACCTACTTCACTGAGAGTTTTCTGGACTTCAGTTGATGTTGTGAACGGGTTCTTCTTCACCAAAGAAAGTATGCGGCGATCATCCACCACTGTTGTCATCCGTGGACGCCCATCCCTTTTTGAGTTCCCAAGCTCACCAGTCAATTTCTTTTTTCTCAGAATGTACCCGACTGTTGATTTTACTACTCCAAGCATGTCTGCTATCTCTCTGATGGATTTTTTCTTTTTTTTCAGCCTCAGGATGTTCTGCTTCACCTCAATTGAGAGTTCCTTAGACCGCATGTTGTCTGGTCACTGCAACAGCTTCCAAATGCAAAACCACACACCTGTAATCAACCCCAGACCTTTTAACTACTTCACTGATTACAGGTTAACGAGGGAGACGCCTTCAGAGTTAATTGCAGCCCTTAGAGTCCCTTGTCCAATTAGTTTTGGTCCCTTGAAAAAGAGGAGGCTATGCATTACAGAGCTATGATTCCTAAACCCTTTCTCCGATTTGGATGTGAAAACTCTCATATTGCAGCTGGGAGTGTGCACTTTCAGCCCATATTATATATATATAATTGTATTTCTGAACATGTTTTTGTAAACAGCTAAAATAACAAAACTTGTGTCACTGTCCAAATATTTCTGGACCTAACTGTATCCACCCCTTGTAATGTAGGTGGGATACCTGTTAGGCCCCTTTCCCACACCAGTGATTCTGGTACACATGTTGCTCTTTTTTACGCACTAAAATCATGGACAGATGCAGACTCATTAAACTCAATATGTCTGCGCACACATCAATGATTTCTCACTGACAGTGTTTCCGTGCAGTGTACAAGCGTGTCTGTGTGTTCCACATGAAGACAAGTCCGTTTATGAGCGGCATAACTTATGTCACATGGACCACACAGTGGTGTGATCCGTGTAACACGTACCAGAAAAAACACGTTCATTTACAATAAAAAGCTTTTAAAACTCACTTGTCTCCAGCGACGCTGTCTTCAGCCGCTGCTGTCTCCTGCTTCCAGGCCAGTTAATTATGCTCATGTATATTCACTGCACAGCCGATAGAGAAGTAGCAGCAGAGGGGAGACAGCAGTGGCCGAATGAAGCATCGTGGGAGACTTCAACACCAAGGACAGCAGGAGCGTGGCCAGGGTAGTATAAGTGCATGATGTCTCTGTACCACCACAGATAGCACAGGGAGAACACGCTTGTGTCAAAATCACGGCACACGGTGGGACACTCATGTGTGAAGGGAGCCTTACAGAGTTTGCATTGTGGCAATCCTCAAACACCTGTAAAGCTGTAATTGCTGCAAATGGAGTATTAATTATGACACTGGCATTGTATTGCCTATAATTGTTATTTGATTCAATGGTAATCTATATTGTTGAAAAAAGTGAACATATTTTTTTTTAAAAAAAAAAAATATAAACAGAAATTCTCTAACTTCTATGTGCTCATATATTATAGAAATAGCACAGAACAAAAGTGAGGGTCAGCACAACAAATGAAATAAATACTACACTGAACTTTCGAAGAGATGTCTTTAATTTTTCATAATAGACTTCTCCATATGTCTGTAATCTTTGCCCTCCGCTCATTAGCATACAATCCCCTCCATACCTTCAACTCTCTCCGCTCGTACCACATGCTAATGAAACCAGACAAGTACATGACATTTGCTTTGCACTCTGACTCTTGCAGTTCAGGTTTAGATAATTAATTTTGACTTCTTGTGTCTATTTTCTTCCTGCAAACTTTATTTGACTGTAAGCTTTAGGAACTAAATTTCCTCTGTCATATGTATAAACTGCCTGCTTGGCCACATCACAAAAGTAATATTTATTTCCCCATTCTTTTCTTCCTCTGTTCCTTTTTTAAAGGGAATTTGTCAACAGGTTTTTGCCAGCTCATCTGAGAGCAACATAATGTAGACAAAAAGACTTTGAATCCAACAATGTATCACTTAGATTACAGGCTGCAGCTGTTCCGACACAATCAGAGCTTTTAAATTTAGGAAAGCAGCAGAGTTGAGAGAGTTGTCCCACTCACACCAGACTCTCATTAGCGTTTGTACATTGAAAGTCAAGTGTCAATCACAGGAGGGGGCATGCCGGACTGCCCTGCATGTGACACTAGGTGATAAAACCTTTAGTTCAAGTAAACAACAGCACACAGCCTGATAAGAGAGGCATAATTGATATTTGCTTTTTAACTCCTACAGTATGCTATCCTCAGATTACATATCAAAAATCTGCTGACAGATTTCTTTTAAAATGCACCAATCATCAATCACCAGGATTTTCCTATTTAACCTGAAGCCAGTGCTATACTGGCACTATCAGGCTGAGTCTTTACATACCTTTAGTTATCAGCTCGGATGTTTAGGTTTTGAAACACAAGCAATTAAAGTTTGTAAAATGAGCAGTTTTTTGAATGACAGCAGCTGCCGATCAGCTGATAGCTGTGGTGGGTATTCATAGTGATTCCTGCCCACCCAGCCTGTCATCCTTTCCTTGTTATTTATGCTAATTCTATTATAGAATCGTTTTGCTAAGTGACTAGAAGGACTTGAGCTGATGTCATACCCATGTGACCAGAAGTGGCGGTGACAAAGCCAACAGAGCTGATACTAGGAAGCAACATTTTTTTTCTGTTGGCTGAGGTCCTGCCCTTTCTGGTCACATGAGTATGAGTAGTAAAATGATTCCATAATAGAATAATCATAAATAAATGGGGAGGAACAACAGGCAGGGGGGCAGGAATCACTATGAATACCCCCCAGATATTATCGATATTATCTGATCCTCAGCTGATGTCATTCAAAAAGCTGTAAATTTGACAAACTTTACTTGCAAACCTATACATCCGACCTGACTACTAAAGGTATGTAGACAATCAGCCTGATAGTGCAAGTATAGCACTGGCTTTAGGTTATAAACAAAAATCCTGGTAATTGGTGCGCTATAGGTATTTAAATACATTATGTGAGGGGAGGACACAGACAAAAGCCCTTTGCAGACCAATGATGTGTCTGTGGAGACGCTCCCTGCTGCTTTGGAGGTGGATCTGAGCCCCTCACCTTTTAGGCTATGTGCCCACAGGGACAGTGTCCTGCGGATATATCCGCAGGACATTCCGCAGGAGCTCCCAGGAAACCGCACCACAACTTTTGTCTGTTTCCATGCTGCGGAAAGTCCTGCAGATATGGTGCAGGCATTCTGCATTGAGGATACAGTACCATGGCTTCGGCACTGCATCCTCAATGCAGAACAAGTGCTGCAGTGATCGGGGGAGTTCATACTTACCTCCATCATGCAGCACCTCGCTTTCCAGTGGCCGGGTCACTCTCTCAGCGTCTGCAGGAGAAGGTGGGCGGGCCTGAACTAGCTCCGGCTGTCACATGACCGGAGCTCGTGCAGGCCCTGCCCACCTCTTCCTTTCTGTACCTGGATCCACCGCGCTGCTGTACACCGGACGGAGAAGGTGACTCGGGTGTCTGCTATCAAGGCAGGTAAGTATATGGGACCCTGCGGACAAATCCCCAGGAATAATTGACATGCTGCTGATTTTTCCACAGGGAAATCCGCATTATTACAAATGCCATAGAAATGGCTGGGGAGTAGCTGTGCTGCAGATTTTTGAAAAATCTGCGGAATGTCCGCGAAAAATCCGCGGCAAATTCCGCGCATTTTCTGCAGCGTGGGCACATAGCCTCAGGCTCATTGGTATGCCCACCCACCCACTTACTTTATGTCGAGTGAACTATTTTTATAAATATAGTTACCCATTTTTATTATCTCTAAATAAAATTGAAAGCATTTTTGGGTAATATGTAGTCAGCAAATAACTAATATTTTTTGTATGATAAAGTTACACAGTTTTTTAATACCTTTTATTTTATTTTTTTAATCTGTTCTTGTTTTCGTGAAAATCTGCCCTGATGGTGCGGTGGACACTGAGCTGAACATCTCATTAGAGCTCTGGTAAATGCACTATAATGAGGCACGCATCAGTGACCGGTTTTATCCACTGGAAGTAAACATTGAAACGCTTCCACTGAATGACAAGCAGCTTAAAAAAAAAAAAAAAAAAAAAAAAACATTTTCAAGCATAATATTTGCTTATATTTTTATTTAGGTTATTATTACTTTACATTTTCTTTAAATAGTAAAGCATAAAAGATACTTTCCGGTGCCAGACCTCACTCATATAGAATTTCAATTGCTCACTTTCCTACTTCTGGCTGCCAAACAAACTATTTTGTATTAATAGAAAGAAAGAAAGATCTGTGCCTCTGCAAAAATTCAAGTGCAGGATGGATGGATTTATGATAAATGAAAAATTCTCCAGCATTTTATTAGATAAACATGACGAATTTGTCAAGATCTGGACACCGTGAATAAAATATGCTTACCAACGCTCACCTATATTCCAAGTTGCCCGGACATAATGTGACATCCAGTCACATTTTTCATTAAAGCTATATTCTTTTCCTGCTATGTTTGCTGGGATCAATTTATACCACCATCCCCCTGATTTTTTTCTTTTTCTCTACTATTAATATCTATCAAATATTGTCATATACACAGTGGCATAGCAACTGCTTTTGCTGCCTGGGGCGGTCGTCAAAATTTCCGCCCCCCCTCCGTTGGCGAGGGGAGAGGGGGAGGAGGAAGGGTGGAAGGTGAGATTGGGGATAGCTACCTTACAGGATGGATCTAGACAGCAGGATCAAAGCAGATGGAGGAGGCAGCAGATGCAGGAGGGTGAGAGGTGGGAGAGAGTGGGCAGCAGATCGGGGAGGGGGCAGCAGCTGATGAGGAGAGTGGTGGTGGATGGAGGGGGCAGTGGCTGATGAGGAGAGAGGTGGCAGATGAAGGGGGGCAGCGGCTGATAGAGAGAGCGGTGGCGGATGAAGGAGGGCAGCGGATGATAGGGAGAGCGGTGGTGGATAAAGGGGGGCAGAGGCTGATGGGGAGAGCGGTGGCGGATGAAGGGGGGAAGTGGCTGATGGGGAAAGCGGTGGCAGATGAAGGGAGGCAGAGGCTGATGGGGAAAGCGGTGGCGGATGAAGGGGGGAAGTGGCTGATGGGGAGAGCGGTGGCGGATGGATGGGGGGCATCAGATGGAGGAGGGCGGTGGCAAATCGAGGGCAGTAGCGACGGTGGATCGGGGGCAGTGGCTACTGCTGCTGTCTCTGCTGCTGCTACTGTCAGGACTGAGCGGGCACAGCGGTGGATCGGGGGCACTTACCAAATGGCACTTGCAGAGATCACTCTCCTCAGCTTTCACGGATGGAGTGAAGCTGAGGGGAATGGTCACCTACAGGTTGCCGGCCCCAGATCCAAGGTGATTAGAGAGATCTGTCACAAGGCCGATCTCTCCAACTGGAGCTGGGAGCGGGTGAAACAAAGTTCACCCAGCTCCAGTCAATGATCAGTGCTATAGCTGCACTAATCATGGCTGGATTTCAATGTTTTAGCCATTTTCAATGGCTGAAACACCACAGTGGCTGTGATTGGCTGAGCGGTGTTCGTCAGCCAATCACAGCCTCCGTAGGTCCGGGGGGAGACACCACCCCTCCTGAGGTCAGGCAGAGGTCCCCTCCTCCCCGAATCTAAGGTTTTTGCACACCGATCACAGCCACCGGGGCTCCGGGGCCGCAATTTCGCCATGACGTACTGGGTACGTCATGGGTCATTAAGTACCATGTCACCATGATGTAGCCAGTACATCATAGGTCGTTAAGGGGTTAAAGATGTTCAGGAATGCAGCTGCGGATGGCCCTTTTCAATAAGCTTTCTATTTTTTATTATTTTCCCCCAAAATGCCGCTCCCTGACACGTGCCGCCCGGGGCGGATCGCCCCCTCAGCCCCCCCCCCTTTGCTACACCACTGCATATACAGTACTGTGCAAAAATTTTAGGCAAGAAAGGAAAAAAATGCTGTAAAGTGATAATAAATAAAAAAAATAAAAGTGTTAAAGGAAATATTTGAGCAGGGTTTAGTTACGTAATCTTAGAGCAGCATGATGCAGGGTCTGAGATCATGATTACAGAAATGTCAATTACTGGGCTGTGTGTTTCAATAAAGTTTAGTTTTCTCAGCAGGAGATTGTTACTAGAGGGCTAGTTGCCTGTCATGCTTGCCAGGAATAACAAGTGTGGCACATGCGTTCAGACCAACATGGAACTTGACGCATAATAAAAATACAACAAACAATACCATGAGTAAGGGGACACTATAACAATGGTGGGCCCTGGGGCTAGTAAAAGAGGTAAATGAGACACCGGATAAACTCACCTGCAGCTGCCCTTACTCTCCTATCCAGTCCCTATACAGTCTCCTCAACTGTCACTGAGCAGGAACCCTGAGAAACCCTGTAGATGCCCTGGCTAGTGAGAGGCAGTTTACTAGACCCAACCGCTACACTAATACAACACAAAAAAACTGACATTAACTCCTTAGGTGCCAAAGGATATTAAACTACATTTAAATATAGAGGCTAAGATGGTAATGGGTGACTCAAGTACTGAACCTGTCACTAGCCTGTCACAAAGATACACAGACTACCTTAATACTGCCTCATGCCTTTTTGTAAACTGCTCTGTGGATCCCCACCCTCACCACTTAATATCAGCTTTCTGTCAATGTACAGTAGACAGACAAAACTGCTAATCAGTGGTGTGGGCAGTGTAATACAAGGCTCAGCATTCTGAGCTCAGCTAAATTTGTAGCTGAAAAAAATGTTTTATATCAAAATTACAGTATGTGGACCAGTACTTGACACAGTGCTGGAATCGGGGTCTCTGTCTCTACATCACACTGTTCTCAGATTACATAGTGAAAGCCTACTGACAGATTCCATTTCAGGCCACTTTTGCAATTTTCTATTCACCCTGATTTTGGCTTACAAGTAGTGAGGTAAAAAAATTCACCAAACACTCAATGTGTGCACGAGGTTTTAAGGTTTATTTTTATGAATTCACAAAATAAAGAATGAATGAACAAAAAAGAAATCTAAATTAATTTAATATTTGGTGTGACAAAACACCCTTTGTCTTCAAAATAGCATCAATGAATCAATTCTAGATACACTGGCACACAATTTTGAAGGAACTTGGTAGAAAGTTTCTTCAATACATCTTGGAGAAGTAACCACAGATCTTCCTTGGATGTAAGACAAAACAATCACTGATCTCGGGGAGACCAGGCAGAAAAAACACTGCCGGCAGCCAGTGAGAGCGCTCAACACAGTGAAATCCTAGGTGCATTGCCCCCTGGGAAGTATGCAAATCAAAAAAGGTCCGTGGAGCCTCTGTTAGGAGTCTCGACATGGAAAATAGCCAGATATCCCTCCAGGAAGAACCTCGCCAAGGAGTGGCTCTTTTTAGGAGACCACCACAACCACCATATTAAGTGGCTCGTTTAGTCAATGTCCAACTCTTGACGAGTTTAAAGATATGACAAGGGAAATACCTTGGATGTAGGCTTGTGCAAATCCATTTTGTCTCTTAATCTAATCCCACAAAGACTTAATATTGTTGATATCAGTCCTCTTACAACATCATCGTGACCTCATCAGTTCCAGCATTCCTTCGTTTTCATGCTGAATCTAGTTATTAATGACATTGGCTGTATGTTTGAGGACATTGTTCAGTTGCAGAATAAATTTAGAGGCAATCAGATACTTCCTATATGATACTGCATGATGGATGAGCATCTTCTTGTATTTTTCAGCATTAAATACACCATTAATCCTGATCCAATTCTCAACTATATTTGTAAAATGCAGCCCCATATTTGCAAGGAACTTTCACGAGTCTTCACTGTTGCCTGCAGACACTCATCAATATAGCGCATTCCAGCCCTCTGGCAAAAAGGGAATTCTGTTACAATCATATATTTTACATTTTAACTCAAAATTTCAGAGCTGCTATTTTTCTACATCTTAGTTCTTGCATTTTGTGTGCATAGTTGAGTCACTTACTCTTCATTTCATGTTGAATTTGTGGTTTGTGGCTTGAAGTCCACATCTGCCCAGACTTCTCCAAATAGTAGATGGGTGAGATGCTGGTTCTCACCTGTTGCTGCCAGTTCCGAACTGATTGCACTACTGGACATCTTCCCTTTTTGAAGAGAACAAGGGTAAACCTTGAGGGGTTTAAAATAAAAAGGGACACACGCGGCGCCACTCTAAATGTAGTAGTTCAAATGCATAAAAAATGATTAAGAAATGTTCATAAATTGCACTCACCTTGTTTCAAGTTAGATCAAACCCATAGATCCCTTTAGGCTATGTGCACACTTTGCTTTTTTACCTGCTTTTCCACTGCTTTTTCAACTGCAGCGTTTTCATGCCAAAATGCTTGCATTATGCTTTTCACGCAAAGTCAACGGGACATTGAGCTTTCTTGTGCGCACTTTGCTGTTCAAAACGCTGCGTTTAATTTGCATAAATTTGGGCAAAAACTCAGCGTTTAAAGAAGCAACATGTCAATTGTTTTGCCATTTTGGCTGCGTTTCCCATCCATTCAATTTAATACAAAACTGCAGCGTTTCTAAAAGCACCAGAAAAGCACTAAAAACTCATGAAAACCGCAAGGTGCGCATAGGCTACTTTCTTTGCGTTTACATGCATTTTTAAAGCCAAAAGCATTGTCCTTTCTGCCAGAGGATGCTTTTTCAACTGCAACTGCCTCGACACAAAGTGCGCACATATCCTTAGGATCAATCTCCACCATCTCTGTGCTGATCTGCTGCTTACTAGGATTTGATACACTGTGAATCACCTCCACAGGAAACCGGTAAATTGAAGTGCTTGAAAAATCCTTCAAATCCAAAAACTGTGGCGCTGATCCCCAAATTATATCAGAAGAAATTTTATTTGGCTACTATAAAATATTACATAAAATATTATGCAATATTTTGCGTAATATTTTATAGTAGCCGAATAAAATTTCTTCTGATATAATATATTTGGGGATCACCACCAGGTTTTTTGGATTTGAAGGATTTTTCAAGCACTTCAATTTATTGAAGAGAAGTAAGGATGATAAAGTTGAAACCATAATTTACATACACTATCTAAAAATGTTTTTCTCAGTATCTGACATGAAATCAGAATAAACCTTTTCTGTTTTAGGTTAATTAGGATTAAAATTATTTCTATAAGCCAAATGCCAGAATAATAATAATGAGAGAATATTTTATGGAATTTTTATTACTTTCTGCAAAGTCAAAAGTTTACAAACACTAAAGGCCGCTTTACATGCAACGACAGCGCTAACGCGATGTCGTTGGGGTCACGGAATTCATGACGCACATCCGTTCTCGTTAGCGATGTCGTTGCGTGTGACACGTACGAGCGACCGCTAACAATCAAAAATATTCACCTTATCGTTGATCGTTGACACGCTGTCCATTTCCTAAATATTGTTGCTGCTGCAGGTACGATGTTGTTCGTCGTTCCTGCGGCAGCACACATCAATATGTGTGGCTCCGCAGCAACGAGGAACCTCACCTTACCTGCGGCCGCCCGCAATGAGGAAGATAGGAAATGTGCGGGATGTTCGTCCCACTCATCTACGCCCCCTCCGCTTCTATTGGCGGCTGCTTAGTGACGTCGCTGTGACGCCGAACGAACCTCCCCCTTAGAAAGGAGGCGGTTCACCGGTCACAGTGACGTCGCTAGGCAGGTAAGTAGTTGGACGGGTCCGAGCGATGTTGTGCACCACGGGCAGCGATTTGCCCGTGACGCACAACTGACGGGGGCGGGTAAGCATGCTAGCGATATAGGTAACTATATCGCAGTGTATAAAGCGGCCTTTAGGCTATGTTCACACAGTGCATCTTTTAATGCATTTTTGGTGCATTTTTGAGGTCACAAAGATGCATCTAAATGCATGCATTTCCTTCTCCCAGCAAAGTCTAGGAAATTTCTATTTTGTTGTCTACACTGGGAATCTTTTTTTGGCTGCATCTTGGCTGCAATTTTGAAGATGCAGCATGTCAATTCTTTTTGCGTTCTTGCAGTGTTTTTGAGCCCTTCCAATCAATAGATTTGACTTAACAAAAGCATTGGGCAAAATGTGGTTAACGCGGTTAATACGTGTCAAAATCGCATGCTTTTTTATGCGTTTTTGGTGCGGTGCATTTTTTGGGGCCAAAAATGCTGCCTCTGTGTGGTTAAGAAAAGATGCAGTGTGTGAACATAACCTAAGAGTACTATGTCTTCATACAATATGGGACGGTAAAGGCAGAGAAAAACTGATGAAAGGTTGCAACAAAGGATAGTTAGGATAAGAATGGAAACACATCTATGCAAGTAAAATCGGTCCGACTGGGCTGAAAAAAACTCGGCTGATTTTAGTTCACGTTAGGTCCGAGTGCAACGCAAGTGCGATGCTTTTTCTGAATAAATTAATGATTTTACTAGCGTGTGTAATGCGTGTGTAATGCGTATTTTTTACTATGTCATCTGCCATTCAGCGCTGCTACATGGCCGCTGACAGCAGACACAGACAGCCATGCAGCAGAGCTTAATGGCAGATGACAGGAGACACAGACAGAGCCGCACAATCAGAATGAACTCGGGTGAACTTCACCCGACTTCATTGTCATGCTGCGGCTCTGTCTGTGCCGCGTCCTGATTAGCGGTCACCTGTGAAGGACTCACCGGTGACCTCTAATCTCCTGAGTGACTGAAGTTAGCAGCCCTCTCTCATACTCACCGATCCCCGGCGCGGCGCTGCACGGCGTTCACACTGCTCCGGCGGCTTTTACTTTTGCTCGCGTCCAGCTCTGCTGCATGCAGGTGACAGGAGCTGCAGAATACACCGCCGCTCCTGTCAGCTTCACACAGCAACTGAGGTGAGTAGCGCGATCAGCTGCTGTCAGTCAGGTAACTCACGGCCACCGCTGGATC
Organism: Anomaloglossus baeobatrachus; assembly: GCF_048569485.1. Lineage (NCBI taxonomy): Eukaryota > Metazoa > Chordata > Amphibia > Anura > Aromobatidae > Anomaloglossus > Anomaloglossus baeobatrachus. The sequence continues at coordinate 99,418,837 of NC_134358.1, read as the reverse complement.
CAGCGGTGGCCGCGATTAACCTCAATGACAGCTCAGCTGATCGCGATACTCACCACAGTTGCTGCGTGGAGCTGACCGGTGCGGCGGTGAGTAGCGCGATCAGCTGAGCTGTCACTGAGGTTACCCGCGGCCACCGCTGCATCCACCGCTGGATCCAGGTAACCTCAGTGACAGCTCAGCTGATTGCGCTATTACCTTCATTTGCTGCGTGGAGGTGACAGGAGCGGCGGTGTATTCTGCAGCTCCTGTCACCTTCATGCAGCACAGCTGGATGCGACGCTGGAGGACTGTGGAGTACGCCGGACATGGAGGGTTTGTCGGGGTTAATAAATTGGTGATGAGGGACTTTGTTAGTGTTCTTTATTTCTAATAAAGGATTTTTCGGGTGTGTGTGTTTTTTAACTGTAATTTACAGATCAATCATGGAAGGAATCTCGGGGAGACGCCTGACATGATTAATCTAGGATTTAGTGGCAGCTATGGGCTGCCATTAACTCCTTATTACCCCGATTTGCCAACGCACCAGGGTAAATCGGGAAGAGCCGGGTACAGTCCCAGAACTGTCGCATCTAATGTATGCGGCAATTCTGGGCGGCTGCTGACTGATATTGTTAGGCTGGGGGGCTCCCCATAACGTGGGGCTCCCCATCCTGAGAATACCAGCCTTCAGCCGTATGGCTTTATCTGGCTGGTATTAAAATAGGGGGGAACCGCACGCCATTTTATTAACTATTTATTTATTTATTTCACTGCACAGTATAGACCCGCCCACCGGCTGCTGTGATTGGGTGCAGTGAGATACCTGTCACTCAGCGTGGGGGTGTGTCTCACTGCAACCAATCATAGGCGCCTGGGGGCGGGGAAAGCAGGGAATACGAGATTGTTTAATGAGCGTCCGGCTTTTTCAAAATAGTAAAAGCTGCCGCAGCAGTGTGAATGCCGTGCAGCGCCGCGCCGGAGATCGGGGAACGGTGAGTATGAGAGAGGAGGGGAAAATGACCGACAGACTGTGAGAGAGGGACAGAGATAGTGACGGACCAACAGAGAGAGAATAGAGACCGAGAGGGAGAGACCGACTGGCAGAGAATAGTGATTGACAGACATTGGGAGACATCACTCGTTTCCAGTATTTTAGGAAACATGTGTGAAGCCCCACAAGTGCAGTGTCGGTGCATTACCTTCAGGGACTCCACTCGGCTGGATCTTGTCACTGGTAGGAAATCTTCTATTTGTCGTGACGCCACTCTCAGAATTGCGGTCAGTGGGGACCGCCACTGCAGATTAAGGGATGCCTGGGGCTGATGGTGGGTGCAGTCGGATGTAGTAGCCTCCTGAGAGTGAGGCAAGCCCCAGGGCCCTGTGTAGATGTGTAGAACCACAAGGCGCAGAATAACTCCACACAAGCAGAATGTCTTTCAGGGATTTTACTCACTTTAGATGGCAGGGTGAGTAACCCGGGCGTAGCTGGGATGAACCAGGCTGGAACCAGGTATCCTTCAGGCTGACTTCTGATGGTGACTACCAACTCGCCTTCCTTAGCCCTTGGTGGTTTGGGGTAACCCCGACTTTTAGTCCCTATGGGGGTCACCCAGGGAAGTTGCTGAAGCCTCTCTCCCCTTCGTTTGCCGTTTGCTTGTTGCCCGGGCCAGATCACTCCAGCTACTTGCCTCCTGTGAACTGTGGGCCCTAACTGTGGCTACGTGGCTGCGGCTTTTAGGTGTTGTGGTGTGGGCTTTGAGGGCCCCACACCGGCAGGTTTAGCAAGGAAAGGTGGATCTATCCCCGCTCCGGGATCTGCCGCCCGTTTGGGCCTGGTACTCCCTAGCAGTCTCCTTACTTCCCACTCCGTGCTCTCTCTTTAGCTGAAGATGGATTTCGGGTAGCACTCCTAGGTGACCGTTCTCCCCCGTCGGTAGCCACTGCGCGGGCGCTGTCAGACTGCAACAGCCCCAGGGGTAGGGGTCTGCTCCTCTCGGAGCTCCCTGGACTCTGCACTGCACTGAACCGGCTCACTGCCCCTCCTCTCCTGTTCTTGCCTACGCCACCTAGCAACCAGGCTCTCTTACCACACCCCTTGAGAGGAGATGGAGGCTTTTGGCCCCCTCCACTATTCCAGTGGAGGTGAAGGCTTTTCCCCCTCCTGGGATCCCCAGGAGTCCTCTCATAGGTAAATGTGTGAGACCTGATCACTATGCGCCTGTGTAGTCACACCTCGGTCAGCCTTCTGGATTACCTGTATTGTACTGTCCCCAGCATGGGTGCAGTACTCAGTGGTGCCTGACCAGGTCAGGGGCGCCACATTCCCCCTTAGTTATCACCAGCACGTCCTCGGGCTGCAAGACAACATTTTAAAATGCATAAAACATTAAAACATGTAAAACATTTTTAAAAGCACCAGGTACCATACATCACCACCCTCCACCCACAAGTCCGTTAACCCACCCAAAACCCTTTCACGTTGGCCGCGCCTTCAGCCACTTCTGGCAGGATGTAGAGGCGGCTTTCATGGGCTGGTGGTTTCAGGGTATACCTGGCCTGGTGGATCCGCGCCTTCAGCCTCTTCTGGCAGGATGTAGAGGCGGCCTCCACAGTTGGTGCTGACCAGGTACCCTCTTTGTGGTGGAGAGCCAGGCCCCATAAACAGGCATGCTCTCTGGTTGCAGGTGAGCCAAGGCCCTATATACGGACGTGCTCCCTGGTTGCAGACGAGCCAAGCCCCTAAACAGGCTGGCTCTGGTGGTGGTGGTGCCCTCTGGTGTAACTATTTACACTGCGAGAGTTTGTGGCTATAGCCAGTTCATAGCCTTGAGGTTCATTTCTCACATTAGTTCATGTGGGCACTTTTCTTAAACATTAACGTTGCAAACTTTTCAAAACTTTAACTTGCTGTACTTTACTTTACTTTACTTTATGCAGACTCCTCCTCACCAGGGCTTGGGCCTGTAGGGCTGCGGCACCTGTTGCTTCCTTGACCTTTTTCTTCATCTGTGGTAGTCTCGTCAGTAGGTTCTTTGTCTGGTCTTTCTCTATCTCTGTCTTTCCTTTCCTCTGTTTCTTTAGGACATGGCATTACATCTAGCGCATACCAGCCTCTTTCTCCTTGATGCATGGTAAATTGCACTGTGTCTCCCATTCTTAGGTTTCTTCCAGGATGTCCTCTGGGCAAATGAGCTCTCACGTCTCTTCTATTGACAAAAATGCCTTCTTTCATACCAGGTGCAACTATAAAGCCGTATCCTGATTTTAGGCTGAAATCTTCCACTACTCCTCGACAAAGGGGTCCTCTGACCTGGGCTTTGGCTCTTCTCAGGAACCGTTTCTCCTCTAGGTCTCTGGCCGTGACTTCTCTCTGCTCTGGGGATGGCGGTGCAGGGAAAGACTGGGTTCTGCTACGGCGCCGTGTCTTGCGGACTGGATTCTGCGAAGTACAGCTTACAAGCTCCCAGGTGAGGCTTTTGGGTAGATCTTCTTCAGCAGACGGTGTCAGGTCTTCCTCATCCCAGCGAGAATATGGCAACATCTCCGGCTCTGGGCATGGATCCACTGCTGGTGGCTCCTGAGTCAGCTCCTCAGCTTCCTGGCCTCCCCTCCCCCTTAGTTCTTCTAAGCACTCCTTTGGTGACAGTGCTGGGGATGGACTTTCTTCAGCAGGCCCAGGCGGGGGACTCTTTGGCGTGGTTGCTGCAGGAGTTGTCGGAATCCTCTTGGGGGTATGCGGAGGGAGCATGTACTGATCCACCATCTCCTGTGGGAACTTGGCCTCCATGTCAGCCTTCAGCTGCCAGTATGCAGGGTCCTCCCCCAGCGTGGGCTTCCTAGCAGGGACCTCCTTGAACTGGGGAGCGGTGTCTGCTCTGGCCTTGCAGGCCGGGGTAAATGATGATACGTCTGTCTTTTCTTGGCGGGCCGCGCCCTGTATGGCGGCGGCCTGGTCTTGGCGGGCCGCGCCTGGCATGGCGGCGGCCTGGATCGGCGTTTCTGTCGTAGCCGGAGCCTCAGCGGGCATCGCTACCGTGGCCAGTGCTTGGCGGGACGGACTGGGCGTTGCTGCCGCGGTCTGGGCTTGGCGGGCCGGGCCTAGCATGGCGGCGGCCTGGGTCAGCGTTACGCCTGCGGCGTGGATTAGGGTCGCGGCGGCAGCCGGATCTCTGCGGGCCGGGCTGGGCGTTGCTGCAGGGACCGGGTCTTGGTGAGCCGAGCAGGGCATCGCTGCGGCGGCCGGGGCTTGGCGGGCTGCACTTGGCGTGGCTGCGGCCTGCTTCAGCGTCGCCGCGCCGGACGCCTCTTCAGGGACCGCGGACGTGGCAGCAGGGGTCGGGGCACTCGCGCTGGCAGGGGCATCACTGGACTCACCCATCGGTGGCAGCATCGGGGTCTGAGTCGTCACCGCCCGGTCTGGCACTCGGCGCGCGGCTCTCCCCTCATAGGCCTGAACCGCCGCGGTCATCCACAGAAACTCCGTCCGTCCCTCTCTGATCAGCCTTCCGACCCTGGCCTCCAGTTGATCGCAGAACTCGGCAAGCTCCCGACACCACCAGGCAGTGGAGCCTGGCTCTGGGTCTCTGCCTTCAGACGCCATTTTCTTTAGCAACACGCTGCTGGCTTCTTTTCCGTTCCGCCGTCTCTGGACGCTTCCGCTCTCTTCACAAGCGAGGTCAGAACTCTGCAGGGGATCTCTGGGTAGCCACACCTCTTCGTGGGCGGTAACTTCTCCCAGCGCGGGCTGCTGTTGTTTTTCAGCGCGCTTTTCATGGTGGCAATATGGCGGCGCTTCCAATTTTTCAAGCGGACCGCCTAGGCACATGGTCACCTGTCTGAACAGGTCTAGTCCTTATCCTGTTCGTGACGCCAGATGTGAAGCCCCACAAGTGCAGTGTCGGTGCATTACCTTCAGGGACTCCACTCGGCTGGATCTTGTCACTGGTAGGAAATCTTCTATTTGTCGTGACGCCACTCTCAGAATTGCGGTCAGTGGGGACCGCCACTGCAGATTAAGGGATGCCTGGGGCTGATGGTGGGTGCAGTCGGATGTAGTAGCCTCCTGAGAGTGAGGCAAGCCCCAGGGCCCTGTGTAGATGTGTAGAACCACAAGGCGCAGGATAACTCCACACAAGCAGAATGTCTTTCAGGGATTTTACTCACTTTAGATGGCAGGGTGAGTAACCCGGGCGTAGCTGGGATGAACCAGGCTGGAACCAGGTATCCTTCAGGCTGACTTCTGATGGTGACTACCAACTCGCCTTCCTTAGCCCTTGGTGGTTTGGGGTAACCCCGACTTTTAGTCCCTATGGGGGTCACCCAGGGAAGTTGCTGAAGCCTCTCTCCCCTTCGTTTGCCGTTTGCTTGTTGCCCGGGCCAGATCACTCCAGCTACTTGCCTCCTGTGAACTGTGGGCCCTAACTGTGGCTACGTGGCTGCGGCTTTTAGGTGTTGTGGTGTGGGCTTTGAGGGCCCCACACCGGCAGGTTTAGCAAGGAAAGGTGGATCTATCCCCGCTCCGGGATCTGCCGCCCGTTTGGGCCTGGTACTCCCTAGCAGTCTCCTTACTTCCCACTCCGTGCTCTCTCTTTAGCTGAAGATGGATTTCGGGTAGCACTCCTAGGTGACCGTTCTCCCCCGTCGGTAGCCACTGCGCGGGCGCTGTCAGACTGCAACAGCCCCAGGGGTAGGGGTCTGCTCCTCTCGGAGCTCCCTGGACTCTGCACTGCACTGAACCGGCTCACTGCCCCTCCTCTCCTGTTCTTGCCTACGCCACCTAGCAACCAGGCTCTCTTACCACACCCCTTGAGAGGAGATGGAGGCTTTTGGCCCCCTCCACTATTCCAGTGGAGGTGAAGGCTTTTCCCCCTCCTGGGATCCCCAGGGGTCCTCTCATAGGTACATGTGTGAGACCTGATCACTATGCGCCTGTGTAGTCACACCTCGGTCAGCCTTCTGGATTACCTGTATTGTACTGTCCCCAGCATGGGTGCAGTACTCAGTGGTGCCTGACCAGGTCAGGGGCGCCACACATGCGAGAAATGTATTTAGAAAATCGGATGTCACTAGGATGGTGTGAGTGCCGTCCCGTGACATCCGATTTTTTACACGCTCCCATAGACTTGCATTGGAGAGACTCGCAGTAGAAACTCGCAAAAAAGCAGCATGCTGTGATTTTTTTCTTAGTCCGATTTGGACTGAGAAAAAAATCAAAGATGAGAGCTGAATCATTCACTAACGTGTGTCCGATTCCAATGTGAGATTTTATCGCATTGCTCTACTGCGAGAAACTCGCAAGTGAGAAGCAGCCCTAATGCATAACTCAATCAAGTTCCAAAGAAATTCAAGCTGTTCTGCAGGCTCAGGATGCATCAAATTATCTATTGAGATTTGAATAAAATGGAAAGCTATGGCAGGAAAGCCAGGAGGACCCCAATGCTGACAGAAAGACATAAAAAAGCTAGACTACAGTTTGCCAAAATTTACTTGAGGAGCCAAAATTATTCTGGTAAAGTGTTTTGCGGACAGATGTGAGCTTTTAGATAAAGCACATCATTCTACTCAATACTGAAAATGGAATGCAGCCTACAAAGAAAAGAACACAGTACCTACAGTTAAATATGGTGGTGGTTCATAGATGTTTCAGGGTTGTTTTGCTGCTTCTGGTACTTGGTGACTTGACTGTGTGCAAAACACAATGAAATTTGAGGATTACTAAAAGATTTTGAGTCGCAATATAATGCCCAGTATCAGAAAGCTGGGTTTGCATCCTATGTCATGGGTCTCCAGCAAGACAATGACCCCAAACATACTTGAAGAATCCCTCAGAAACAAATTACTGGAGAGTTCTAAAGTGGCAGCAATGAGTCTAGATCTAAATTCCATTAAACACCTGTTGACAAATCTTAAAATTGTTGTCGGGAGAAGGCATTGGGAGCAATTTGCAAAAGAAGACTGGTCCAAAACTTTAGTTGAGAGGTCTAAGAAGTTTGTTGATGGTTATAGGATGCAATTGATTGCAGTTATTTATTCCAAAGGGTGTGCAACCAAATATTAGGTTGAGGGTGCCAAGAATGTTATCTGGCCCATTTTTTGGAGTTTTGAGTGAAATTATGTTTATGTCTAATTTGCCTTTTTTTGTCAGTTTTCTTTGTTGTGCCAATAAACACAAAGGAAATAAATATGTGTATGACAAAACATGTGTAATTGCAAGAATTTTCTGGGGAAAAATACTTCATTTTCTGGAATAATTTCAAGGGAGCTAACGCTTTTGGCCATGGCTGTATATTCTCTCATATATATATATATATATATATATATATATATATATATATATATATACTAGCTGTACTACCCGGCTTCGCCCGGGTTAATAACTGCTGTTAACAAATTAGAATGTATTAACAAAAATGTATTCTGCACACAAAAACCACAAAACAGATAGAAATGTAATTATTAAATTGTTGCCTATATTAACCAATCAGAGCTCAGATTATTTAACTGTAGCAAAATAGAAGCTAAGCTGTGATTGGTTGCTATTGGCAGCCTGATAAATCTCCAGGCAACAGAAAGCCCTCCCCCTGACAGTATATATTAGCTCACACATACACAAAATAGACAGGTCATGTGACTGACAGCTGCCGTATTTCCTATGTGGTGCATTTGTTGTTCTTGTAGTTTGGCTGCTTATTAATCAGATTTTTATTTTTGAAGGATAATACCAGACTTGTGTGTATTTTAAGGCGATTATGTGGTGAGGTTGGTGTATGTGTGGTGAGATGTGTGCTGAGGGTGGTATATGTGTTCTAGCACATGGTAGTGTGTGGCGCATTTTGTGTGTGTGTTCATATCCCTGAGTGTGGTGAGTATCCCATGTCGGGGCCCCACCTTAGCAACTGTACGGTATATACTCTTTGGCGCCATCGCTCTCATTCTTTAAGTCCCCCTTGTTCACATCTGGCAGCTGTCAATTTGCCCCCAACACTTTTTGTTTCACTTTTTCCCCATTATGTAGATAGGGGCAAAATTGATTGGTAAATTGGAACGCGCGGGGTTAAAATTTCGCCTCACAACATAGCACCCGAAGCTGCCCGGGATAGTAACTGTCTCTCTGTTTCTCTCCCATTCTCTGTCTGTCTCCCCCTCAGTATATATCTCTCTGTCTCTCTCTCTTTGTCTGTCTGTCTCTTTCCCTGTCTGTCTCTTTCTCCGTCTGTCTCAATCTCTTTCCCTGTCTGTCTATCTATCTCTTTCCCTGTCTGTCTATCTATCTCTTTCCCTGTCTATCTATCTCTGTCACTTTCCCTGTCTGTCAGTTTCCCTGTCTGTCAGTTTCCCTGTCTGTCACTTTCCCTCTCTTTCCTTGTCTGTCTCTTTCCCTGTCAGTCTGTTTCTTTGTCTGTGTCTGTCTCTTTGTGTCTGTCTCTTACCCTGTCTATGTCTGTTTCTTACCCTGTCTGTGTCTGTCTCTTTCCCTGGCTGCATTGTGACATGCCAACATTCCATATAAGGGCGTGGCTGCGCATTCTTCTGAAGTTCTGGCTGCACTGTGGCTCCCAGCTCTATTCACTTTAATGGAGGCAGGTTTTTTGATGAATAACTGTAAAGAGTGGGGTTAAAATTTCCCCTCCAAATATAGCCTATGACGCTCTCGGGGTCCAGAAGTGTGAGTGTGCAAAATTTTGTGGCTTTAGCTGCGACAGTGTAGAAGCCATTCCTGGACATACACATACACACATTCAGCTTTATATATTAGATATATATATATATATATATATATATGTACCGCCCCCGTGCCAGCAGCCGGTCGCTGCTCGGGCCCGGACCTTCATGGGTGGTGGCTCGAGGGTCGAGGGTCTCTGGACCCGGGGGTCTCGTGAACACGCTGAATAAGATGGGGGACGTAGATTTTCGGGCTAGGCCGTAATAAGTTTGTGATGCCTCCCACGGTGTGTGGTGAGGTGGGACACCACCGCTGCTGTTATGGGGCACCCGGGGGAGATGTTGTGCAGCAAGTTGTTAACCTCCGTGGGCAAAGATGGTGGCCCCGGGACCCGATGGCTCTAGTGCAGGGGAGATGACGACCGCAGAGGGTGCTGGTGTACTCACTTTTAGTAAAACACACAAGTCTCTGGTAAACCAAGGTGGTGGTGGCCGGTGCCGCGGCCGGTTGCGTTCGGGATCCCCCACCCAGCTGGTGGCCTCTATCCTTTTCCTGCACTGTTTAAGTAGAAAAGACTTCCCAGTTTGAAATGTAGGAGTCTGCTCCCGGCTGCATGTGGCCTAAGGAGCCATGCCCGCAGACGCTGGCCCGTGGGATCTATGGGCCTTGGCGGTGACCTCTTATCCCTAATCGGTGGGCTGTTGTCTTCTATGAGGGACTTTGGATGCGACAGGACCTCTATAGAGATGAGCGAACCGGTCCCGGTTCGGCTCGAGGCCGGTTCGCCGAACGGGGGTCCCGTTCGAGTTCGGTTCGTCGAACGATCGACGAACCGAACTCGAACGTATAGGCTATAATGGGAGGCAATCACAAACACATAAAAATGCATTATAAATGTACACAAACAGTTAATAAACATTGCCATAACACTTACCGGTCCTCGCGATCCCTTCTGCACTCTGTCTCCTGCCGCTATTCCATCCGATGATCGCTGAATCCTCCCGGTGACCTGCACTGCCAGCAGAGAAGCAGGACCTATCGTGACGTCAAAATAGCCATGTGACCAGTCACGTGGCTATTATCTCATTGGCTACAGACTGGTCACATGACTATGACACGTCATGTAGGACCTGCGAGTGCATCTCTCCGGTACACGGTGCACATATGTGTATCGCCGTGTACCGGCGACATGCTCTAGCACACGGTCGACTCCCCGTTCCGTTAGGGACCGGCTGACACAGCCGGTCATTAACGGAGATCACCGTTGCCATAGCAACGCAGTTAGCGGTGACGTCACCGCTAACCGCGGCTCCGGGAGCACCGTTGCTATGGTAACGCGTCTGTCAGCGTTACCGCTAGCAGCCAGCAGTGATCACTCACGGAGTGAAGGCTGCACGCTGCTTCCCGATTGTAGTGAGCATTGTAGTTAGGATGGAGGTTCCCCAGCCCCAAGTGATGCCCCTCACTACAATCGTCACTACTACTACACTAGAAAGAAAGAAGACAGAAGAGCAGGATCGTGGAGGGCTGACAGGGGTAATAAAGATGGAGTCTCTAATGTGTCTGTGTATTTATTTCTATTAAAGTATTTTTTCTCTGTGTGGTGTCTTTTTTTAACCCTTTATTGGAGATTCTTAATGGCCGGGTCAAACGTGCCTGACATTAAGAATCTCTGGCTTAATACTGGCTGGTAAAACAAAGCCAGTATTAACTCATGATTACCCAACAAGCCACCCGGCTCCAGGGCTGTTGGAAGAGTTGGATACAGCTCCAGATGATGGCGCTTCTATGAGAGCGCCATTTTCTGGGACGGCTGCGGACTGAAATCCGCAGCAGAGGCGCCCACAAACCTCGGGCTAACCTGTGCTGCGGATTCCAATCCCCAGCTGCCTAGTTGTACCCGGCTGGACACAAAAATAGGGCAAAGCCCACGTCATTTGTTTTTTAATTATTTCATGAAATAAGTGAAATAATTAAAAAAAACGGGCTTCCCTATATTTTTGGTTCCCAGCCGGGTACAAATAGGCAACTGGGGGTTGGAGGCAGACCGTGGCTGCCAGCTGTACCTGGCTAGCATACAAAAATATGGCGAAGCCCACGTCATTTTTTTGGTGGGCAAAAAACTTCTGCATACAGTCCTGGATGGAGTATGCTGAGCCTTGTAGTTCTGCAGCTGCTGTCTGCTCTTCTCCATACAGACAGACAGCAGCTGCAGAACTACAAGGCTCAGCATACTCCATCCAGGACTGTATGCAGAAGTTTTTTGCCCCCTGAAAAAATTATGTGGCTTCGCCATATTTTTGTATGCTAGCCAGGTACAGCAGGCAGGTACGGCTGCCCCCAACCCCCAGTTGCCTATTTGTACCCGGCTGGGAACCAAAAATAAAGGGAAGCCCTTTTTTTTTATTTCATGAATTTCATGAAATAATTAGAAAACAAATGACGTAGGCTTTGCCCCATTTTTGTGTCCAGCCAGGTACAACTAGGCAGCTGGGATTGGAATCCGCACCACCGGTTGGCCTGAGCTTTCTGGGCCCCACTGCTGCGAATTGCAGTCTGCAGCCACCTCAGAAAATGGCATTTTCATAGAAGCGCCATCTTCTGGCGCTGTATCCAACTCTTCCAGCACCTGCCTGCTATACCTGGCTAGCATACAAAAATATGGCGAAGCTCACGTCCTTTTTTTGTAGCTTTTTGGCAAAAAAAAAAAAAATGCTTCCCTGGATTTTCCATTGCCAGTGAAGGTAACACCAAGCAGTGGGGGTTAGCAGCCAGTAGCTGCTTGGATTACCCTTAGCTAGCAATACAAAAAATGCAGTGGGAGCTAACATATATTTTTTTTAATTATTTATTTAAATAACTAAAAATAAAATGGGCTTCCCTGTATTTTGATTGCTGGACATCACAGTGCTGTAAAAATAAATCTTTAAAAAAATGACGTAGCGCTCCGCGGTATTTTTGATTCTCAGCGCAGATAAAGCAGACAGCTATGGGTTGCCACCCCCATCTGCCTGCCGTTACCTTGGTTGGCAATCAAAATACAGGGAAGCCCATTAATTTTTTCTATTTAAAAAATAGTTAAAAAAAAAAAATTACGTTGGGTCCCCCCATTTTTGATAGCCAGCTAGGGTAAAGCAGACGGCTGTAGCCTGAAAACCACAGCTGGCAGCTTTACCGTGGTTGGGGATCCAATGTGGAGGTCCCCTCAGGCTCTTTTTTATAATTATTTTATAAATATTAATAATTACACAATAAAAGTAGGGGACCCCCCAAATTGGATCACCAGCCAAGGTAAAGCGGACAGCTGTGGTCTGGTATTCTCAGGGTGGGAAGGTCCATAGTTATTGGGCCTTCACAGCCTAAAAATAGCAGGCCGCAGGCACCCCAGACGTGGCGCATCCACTAGATGCGCCAATCCTGGCGCTTCACCCCAGCTCATCCCGTGCCCTGGTGCAGTGGCAAACGGGGTAATAAATCGGGTTGATACTAGCTGTAAAGTCACCTGAGATCAAGCCCAGCAGTTTGTGATGTCATGGCGTCTATTAGATACCCAACATCATAAACTGTCAGTACTAACAAAAACAAAAAATCGACAAAAGAAATTTATTTGAAAAAACAGTCCCCAAAACATTTCCTCTTTCACCAATTTATTGTAAGAAAAAAAATAAAGGGGTCCCACGACGACTCTGGACCGTCTAGAATATGGGGGGGAGACACTCAGGGAACGTATCCCCCATTTTCTAGGAGTGCGGACCCTTCATGTGAGGAGTGTGGGTGCAATGAATCTGCACTCACTCTCCCCGGGTCCACAGCAGCAGAGTCCATGTCGTAATGGTTGCTACCAAAGCTGCAATGCCCTGCTCATGAGGTAAGGGCATGCCTAATCAGGAGAACTACTGTAGAGGAAGCTCTGCTCACTGGTATATAGGTGCTCAGAGGTAATAATAGATAAAATTAGTGAGTAACCTCGGCACTCTATATCTCCCAGACTAAGTCAGTAAGTCACAACGGATAGTAATGCAAAATCACTCTTTATTGGTCCGTATTAAGAAAATTTTTTTTTCATAAGCATATATGTTTTTGTCCAAAACAAGTTACAAATGACGTTTCGGCCTGAGCCTTCGTCAGATTGGACTTATCTGCATGTAATCATGAAAAATGACAATAATCAGTATCACATAAGAGTGAGAGAACAATAACATAAACTCGAACAATGTAGAGGTACAATTGGGATGCAGCAAAAAAATTGCAACACAGCAAGAAATGAAACACATGATACAAATGTCATAATACAGTACAAGGACAATATAGTAATGACAAATATGGGGTCAGAGTAGACTTAGACAGCTCTGGTACGAAAGAGATGTCAATCATAAAGTAACATGTGCAGTAGGTGTAGAGCTACACTATGCATGGCAGAGCTAATGGGTAGACCGACCATAGAAAAAGTAGAGAAAAAGTGGAGAAAAAGTGGAGAATAAGTGGAACATAAGAGGAGAAAAAGTGGAGAAAAAGTGGAGAAAAAAGTGGAGAAAAAGTGGAGAAAAAGTGGAGAAAAAGTGGAGAAAAAGTGGAGAAAAAGTGGAGATTAAGAGGAGAAAAAGTGGAGAAAAAAGTGGAGAAAAAGTGGAGCATAAGTGGAGAAAAAGTGGAGAAAAAGTGGAGAAAAAGTGGAGCATAAGAGGAGAAAAAGTGGAGAAAAAAGTGGAGAAAAAGTGGAGAAAAAGTGGAGCATAAGAGGAGAAAAAGTGGAGAAAAAGTGGAGAAAAAGTGGAGCATAAGAGGAGAAAAAGTGGAGAAACAGTGGAGAAAAAGTGGAGCATAAGAGGAGAAAAAGTGGAGATTAAGAGGAGAAAAAGTGGAGAAAAAGTGGAGCATAAGAGGAGAAAAAGTGGAGAAAAAGTGGAGAAAAAGTGGAGAAAAAGTGGAGCAACCCACCGAGCCGTCTTCCTGCTGACGGAGACCACCGTCTGCCTCCTAGCCAAGGCACCAGGCTGTCAGTTTTCTTCAGGCCTGACACACAGGCCTGACCTCCACTCCACACTCCTCTGTCCTTGAACTCCAAGACTCAACTGCTTTACTTTCTTGCCCCCGGGCTCACTGGACCCCTGGGTGGGCGTGTACCAACCGCCTGGTCATGCCCACTGGTGTGTCTATCTTTCCCTAAGGGGGGTGACTAGGGTTTAATAGTTGGCTGTGTGTTTCCTAGTGAGGGAAGGTGTTATGCAGGGGCCTATTTGTGACTACCTGGTTTTGCCAGGGCGTCACATATACACCTCAGTACACTCACTGCCTAGCACCACAATATCCTAATAAAAATGATTAGCTATCACCACCAATCGTCATACAGAGGACACCCTTTACAGGTAGTGTATGACTTCATGGATGCAGTTTAGAGAGCATAAGGAATGAAGCTATTATATTTTATATACAGTATTTAATCTGAAAAGTAGGCAGTGTTTATAAGAATATATCAAAGATGTTGCAAAGGTATATACAATCATATAAAATACAAAGGATAAACAAAAGACGTACTTGATCTGTAGTCACAGGGGTGGCACAATCTTTTTCGAGGGAAGCACTCTGGTAGAAATTTGGGACAACACCACAGAGAAGTGTATCTTCGAGATTGAATAAGGATCATAATTTGGCATTTGCTTTTATTAACACAAGTTACACCCACATATCTTCCTACTGGTGCCTCATAACATTGCTTGACTTCAGAGAACTAAAGGATGTTTTTAAGTTTTAGAAAATTATGAGATTCTCAGCTTTCAGGATAACTTCACCCTTGGAGGTCCCACTTGGAAAATATTGTGATCATGTTTCCTATTATGATTTTACCTGACTATTGAGTTGAAATATGGTATGGATAACATCACTCATCTGACCAATATTAATTTGGAGCTTATAGGCAGGCCTCACCGTTATTTAACAAATAGGCATGTCATCCCCTTGAGATCACTATACTGAATGGTGTGTCTACTAGTGATGAGCGAGTACTAAAAAGCTCGGGTGCTCGAAGCTCGGGCCGAGCCTCCCAAGATACTCGTGTACTCGGCCCGAGCAACGAGCCCAATGTTATCCTATGGGAGACCCGAGTATTTTTGTGAAATGACCCCCCGGCAGCATGGAGAAACCCTAAAAATGTCACAAAAGTCTCAGAAGAGTGCTCAAATGACATGGCAACAGCATGGGGAAGACCCCTTGAAGCATTTATCACTCAAAAGTCACAGCTGTGAACAATTTTGTCCGCGTTTCACGCCATTTTTACGGACTCACCAGAAAACCTTCCAAAATGACCCCAAAATGATTTTTCATGGCAGAAATGTTAAGGGCACATACCCTATAGTGAGATAGAGCTGGTGTATGTTACTTTTTGAGATTAATACATGAAAGATTTTACGTGAAAACATTGTGTGGCACTCCGATGTCCCTGAGAAGAGACGTACATGAAGGCCTCTTGAGTCTAATGTGCCCATTTTGAGGAAGTGAGTCTTTGTAGTATTTTCCTTTGCCAGGGCAGTCCAAAATTGTGAGGTTCACCAATGCCCCTGCATACAGACGTGCATGAGGGCCTGTAAACCTGAAGTGCCCATTGGAAGGAAGTGGGTGTATTATAGTATAGCCCTTAGGCAGGGCAGCCAAAAATTGGGAGGCTCCACGTTGTCCCTGGATAGAGACGTGCATGAGGGCCTGTAAACCTGAAGTGCCCATTGTAAGGAAGTGGGTGTATTATATTATAGCCCTTAGGCAGGGCAGCCAAAAATTATTGCCTCTTCTGGCAGGATGTAGAGGCGGCCTCCACAGTTGGTGCTGACCAGGTACCCTCTTTGTGGTGGAGAGCCAGGCCCCATAAACAGGCATGCTCTCTGGTTGCAGGTGAGCCAAGGCCCTATATACGGACGTGCTCCCTGGTTGCAGACGAGCCAAGCCCCTAAACAGGCTGGCTCTGGTGGTGGTGGTGCCCTCTGGTGTAACTATTTACACTGCGAGAGTTTGTGGCTATAGCCAGTTCATAGCCTTGAGGTTCATTTCTCACATTAGTTCATGTGGGCACTTTTCTTAAACATTAACGTTGCAAACTTTTCAAAACTTTAACTTGCTGTACTTTACTTTACTTTACTTTATGCAGACTCCTCCTCACCAGGGCTTGGGCCTGTAGGGCTGCGGCACCTGTTGCTTCCTTGACCTTTTTCTTCATCTGTGGTAGTCTCGTCAGTAGGTTCTTTGTCTGGTCTTTCTCTATCTCTGTCTTTCCTTTCTTCTGTTTCTTTAGGACATGGCATTACATCTAGCGCATACCAGCCTCTTTCTCCTTGATGCATGGTAAATTGCACTGTGTCTCCCATTCTTAGGTTTCTTCCAGGATGTCCTCTGGGCAAATGAGCTCTCACGTCTCTTCTATTGACAAAAATGCCTTCTTTCATACCAGGTGCAACTATAAAGCCGTATCCTGATTTTAGGCTGAAATCTTCCACTACTCCTCGACAAAGGGGTCCTCTGACCTGGGCTTTGGCTCTTCTCAGGAACCGTTTCTCCTCTAGGTCTCTGGCCGTGACTTCTCTCTGCTCTGGGGATGGCGGTGCAGGGAAAGACTGGGTTCTGCTACGGCGCCGTGTCTTGCGGACTGGATTCTGCGAAGTACAGCTTACAAGCTCCCTGGTGAGGCTTTTGGGTAGATCTTCTTCAGCAGACGGTGTCAGGTCTTCCTCATCCCAGCGAGAATATGGCAACATCTCCGGCTCTGGGCATGGATCCACTGCTGGTGGCTCCTGAGTCAGCTCCTCAGCTTCCTGGCCTCCCCTCCCCCTTAGTTCTTCTAAGCACTCCTTTGGTGACAGTGCTGGGGATGGACTTTCTTCAGCAGGCCCAGGCGGGGGACTCTTTGGCGTGGTTGCTGCAGGAGTTATCGGAATCCTCTTGGGGGTATGCGGAGGGAGCATGTACTGATCCACCATCTCCTGTGGGAACTTGGCCTCCATGTCAGCCTTCAGCTGCCAGTATGCAGGGTCCTCCCCCAGCGTGGGCTTCCTAGCAGGGACCTCCTTGAACTGGGGAGCGGTGTCTGCTCTGGCCTTGCAGGCCGGGGTAAATGATGATACGTCTGTCTTTTCTTGGCGGGCCGCGCCCTGTATGGCGGCGGCCTGGTCTTGGCGGGCCGCGCCTGGCATGGCGGCGGCCTGGATCGGCGTTTCTGTCGTAGCCGGAGCCTCAGCGGGCATCGCTACCGTGGCCAGTGCTTGGCGGGACGGACTGGGCGTTGCTGCCGCGGTCTGGGCTTGGCGGGCCGGGCCTAGCATGGCGGCGGCCTGGGTCAGCGTTACGCCTGCGGCGTGGATTAGGGTCGCGGCGGCAGCCGGATCTCTGCGGGCCGGGCTGGGCGTTGCTGCAGGGACCGGGTCTTGGTGAGCCGAGCAGGGCATCGCTGCGGCGGCCGGGGCTTGGCGGGCTGCACTTGGCGTGGCTGCGGCCTGCTTCAGCGTCGCCGCGCCGGACGCCTCTTCAGGGACCGCGGACGTGGCAGCAGGGGTCGGGGCACTCGCGCTGGCAGGGGCATCACTGGACTCACCCATCGGTGGCAGCAACGGGGTCTGAGTCGTCACCGCCCGGTCTGGCACTCGGCGCGCGGCTCTCCCCTCATAGGCCTGAACCGCCGCGGTCATCCACAGAAACTCCGTCCGTCCCTCTCTGATCAGCCTTCCGACCCTGGCCTCCAGTTGATCGCAGAACTCGGCAAGCTCCCGACACCACCAGGCAGTGGAGCCTGGCTCTGGGTCTCTGCCTTCAGACGCCATTTTCTTTAGCAACACGCTGCTGGCTTCTTTTCCGTTCCGCCGTCTCTGGACGCTTCCGCTCTCTTCACAAGCGAGGTCAGAACTCTGCAGGGGATCTCTGGGTAGCCACACCTCTTCGTGGGCGGTAACTTCTCCCAGCGCGGGCTGCTGTTGTTTTTCAGCGCGCTTTTCATGGTGGCAATATGGCGGCGCTTCCAATTTTTCAAGCGGACCGCCTAGGCACATGGTCACCTGTCTGAACAGGTCTAGTCCTTATCCTGTTCGTGACGCCAGATGTGAAGCCCCACAAGTGCAGTGTCGGTGCATTACCTTCAGGGACTCCACTCGGCTGGATCTTGTCACTGGTAGGAAATCTTCTATTTGTCGTGACGCCACTCTCAGAATTGCGGTCAGTGGGGACCGCCACTGCAGATTAAGGGATGCCTGGGGCTGATGGTGGGTGCAGTCGGATGTAGTAGCCTCCTGAGAGTGAGGCAAGCCCCAGGGCCCTGTGTAGATGTGTAGAACCACAAGGCGCAGAATAACTCCACACAAGCAGAATGTCTTTCAGGGATTTTACTCACTTTAGATGGCAGGGTGAGTAACCCGGGCGTAGCTGGGATGAACCAGGCTGGAACCAGGTATCCTTCAGGCTGACTTCTGATGGTGACTACCAACTCGCCTTCCTTAGCCCTTGGTGGTTTGGGGTAACCCCGACTTTTAGTCCCTATGGGGGTCACCCAGGGAAGTTGCTGAAGCCTCTCTCCCCTTCGTTTGCCGTTTGCTTGTTGCCCGGGCCAGATCACTCCAGCTACTTGCCTCCTGTGAACTGTGGGCCCTAACTGTGGCTACGTGGCTGCGGCTTTTAGGTGTTGTGGTGTGGGCTTTGAGGGCCCCACACCGGCAGGTTTAGCAAGGAAAGGTGGATCTATCCCCGCTCCGGGATCTGCCGCCCGTTTGGGCCTGGTACTCCCTAGCAGTCTCCTTACTTCCCACTCCGTGCTCTCTCTTTAGCTGAAGATGGATTTCGGGTAGCACTCCTAGGTGACCGTTCTCCCCCGTCGGTAGCCACTGCGCGGGCGCTGTCAGACTGCAACAGCCCCAGGGGTAGGGGTCTGCTCCTCTCGGAGCTCCCTGGACTCTGCACTGCACTGAACCGGCTCACTGCCCCTCCTCTCCTGTTCTTGCCTACGCCACCTAGCAACCAGGCTCTCTTACCACACCCCTTGAGAGGAGATGGAGGCTTTTGGCCCCCTCCACTATTCCAGTGGAGGTGAAGGCTTTTCCCCCTCCTGGGATCCCCAGGGGTCCTCTCATAGGTACATGTGTGAGACCTGATCACTATGCGCCTGTGTAGTCACACCTCGGTCAGCCTTCTGGATTACCTGTATTGTACTGTCCCCAGCATGGGTGCAGTACTCAGTGGTGCCTGACCAGGTCAGGGGCGCCACACATGCGAGAAATGTATTTAGAAAATCGGATGTCACTAGGATGGTGTGAGTGCCGTCCCGTGACATCCGATTTTTTACACGCTCCCATAGACTTGCATTGGAGAGACTCGCAGTAGAAACTCGCAAAAAAGCAGCATGCTGTGATTTTTTTCTTAGTCCGATTTGGACTGAGAAAAAAATCAAAGATGAGAGCTGAATCATTCACTAACGTGTGTCCGATTCCAATGTGAGATTTTATCGCATTGCTCTACTGCGAGAAACTCGCAAGTGAGAAGCAGCCCTAATGCATAACTCAATCAAGTTCCAAAGAAATTCAAGCTGTTCTGCAGGCTCAGGATGCATCAAATTATCTATTGAGATTTGAATAAAATGGAAAGCTATGGCAGGAAAGCCAGGAGGACCCCAATGCTGACAGAAAGACATAAAAAAGCTAGACTACAGTTTGCCAAAATTTACTTGAGGAGCCAAAATTATTCTGGTAAAGTGTTTTGCGGACAGATGTGAGCTTTTAGATAAAGCACATCATTCTACTCAATACTGAAAATGGAATGCAGCCTACAAAGAAAAGAACACAGTACCTACAGTTAAATATGGTGGTGGTTCATAGATGTTTCAGGGTTGTTTTGCTGCTTCTGGTACTTGGTGACTTGACTGTGTGCAAAACACAATGAAATCTGAGGATTACTAAAAGATTTTGAGTCGCAATATAATGCCCAGTATCAGAAAGCTGGGTTTGCATCCTATGTCATGGGTCTCCAGCAAGACAATGACCCCAAACATACTTGAAGAATCCCTCAGAAACAAATTACTGGAGAGTTCTAAAGTGGCAGCAATGAGTCTAGATCTAAATTCCATTAAACACCTGTTGACAAATCTTAAAATTGTTGTCGGGAGAAGGCATTGGGAGCAATTTGCAAAAGAAGACTGGTCCAAAACTTTAGTTGAGAGGTCTAAGAAGTTTGTTGATGGTTATAGGATGCAATTGATTGCAGTTATTTATTCCAAAGGGTGTGCAACCAAATATTAGGTTGAGGGTGCCAAGAATGTTATCTGGCCCATTTTTTGGAGTTTTGAGTGAAATTATGTTTATGTCTAATTTGCCTTTTTTTGTCAGTTTTCTTTGTTGTGCCAATAAACACAAAGGAAATAAATATGTGTATGACAAAACATGTGTAATTGCAAGAATTTTCTGGGGAAAAATACTTCATTTTCTGGAATAATTTCAAGGGAGCTAACGCTTTTGGCCATGGCTGTATATTCTCTCTCATATATATATATATATATATATATATATATATATATACTAGCTGTACTACCCGGCTTCGCCCGGGTTAATAACTGCTGTTAACAAATTAGAATGTATTAACAAAAATGTATTCTGCACACAAAAACCACAAAACAGATAGAAATGTAATTATTAAATTGTTGCCTATATTAACCAATCAGAGCTCAGATTATTTAACTGTAGCAAAATAGAAGCTAAGCTGTGATTGGTTGCTATTGGCAGCCTGATAAATCTCCAGGCAACAGAAAGCCCTCCCCCTGACAGTATATATTAGCTCACACATACACAAAATAGACAGGTCATGTGACTGACAGCTGCCGTATTTCCTATGTGGTGCATTTGTTGTTCTTGTAGTTTGGCTGGTTATTAATCAGATTTTTATTTTTGAAGGATAATACCAGACTTGTGTGTATTTTAGGGCGATTATGTGGTGAGGTTGGTGTATGTGTGGTGAAATGTGTGCTGAGGGTGGTATATGTGTTCTAGCACATGGTAGTGTGTGGCGCATTTTGTGTGTGTGTTCATATCCCTGAGTGTGGTGAGTATCCCATGTCGGGGCCCCACCTTAGCAACTGTACGGTATATACTCTTTGGCGCCATTGCTCTCATTCTTTAAGTCCCCCTTGTTCACATCTGGCAGCTGTCAATTTGCCCCCAACACTTTTTGTTTCACTTTTTCCCCATTATGTAGATAGGGGCAAAATTGATTGGTAAATTGGAACGCGCGGGGTTAAAATTTCGCCTCACAACATAGCACCCGAAGTTGCCCGGGATAGTAACTGTCTCTCTGTTTCTCTCCCATTCTCTGTCTGTCTCCCCCTCAGTATATATCTCTCTGTCTCTCTCTCTTTGTCTGTCTGTCTCTTTCCCTGTCTGTCTCTTTCTCCGTCTGTCTCAATCTCTTTCCCTGTCTGTCTATCTATCTCTGTCCCTTTCCATGTCTATCTATCTCTGTCACTTTCCCTGTCTGTCACTTTCCCTGTCTTTCCTTGTCTGTCTCTTTCCCTGTCAGTCTGTTTCTTTGTCTGTGTCTGTCTCTTTGTGTCTGTCTCTTACCCTGTCTATGTCTGTTTCTTATCCTGTCTGTGTCTGTCTCTTTCCCTGGCTGCATTGTGACATGCCAACATTCCATATAAGGGCGTGGTTGCGCATTCTTCTGAAGTTCTGGCTGCACTGTGGCTCCCAGCTCCATTCGCTTTAATGGAGGCAGGTTTTTTGATGAATAACTGTAAAGAGTGGGGTTAAAATTTCCCCTCCAAATATAGCCTATGACGCTCTCGGGGTCCAGAAGTGTGAGTGTGCAAAATTTTATGGCTTTAGCTGCGACGGTGTAGAAGCCAATCCCGGACATACACATACACACATTCAGTTTTATATATTAGATATATATATATATATATATATATGTGCCGCCCCCGTGCCAGCAGCCGGTCGCTGCTCGGGCCCGGACCTTCATGGGTGGTGGCTTGAGGGTCGAGGGTCTCCGGACCCGGGGGTCACGCAAACACGCCGAATAAGATGGGGGACGTAGATTTTCGGGCTAGGCCGTAATAAGTTTGTGATGCCACCCACGGTGTGTGGTGAGGTGGGACACCACCGCTGCTGTTATGGGGCACCTGGGGGAGATGTTGTGCAGCAAGTTGTTAACCTCCGTGGGCAAAGATGGTGGCCCCGGGACCCGATAGCTCTAGTGCAGGGGAGATGACGACCGCAGAGGGTGCTGGTGTACTCACGTTTAGTAAAACACACAAGTCTCTGGTAAACCAAGGTGGTGGTGGCCGGTGCCGCTGCCGGTTGTGTTCGGGATCCCCCACCCAGCTGGTGGTCTCTATCCTTTTCCTGCACTGTTTAAGTAGAAAAGACTTCCCAGTTTGAAATGTAGGAGTCTGCTCCCGGCTGGATGTGGCATAAGGAGCCATGCCCGCAGACGCTGGCCCTTGGGATCTATGGGCCTTGGCGGTCACCTCTTATCCCTAATCGGTGGGCTGTTGTCTTCTATGAGGGACTTTGGGTGCGACAGGACCTCTAGTCCTGGCCTCAATCAGTTAATTAACCAGTTCCACTTGTTTCTGGCTCCTGGGTTCAGGGTCCGCGTACCCCCCTTTGTGCTACGGTTTCCGGGTCGGTTCTTCGTGTCAGTACCGGCAGGCTACAACCCTGGCCCGGTTCACCTCGGTTCCACCGAGCCGTCTTCCTGCTGACGGAGACCACCGTCTGCCTCCTAGCCAAGGCACCAGGCTGTCAGTTTTCTTCAGGCCTGACACACAGGCCTGACCTGCACTCCACACTCCTCTGTCCTTGAACTCCAAGACTCAACTGCTTTACTTTCCCGCCCCCGGGCTCACTGGACCCCTGGGTGGGCGTGTACCAACCGCCTGGTCATGCCCACTGGTGTGTCTATCTTTCCCTAAGGGGGGTGACTAGGGTTTAATAGTTGGCTGTGTGTTTCCTAGTGAGGGAAGGTGTTATGCAGGGGCCTATTTGTGACTACCTGGTTTTGCCAGGGCGTCACATATACACCTCAGTACACTCACTGCCTAGCACCACAATATCCTAATAAAAATGATTAGCTATCACCACCAATCGTCATACAGAGGACACCCTTTACAGGTAGTGCATGACTTCATGGATGCAGTTTAGGGAGCATAAGGAATGAAGCTATTATATTTTATATACAGTATTTAATCTGAATAGTAGGCAGTGTTTATAAGAATATATCAAAGATGTTGCAAAGGTATATACAATCATATAAAATACAAAGGATAAACAAAAGACGTACTTGATCTGTAGTCACAGGGGTGGCACAATCTTTTTCGAGGGAAGCACTCTGGTAGAAATTTGGGACAACACCACAGAGAAGTGTATCTTCGAGATTGAATAAGGATCATAATTTGGCATTTGCTTTTATTAACACAAGTTACACCCACATATCTTCCTTCTGGTGCCTCATAACAGTGCTTGACTTCAGAGAACTAAAGGATGTTTTTAAGTTTTAGAAAATTATGAGATTCTCAGCTTTCAGGATAACTTCACCCTTGGAGGTCCCACTTGGAAAATATTGTGATCATGTTTCCTATTATGATTTTACCTGACTATTGAGTTGAAATATGGTATGGATAGCATCACTCATCTGACCAATATTAATTTGGAGCTTATAGGCAGGCCTCACCGTTATTTAACAAATAGGCATGTCATCCCCTTGGGATCACGATACTGAATGGTGTGTCTACCATAATTATCAGATTGATGCAAACCCCTATATTCATAACTGTATGTTGGCTCTGAAGAGATTGGTTAGTTCCCTTGAAATTCAGCAGAACTGACTCCAGGGGTGATATATTTGATTATTTTTAAGCTTTGGATATACAGACCTTAGACCTTGTGTCTGCTTTCTAGCAGATATACCAGCTTAATTACCTGTCCACACCAGGGGTCCCTAGTTAAATATAGGTCAGATGCAGAGTTAGCTTTCTCTTTCTTCCTCACTTATAATTAATCCCATAAGTTCAATGTAGAGTATCTTATGAATTTTACAATTTTTCTCTGATACCTCCTCTTTTAGAGGTGGCATGAGAGACTGATTTGCTAATCATCTCCCAAGCTCACCTCCCCATTATTCTCCCATAGATTTCCCTATGCCCTCTCATTCTGAGACTGAGAAATTGGCTTCTCTGTGAGGTCACTCAGCACCTCAAGACTGGCATTTACTGGTAGTGCAGTCTGAAATGCCTCACTAGAGGTGGCCAGAATTTGTATTAAGGCCCCAACCTCACAGGAACCCTCTGAACCTTGCTCTGTCAGGAACTGGGTCTCTTATCCCGCTGGATGATGAGGGTCCAGAAGGCAGCATATTGTCTGCGTTCTGAGCACTCTGACTGTGGATGTCAATGGCTATGTAGGCTTTCTTCCAAGGGAAAAACAATACTTTAACATCAGTCTCACGGGGTCCTTCTCCCATATCACACGATCAACAGAGCGAGCGATGGCTGTTCAATCCAATAAGCATTTATTCCAAGCAAATCAAATGATTCATAACATAATCCACAAAACAGAGGGTAAAATATTGTAGAAACACGAATATAGTCCAGAAAGCAATAAATAAATGTCCAGTTTCTCTCTGAGAAGCCACAGCTTCCCTCAGAGGTTCAATCCTCTTCCATCAAGTTCTCTAAGCAGACTGCCTGAATCTCCCAGGTAAGCAGAGAGTTTACAGTAGGTAGATCTCACGCCTCCTCCCCCAACTTAGGAACAAAAGGCTGGCAGGGGAGGAATTAAACTTGCAAATGGGACAATGTACACATAAGGAATACAGAATGGTCAGTGAACCATGCCCAAACATTAACCCACACAAAATGGTACACAATCCACAATATTCCACCATCACAACAAGCCTGACAGGCTTTGGGTACCACTTTTGCATCACTCTGATAAGTTGTGGTTACCACCTTTCCCCCATTCTAACAAGCGGTGGTACTCACCTTCCCAGCATCCTAACAGGCTGGGTAGAAAAAACTTAACTATCACCCTGACAGGCTATTAGTACTGCTTTCCCATCACCCTGACAGATTGTGGATAACACTGTTCCCTCACCCTGACAAGCTGTTGGACACACTTTCTCATCATCCTCGCAGATTATGGATAACGCTTTCCTATCATCATGACATTCTGTGGGTACCTGTTTCTGATCATCCTGTCAGGCTGTGGGTACCTCATTCTGATCATATCAATACACTGTGAGTACCATTTACCCTCATCCTAAAAGGCTGAGGGTTTCTTTCCCACCATCCTTTCATATTATGGGTAACTCTTTCCCATCATCTGACAGAATGTGGGAAGCACAGTCCCCTTCTTTCGTAATACCTCAGGATCAATGCTAAAATGGAGAAACTACCACTGGCCATGTCACAGTCTATTATGACACTGACTATCTGCCCGCGACTACCTTCCTTGTGTTTCCCATGCCTACCTCCAGCTCTTTTAGCACCAGTTCTTACTCCTTTGAGGCAGATCCTC
The DNA here is from genome assembly GCF_048569485.1 of Anomaloglossus baeobatrachus. Taxonomy (NCBI): domain Eukaryota; kingdom Metazoa; phylum Chordata; class Amphibia; order Anura; family Aromobatidae; genus Anomaloglossus; species Anomaloglossus baeobatrachus. Next base: position 99,393,670 of record NC_134358.1, on the reverse strand, counting down.
AGCAACATCACCCTGCAGCGTGACATGGCTGAGTTCTCCAATGCAATGAAACACATCACTCTATGATACTTCAGGATCAGCGATATTCATGGTGGAGCTAAAACTAGCCATGTTGCAGTACGTTGTCACTCTCAAAAGCTGCATGCAACCACGCTCCTTATGGTCCTCATCCATGCCTCCATCTCTCTTAGTGCTTCTTCTTGCTCCTTTGAATGGATCCTCAGTAGCATCACCCTACACCATGATGATATGGTGGGGCTCCCTTGTACCATTAAACACATTACTATCATATATAACATTGATATCCACATCATCAACTAGTGATGAACGAGCACTAAAGTGGTCAAGTGCTCGTAACTCGAATCAAGCAGGTTGGACAGCTTGATTTGCGTAACGAGTATAAAGCCATGGGAGAACTCGAGCATTTTTCCACAAGACGCTAACAGGAGGGCTGGGAGACAGGAAATTGCTTTAATGGATGGAAATAGCGTAAAGAAGACACCTGGACTCTCAAGTCGCTGCTGGGAACTAAATTACTAATAAAAAAAACTGACTCGGGGTCCCTCTTTTTTTGATAATCAGCAAAGTTAAAGCAGACAGTTGCGGGCTGGAATTATTACTGCTATTCACAGTTGCCGAAGATGCATTTGTGGATCGTGGTCTATGATGGAAGTGTGTGGGAACATTTTTAATAATAAATTGGTGAACAAGGAATAGTGGGAAGGAGACTTTACTCAAACAAACTAATTTTTCCTGCATTTATCTTTTTTTCTTTTTAATTACTGGGTTAGTGATGGGGATGTCTGATGACAGCTCTCCATTACTAATCCCTGGATGTAATGCCAGCTAACATTACATACCTGGCATGAACCCCAAGAAATATTAATCCAATTGCCACCGCACCAGGATTATCAGGAAGAGCTGGGTAAAGCATCAGAATTTATGCATCTAATGGATGCGCCAATTCTGAGGTGGCTGAGGGCTGGTATTTTTTAGGCTGGTAAGGGACCAATATCCTTCTCAGCCTGATAATATCGTCCCCCAGCTGTCACCTTTACTTTTGCTGGTTATCAAAAATATGGGGGACCATGTCATTTTTTAAAATTAAGTTTTTATTTATTAAGTTAAACAAGGCTAAAGGGTGTTTTTAGCCTTGTTTAACCTAATAAATAAACCATTTTAAAAAAAGGCAGAGGAGCCCCCTTAGTTTTGATAACCTAACCAGCCATAGCAAAGCAGACAACTGTGAGCTGATGTTATCAGACTGGGATATGTTGAATGTGGGGGTGGTTAGGCCACCTCTTCAGAGATTTTAAAATTTCTTTCTATGCCAATATTATATATGTGGTGGCAATAAAACATACAACTTGTCTTGCAAAACTATAAACTTCTAATTGGTAAGGTAAATAGCAAAAAATAAAATTGTTGCTCTTGGAAGGAGAAAATTATTAAAAAATAAATATCCATCCTCAAGGGGCTAAGGGAAATTACTTGTAGCCAGAGATAATATTTAGTTTAATACGCTGATTGTCTTTAATAAATGCCACCTAGTGGTGGCTGAAGTCAGACAGAATATTATCAATTAACACTTAAGAGGTGATTAAAACTGACATAGCGCACACCAGTAGTGATGAGCGAGTATGCTTGTCACTACTCGGTACTCGCACGAGTATCACTGTACTCGGGCTACTCGGCGGGGACCGAGTAATCTCGCGATACTCGTGCTGTACTCGTGGTCTTCATCCCTGCATGTTGGCGCTCTTTTGAGAGCCAGCCCTCATGCAGGGATTGGCTGGCAGACCACTGCAATGCCACAGCCCAGTTAGTTGTGGAATTGCAGTGATTGGCCGGCCTGCACAGCGTGACCGAGCCTTTATACCGGCGGGCGCGCTGTGCACTGCACACAGCCATCATGACAGTCAGTGCAGGGAGAGTGTTGCTGCTTCAGGGAAAGGTTTGCGGCCCTTTATAGTTATTTCCGTAGCAGGGCTGCAAACAGTGTGACCAGAAGTCCTTCTCAGGACTAATGTAGTTGTATACAGGCAGGCAGGGTATAGCCAGGTCGGAGTACAGGAGCAGAGTCCTTCTCAGGACTATTGTTGCTGTATACAGGCAGGGCAGGCAGGGTATAGCCAGGTCGGAATACAGGCTAGTGACCAGAAGAGTCCTTCTCAGGACTATTGTAGCTGTATACAGGCAGGCAGGGTATATAGCCATTCCTAGTGGTGACCGTATACCAGCCTTCACCATATCTGGGGCTGGTGTACACAGTCTAAAACAGTCCTGATAGTGTCAGACTTCTCAGTAATTGTCGCTCCTAAAAAGCTGTTAGGTTCTTAGTGCGTCCGTGCGTGCATTTAAAAACCGCACGTGTGTGCCTGTCGGTGGCAGCGTACAGGTACACGTTTTGCACAAACTAGTATATAACGCACAAGTCTAGTGAATAATACACGTCAGTCAGCAGTGTCTGATAGTGTCAAACTTCTCAGTAATTGTCGCTCCTAAAAACCTGTTAGGTTCTTAGTGCGTCCGTGCTTGCATTTAAAAACCGCACGTGTGTGCCTGTCGGTGGCAGCGTACAGGTGCACGTTTTGCACAAACTAGTATATAACGCACAAGTCTAGTGAATAATACACGTCAGTCAGCAGTGTCTGATAGTGTCAGACTTCTCAGTAATTGTCGCTCCTAAAAAGCTGTTAGGTTCTTAGTGCGTCCGTGCTTGCATTTAAAAACCGCACGTGTGTGCCTGTGGGTGGCAGCGTACAGGTGCACGTTTTGCACAAACTAGTATATAACGCACAAGTCTAGTGAATAATACATGTCAGTCAGCAGTGTCTGATAGTGTCAAACTTCTCAGTAATTGTCTCTCCTAAAAACCTGTTAGGTTCTTAGTGCGTCCGTGCTTGCATTTAAAAACCGCACGTGTGTGCCTGTCGGTGGCAGCATACAGGTGCACTTGTGTGCGTTTTGCACAAACTTGGATATAACGCACAAGTCTAGTGAATACACGTCAGCACAGCATTGCAAAATGCGCAAGGGTGTTGGCAACGAACAAGGAAGTGGACGTGATGGTGGTGCAGGCAGAGGCCGAGGTCGTGGGCAAGCTCTAATTTCGCCACAGCAAAGGGCCACATCTACTCGCTCGCACGTCCTGTCCCAAATTCTTGGAGACCGCAGCAGTACACCGCTCTTGAACCAAGACCAGTGTCAACAGGTTGTTAGTTGGATTGCGGATAATGCTTCCAGTCAGATTGGCACCACCACAAACACTCTGTCTTCCACACGGTCAAGTGTCAGTAGCCGTGATACTGCACCGCACATTTCAGAACCTGATCCTCCTTCCTACCACAAGGCTGAGTACACGTCCTCGGACATTACTGATCCCACCCTTGGACACTCGGAAGAGCTGTTCACGTTTCCATTCGCACATTCTGGCCTCTCGCCAGCTCATGTTGAAGTGGGTCATGAGGAGATCGTATTTACAGATGCCCAAATATTTGAGCAGCCACGTTCTCACGAAGTTGGCAACGTGTCTCAACAAGGGGTGGACGATGATGAGACACAATTGTCAGGAAGTCAGGAGGAGGAGCAGGGTGCGGAAGAGGATGATGACGTGGTGGATGATCCAGTAACTGACCCAACCTGGCAGGAGCATATGCAGAGCGAGGACAGCAGTGCACAGGGGGAGGGAGGCGTAGCATCCCAACAGGCAGTAAGAAGCAGGGTGGTGGCCCCAGGCAGAAGTCAGCTAACCGTTCCCCGGAACAACAACACGACACAAGGTGCCTGTACAAATGTTAGGTCTTCCTGAGTCTGGCAGTTTTTTAAGTTGGCTCCAGATGATTCTAAAAAGGCCATTTGCAATACCTGCCGTGCCAGCATCAGCAGGGGTACCAAAACTAGCAGCCTGACCACCACCAGCATGATCAGGCACATGTCAGCCAAGCACCCGACTTTGTGGGAAGTACAACAGAGTCGAGGAGCAGTGCTTGCTGATGTCACTGCTACGTCTTCGCTTGTTGTGCATGCGAGCCAATCCCCTGTCCATGCTGCCTGCGAACAAGCCTCCTCCGGCCCTGCACCTGCAGTTGCCTACGCAGAAATAACACCATCATCAAGCACGTCCTTGTCCCAGCGCAGCGTTCAGTTATCCATTCAGCAAACCTTTGAACACAGGCACAAATACACTGCCAACGCCCCACATGCCACAGATCTAAATGCTAACATTTCGCGACTGCTTGCGCTGGAAATGTTGCCTTTTAGGCTGGTGGAGACAGAAGCATTCCGCGACCTGATGGCGGCAGCTGTCCCACGTTATTCGGTCCCCAGCCTCCACTATTTCTCCCGGTGTGCCGTCCCCACATTGCATAACCACGTGTCACAAAACATCACACGTGCCCTGAACAACGCTGTTTCAGCCAAAGTCCACCTAACCACAGACACGTGGACAAGTGCTTGTGGGCAAGGCCGCTACATCTCGTTGACGGCACACTGGGTTAATATTGTGGAAGCTGGGACCCAGTCTGAGCGAGGGACTGAACACGTCCTTCCCACACCAAGGTTTGCAGGCCCTACCTCAGTCAGGGTTTCACCCACACTCTACAGCTCCGGAATGTCATGCTCTTCAGCCTCCTCCTCCTCCTGCGCATCCACATCCACTTTACCCTCCACACCAGTCACAAGCTGAAAGCACTGCAGCACTGCCTCGGCGAAGCGGCAACAGGCTGTGCTGAAGCTAATCTGCATAGGTGACAAACCCCACAATGCAGAAGAGGTGTGGAAAGCTCTGAAACAGCAGGCAGATCACTGGCTCACACCTCTGAACCTAAAGCCAGGAAAGGTCGTGTGTGACAATGGCCGGAACCTGGTGGCGGCTTTGAGGCGAGGCCAGCTGACACATGTTCCATGCGTGGCCCATGTGCTCAACCTCGTGGTTCAGCGGTTTCTAAAGTCATACCCAGAGCTGTCTGATCTGCTGGTAAATGTTCGCCGCCTGTCTGCACATTTTCGAAAGTCACCTACTGCTTCAGCCGGCCTTGCCGGCTTTCAGCGCCGTTTGCATCTTCCGGCTCACAGATTGGTGTGTGATGTCCCCACGCGTTGGAATTCAACTCTGCACATGTTGGTCAGGATATGTGAGCAGAAGAGAGCAGTTGTTGAGTACCTGCATCACCTAAGCCATCGGGAAATGGGTCAAACTCCACACATAACACCTGAGGAGTGGAGATGGATGTCCGACCTATGTACCATCCTCCAAAACTTTGAGGACTCCACCAAGATGGTGAGTGGTGATGACGCCATTATTAGCGTCACCATACCGCTTCTCTGCCTTCTAAAATGGTCTCTGCTCAAAAACAAACATGATGCATTGCAGGCGGAGCGCGATGAGTTGGAGCAAGAAACAGTAGTGGGTGTGGGTGATAACACACAGCCCAGCCTCGTCTCATCACAACGTGCAGTGGAGGACTATGACGAGGAGGAGGATGAAGACATGGAGCAACTCTCCGGCCAAATTGAGGATATGACATGCACACCAGTCATATCCTCAGTTCAGCGTGGCTGGCCAGAGGACAGGGTAGATGAGGAGGAGGAGGAGGAGGACAGCATGTTCAGTCATCGTGTTGGTCAGGATACTGAAGTACTGGCTGTTAACAGTCTGGCGCACATGGCTGACTTTATGGTAAGCTGCCTGTCTCAGGACCCTCGCGTTAAGAACATCTTGGCCGACAATCATTACTGGTTGGTAACACTGTTAGACCCACGCTACAAGGAGAACTTTATGTCTCTTATTCCCGAGGCGGAGAGGTCAGCCAAAATGCAGCAGTTCTGGAAGGCCATAGTCACGGAAGTAGGCAAAGCATTTCCCTCACAAAACGCTAGTGGCATAGGCCAGGAATCAGTGGACAACCAAGGCGTACAGCCGAGAGGGGCACAAGTCCAATCCGCCAGAGGTAGGGGAACAGTCTTTAAGATGTGGGACAGTTTTCTCAGCCCCTCACGTACCACAGCCCCTGAGGTGCGGGGTAGTGCCACAAGAAATCCTAAGTTTGCCCAGATGCTCAAGGAGTACCTTGCAGATCGAACAACTGTACTCCGACATTCCTCTGTGCCTTACAATTATTGGGTATCCAAGGTGGACACGTGGCATGAATTGGCTCTCTACGCCTTGGAAGTCCTGGCCTGCCCTGCCGCTAGCGTTTTGTCAGAGCGTGATTTTAGTGCCGCAGGTGGAATCATTACAGATAAACGCACCCGCCTGTCAACTGAAAATGCTGACAGGCTGACTCTGATCAAGATGAACAAGGGTTGGATTGGGCCAGACTTCACCACACCACCAGCAAATGAGAGCGGAATTTAAAGTTTGTAACGGGAATTTGCCATGCACCTCCACTCACCCATGGGTACACACTTCTGGACTTTGGATAATCGCTGGACTGCTCCTGCTTCTCCTCATGCGCCACCATGATGACCATTACAATAGTTAGGCCGTTGTTTCAGGTATACCCCCAGTGGTAAATATTTTCGCCCATTCTTTCAGAGTGGACATTACAACGACAGGAGACCCGCTCCTTTGCAATGGGAACAATGTTTTGAGGCCCTCATGCACATCTCTATGCAGGGACAATGTGGAGCCTCCCAATTTTTGGCTGTCCTGCCAAAGGGCTATACTACAATAGACCCACTTCCTTACAATGGGCACTTCAGGTTTACAGGCCCTCATGCACGTCTCTATCCAGGGACAACGTGGAGCCTCCCAATTTTTGGCTGCCCTGCCTAAGGGCTATACTACAATAGACCCACTTCCTTACAATGGGCACTTCTGGTTTACAGGCCATCATGCACGTCTCTATCCAGGGACAATGTGGAGCCTCCCAATTTTTGGCTGTCCTGCCAAAGGGCTATACTACAATAGACCCACTTCCTTACAATGGGCACTTCAGGTTTACAGGCCCTCATGTACGTCTGTATGCAGGGGCATTGGTGAACCTCACAATTTTGGACTGCCCTGGCAAAGGAAAATACTACAAAGACTCACTTCCTCAAAATGGGCACATTAGACTCAAGAGGCTTTCATGTACGTCTCTTCTCAGGGACATCGGAGTGCCACACAATGTTTTCACGTAAAATCTTTCATATAATCTCCAAAAGTAACATACACCAGCTCTATCTCACTATTGGGTATGTGCCCTTAACATTTCCGCCATGAAAATTCATTTTGGTGTCATTTTTGAAGGTTTTCTGGTGAGTCCATAAAAATGGCGTAAAACGCGGACAAAATTGTTCACAGCTGTGACTTTTGAGTGATAAATGCTTCAAGGGGTCTTCCCCATGCTGTTGCCATGTCATTTGAGCACTTTTCTGAGACTTTTGTGACATTTTTAGGGTTTCTACATGCTGCCGGGGGTCATTTCATAAAAATTCTCGGGTCTCCCATAGGATAACATTGGGCTCGGTGCTCGGGCCGAGTACACGAGTATCTTGGGATGCTCGGCCTGAGCCTCGAGCACCTGAGCTTTTTAGTACTCGCTCATTACTACACACCAGTGAAGCGCTTTTTGCATAACCTTGACCTCATTCAGTGAGTGTACATATCTGTAGTAAAGTTCACCCTTTTAGTGTCATAACTTATGGTAAAATTGACAGGTGTGACAATTAGCTCTTTTCGCTAATGCCCCACTCATATTAGCGTAGCTTGCCAGGACTGTTGTGTAGACGCCAAAAGTTGCAATATTTTTTACACGAGTGCTGAGTTGCGCTTTTGTGAAATGAGATTTGTTAAACGATTTATAAACTATGACTTCTAATGAAATATTTTCTGAGATATTAATCTAAAAAAAAAAATTTGGAATTGTCCTCTTGCTGATCATATGTTGATAAATCAGATGGTAATGACGTTGCTGATGTCTTTTGTTGTTTGGTGTTCTATATTTGTAAGGCATAAGCCAATATTACTGGGTGGTAGAGCATGACAACCCGAATATCAATAATTTACTCAGAAGACACTTTTATCACTAGAAGTCCCAGGAATTTCGAGCTCTATAGGGTTCCAATGGTAAAAATGTCAAATGACCCCTCTCTGGGACTTCTAGTGTTATGTGAAAATATTTGGGCAGTTTTTTCTTGAGAATTTGTAGTGAAAGGTTTACTTTTTATTATGCTATGCAAGGTTATGTTCACACGTTTTTGGTGAATTTTTGATGCTATGTATTTTCGGTGCTAAAAAAATACAGCGTCTTACAGCTGCAGCAAGTAGATTGGATTTATATAAATCTCAATAAATCTCATGTCCAATAAGCTTTTTTTATACTGCATAAACTAATCTGTGAAACAAAATTGTATGATTACTAAATTCAGCGCACCTTCCAAAGGCTTCAAGGTAATCCAGAGGAGATTGAAAATTCATTGAAAGTACAAACCCTTGGTAAAGACAGTTTTTGGTCAGGGTGTGGTGCAATATAGGAAACATAAACTGACTTCCAGGTCAAAATAAAAGAGAAAAATCAACTTCAGCACCAACAAATGGAGGAATTTAAAACAAAACTTTTAGTCTGGATATAAAAATCATACTGTAGGGATTTCAGAAAAGATAAAAAAAAATATGGATCCATAAGCTTACGCATTTCGGGTTTGCAACCCTTACTTATAGCTGTCAGTTGTGAGTAAACGTTGGCAACCCAAAACACGTAAGCTTATAGATGTACCGTAAGTTTTGTTTTATAAGACACTGAATTATAAGAAGCATCCCAAATTTAGAGAAATAAAGGTAAAACAAAAGAAAAAAAATTGAGTCCATCTTTTAATCCGGTAGTGTCTTATCAGGGGGGCGGCAGCAGTGGTAAAGCAGGGGTCACAGGAGGCAGGGGCAGTCGTGGAGCTTGGCGATGCTGTGGGTGGTGCGGCGGGTGTCCCAGATGCTAGGCGGCGCTGTGAGGCAGAGAAAACATGCAGGAATGTAGCTTACTGGTGGGTAAGAATGGTAGAGAATGGTGACAGGAGGCAGGAGCGATGCTGTGGGTGCTGTGGGCTGTGTGCTGGGCTGTGCCGTGTGCTTCGGGCAGTGAAGCAGGAAATATTCTGAAGACTTCGATGGTGTGGGCTTCAAAGAAATGGTGACAGGAGTCGGCGCATGCGCAGACTGAGTTATCAGCTCACTGACAAGCTGAGATCTGATCTGTGCACCTCCGGGTGCCTTTTTCTTTAAGTCTGCTGCTGGGACATCAATGGGTGGCCGGAGGTGGCACGTGCGCAGATGAAATCTTGAGTTGAGAGCTCCATCTGCGCGCGTGCCGAATACGAGTGCCATTATTTGAAGACCACACTGCCGACATTTTCACATGATGCCCCCTGCCTCACCACCCCCAGACTACAGTAGCACAGAGCAGCAGCACCCACAGCATTGCTCCTGCCTCCTGTCACCATTCTCCACCATTCTTACACCCCAGTAAGATACATTCCTGTATGTTTTGTCTAAATCACAGTGCCGCAGCGCTTGCGGCATCGCCCCTGTCTCCAGTCACCACTCTCCACCACCTGCTGGTAAGGTACATTCGGATTCTATGATGCACCCCTGATTTTCCACCTAAATTTTTGGAAGGAAAACTGAGTCTTATAATCTGAAAATTACGGTATATATTTATTTTCTTGTTTTTTGTTCTTCAGTCCGTACAGTATGTTTTCTAATTTCATAGTAAAAGTTATGTTTTATACTCCTACTTTTCCTGATGCTGGAGTTAAGTAAACTGTCCTGTGGTATTTGCAATCCACAACATGTCCGTTTGTTCTGCAAGTAAGCTGAGTTTTAAGTCTGAATTTTTGTGATAAAATTGCATTAGATGTGGAAAATCTACGGGTAAAAAATGCATAAGCACACAACTTTATCAATATATTTCAATCATGACATAACAAAAAAAAATCTGCGTAAAAAATGCGAAAAAAATATTGTAAAAATCACATTGAAAACCAGAATTAAAAAAATAACCTAATTTTTATTTAACAGATGCTGAAATGTTGCAGAAAATCAGCATCATCAAAAATTCATGAAATGCTCATTATTGAAAGAGATCTTAAAGGGGGCTTTACACGCAACGACATTGCTAATAAGATGTCGTTGGGGGTCACGGAATTCGTGACACACATCCGGCCTCGTTAGCGACGTCGTTGCGTGTGAAACGTACGCTAACGATCAAAATTACTCAACTAATCGTTGATCGTTGACACGTCGTTCTAATCCCAAATATCAGTGCTGTTGCAGGACGCAGGTTGTTCGTTGTTCCTGAGGCAGCACACATCGCTATGTGTGATACCGCAGGAACGAGGAACAACACCGTACCTGCGTCCTCCGGCAATGATGTGGGCGTGACTTTCTTTTGGCTGCTCTCCGCCCGTCCGCTTCAATTGGACAGCTGCCGTGTGACGTCGCTGTGACACCGCACGAATTGCCTCCATAGAAAGGAGATGGTTCGCAGGCCACAGCGACGTCGCTTGGCAGGTAAGTACGTGTGACGGGTCCTAGCGTTGTTGTGCGCCACGTGCAGCGATTTGCCCGTGACGCACAACCGACGGGGGCGGGTGCTTTCACCAGCGACATCGCTAGCGATGTCGCTGTGTGTAAAGCAGCCTTTAGTCTGTGTTCAAATGTCTGGGATCCATTGCTTCAGCTGTGCAAACAGAAGTAGAGAGACCCCACTAAGTGTTTTGGGATCCATCTGAGTTGCACTTTTTAGAATGGAAGAGAAAATTGCATTCAGGACTTTCTTTCTATTCTACAAAAAATGGACACTAACATGAGCCCACATGGGCTTCCTCCCCCACTTCAATTTGCATAGCTGATGAAATGGATCACGTATTCAATTTTTCTTCTGTTAAAGTGGAACAGATAAGTGGAAAGTCTGTAGGAATGTCTGAATGGAGCTTATGGTATAATTACATTGCCCATGCAGAGTCTTGCTATAAACACTGACTTTCACTATGTTTAGAACTGTGTATCTTTAGCACTGTGTATTTTCTATTATTTTATGCAGCATTTTTAATTCATGAATTTATTTATAAATTATGGAATATTATGATTCTCTAATATACATGTATTTATAATTCTGCTCACATATCGTTCTCATATGAGTTACCTCTCTCTTCACAGTAGGATGGAGTATAGCCTAAGGATCAGTCTTGTGTAGTGTGCCCTTGGGCTACCTCAATAGGAGGAGGCAGTCATGTATGTTTTATGAAATTGATAAGAAAAAGTAGATGGATAAACAAGCTGTAATGATTACACTAAGTATATCATTGACTACTAGAGATTGGCAAACTTTTCAAAAGATGGGGGGTTTTTTAATCGCCAAATTTCCAGGTGTTTGCTGAACAGTTTTATGAATGGTCTGTCAAACATATCCAAAGCCGATTGAATACAATGGGAGCAAAACCAAAAGCATAGACAACACCTTCAGGGGGGCCTAAAAAGCTGCTAAAACAACTCAAAGCACAGCCATTAGCCTACTAGACTATTAAGATAAAAAATATGGAGGTGGATGATTGACAGGTTAGAGATGGTGGGCTGGGAGTCCTCATAACTCATGCAAGAGCTCAAACTGATTTTCGGCTCAGCCACACTCAGGTGGCACCAATATCAGCTTCATAGACTGTTATTGCTTGATGCATTTAAGGATCGTAACAAAGGTAGATGAGTGAAAGGTACGTGCACGCCTGGCAGTCTAGGAGCCCTACTTCTACAGGCAACTAACAACAAGGAGACCCAATTAAGAGTCCCTATCCCCATTTCCCAAAATTAGGTACAGACACCAGGAAAATGGCATCATGGGTGCATGGGACAGCACTTGGCCCAGCATTTCTACCTTAAATATTGATCAGTAACAAGTGGATGAGTGACAGGTGTAGGCATAGTGCTCTGAGACCCCCTGCAACTACAGACAACACAGAACATGGAGACCCAACTTGGAGTGTCCACATTTGAAAAAATTAAAGGCAGACACAACTAAAGTGGCATCAATTGCCCCAGAGTTGAAATAATATAATCGCGCACCATGGATGCATGATACAGGGTTTGTCCCAGCATTTCTACCTTAAACATTGAAAAAATAATAGGTAAATGAGTGACAGGTTTAGGCCTTGTGCTCTGAGTCCCCTGCCATTACAGGCAACACACAACATGGAGATCCAACTTGGAGTGTCCACATTTTAAAAAAAATAGAGGTAGATACAACTAAAATGACATCAATTGCCCCAGAGTAGAAATAGTATAATGGCGCAGCATGGATGCATGAGACAGGGCTTCGCCCAGCATTTCTATCTTAAAGGGAACCTGTTAGCAGAAATTTCACCCAAAACCTAAAAGATTCCCCCTCTGCAGCTCCTGGGCTGCATTCTAGAAACGTCCCTGTTATTATTGTGCCCCCTTTCTGACCAAAATAAAGACTTTATAAAGTGGTACCTTTTTGTATTCAGATACTGTAAATGTGACACGGGGGCGGGCTTTCTGGCGTCCGTTATTCTGCCTCCTGGTCCTGTATGCCGCCCCCATCGCTCCTTTCCATAGCTGATGCACCGCCCACTGCTCCAGCCATCCCCGCGCATGCCCAGTGCCAGTCTCACCGGACTGAGCAGTGTGACCGCTGGTGACATGTGCGCAGGCAAGTGATTATGGGCGAGGCTGTGATTGTTATCAGCAAGTACCCGCTCATAATCTCGTGAGCGCGCAAACCTCATCAGCGGTCACACTGTGCTCAGGGTAGTGCTAGACTGTATGGGCTGCTTCCAGGGATGACGTCCCTTTTGTCACGTGATAGGGGTGTGTTCAAAATACTATCACGTGACAAAAGGGACGTCATCCCTGGAAGCAGCCCATACAGTCTAGCACTACCCTGAGCACAGTGTGACCGCTGGTGAGGTTTGCGCGCTCACGAGATTATGGGCGGGTACTTGCTGATAACAATCACAGCCCCGCCCATAATCACTTGCCTGCGCACACTTCACCAGCGGTCACACTGCTCAGTCCCGTGAGACTGGCACTGGGCATGCGCGGGGATGGCTGGAGCAGTGGGCGGTGCATCAACTATGGAAAGGAGCTATGGGGGCGGCATACAGGACCAGGAGGCAGAATAACGGACGCTAGAAAGCCTGCCCCCGTGTCACATTTACAGTATCTGAATACAAAAAGGTACCACTTTTTAAAGTCTTTATTTTGGTCTCACATGGGGCACAATAATAACAGGGACCTTTCTAGATTGCAGCCCAGGAGCTGCAGAGGGGGAATCTTTTAGGTTTTGAGCGAAATTTCTGCTGCCAGGTTCCCTTTAAGCATTGATCAGTAACAGGTGGATAAGAGACTCTGTCACCAGATTTTTGCCACCTAACCTGAGAGCAGCATGATCAAGGAAAAGAGATAGGGATTCCAGCGATGTGTCGCCTATTGGGCTGCGCAGCGTAGCTTTTATAAAATCACTGTTTACTAAGGAGGAGATTACCATTACAGGACTACTTGTTCTGCTGCCAGGTAGTCCATCATATTCATGAGCTCTGTATAACTGCTAGATCTGCAGCAGAGAAAACATTGATTTTATCAAAATGACAGCAAACAGCTCAGTAAGTGACCCATCGCTGGAATTATGGTCTCTGTCTCTATATTATGCTGCTCTCAGATGGGGATCAAAAACCTGGTGAGAGATTCCCTTTAAAAAGTGTAGTATACACTGTGTGCACATTTATTAGACAAGTGATTATTTTGACCATATTACCATTTGTGTGCAGATTTTCCAACTCCATTGTGCATAAACTTGAATGTCCTATTGGATGGAACCTATGAGGTGATGTGTGATTGTTTAATGAGGGAGGGGGCGATATTAAAATATCCACACCCTTGATCAGGATGTGCAGAATTACTAGACAGGCAACAATGGCCAAAAAAAGAGATTAAATAGACTCTGAAAAGTAATTAATTGTTAAAAGTTTTGTAGAGGATGCCGCACTCATGAAATTGCTAAGATTTTGGGTCGTGATCACAGAACCATCAAAAGTTTTTTTACAAATAGTCCACAGGGACATAAAAACTGTGTTGGAACAAAAGATGCACATTAAAGGTTCTGAAAAAATCAAATATGAAGCGACCGGGAACCCGTTATCCTTCAGTGCTGCCATATTCCAGAACTGCAACCTCCCTGGCAGCACAGAAGTAGAAGGTGTTTAGTGCTCGAAGACATAGCCAAGGTGAGGAAGCTGAAACTGGCCACCACTGAACAAGACACAGAAGGGAAAAAGGTTAAGATGGGGCCAAGAAATAGCTGAAGACAAATTGTTCAATGGTTTTATGTATCGAGGAGATAGGAGTGACTCCTGATGGACCAGATGGATGGGCCCATGGCTGGATCAATAACAGGCACAGAATTCCACATCGGCTCAGATGCTAGCAAAGGTAGAGGTGGGATATTTTTGTACATTTTGAGTTGTTTGGTTTTTATTTTTACTTTACATAGATCAAAATAAACAATTGAGATGAAAAATTTTGTAAATTTAAGTTTTTAATTTTGTTGCACAATAATGCTACACCCTAATATTTGCCCAATAATTCTGCACCCATATATAGTATTTTCGTAACAAAGACAAAATGGAACTCTATAGCAGAATATGAAAAACAACCCAAAAAACTTAGGGGAACAGCAGGAATAAATTAAGTTGAGCGACTGGTCATTTTTGACCTGGTGACTGGTAGAAATGAGTGAACCCGAGGTTCGAGGTTTGGGTTCGGAAATCGACTCTCAAAAAAACAAAGTTCAGGTTCGAAGTTCGAGTGAGCTACGAGTGCAAACCACTGAAGTGAGCAGTGCTGTGCTGGGTATGAGTGATGCTCAGCCCTGTGCGAGCTGCTTGCAGTGTTTGAACGGCTCTCACTTGGGGTAAAATCAATGCGATCAGATGTAGTATGCACACACACAAAAAAATAATTGAAAAATCTCGCCCAACCTTCCCTAGAAGTGATCTTGGTTATGGTTGGATGCATGTGGACGTAGACACAAACTGCCCAATTACTGACTTCCAATGAGGTTCGGTTCAAATCAGGGTCAAAAACCAAACTTTATCCAAGGTTCAAATGTTCCCTGTGAACCGAACTTCCAAAGGTTCGCTCATCTCTAGTGACAGGTCCTTTTTAACGTACTACTCATTATTTGGAAAAAATATAGAAAATAAGTAAAAATATGAGAACATGTAGGACTTGAAAATAAAAGTAGCAAATAATATAAGTCCCTCCTTGTTGGGTGATGGGTGAGTCAGGTTCCATTAAAATAAATATATTAGCATGGAAAACCCGGCACTCAAAGGTATGTGGATGAAATGTGGATGAAATAGAAGAAAAGTTTATTCATGCAAACCAAAAAAATTTCAAAGCAATATTGGCGTTTTGGTCCAACATTCGGACCTTCATTATAATGGGAGAGAAAGGTGAGTATAATAGTGGCGCCCTAATCACATGCTTTAGAGTGCCACTGTAATATGTCTTCCATTTCAACTGTGTCATGATTCACCTTTGGCTCTGCTTCCTGCAAAGCCATTGGGTTTTGTCTATTGCACTATTTGTATTGTATTTCTTGCCGGTGGGTAGGGCTTGTTTGGTCCTTGTTGTTTCGGTAACTGCCTTTCCTTTTCTTTGGGCTGTTTCGCCCAGAGCATTGCCAGTGATAGTTCCTGCTCTGCAGTGTGCACATCTGGTTTTCATAAGTTCTTTCTAATCCTCGTCCTGCTACCCCGACTCCTCTTTCCTGTTTCCTGCTCCATCCATCTTGTCTGTGCTCCCTGACTCCCTGATTGTCTTGTTCCCTCAGTTCTGCTTCCCCCCTTTGTACTGACGTTCCCCTTCGGCTTCTGACCCCGGAATGCTCTCTGACTACGGTTCTGCTCCCCATATGTACCTGACGTTCCTCCTGGCTACCGATCTTAGGCTTCCACGTGACTTCGGCTCCTCTTACGCCTTTACACTGACGTGACCTCCCGATTGACTCTCGGCATGTTCGACCATTCTGCTACCTCCCCGTCTAGCTTCCGGGGACATTTAATGGAAAGACGCCATATTAAACCTAGTGGCTCCACATCTCTCCTGTGTACCTGCATCCCCTGGTGGTAGCATTACAATCAAACTTTTGAGTGCTGAGTTTTTCATACTATTGAAAAAAATATTCACTCACCTGCAGCTGCCAGGACGTGCTAAGAGTTTTTATTTTGCAGCTGTTGAAGAGCCGCAGGAGGAAACATCTGCTTTATGGCATGATTGAGAACTATGCCCCTTTGTGCCGATGTGAAAGACGCACAACTGCCGATACATCTAATAAAGATGGTGCATCTCGAGCTCTTTGCTCAGAAAGTTTGCTATTGTTTTGGAATTACCATTGATTTCCTTTCACTACGCATTATGTCTATGGTCTGACTGTAAAATATTATCATGTGCTGTTTTCTTGACTTAATATCTCTACAATGACTGCACCTACAAAAGTAATAAGCTCAACAAAAGCACAAGAAAAAACAAAGAAACATCAGAACGTGCTGTACTTTATGTGCTCCTGTTTGAAAACATTTCAAAGTGAAATTGTTCCTAAAGAAAATGCATTTATTCTTTATAACGGAATATGGAAACATTCTTCCCAGACATAAAATGTGTCTGTCAGTCGAAGCTAACATGATTTCAGCTTCAAGACTTCATTATCTGGGAATTGCAATGCTCCTCTTCAGTGATCAGGACCCGTCTTTGCAGTACTGTCATGCAGAAACATCAAAAATTCTAGCTTTTCTTTTGGTTATTTTTATCTATGGTTTTTTTTTCTTCTTCGATACAATAATGTCTCAACACAGTAGGGATATTAGAGAGTGAAATAGAGCTAGACAGCCCCGGCTGTATATTTTAATTTCATTCTGAACAGAAACCTTTTTATATTCTGTAACCAGTTGACTTTATCAATTGTGACTGCAGACAGGCGTTGCTTTAAGCAATTCTCCAAAATTTCAATTCTCGCTTTTGAAACGTCAGTAACCGTGTAGTTTGTGTGAAATTGTATTAAATGTATGTGTTTACAATTATAAATACCACTGAGTTTTCTAAATAGATTATTTTTATTTCCGAATATGCTGAGATTGGGTGATAGTTTGAGCGGTTGAAGAAAATAGCTAAAATTTAGAAAAATCAGCGATAAATTTCCACAACATAACTATTTTTGGATGGAAAATAGCTGGAGATGGTCAGTATGACAACCACTATAGGAGGAACCTACATTTTTCACAAAATTCGATACAGTAATTGGTCTTAAAAGTCTAAAATACTTTAAGGTCAAAAGATAGGACACGAAGAAGAGATAAGCAGATCTTTTCACTGTGGAACAACTACATGTTTAATTTCCTGTTGCTGGTCCTTGCAATGGCAAAAAAATTGAATTCAAATTTTGGGGATCACAAAAAAATGGCTGACACCTTTTCACACACTGCTGATGAATGCAGGAGCCAGAGAACAGGCTACTAATGTCAGGTGTACCTGCACGGGTGTCACGCACCAACTTGGAGAAGGTCCGGCATGCAGGCGGGTGGCACAACAATGAGTGGTTCACCAACAGCAAACAAGGGGTACATCGGGGACACATAAACAACAGTGGGCCTTGGAGCTAGGTGGATGGATGATGGACACCTCCTGCACGCACCTGCAGCTGCACCCTGCACTCCTAGTAAGTTCCTATACAGTTTCTGCACCTGTCACCGAGGAGGATACTTAAAGCCCTGAGAGATAATGCAAAAGCCCTGGCTAGTGAGTTGGCAGGTAAGGATCACTAGCCCCACTAGCTGCACTAAAATGACAAGAAAGGAAGGAACAACAGACAGGGAAAAACAAAAAAAGGAAAAATCCCAGCTTCATGGCTGCAGTCAGACACCAGGACTGCAGCCTATACCGCTTCTTTGAAACAAGGGCTCAAAAGCTCCTTCCACATTGAGACCAACTACAGACTGGATTCAGAAAAACCAGCACTCTCTGCTGGGAGATGTGACTATTTATAGGGGAATAGAGTGGTTACTAAGTGGAAACACCTGAGGCCAGGTTTCAGAAGCTGCTGGAAAGCAAAACTGACATTAACCCTTTCACCAAAGTCAAGGGAATAAGTTTAATTTGAGGAGTCTCAGATGGCAAAGAGACTCTGGCCCAGACCCTGTCACAATTTTCTAGTAACAGAGAGACGGCCATGACAGTGGGTTTCCCCATAATGCCTTGAAGCTATCACATCAAATTATTTAGCAGGGGGAAATATCATAGCCAGCATAAAAATGAGAGTCAACCAACAGCATTGTTTTAGGATTTTATATCTTAGAGATAGGAGGTCAGATTACACATTGGAATTGAAATAAAAGTCTAAATTTAATTGTGCTATACTTCTTTGGTGCAGAAGCATATAGTGAATGGAAATGATAGTCTCAGTCTGAAATTAATCCAAACATTCAAATGATATAGGGAGGGGCTGGACCTGCATAGTCAGGGTGACTGTGAATTGATTGATCTGTGATATACTACATTAACAGCACCTTAACAGCATTTTTTTATACTTCACACCTTGAAAACAAGGAGGTCAGATTACCCTTTTTCTCATTTTTATTTTTATTTTTACAAAATAGAAATTCTAAAACCATGGCTTTTGTGTCATCAAAAGTTTGCTTCCTGCCTTGTGAGACAGATAGGACATAATTTTTATTTTGTTAAGATAAAAGGAAAATCTTCACATTCCAGAAATTTTAGCAGAATTCTCTACCTCAGTGTGTGTGTGTGTGTGTGTGTGTGTGTGTGTGTGTGTGTGTTAATTGATTTTGGACTTCGTTGCTGCAATAGTCCAATACTAGATCGATATTTGCTGTCCAAATTCCACTGTTAGTCACTGCTGTTTTTACCTACTCAGAAAGTTTAGGGTTAGTTGGACAGTAATAAGGCTGTGTTTGTGTTAAGGGCTCAATACACTTGTAGGAGGCCCTCAGTGTAATAGAAACTTTTTGGTATTGGGAATTTTTGGGGAAAAATTTTATCAAAGCTGGCATATTTGAATTTCTAATGATCTGCCATGCCTACCACTAAGTTCTAATTTTTATGCGTTGGAGCCATGAACACAATAGCCTAAAAGCATACTAACATTTCCACTGCAAAATTTGATACTGCACATTTATACATAACCACTAGTGATGAGCGAGTACTAAAAAGCTCGGGTGCTCGAAGCTCGGGCCGAGCCTCCCAAGATACTCGTGTACTCGGCCCGAGCAACGAGCCCAATGTTATCCTATGGGAGACCCGAGTATTTTTGTGAAATGACCTCCCGGCAGCATGGAGAAACCCTAAAAATGGCACAAAAGTCTCAGAAGAGTGCTCAAATGACATGGCAACAGCATGGGGAAGACCCCTTGAAGCATTTATCACTCAAAAGTCACAGCTGTGAACAATTTTGTCCGCGTTTTACGCCATTTTTACGGACTCACCAGAAAACCTTCCAAAATGACCCCAAAATGATTTTTCATGGCAGAAATGTTAAGGGCACATACCCAATAGTGAGATAGAGCTGGTGTATGTTACTTTTTGAGATTAATACATGAAAGATTTTACGTGAAAACATTGTGTGGCACTCCGATGTCCCTGAGAAGAGACGTACATGAAGGCCTCTTGAGTCTAATGTGCCCATTTTGAGGAAGTGAGTCTTTGTAGTATTTTCCTTTGCCAGGGCAGTCCAAAATTGTGAGGTTCACCAATGTCCCTGGATAGAGACGTGCATGATGGCCCTGTAAAACCTGAAGTGCCCATTGTAAGGAAGTGGGGTCTATTTTAGTATAGCCCTTTGCCAGGGCAGCCAAAAATTGGGAGGCTCCACATTGTCCCCTGGATAGAGACGTGCATGATGGCCTGTAAACCTGAAGTGCCCATTGTAAGGAAGTGGGTCTATTTCAGTATAGCCCTTTGCCAGGGCAGCCAAAAATTGGGAGGCTCCACATTGTCCCTGGATAGAGACGTGCATGATGGCCTGTAAACCTGAAGTGCCCATTGTAAGGAAGTGGGTCTATTTCAGTATAGCCCTTTGCCAGGGCAGCCAAAAATTGGGAGGCTCCACATTGTCCCTGGATAGAGACGTGCATGATGGCCTGTAAACCTGAAGTGCCCATTGTAAGGAAGTGGGTGTATTTCAGTATAGCCCTTAGGCAGGGCAGCCAAAAATTGGGAGGCTCCACGTTGTCCCTGGGTAGAGACGTGCATGAGGGCCTCAAAACATTGTTCCCATTGCAAAGGAGCGGGTCTCCTGTCGTTGTAATGTCCATTCTGCAAAGAATGGGCGAAAAAAATTTACCACTGGGGGTATACCTGAAACAAAGACCTAACTATTGTAACGGTCATCATGATGGCGCATGAGGAGAAGGAGGAGCAGTCCAGCGATTATCCAAAGTCGAGAAGTGTACCCATGGGTGAGTGGAGGTACATGGCAAACTTTAAACTCCGCTCTCATTTGCTGGTGGTGTGGTGAAGTCTGGCCCAATCCAACCCTTGTTCATCTTTATCAGAGTCAGCCTGTCAGCATTTTCAGTTGACAGGCGGGTGCGTTTATCTGTAATGATTCCACCTGCGGCACTAAAAACACGCTCTGACAAAACCCTAGCAGCAGGGCAGGCCAGGACTTCCAAGGCGTAGAGAGCCAATTCATGCCACGTGTCCAGCTTGGATACCCAATAATTGTAAGGCACAGAGGAATGTCGGAGTACAGTTGTTCGATCTGCAAGGTACTCCTTCAGCATCTGGGCAAACTTAGGATTTCTTGTGGCACTACCCCGCACCTCAGGGGCTGTGGTACGTGAGGGGCTGAGAAAACTGTCCCACATCTTAAAGACTGTTCCCCTACCTCTGGCGGATTGGACTTGTGCCTCTCTCGGCTGTACGCCTCGGTTGTCCACTGATTCCTGACCTATGCCGCTAGCGTTTTGTGAGGGGAATGCTTTGCCTACTTCCGTGAGTATGGCCTTCCGAAACTGCTGCATTTTGGTTGACCTCTCCTCCACGGGAATAAGAGACAAAAAGTTCTCCTTGTAGCGTGGGTCTAACAGTGTTACCAACCAGTAATGATTGTCGGCCAAGATGTTCTTAACGCGAGGGTCACGAGACAGGCAGCTTACCATAAAGTCAGCCATGTGCGCCAGACTCTTAACAGCCAGGACTTCAGTAGCCTGACCAACAAGATGACTGAACATGCTGTCCTCCTCCTCCTCCTCCTCCTCCTCCTCCTCCTCCTCCTCATCTACCCTGTCCTCTGGCCAGCCACGCTGAATCGAGGATATGACTGGTGTGCATGTCATATCCTCAATTTGGCCGGAGAGTTGCTCCATGTCTTCATCCTCCTCCTCGTCATAGTCCTCCACTGCACGTTGTGATGAGACGAGGCTGGGCTGTGTGTTATCACCCACACCCACTACTGTTTCTTGCTGCAACTCATCGCGCTCCGCCTGCAATGCATCATGTTTGTTTTTCAGCAGGGACCGTTTTAGAAGGCAGAGTAGCGGTATGGTGACGCTAATAATGGCGTCATCACCACTCACCATCTTGGTGGAGTCCTCAAAGTTTTGGAGGATGGTACATAGGTCTGACATCCATCTCCACTCCTCAGGTGTTATGTGTGGAGTTTGACCCATTTCCCGACGGCTTAGGTGATGCAGGTACTCAACAACTGCCCTCTTCTGCTCACATATCCTGACCAACATGTGCAGAGTTGAATTCCAACGCGTGGGGACATCACACACCAGTCTGTGAGCCGGAAGATGCAAACGGCGCTGAAAGCCGGCAAGGCCGGCTGAAGCAGTAGGTGACTTTCGAAAATGTGCAGACAGGCGGCGAACTTTTACCAGCAGATCAGACAGCTCTGGGTATGACTTTATAAACCGCTGAACCACGAGGTTGAGCACATGGGCCACGCATGGAACATGTGTCAGCTGGCCTCGCCTCAAAGCCGCCACCAGGTTCCGGCCATTGTCACAAACGACCTTTCCTGGCTTTAGGTTCAGAGGTGTGAGCCAGTGATCTGCCTGCTGTTTCAGAGCTGTCCACAGCTCTTCTGCATTGTGGGGTTTGTCACCTATGCAGATTAGCTTCAGCACAGCCTGTTGCCGCTTCGCCGAGGCAGTGCTGCAGTGCTTCCAGCTTGTGACTGGTGTGGAGGGCACAGTGGATGAGGATGCGCAGGAGGAGGAGGAGGCTGAAGAGCATGACATTCCGGAGCTGTAGAGTGTGGGTGAAACACTGACTGAGGTAGGGCCTGCAAACCTTGGTGTGGGAAGGACGTGTTGCGTCCCTCGCTCAGACTGGGTCCCAGCTTCCACAATATTAACCCAGTGTGCCGTCAACGAGATGTAGCGGCCTTGCCCACAAGCACTTGTCCACGTGTCTGTGGTTAGGTGGACCTTGGGTGAAACAGCGTTGTTCAGGGCACGTGTGATGTTTTGTGACACGTGGTTATGCAACGCGGGGACGGCACACCGGGAGAAATAGTGGCGGCTGGGGACCGAGTAACGTGGGACAGCTGCCGCCATCAGGTCACGGAATGCTTCTGTCTCCACCAGCCTAAAAGGCAACATTTCCAGCGCAAGCAGTCGCGAAATGTTAGCATTTAGAACTGTGGCATGTGGGGTGTTGGCAGTGTATTTGCGCCTGCGTTCAAAGGTTTGCTGAATGGATAACTGAACGCTGCGCTGGGACAAGGACGTGCTTGATGATGGTGTTCTTTCTGCGTAGGCAACTGCAGGTGCAGGAGTGGAGGAGGCTTGTTCGCAGGCAGCATGGACAGAGGATTGGCTCGCATGCACAACCAGCGAAGACGTAGCAGTGACATCAGCAAGCACTGCTCCTCGACTCTGTTGTACTTCCCACAAAGTCGGGTGCTTGGCTGACATGTGCCTGATCATGCTGGTGGTGGTCAGGCTGCTAGTTTTGGTACCCCTGCTGATGCTGGCACGGCAGGTGTTGCAAATGGCCTTTTTTGAATCATCTGGATCCAACTTAAAAAACTGCCAGACTCGTGAAGACCTAACATTTGTACAGGCACCTTGTGTCGTCGTGTTGTTCCGGGGAACGGTTGCCTGACTTCTGCCTGGGGCCACCACCCTGCTTCTTACTGCCTGTTGTGATGCTACGCCTCCCTCCCCCTGTGCACTGCTGTCCTCGCTCTGCATATCCTCCTGCCAGGTTGGGTCAGTTACTGGATCATCCACCACGTCGTCTTCCTCTTCCGCACCCTGCTCCTCCTCCTGACTTGCTGACAATTGTGTCTCATCATCGTCCACACACTTGTTGAGACACGTTGCCAACTTCGTGAGAACGTGGCTGCTCAAATATTTGGCCATCTGTACAGACGATCTCCTCATGACCCACTTCAATATGAGCTGGCGAGAGGCCAGAATGTGTGAATGGAAACGTGAACAGCTCTTCCGAGTGTCCAAGTGTGGGATCATTAATGTCCGAGGAGGACGTGTACTCAGCCTGGTGGTAGGAAGGAGGATCAGGTTCAGAAATGTGCGGTGCAGTATCACGGCTACTGACACTTGACCGTGTGGAAGACAGAGTGTTTGTGGTGGTGCCAATCTGACTGGAAGCATTATCCGCTATCCAACTAACAACCTGTTGACACTGGTCTTGGTTCAAGAGCGGTGTACTGCTGCGGTCCCCAAGAATTTGGGACAGGACGTGCGAGCGACTAGATGTGGCCCTTTGTTGTGGCGAAATTAGAGCTTGCCCACGACCTCGGCCTCTGCCTGCACCACCATCACGTCCACTTCCTTGTTCCTTGCCAATGCCCTTGCGCATTTTGCAATGCTGTGCACTGCTGACGTGTATATTCACTACTTGTGCGTTATATCAAAGTTTCTGGAAATTGCACACAAGTGCACCTGTACGCTGCCACCGACAGGCACACACGTGCGGTTTTTAAATGCAAGCACGGACGCAATAATAACCTAACACAGGTTTTAGGAGCAAAAATTAAGAACTCTGACACTATCAGCCACTGCTGACTGACGTGTATTATACACTACACTTGTGCGTTATATAATAGTTTGGTAAACGCACACCAGTGCACCTGTACGCTGCCACCAACAGGCACACACGTGCGGTTTCCAAGCACGGACGCAATAATAACCTAACACAGGTTTTAGGAGCAAAAATTAAGAACTCTGACACTATCAGCCACTGCTGACTGACGTGTATTATACACTACACTTGTGCGTTATATAATAGTTTGGTAAACGCACACCAGTGCACCTGTACGCTGCCACCAACAGGCACACACGTGCGGTTTTAAAAACCAAGCACGGACGCAATAATAACCTAACACAGGTTTTAGGAGCAAAAATTAAGAACTCTGACACTATCAGCCACTGCTGACTGACGTGTATTATACACTACACTTGTGCGTTATATAATAGTTTGGTAAACGCACACCAGTGCACCTGTACGCTGCCACCAACAGGCACACACGTGCGGTTTTAAAAACCAAGCACGGACGCAATAATAACCTAACACAGGTTTTAGGAGCAAAAATTAAGAACTCTGACACTATCAGCCACTGCTGACTGACGTGTATTATACACTACACTTGTGCGTTATATAATAGTTTGGTAAACGCACACCAGTGCACCTGTACGCTGCCACCAACAGGCACACACGTGCGGTTTTAAAAACCAAGCACGGACGCAATAATAACCTAACACAGGTTTTAGGAGCAAAAATTAAGAACTCTGACACTATCAGCCACTGCTGACTGACGTGTATTATACACTACACTTGTGCGTTATATAATAGTTTGGTAAACGCACACCAGTGCACCTGTACGCTGCCACCAACAGGCACACACGTGCGGTTTTAAAAACCAAGCACGGACGCAATAATAACCTAACAGGTTTTTTTGGGGAGCGACAATTACAGTACAGACAAGTCAGACACTATCTGGACTGTTTTACACTGTGTACACCAGCCCCAGATATGAAGGCTGGTATACGGTCACCACTACCCTGCCTGCCTGCCTGCCTGTATACTGCTACAATAGTCCTGACAAGGACTCTTTTGGTCACTAGCCTGTATTCAGACCTGGCTATACCCTGCCTGTATATAGCAACAATAGTCCTGAGAAGGACTCTGCTACTGTACGCCGACCTGGCTATACCCTGCCTGCCTGTATACAACTAGAATAGTCCTGAGAAGGACTTTTGGTCACACTGTTTGCAGCCCTGCAACTGAAAAAGCTATAAAGGGCCGCAAAGCTTTCCCTGAATCAGCGACACTCTCCCTACACTCACTGTCAGAATAGCTGTGAGCAGAGCACAGCGCGCCGGCCTATATAAAGGCTCGGTGACGCTGTGCAGGCCGGCCAATCACTGCAATTCCACAACTAACAGGGCTGTGGCATTGCAGTGGTCTGCCAGCCAATCCCTGCATGAGGGCTGGCTCTCAAAAGAGCGCCAACATGCAGAAATGAAGACCACGAGTAAAGCACGAGTATCGCGAGATTACTCGTTCCCCGCCGAGCAGCCCGAGTACAGTGATGCTCGTGCGAGTACCGAGTAGTGACAAGCATGCTCGCTCATCACTAATAACCACAAATAGCCACTTTTAAGTTTTGCTTTCCTAAGCACCACATTTATACAAAAAAAATGGATATACAGTATTTTGTAAACTCTTGTACTTATAGTTAGTTTTCTTTTATATATCATAAGGTGTGTTTTCAATATATATATATATATATATATATATATATATATATATATATATATATACACACACACAGAACATATTACATATATATTAGCTGTATTAGAACAAAATCTAGCTTATTACATGGTTATATTATTTAAAGGGGTTATTGAGGCTTTTTACCAACGTGTCACCATAAAATAAGAATAACAAATGCCCAATACACATACCGATCAATTACCAACTAGACTACTACAAGGAATGGAAGGCTTCCCATATGATGACAAGTTGAAAAAGTTAGATATGTTTAGCTTAGAAAAAAGACGTCTCAGAAGAGATCTCATTTATATGTATAAATACATGTGTGGTCAATATAAAGGACTGGCACATGACTTATTTCTTCCAAAGACAATACGAAGGACCAGGGGGCACTCACTGCGAGTGGAAGAAAAGCGATTCCGACAGCTAAATAGGAAAAGGTTCTTTACAGTTAGAGCAGTCAGACTGTGGAATACACTACCACAAGAAGTAGTAATGGCAGATACTATAACAGCTTTTATAAAAGGGCTGGATGATTTCCTCAGTGCACACAACATTGTTGGTTGTAAATGACTTAATGACAAAATGTAGAATTGGTGGAGGAAGTTTGAACTACACTAGATGGACCAAGGTCTTTTTTTCAACCTAAGTAACTATGTATCCATAAAATAACAGCTGACTGGTTTATTCCTATTGATGTCAACATGGCATTAAAGTTTTACCTCCACGTGGATCCCATGAGATATTGTATAAAACCTAAGTTGCCTGTTTTTTGTGTTATTCATTCAAACAACCAAAGTGATTCTTTTGAAACAGCAAGATTCTGCATTCATGTTACATGAATCCAATTACTTGTAACAGGGTTTATAGTTAGAATTAAATTTAAGTTAATACAATATAATGAAATAAAATTAAAACTTCAAGTCCTCCAGAGGACCACTCATAATCTAGACATGTTTTCACTTGTATGTAGATATGAGCGAAATTTGATTAAAGTGATTTACAAGGAAATTCAGCCATTAAATTCAATTTAACATTCCTTGAATTGTTAATAAAAGCCATTTGTTATGCTGTAATGTCCCTACAGACCACAGTACATAACAAACATAAAGTTTAAAAATATAAAGCTATTATACTGTAGAGTGGTGTGGGGTGGTTGTCGTGGGCAAGGTCTGTGTCTTCTGTACCCCATCACATTGAATTAAAGATGGAGTCCTGGCTGGGTGTGTGGACTTTAGTCGTGAGTACAGTATGCCCATGCCGTCCACATGCTGTTGATGGTTTGGGCTCGCTAAGTCACTTTCCCATGTGTTTGTGTTGTGAGTTGTTTGTCACCTTTTGGACACCTTTGAGGGTGTTTTCTAGGTGTTTTTATGTGTTTGTGAATGCCTGCCATTGTTTCCTATGCAGTTCGAGTTCGGTTCGTCGAACGTTCGACGAGCCGAACTCGAACGGGACGTCCGTTCGGCGAACCTGTGAAGCCCCACAAGTGCAGTGTCGGTGCATTACCTTCAGGGACTCCACTCAGCTGGATCCTGTCACAGGTAGGAAATCTTCTATCTAGGATTGTCGTGACGCCACTCTCAGAATTGCGGTCAGTGGGGACCGCCACTGCGGATTGAGGGACGCCTGGGGCTGATGGTGGGTGCAGTCAGTTGTAGTAGCCTCCTGAGAGTGAGGCAAGCCCCAGGGCCCTGTGTAGGTGTGTAGAACCACAAGGCGCAGAATAACTCCACACAAGCAGAATGTCTTTCAGGGGTTTTACTCACAGAAGGTGGCAGAGTGAGTAACCCGGGCGTAGCTGGGATGAACCAGGCTGGAACCAGGTATCCTTCAGGCTGACTGATGAGGGTGGCTACCGACTCGCCTTCCTTAGCCCTTCTGTGGTTTGTGGTAACCCCGACTTTTAGTCCCTATGGGGGTCACCCAGGGAAGTAGCTGCTCCCCTCGTTTGTTTGCCGTTTGCTTGTCGCCTGGACCAGATCACTCCAGCTGCTTGCCTCCTGTGAACTATGGGCCCTAACTGTGGCTACGTGGCTGTGGCTTTTGGGGTGTTGTGGCGTGGGCTTTGAGGGCCCCACACCAGCAGGTTTAGCAAGGAAAGGTGGATCTATCCCCGCACCGGGATCTGCCGCCCGTTTGGGCCTGGTACTCCCTGACAGTCTCCGTACTTTCCACTACGTTGCTCTCTCTCTAGCTGTGTGTGGGGTTCGGGCAGCACTACCAGGTGACCGTTCTCCCCCGTCGGTAGTCACTGCGCGGACGCTGTTAGACTGCAACAGCTCCAGGGGCTGCTTCTGCTCTCCCTGAGCTGCACACTAAAACCGGCTCACTTGAGGGACCTGCACTGCTGCTCCTGTTTGAGCTCCACTTCATGCTCCTCACTCCTCCCCACTCTGCTTCAGACTGCTCTTCTCCTCCTCCTCTTTTCCCTTTTGTGCCTGCCTACGCCACCTAGCAACCAGGCTCTCTACCACACCCCTTGAGTGGAGATGGAGGCTTCGCCCCCTCCACCCCTCGGGTGGAGGTGGAGGCTTCGCCCCCTCCTGGGATCCCCAGGGGTCCTCTCAAAGGTACATGTGTGAGACCTGATCACTATGCGCCTGTGTAGTCACACCTCGGTCAGCCTTCTGGATTACCTGTATTGTACTGTCCCCAGCATGGGTGCAGTACTCAGTGGTGCCTGACCAGGTCAGGGGCGCCACATTCCCCCTTAGTTATCACCAGCACGTCCTCGGGCTGCAAGACAACATTTTAAAATGCATAAAACATTAAAACATGGTAAAACGTTTTAAAACCACCAGGTACCATACATCACCACCCTCCACCCACAAGTCCGTTAACCCACCCTAAACCCTTTCAGGAGGCAGGTCACCGGTTTCTTTTGGTAACCAGGTCTGGGCCATCCGTTTCTCCAGACCTTTCCTCCAATCTGCCTCTCCCGTTGGCCGCGCCTTCAGCCACTTCTGGCAGGATGTAGAGGCGGCTTTCATGGTCTAGTGGTCTTCAGGGCATACCTGGCCTGGTGAAGCCGCGCCTTCAGCCACTTCTGGCAGGATGTAGAGGCGGCTTTCATGGTCTGGTGGTTTCAGGGTATACCTGGCCTGGTGGAGCCGCGCCTTCAGCCTCTTCTGGCAGGATGCAGAGGCGGCCTCCACAGTTGGTGCTGACCAGGTACCCTCTTTGTGGTGGAGAGCCAGGCCCCATAAACAGGCATGCTCCCTGGTTGCAGGCGAGCCAAGCCCCTAAACAGGCTGGCTCTGGTGGTGGTACCTCTGGGGTAACTATTTACACTGCGAGAGTTTGTGGCTATAGCCAGTTCATAGCCTTAAGGTTTATGGGTTTCTCACATTAGTTCATGTGGGCACATGCTTAAACATAAACGTTGCAAACTTTTCAAAACTTGTCAAACTGGGAACTTCTGTACTTCTTTCTTTACTTTATGCAGATTCCTCCTCACCAGGGCTTGGGCCTGTAGGGCTGCGGCACCTGTTGCTTTCTCCATCTCTGTCTTTTCTTTCTTCTTCTGTATCTGTTTCTTTTTCTGTATCTGTTTCTTTTTCTGTTGAGACAGCAGGTTCACTGTAGGGATGTCTGGGACATGGTGTAACATCCAATGCATACCATCCTCTTTCTCCTTGGTGCATGGTGAATTCCACTGAATCTCCTGTCCGTAGGTTCCTTCCTGGATGTCCTCTGGGCAAATGGGCTCTAACGTCTCTTCTGTTTACAAAGATACCCTCTTTCATGCCAGGTGCAACTATGAAACCATATCCACTCTTCAAGCTGAAATCTTCTACAACTCCCCGACAAAGTGGGCCTCTAACCTGGGATTTGGCCCTTCTCAGGAACCGTTTCTCTTCCAAGTCTCTGGCCATGACTTCGTCTTTCTGCTCTGGAGACTGCAGTGCAGGGGAAAACTTTGTTCTGCTACGGCGCCGTGTCCTACGGGCTGGATTCCGCTGGGCTGCTACTTCACTGCCTGCAGGCCCCCAGGTGAGGTTTCTGGGCAACTCTTCCTCTTCATCCCAGCGGGAATACGGCAGCATCTCTGGCTCGGGGCATGGATCCACTGCTGATGGCTCCGGAGTCAGCTCCTCAGCTTCCTGGCCTCCTCTCCCCCTTAGTTCTTCTAAGCACTCCTGTTGTGGCAGTGCTGGGGATGGGTGTTCATCAGCAGGCCCGGGCGGGGGACTCTTTGGCGTGGTTGCTGCAGAAGTCGCCTTGGGAGTGTGCGGAGGGAGCAGATACCGGTCCACCATCTCCTGTGGGAACTGGGCCTCTAGGTCAGCCTTCAGCTTCCAGTATGCGGGGTCCTCTCCTATCAGGGACTTCCTAGCAGGGACTTCCTTAGACTGGGGAGCGGTGTCTGCTCTGGCCTTACAGGCCGGGGTAAACAGTGGTACCTTCTTGTCTTGGCGGGCCGCGCCTGACATGGCGGCGGCCTGGTCTTGGCGGGCCGCGCCTGACATGGCGGCGGCCTGGTCTTGGCGGGCCGCGCCCTGCATGGCGGCGGCCTGGATCAGCGTTGCTGTCGCAGTCTCACTCAGGGTCGCAGCTGGAGTCTTAGCGGGCACCGCTACTGTGGCCGGTTCTTGGCGGGCCGGGCAGGGCATCGCTGCGGCGGCCTGGATTGGCGTCGCAGCTGCGATGGGATCTGTGCAGGCTGGGCTGGGCGTCGCTGCAGCGATCGGAGCTTGGCGGGCCGCACCTGGCGTGGCTGCGGCCTGGTTCAGCACCTCGCCTGCGGCGTGGATGAGCGTCGCTGCTGCGGTGGGGTCTTGGCGGGCCGGGCCTAGCAAGGCGGCGGCCTGGGTCAGCGTCACACCTGCGGCATGGATGAGGGTCGCGGTGGCAGCCGGATCTTTGCGGGCCGGGCAAGGCATCGCTGCGGCGGCCTGGGCTTGGCGGGCCGGGCAGGGCATCGCGGCTGCGGCCTGGTCCAGCGTCGCCGCGCCGGGCGCCTCTTCAGGGACCGCGGGCGTGGCAGCAGGGGTCGGGGCACTCGTGCTGGCAGGGGCAACACTGGACTCACCCATCGGTGGCACCATCGGGGTCTGAGTCGTCGCCGCTCGGTCTGGCACTCGTCGCGTGGCTCTCCCCTCGTAGGCCTGAACCGCTGCAGCCATCTCCAGAAGCTCCATGCGTTCCTCTCTGATCTGCTCTACGACCCGGGTCTCCAGTCGGTCGCAGAACTGGGCAAGTTCCCGATACCACCAGGCAGCGGAGCCTGGCTCTGGGTCTCTGCGTTCAGACGCCATTTCCTCTGCGCCTTCTTCTGCACGATTTCCCAGCAGCGGACTCGTCGCTGCCTCCAGTAGCAGGCTCTTCAGTTTCTGCTCTGCCTCTTCCAGCAGCAGGCTTCTGGCTCCCTTTCTGTCCCGACGTCTCTGAACGCCTCCGCTCTCATCACTTACGAGGTCAGGACTCTGCAGGGGATCTCTGGGTAGCCACACCTCTTCGTGGGCGGTAACTTCTCCCAGCGCGGGCTGCTGTTGTTTTTCAGCGCGCTTTTCATGGTGGCAATATGGCGGCGCTTCCAATTTTCCAAGCGGACCGCCCAGGCACATGGTCACCTGTCTGAACAGGTCTAGTCCTTATCCTGTTCGTGACGCCAGATGTGAAGCCCCACAAGTGCAGTGTCGGTGCATTACCTTCAGGGACTCCACTCAGCTGGATCCTGTCACAGGTAGGAAATCTTCTATCTAGGATTGTCGTGACGCCACTCTCAGAATTGCGGTCAGTGGGGACCGCCACTGCGGATTGAGGGACGCCTGGGGCTGATGGTGGGTGCAGTCAGTTGTAGTAGCCTCCTGAGAGTGAGGCAAGCCCCAGGGCCCTGTGTAGGTGTGTAGAACCACAAGGCGCAGAATAACTCCACACAAGCAGAATGTCTTTCAGGGGTTTTACTCACAGAAGGTGGCAGAGTGAGTAACCCGGGCGTAGCTGGGATGAACCAGGCTGGAACCAGGTATCCTTCAGGCTGACTGATGAGGGTGGCTACCGACTCGCCTTCCTTAGCCCTTCTGTGGTTTGTGGTAACCCCGACTTTTAGTCCCTATGGGGTCACCCAGGGAAGTAGCTGCTCCCCTCGTTTGTTTGCCGTTTGCTTGTCGCCTGGACCAGATCACTCCAGCTGCTTGCCTCCTGTGAACTATGGGCCCTAACTGTGGCTACGTGGCTGCGGCTTTTGGGGTGTTGTGGCGTGGGCTTTGAGGGCCCCACACCGGCAGGTTTAGCAAGGAAAGGTGGATCTATCCCCGCACCGGGATCTGCCGCCCGTTTGGGCCTGGTACTCCCTGACAGTCTCCGTACTTTCCACTACGTTGCTCTCTCTCTAGCTGTGTGTGGGGTTCGGGCAGCACTACCAGGTGACCGTTCTCCCCCGTCGGTAGTCACTGCGCGGACGCTGTTAGACTGCAACAGCTCCAGGGGCTGCTTCTGCTCTCCCTGAGCTGCACACTAAAACCGGCTCACTTGAGGGACCTGCACTGCTGCTCCTGTCTGAGCTCCACTTCATGCTCCTCACTCCTCCCCACTCTGCTTCAGACTGCTCTTCTCCTCCTCCTCTTTTCCCTTTTGTGCCTGCCTACGCCACCTAGCAACCAGGCTCTCTACCACACCCCTTGAGTGGAGATGGAGGCTTCGCCCCCTCCACCCCTCGGGTGGAGGTGGAGGCTTCGCCCCCTCCTGGGATCCCCAGGGGTCCTCTCAAAGGTACATGTGTGAGACCTGATCACTATGCGCCTGTGTAGTCACACCTCGGTCAGCCTTCTGGATTACCTGTATTGTACTGTCCCCAGCATGGGTGCAGTACTCAGTGGTGCCTGACCAGGTCAGGGGCGCCACAAACCGACCTCGAGCCGAACCGCGACCGGTTCGCTCATCTCTAGTTGTGAAGATAGCCATATTCTAGCTACTCGCTTACTGATGGCTATGGAACTTTTGCTCGGTGCACCACCTTTGTCTCAGGTTCTACTCTGCCCTGGTCTGTTACCTCCATGAGTTGTAAACTACCTGGGGCCTTGCTGCTAAACGTCCTCTTTGTGGACCCATCTCGGTCATTCATTCCGTTGGTCAGTCCACTGACCTAACTTTGTTGAATCACTTAATTTTCCAGTCACCTCTTTTTCATGCTATCTCTGGCTCCAGTCTCCTCTAGCTGCAGGGACACACACATCAAGTGGCCTTGTTGGCTAGCCAGACCTTAGGCCTGTTCTAGGCACACATTGGGCCCTAGTTGATGTTCCCCAGGAAACCATCACTCTCCCTGCCACCCAGCCACTCCCACTATGGTCTTGTCCTAATGATTAATTATGAGTGATCCTACTGTCAGCATGACATATACCTCACTACTACATAGCACAATTCACATGACACATTACTTTCACAATAATGCAGGTCATAATTCCCATTATCTTACATGACAATATCGCAACTGGTGTCTTCAGGTGGGAATGCAACAAGTCCATCTCCTAACAATACTCCCCTTTCACAACATCTGCCCTGCTGCTGCAGCTCAAGATGCAGTTCTTTTCTTATATGTTTCTTCACTCTACCTCCAATCTACTCTTCTGTCTTGTTCAATGATTGATGTTTGTGGTACTAACTAAGCCTCATATGTGACATCATGACATGCATTAGCCTGAAATGTCATGATGTAACTGGAGGCTTAATCAGCAACGGAGGCAACAAAGAGTCACAATTAAAGAAAAGACAAAGCTTGGAAGGCGGAAACAAGACATTGGAGGACTGGGCCAGGAGCCATGGTGTGAAGACAGGTGAGGAGCAAATTGAACATAATATTTTATCAATTTTTAACACCTTTCTTTGCAAATTCCAAGGTAAATTCAATATACATTTAGTTGATTTGGTCATCTGTACATGTAATTGATTTTCAATTCCCTAATATTCTATGTACTTGGTTGCTGTCACGCTTCACATGTGGCGGGTGCGTTAAGACCAACAGATGTCTGACGCACAATAAATACACACTGTGACAACACCACAAACAAGGGGGACACTGGGGAAACAATAAC
Organism: Anomaloglossus baeobatrachus; assembly: GCF_048569485.1. Lineage (NCBI taxonomy): Eukaryota > Metazoa > Chordata > Amphibia > Anura > Aromobatidae > Anomaloglossus > Anomaloglossus baeobatrachus. The sequence continues at coordinate 99,359,869 of NC_134358.1, read as the reverse complement.
AACGGTGGGCTCTGGTACTAGTGAGAGGGTAAATGGGACACCACCTGCCTTTACCTAGCGATGTTCCCTGCACTCCTAGCCAGACCCTTTACAGGTTCCTCACTTGTTGCCAAGCAGGAATATCTTAAGCCATGAAAAATCCCTACTATAGTCCTGGCTAGGGAGTGGGAGGTAAGGTACACTTGACCCACCGCTGCACTAATTCAACAGGAGGGTAGGTAAAACAAATAGGGAAATAACAGCCAAAATGGAGAAGGATAAATCCACAGCAGCTCCTTCTACCAAGGCGGCCAGCATACAAATGCTTTTGTATAATCAGCAAAGATTGTTGGAAAACCTTGCTATTTAAACATAAAGGGGCGTGGCTAGAGAGCAGCTACAGCTGATGTGCACTGTTGGATTGCTGCTAGCATCAAAACTGACATGAAGTGTTTCAGCACGAAGAGAAACGAAACAACATTTAAATGAAAAGTCCCAGATGGAGATAAGAGGCTCCAGTCCTAAAGCTGCCACTAGTCTCCAAACACAGGAAGACGACCGTGACAGTTGTTTTTTTTTTAACATGACCATATCTGTAGTGGATACTTTGTATACTGCAGTTTAGATGAAAAGAAATTTTTTTCCAGCTCACCCGATTAATGATCCTGGGTTCCTCTATTCAGGACGGTGCAAGGAGATGGGCTCCAGGTGCAGTTTAGATGGCAATATTTTACTGTACTTGAAATTTCTAGTGATAGTAATGTATTATTCATTGTGTCTCCATTTAATCGTAAGACATATATTTTCAGTTGCCTAGTCAGGTGATAGGGAATCTCACATTTACTCTGGAGGACACTACTGAATATTGACTACTTAATTTCCCCTATGGCGGATGGAGTGGAGGTCAACACTTTTTTCTAAGTATCACAGTAGATAATAGATGAAAGTTTATAATTAGGGATGATTGAATACTTCGATTATCCGGCTTCGCAAATATTTTCCGAATACCTCGCCGCTATTCGACTATTCGATGTGCAATGTAAGTCTATAGAAAGCCCGAATAGTTCCAAATAGTTGTTATTCGTGTTTCCCATAGACTTACATTGCGCATCGAATATTTGCGAATAGTCGAATAGCGGCGAGGTTTTCGGGAAATATTCGCAAAGCCGGATAATCGAAGTATTCGATCATCCCTATTTATAATATTTGGGAACTATTAATTGTTTAAGTAGAAGTAAGGATTTTGAAGCAGACAACTCTGTTTGACCCACGCAAGAATAGACACGTTGTGGAGTCTTTATAGTGACCAAGATTATTTTCATGCATGATATTTTTTTTTTTGCTGCTCAAAGGAAGCAGACAAGACCTCACTCAGGAGAAGTGATAACATTAGGTTTCTGTCTGGATATCTTTGCTGAGTACTTCGATACTTTATCTTTTGTTATTGTGTGACTTTGGGTATGAGTGAGATGATCACAAGCTATGCAAAATCAGTGGCAATAACATGAATATTATGATAAGCGGGTAGCAGGTGCGTATCTAAGAGTGACAACAAAGCAATTTGCACTTGTTAGTTCTTGTGCTCTTCCCCTGAGCTTTCTGGCAAGAATCAAGTTAGAGTACGTCATTCATATTACTACTGAACCAGTAATTCACATCTAGTTATAGATTTACATCAGCTTCCTATTCATAATGGAGAGTTTGTAGCATCTTAAATCCAGCTTCAGGTAATAAGACCTCTATGTGCCACCTGCTACTTTTTTAATATCTTTAGAAAAATAATTACTATTTCATGAACTGTTTCACCTAAAATGCTGCTTAATTTCATGTGACAGATTATATTCTCAGAAATCCATCACTGAAATATTTAAAGCCTTGTTTATGGTATGGAAGCTCAGGGTTATACAACTGAATATTTCTATTGCTGACATGCGATACCACATATAACCCATGGTCAATAGTGATGATGTGACAGATTTTTGTCTAATTCCAAAGCTTTTTAAAAAGGTTTTTTTTGTGTTTTTTTTTTTAATTATTATAATGTGATAACTTCCAGTTCCATATTACAAATTACTAAAATACCTTCTGGAGTCATGAATAAATGGGAAAGTCTTAGGGGGGCTTTACACATTGTAACATCGCTACCGATATATCGTCGAGGTCACGTCGTTAGTGACGCACATCCGGCGCCGACATCGCAACGTGTAAATCCTAGATGCGACGATGAACGAGCACAGAAGCGTACAATATCTCTGATCTGTGTAACGTCGTTCATTTCCATAATGTCGGTTCGACCGCAGGTATGATGTTGTTTGTCGTTAGTGATGAGCGAGTACCAAAAAGCTCGGGTGCTCGAGGCTCGGGCCGAGCATCCCAAGATACTCGTGTACTCGGCCCGAGCACCGAGCCCAATGTTATCCTATGGGAGACCAGAGTATTTTTATGAAATGACCCCCCGCCAGCATGTAGAAACCCTAAAAATGTCACAAAAGTCTCAGAAGAGTGCTCAAATGACATGGCAACAGCATTGGGAAGACCCCTTGAAGCATTTATCACTCAAAAGTCACAGCTGTGAACAATTTTGTCCGAGTTTTACGCCATTTTTACGGACTCGCCAGAAAACCTTCCAAAATGACACCAAAATGAATTTTCATGGCGGAAATGTTAAGGGCACATACCCAATAGTGAGATAGAGCTGGTGTATGTTACTTTTTGAGATTATTACATGAAAGATTTTACGTAAAAACATTGTGTGGCACTCCGATGTCCAAAACGCACGTTTTGTGCTTTTTACTAGCGATGTCGGTCATTTTTTTTTTTTCATTCTATCTCCCTCAGTCCGTCGGTCTGTCTCTCTGTCTGTCTGTCGGTCTCTCTCTGTCTTGTCTGTCCCCCTCTCACAGTCTGTCGGTCATTCTCCCCCTCTCTCTTACTTACCGTTCCCCGATCACCGGCGCGGCGCTGCACGGCATTCACACTGCTCTGGCGGCTTTTCCTCTTTTGAAAAAGCCGGACGCTCATTAATCAATCTTGTATTCCCTGATTTCCTGCTTTTCGGCGCCTATGATTGGTTGCAGTGAGACACGTCCCCACGCTGAGTGACAGGTGTCTCACTGCACCCAATCACAGCAGCCGGTGGGCGTGTCTATAATGTGCAGTGAAATAAATAATTAAATAATTACAAAAAACGGCGTGCGGTCCCCCCAATTTTAATACCAGTCAGATAAAGCCATACGGCTGAAGGCTGGTATTCTCAGGATGGGGAGCTCCACGTTATGGGGAGCCCCCCAGCCTAACAATATCAGTCAGCAGCCGCCCAGAATTGCCGCATACATTAGATACGACAGTTCTGGGACTGTACCCGGCTCTTCCCGATTTGCCCTGGTGCGTTGGCAAATCGGGGTAATAAGGAGTTAATGGCAGCCCATAGCTGCCAAGAAGTCCTAGATTAATCATGTCAGGCATCTCCCGGAGATTCCTTCCATGATTAATCTGTAAATTACAGTAAATAAACACACACCCGAAAAATCCTTTATTAGAAATAATAAACACTAACCAATTCCCTCGTAACCAATTTAATAAGCCACAAAAATGTCCGGCGTAATCCACGGACCTCCAGCGTCGCATCCAGCTCTGCTGCATGGAGGTGACAGGAGCTGCAGAATACACCGCCGCTCCTGTCACCTCCACGCAGCAACTGAGGTGAGTAGCGCGATCAGCTGAGCTGATTATATTTTTTGTATGTATATATTTGAAGATAAGTGTGCGGTCATGGAACTTAACAATCTATTAGTTGATTCTCTTTAATAAAAATCTTCTGTATTAATGTGTAAACGTTTTTATAGTGACTAAGACAACAATAGTGATCATTGTGGGTGGTTTATTAATACTTTTTGTGTTCATGTGTAGGCAGTAAGAGATAGGACCAAGCTTAACCTGAACTTGACCCCGGAAGCCAAACCCATTTAAGTCCAAGGGACCTAAACTTCCATGTTATAAAATGGTGTTAGTAAGGGCTAGGGGGCTGCAAAAGGAAGCAAAATGGGGAATAAAGCATGACATTTCCACGGGTTTGTCACACTGCTTCTGGGTCTGCCCATTAAATCTCATGAATATTCACTGCTTCCCCCACCCACCCTGAGGGATTGTGTCTGTGATTGGTTGCAGTCAGAATATGGACTTGCTGGCATCTGATAGTAGTTACCCTCACACTACCTGTCTGAGTGCTTGAAGTGGAGTGTAAAAATAAATAACTGGAAAAAATGATGTGCGGTCCCCTGTATTTTGATGCATAGTGCACATAAAGCAAACAGCTGGGGGTTGTAACCTGTCTGCTTAACAAAATATAAAGAAACCTAAGTGGCTTTTCTGTAATTATTTAAATTAAAAATGTAAAAAAAAAATGGTGTGGTGCACCCCCCCAATTTTGATACCCAGCCAATATAAAGCAGAGGGCTGGGGGTTGGTATTGTTCGGCTGGAGAGGCCCATGTCCATTGGGCCCTCCCAAGCCTTAAAATAGCAGTACACAGCCATCTCAGAAGAATTGGTGCATCCATGAGATACTTTTTGGTGCTTACATGGCTCTTCCCAATTGCCCTGATGTGGTAGCAATTGTCCAGAACATCTTTTTTTTATGAATTAGTGCCCACAACTGAACTGCATATATTAGATGAGATCACACTGACAGAACCTCAGCTGTTGGTGGTGTCATCTTGAAGATCACCTGAGGTCACAGCTGGCTGTTCCTACTGTACTCCAGCTGTGATCACGGGTGAACCCAACTCAGGTGAACTCATTGAACTCAGTGACCTCACCTCAGGTGAATTCATTGAAGTCAATGCCAGATTACTGGATTATGGGATGTGCACACTTGGAGTATTTGGTTGCAGATATTTCTACACCAAATCTGCATCTTCTGGCAGTAAACTGCTACAAAATTGCATCAAAAACACATGCGGTTTTGCTGCAGTTTTTTTTAGGAGATACAGTTTTGGTGCAGAAATATCTGCAACCAAATACTCAATGTTTCTACATCTCCTATTCTGGAAATCCAGCATTGACTTCAATGAATTTACTTGAGGTCACAGATGAGGTTTCCATGGTACCCTAGCTGTGACCTCAGGTAAACTGACCTAAGGTGAACTAAATGAACTCAGCTGTGGTGTGTTCACTGAGTTCAATGCATCTTCTGGCAAAAAACTCACAAAAAAATGCATTGCTGTTCTGATGTGATTTTGATACATTTTTCTGCCAGGAAATGTAGTTTTCTTGCAGAGATTTCTGCAATAAAATACTCCATGTGTGCACATAGCATAACTTTCAAACCACCACTGAGTTAAGTGAGTTCACTTGAGAAGACTTCACTGCATCTCATGATGATTGAATACCTCACATATTCGGCTACGCCCATATTCGACGACTAGGTCGCCGCTATTCAACTATTTGCGAATATTCGATGGGCAATGTAAGTCTATGGGAAACCCGAATAGTTGCCGAATAGCAACTATTCAGGCTTCCCATAGACTTACATTGCGTATTTATATTAAGAAAAACTTTTTCTTACTTTGTTTTTTAACTCAGTTTGTTTACAAGCCAATTAGTTTAGCAAGCCCAGTAACTATTCATTACACTTTCTTAAAAGGGTATTCTTATCTTATAATGGAGTTGCTTTTTTTGCAATCTATCTATTTGAATAGAATTTTTGCAATTCTTCAATGAAATTGGCATAAGTTTAATAATGGCATGTACCACGAGCTTTGAAAAAGACTTTCCAACTTTATTACAGGTAAAATATATCTTTGTACCGTGTTAGCCAGTAGAGATAAAAAAAAATTATTTAAAAGTTCTGAGAGTCTTCAGTTAAAAGGTATCAACCACTGAGGACTCTCAGCTCTTTTAAATCATTTTCTTACTTTAGGCAGATTATGTGGCCTCTATGAGTTTTTGGAGACTTTTGCTATGGGGCCAACCTACCTCTATGTATGCCATGAATTTTGAGTTTACAATATACTATCTTCCATTGAGATGAAAAATCAGGTTCTAATGTTGATAGGACAATACTACATAGATAGCTAAGTCTGATAATGTCTAATAAAAGCTCAAGTTACTGTATATAATTGCAATTAGGTCCTCCCAAGAACACCTTCTCTCCTCCACATTTATATTTTCATTACCCAATCATAAAAAAACCCTTCTCCTGACCTGAGTTTCCCATGTCCTCTGGAATTCTGTGCCCCATCACGTCAGATTATTTGCTATAATCAGAACTTTCAGATGAAACTTGAAAACCCATCTCTTCAAGACAGCTTACAGCCTGCAATGATCCCACTGCCACCTCGCCACCACCAGAGCTGCCACAAACGCTGGGCGTACTAACTCTTTCCTTACCCATCTTGCTGTAGAATGGCCCTCTTCCCTCTGTTTTAGTCAGTCATTGTTAGTTTATTCACTGAAATTTATATTTTTTTTTATATGTAACCTCTTATCATGTATGGCATAAGGGAATCAATGGTGCTCTAAAAATTAATAATAATTAAAGATATGTCAAAACACTACTAGAAAGAGGTAGCAGACCTTCAAAGCTCCTGCTTTCTAAGACACCCCAAAAACTTTTTGTCACATAAGAAGATTCAAGTATTTTTACTAAAACACATTGAAGGTTAGGGTCAATATTAAGTATTTTGAATTTGGGCCCAGGAGCTTCAGATTGTCAAGATAGAAAAAATCTTATCACATTTGCTTAAAATAGGCAAAAATACCCCTTAAAATTCTACTTGAATAAATAAAAGGGACCTGATCACCTGATTTCATCCATATTATGGGATTTCTCATCTTATTGCTTGGGTTCAACAAAGGAGAAAGTTTCCTGTGTTGGCACATCATCGGTGGTTTTTCAAGTGGACAGGCTGTCTGACTTATTCCAATAGCTAAACACCACTTCCTTCTCATTCACTTCTAAATCAAAGACAGAGAGGCTGGTTTAGTTGCTGAAATGTCAGTTCCCTTACATACATCACTGATCATATGTTGACACAAGAAACTCTCTCGTGTCAAGCTCCAGCCGAAAGTGATGATGACGAACCTGGAACAAGAACTGATATTTTGAGATGGAGACACATTTGCCATTAGCAAATCATATATTGTTCTACAGTATCTTAGTTAAACATCTAAAGATCATTTTTTGGAGCTGGATGACCTTTTGACTCATGATATTGGCTATAATTAGAGATGAGCAAACCAGAACTTTAAAGTTTGTGTGCAAACCAAGCATACGTAGATCAAGCACCAGCATGCTTGGGTGCGATTGGTTCTTGGCTCAGTGTGAGCCACTTACAGTGTTTAAATCCCTCGCACTGGGTGTAATAACAGCGTGATCAGATATAGCATGTACATAAAAAAAAAATAAAAATGAAAAACCTCACCCTACCTCCCCGGAAGTGCCCTGTTTATGGATGACTGTATTAGGGCGGAGAGCTGAACTGCCCAATCAGGGACTTCTAATGAGGTTCAGGTCAAGTTTGGGTCCAGAACAGAACTTTATCTAAACCTCCATGGGTCCGCTCATCTCTAGCCATGATACTTTATGCTATTATGGGAAAGAAGTTTTTTTTTATCTCGCTGCCTTCCAACTGATCTTCTTCAAAGGAAGTCTGTAAAGCAATGCACAATGTAGTAAATGGGCTATTTCTGTGTCAGTGCAGCTTGTCGTTAGGTAATTATGTTGTGCTAAAATAGGCTGGCACAGATGTTAATATGGTATTTAATCTCTAAGCACAACACAGATGCTGCTAATCTGCATTTCAGCATATTCTTTTATATTCAAAGTGGAAATAGAAGGTGAAGAAAAAAATATTAAGCTCTCAAAGTCCCCTTGATTTAATTATAATGTAATGTAATATTCATTTATATATTTATTTTTCCAAAGAATTGTGTAATTAGCAAATCTAAAGCAGTTTGCCTTGCCTTGTTCTCCTTAAATCTGATGACTATATGTGATTTCCATTAACTCCTATTAAATAGGCTAGAAGGACATTTCTCCAAATGTTTCTTTGTGGGCAATCTCATAATTAATTTCAAATCCCTCAGCTGGAGACCTAAAGTCTCGAGATGAAAAAAAGATTAGATACGAATGAACCTTTGTGCCGCCGTGCCACTAATGCATTTGGCTTGTAAGGCAATATGTGGGTCACCTACTTCAGGTTAGGTAATTTTTATAGAGATAATACTTATTCTGCAAACTTGCAAAAGACAATATAAATTCAGTACTAACAAAATCTATTGGTCCATTTTTCAGTATTCCTCTGGGCTTAGGTCTACAAAGCTATTCTACTGAGTTAATAAAACACTTTTCTTACATAAGACATGAGAAAACAGAGCTTAGAACTTGTAAAAAAAAGTGGTAGAAATTACACGTATAAAAATTACTTTTACAAGAAAGAAAAATGTTTTTTTTTTAATATGATATCCTTGTATGGTGAAACGTGGGGAGGGGCATATGTTAGCAAAAGAGGTAAAACAGGAATAGCGGGCAAATGGGATATAACAGACTTGTCTAATTTTCAAGTAGGCACTGGTACTGATAGGGAGGGTATTAAGTGGACTACAGGTAATTAAGGGATTGTGAATACGATAAACTATTCATCATTATTTGTATGGCGTGGACCGAGGAAGGCCAAAACAAACCACAATAAGGGTTACACAACGACAAACAAGGGGTACATCTGGGACGCTTTAAAAATGGAGGAAACTAGGATTAGTGAGAGGGAAGATGGACACCTTCTCCACTTACCTGCAACTGTACCCTGCATTTCTAGCCAGTCCAGGTTCCTCTCCTGTTGCCGAGCAGGAATACCAGAAGCCCAGAAAAGACCCTTACAATAGTCCCTGGCTAGAGAGTGGGCAGGTGAAGGACGCTAGCCCCACCGCTGCACTGAAACAACACACCAGGAAAGGAAGAAAGACAGGGGGAAATAACAACAGACTGCTACAGTCAGCACCAAGACTGCAGCCACCAAAGCAACTTCAGTTGAGAGTTTTCAGCAGCAACTTCCACCTCCAGGCTCAGCATTCAAAGAGAATAACCAGCACACTCAGCTGGTAGCAGAGGAAAGGGACTGGGAGTGGTCCCAAACCAGAAACACCTGAGCTTGAAATTAACTGCTTGCTGGCAAGGAATATTGACATTAATCCTACAAGTGCCAAAATAAAGGAAAACATGTTTAATATTGAGAGTCAAGAATGGAAAATTACTCTCAAGTCCTGAATCTTTCACTAGTCTCATTATGCAGAGAGATAGCAGTGACAATATTACTTCATTATGGAGAATTACCTCCCATACTATAAAACTTACAGAAAAACATTTTTTACCCATTTTATCATGGTATAGTAAAACATTGCAGAAAAGGAAACACATTAGTATAGTCAGTGCTGTCAGTATTTTCTTTTACTTTACTGGTTTTTTAAAAGGTAAAAAAAAGAACATAGAATTGTAGTATGATTTGTCTTCTTAAATCCGTTACAAATCCCTTAAGCCATCGGATTCACACCAAAAACAAGAAACAAATATTCTCTGGTTGTACTAGAAACACGGATAAAACTATAAATCTTCAGTAATTGTGCCTTTAGTGAATTAGCTAAACTGTTATCACATTTTTCTTCAAAGCTATTTTAATTTATAAGAAAGTTTTTAAAATAAACTGCAAATGTTGATCTCAGCAGTTCTTTCACTTTATTTAACATGGCTCATAGGTGCAGTTAATATTGTAATTGAATGAAAAAGTTGGTGTAATTTGAATAGGGGTTTTTCCATTATTACTCAGAAATGACATTAGGTGGGACCCAACTTACCCTCAAAATGAAAAAGCTGCAATGCCAAATTTACCATAATATAAAGTTTCCTGTTGTCTTTAAAAAAATCAAAGGAGCTTCATGTTTTTCATTTCTCAGCATCCACGGGGGTTTTAGATTAGATCCCCCCTTAATCTTAAAGAGATTTTCCATTACTAATGTGACCCCCTTTCTTTTGTCCTAACTATTCCTTACTAACAGTTTCCCAATATACCTCTGCTACATAGCCTGCTCCTGTAGGCTTATCTCTCTGCGGAACGTATATATCTTCATTGATGTTCTAGCTTTGATCCATCCTGTCTTGAGACCAAAATCAGACAAACTGAGCAGGACATGTCACTGGTGGGCATGGGGTTTCTTTTCTCTGAATGACTACAGTCTGGGCATTGATGCCTAGATCACATGCATCCCCTCTCAGCCTGTTTTACAGTATGGTGCATTCATGGGAAAAGCGCTGTGATGTGCCGATCATTAGATAGTATATCAAAGGGCCTGTATATAATCAAGCGTTATGTTTATAGAAGCTAGTTTAGAAAAAATCCAGTGGAGGGTTTACCTAAAATTTATGTATAATATATGAAAGGTCAATCCAAAAATCTGTTTCATGATCTTTTCGGAACTAAAATTGGAATTATAACAAGAGAACATACTCCATGCCACTACTGTCAGAGGCCACAGGTTAAAAAAAAGCTACTTTGGAAAGATATGCCACAAGCTACTCCATCTGACAGATTCCAGAGGAACCCCAACCTTCACCCTTTTAATCCTGTACAGGGATGGTATCCACTGGATTTCATCAACGAAAAGGCTGCTTTCCCAAGGAGTGAACCAGAGGCAGCAAGAGCCACCAGGCACGATCAAAGTGAAAAGGTAACATCTGGGACAAAATCATAAAGCAAGCGGATAGTCTAATATCAAGGTCAAAGAACAGGAATAATCAGAACAAAACAAACAGGAGCAAAGCATAGCAGCATTAACAGGACAGCGACTGGTACTGGAAGTGAGAACTACATGGGTTTAAATAGTTAACTGTATCATCCAGGACTCTCATGAAGGACTGATCAAAGCCTAGACCCCATAGATCCCAATAGGGAGGTACCAGAACTACCAGGGAAAAAATCTAAAAAAATCTAAAAAATTAGGCTGAGGCCACACGGGGATTACTGCATGACACTTGGCTCACACTGGCAGCACAGCGGGAGCCGAGTGTCATGCGAGGGTCATGCGACTGTGGTCCGTTCGTGCGATCAGACCACAGCTGTGGGGGGAGAGCCGACGCTGTGGAATGGAGGGCCAGTGCTGCGGTGGGGAGGGCCGGTGCTGTGGAGGGGAGGGCCGATTCTGTGGAGGAGATATAGGGATTTATCTCCCTATCTCCTCCCTTGCCGACTGATGCGAGAATCGCACTGTACTCGCGTTACACCGTTGTAACACGAGAGCAATGCGATGTTTCTCTCACCCCCATAGCCTTGAATGGGTGCAAGTGAAACAGGATCGCATTGCACCTGCAGCATGCTGCGACTGTTTCTTCCGTCCGATTAGGGCTGAGAAAATAATCGCTCATGGGAGCGCCCCATAGAGTAATATTGGTCAGAGTGGAATGCGATATTTTTATATTTTTATATATTTTTTTATATTTTTTCCATATTACTCGCCGTGTGTCCTAGGCCTTAGAAAAGTCCCAGCACTAACAGAAGTTATATTATTATCCTTCATTGGATCAAATTGAGCGTGTTTTAATCCACCCTGAGCTTTCCAAAGCAGTGGATATGCATACAGTTTGGTTCAGTAAAGGATAAGCATATAACTTCTGTGAATGAAAGAATTCGGATTTTGTATTATCTACCTTCATGGTGCACCACCGCTGAAGGGGACTGGCCCTCTGCTTGGACTGGACTTACAGGGAAAAATAGGACTGTCACTATCACGCGTTGCTGCCATTTTGACAAATGGGTATAGATTACTATGTGGGGTGTGGCTTTTAGGTGCCCAGAAATTTACTACAATTTATTCTACAAAAGCGGGTACATTAGAGGAAAATGTACTCAAGTCTATCATTGAATTTTCTGACTTTGGTAGACAAGGGGCTGAAATTTAATGAATTTGGAGAATTTACATTAGCTGACACTGGAGTAAGGCTGGCACGTAAAATGCCCCTCATGATAAATTTACCCTAAAGTGTTTAAGAAAGGCAATGTTATCACCTTACCCTCTGCAATAGGAGATGCATGGCAAGGTACAGTCCATAGTATAACCCATAGACAGGGGAAGCCAGCATCAATGAAGAAAAATCACTCTATTTTCTTCTTTGTTAGAATAACACAAGCCGTAATACAACACAGCAGAAAGTATTGACTGAATTACCCATTTCAGGCTCTTTCAACCTTTAGTCATAGAGGATTATTCTAAAGTGTTTAAGGTACAAACCTGAGTCTGTATTTCAAATTAAAATGCTAACATAACATTTCTTCTGTCATAGGGAATTATTATAATTGGGAATCACTGCATAATTTCCTGCTTTTCTGAGATTTTAGTGAGAATTTAGAATATTGTGTACAGGAGTGATTTTAGACAATGTGGCGCCCTGGGCAAAAGTTTAAACCGGGGCCCTAAATGCTGACATATTTCACCATCCCACTCAAATATTCAGGATGCGTGTGCAAGTGGGGAGTTCAAACTGATAAATCAGCGTGATCAATAATATTCAAGTCCTTGGGGCTTGTTTCCCGGCCTCTTTACATAGGATTAGGAAGAATGATGGGCACAGAACGGTCAATAATGGAACAATCTGTCCCCATATGGTATCAATGGTTCAGCAGTAGAGATGAGCGAACCGGTCGTGGTTCGGCTCGAGTTTGGTTCGCCGAACGGACGTCCCGTTCGAGTTAGGTTCGTCGAACGTTCGACGAACCGAACTCGAACCGCATAGGAAACAATGGCAGGCATTCACAAACACATAAAAACACCTAGAAAACACCCTCAAAGGTGTCCAAAAGGTGACAAACAACTCACAACACAACACAAACACATGGGAAAGTGACAAGAACAAATTCTCATGCGAAAACAAAAGAGCGTAACGAGGAAAAAGAGGACGAGACACAGATATAGGCATGGCACGCCCTTCTAAAATCATGTAAAACACCGCAAGGTGACTCCAAGCCGAGTCTCCCTTTTTTCAAAAAATTGGGCCCCACACACACCCACCCATTCAGTGGCAGCACTTGTGCCCTAGTTGTACACTTTACAGCTAGATTTGCATTAAGCACATTCAAAAATACGCCATTCTTAACTGTCCCCAGGATGACACCGGGGTAGGTAGCAAAGTCTTTGCTGAACCATGACTTGTTCATCTTGGCTCCTTTTAAAAAACACAGCAAGCAAGGGTTACTCCAAGCGGAGTCTCCCTTTTTTCCAAAAATTGGGCCACACAGATACCCCATCAGTGGCAGCACTTGTGCCCTATTTGCAAACAGGATGTTTTGATTTGCATCAAGCACATTCCAAATCCACAAGCATTTACTCTCCCCAGGATGACACAGGGGTAGTAAATTCCTTGTGGATCCATGACTTGTTCATTTTGATGAACGTCAGTCTGTCCACATTGTCACTGGACAGACGCGTGCGCTTATCTGTCAGCACACACCCAGCAGCACTGAAGACGCGTTCATAGACAACGCTGGAAGCTGGACACGACAAAATCTCCAAGGCGTAAGTGGAGAGCTCTGGCCATTTTTCAAGATTTGAAGCCCAAAATGAGCAAGGCTCCATTTGCAATTTCATGGCATCGATGTTCATTTTGAGATACTCCTGTATCATCCTCTCCAGCCATTGACTATGTGTTAGACTTGTTGTCTCTGTTGGCCTTGCAAAGGAGGGTCTAAAAAAATTATGAAAAGATTCCATAAAATTGCTGTTACCAGCACCAGATACAGTCCTACTGGTATGGGTAGACTGTTGAAGATGACGAGACCGTCCCATGTTTGTCAAGTTACAACTGGGAGATTCACTCCCTGCACCTGCACGGTTGTTTGGTGGAAAAGCCGAGCTAAGATCGAGTAACAGCTTCTGCTGATACTCCTGCATACGTGCGTCCCTTTCTATGGCTGGAAATATGTCACAAAATTTGGACTTGTACCGGGGATCTAATAGTGTGGCAAGCCAGTAGTCATCATCACTTCTAATTTTGACAATACGAGGGTCATGTTGGAGGTAGGGCAGCAAGAAAGCACTCATGTGTCTTGCGCAGCCGTGCGGACCAAGTCCACGCTGTGTTTGTGGCATAGAGGTGCTAACCGTTCTTTCTTCCTCTGACATCTCCCCCAACCTCTTTCAACTGAAATTTGACCAAGGTCTCCCTCATCCTCTGAGACTTCCATGTCCATGGACAGTTCGTCTTCCATTTCTTCATGCTCTCCTGCACCTTCCTCAACATTTCGCCTGCTACCATGTGCCCTTGTTGATCCCTGTCTCCCATGGTCCTATGCCTGCCGTGTTGATGATGATGAACGTCTGGACCTTGGAGATGTTGTTATGTCTTGCGCATATGAATCCTCCTGTAGTTCCTCCCCTTCCTGTTGTCCCACCCCCTGACTCCGAATAGTGTTTAGCGTGTGCTCCAGCATGTAAATGACTGGAATTGTCATGCTGATAATGGCATTGTCAGCGCTAAACATATTCATCGCCATGTCGAAACTGTGCAGAAGGGTGCATAGGTCCTTGATCTGAGACCACTCCATCAGGGTGATCTGCCCCACCCCTGCATCTTGTTGGCCCAGGCTATACATCATGACGTATTGCACCAGGGCTCGGCGGTGCTGCCACAGTCGCTGTAACATGTGGAGAGTCGAATTCCAGCGTGTCGCCACATCGCATTTCAGGCTATGAACCGGCAGGCTGAAAGACTTCTGGAGTGATGCAAGTCGCTCAGCTGCGGCGCTTGAACGGCGGAAGTGAGCAGACAGTTTTCGTGCCCTGGTCAGAAGGCCATCTAGGCCGGGATAGTGTGTTAAGAATTGCTGGACAACAAGGTTCAACACGTGAGCCATACAAGGCACGTGTGTCACCTTGCCCTGGCGAAGGGCCGCACCCAGGTTTGCAGCATTGTCGCACACGGCCTTACCAGGCTGCAGGTTGAGTGGAGACAACCATATATTAAACTCGGACCGCAGAGCTGACCACAACTCCTCAGCTGTGTGACTCTTATTCCCAAGACATGTCAAGCTAAAGACCGCCTGATGACGTTGCGCTCTGCTGCCAGCATAGTAATGAGGGGTGCGTGATTCCTTCTGCACAGTGAGAACGCTGGTGGCCTGACCAGGCAGGCTTGGGGCGGAGTTGGAGGACACAGATGAGGTGGAGGAGGCAGAAGCAGTGGCGGAACTTGGACAGACAGAGGATTGACACACAAGTTGTGGGGACGGCAAGACTTGTGCAGCAGACCCTTCACCATCTATCACCATAGTTACCCAGTGCCCAGTCAGTGACATGTAACGTCCCTGTCCATGCTTACTGGTCCAAGTATCGGTGGTAAAATGCACCCGTTCACACACAGAGTTTCTCAAGGAAGCGGTGATGTTGTGTGCGACATGCTGGTGTAGCGCGGGCACACCTTTCTTAGAGAAGTAGTGGCGACTAGGCATCTGGTACTGGGGCACAGCGACAGACATAAGGTCTCTAAAATCCTGTGTGTCCACCAGGCGGAAAGGCAGCATTTCGGTAGCCAAGAGCTTACAGAGGGATAAAGTCAACCTCTTAGCTTTGTCATGGGTCGCAGGTAATGGCCTTTTATTTGTCCACATCTGAGGGACAGAGATCTGGCTGCTGTGTGTAGACGGTGTCCCTGGAAAAATGCAGGTTTGTGAGGAAAGTGCAGTCTGAGACATGATGTTGCCTTCATCCAACGTTGGTGCTATCGATGTCTGAGAGAGCTGTACACACACACTTGTTTCCCCTTCCAAACCAACTGACGACCTACCAAGCAAACTGCCTGTTGCGGTTACAGTGGTGGAAGTTGTGCGTGGAAAACCAGGTGTGACAGCTGTCCCCACAGTACTAGAAGATGAAGAGCGCGCGGATGCACTGGAAGGGGCAGGCTGTGGATGGTTCGCTCCGCTAGGCCGCATTGCAGCACGGGGAGCTTCCCACTGGGACCTATGATATTTATTCATGTGACGATTCATGGAAGAAGTTGTCAAACTGCTGAGGTTTTGACCTCTACTAACAGAATCATGACAAATTTTACACATCACATATTTGGGCGATCTTTTTCTATGTCAAAAAAGGACCAGGCTAAGCAAGGCTTAGAGGGCATGCGACCTGCTGAGCCCTCCCCCGACTAGTGCTCAGAGGCAGGGTGGTGTCTGATGATGCAGTTGTAGACGTGCTACCAGTGCTCCGACTCTGTCCAGGAAGGCGCAAGGTAACTTCGTCGTCGGTTGCATCCTCCTCCACCACCTCTGTTGACCTCCTCGAGTGCCTGACTGTGGGTTGACAGTAGGTGGGATCTAGAACTTCCTCATCAATTGTTGTGTTTGCACTCCACTCACCCTCAGACCAAGCCTCTTCTTGCCCTAACCGAATATTTAAGTTGTCATCCCAATCTGGTATCTGCGTCTCATCGTCATCAGTATGTTCCTCATTGTCTATAACCACAGGTGTTACAGTTTGTGACAAAGGGTCAACATTATGCTCAGAAACTTGGTCCTCATGGCATGAATCAGAGTCACAAAGGTTCTGGGCATCACTGCAGACCATTTCCTGGTCTGTACTCACTGTAGCTTGGGAGCAGACCTCTGATTCCCAGGCTATAGTGTGACTGAACAGCTCTGCAGACTCAGCCATCTCAGTTCCACCATACTGTGCAGGGCTGATGGAGACTTCAGAGCTGGGAGAAAGCAAGTTTGATTGGGATGACAACTCAGAGGACTGGTGTTTTTTGGATGCGGTAGTTGAGGTGGCTGAGAGGGCACTTGTTGGACCACTTGAGATCCATTCAAGCATTTTCCTTTTTGCCCATCATCTACCTTTGTTCCTGTTGTTCGTGTCCGTAAAAAAGGGAGCACATCGGATTGTCCACGGTAAGTAGTAGACATCTTACTTTTGCTGGTAGATGGTCTATTTTCAGCAGATGATAATGGAGCTTTGCCACCTTCCCCACGGACAAACCCTTTTTTTCCTTTTCCAACACGCTTCTTCCCCTTTCCACCAGCATCTGTCATTTTGCCACTCATGTTGATTGCGACAAGATTGTGCACTTAAAATGTGGTAGTAAAAAAGGAGAGGTGGTGTAGATTGCAGGGGTGGTCTAGATTTATTAACAGCAGAATAATAAAGAATAATTATCCCTGACAATGCAACTACGGCCCTTAAACTGGCAGCATAAATTGCTAGTATAATGGCTTAGTAACAATGAGTTGGAGTGTGCAATGCAGGCAGACGTGCTGCAAATATCTTTGCACTAGTGGGACTATACAGAAGTCCAATAGCCACGTTTAGGATGCCACTAAGTTCACTCAGTGTTTGCTAGTATAATGGCTTAGTAACAATGAGTTTGAGTGTGCAATGCAGGCAGACGTGGTGCACATATCTTTGCACTAGTGGGACTATACAGAAGTCCAACAGCCACATTTAGGATGCCACTAAGTTCACTCAGTGTTTGCTAGTATAATGGCTTAGTAACAATGAGTTGGAGTGTGCAATGCAGGCAGACGTGCTGCAAATATCTTTGCACTAGTGGGACAATACAGAAGTCCAACAGCCACGTTTAGGGTGCCACTAAGTTCACTCAGTGTTTGCTAGTATAATGGCTTAGTAACAATGAGTTTGAGTGTGCAATGCAGGCAGACGTGCTGCAAATATCTTTGCACTAGTGGGACTATACAGAAGTTCAATAGCCACGTTTAGGATGCCACTAAGTTCACTCAGTGTTTGCTAGTATAATGGCTTAGTAACAATGAGTTGGAGTGAGCAATGCAGGCAGACGTGCTGCAAATATCTTTGCACTAGTGGGACTATACAGAAGTCCAACAGCCACGTTTAGGATGCCACTAAGTTCACTCCGTGTTTGCTAGTATAATGGCTTAGTAACAATGAGTTGGAGTGTGCAATGCAGGCAGACGTGCTGCAAATATCTTTGCACTAGTGGGACTATACAGAAGTCCAATAGCCACGTTTAGGATGCCACTAAGTTCATTCAGTGTTTGCTAGTATAATGGTTTAGTAACAATGAGTTGGAGTGTGCAATGCAGGCAGACGTGCTGCAAATATCTTTGCACTAGTGGGACTATACAGAAGTCCAATAGCCACGTTTAGGATGCCACTAAGTTCACTCAGTGTTTGCTAGTATAATGGCTTAGTAACAATGAGTTTGAGTGTGCAATGCAGGCAGACGTGCTGCAAATATCTTTGCACTAGTGGCACTATACAGAAGTCCAATAGCCACGTTTAGGATGCCACTAAGTTCACTCAGTGTTTGCTAGTATAATGGCTTAGTAACAATGAGATGGAGTGTGCAATGCAGGCAGAAGTGCTGCAAATATCTTTGCACTAGTGGGACAATACAGAAGTCCAACAGCCACGTTTAGGATGCCACTAAGTTCACTCAGTGTTTGCTAGTATAATGGCTTAGTAACAATGAGTTGGAGTGTGCAATGCAGGCAGACGTGCTGCAAATATCGTTGCACTTGTGGGACTATACAGAAGTCCAATAGCCACGTTTAGGATGCCACTAAGTTCACTCAGTGTTTGCTAGTATAATGGCTTAGTAACAATGAGTTGGAGTGTGCAATGCAGGCAGACGTGCTGCAAATATCTTTGCACTAGTGGGACAATACAGAAGTCCAACAGCCACCTTTAGGATGCCACTAAGTTCACTCAGTGTTTGCTAGTATAATGGCTTAGTAACAATGAGTTTGAGTGTGCAATGCAGGCAGACGTGCTGCAAATATCTTTGCACTAGTGGGACTATACAGAAGTCCAATAGCCACGTTTAGGATGCCACTAAGTTCACTCAGTGTTTGCTAGTATAATGGCTTAGTAACAATGAGTTTGAGTGTGCAATGCAGGCAGACGTGCTGCAAATATCTTTGCACTAGTGGCACTATACAGAAGTCCAATAGCCACGTTTAGGATGCCACTAAGTTCACTCAGTGTTTGCTAGTATAATGGCTTAGTAACAATGAGATGGAGTGTGCAATGCAAGCAGAAGTGCTGCAAATATCTTTGCACTAGTGGGACAATACAGAAGTCCAACAGCCTTGTTTAGGATGCCACTAAGTTCACTCAGTGTTTGCTAGTATAATGGCTTAGTAACAATGAGTTGGAGTGTGCAATGCAGGCAGACGTGCTGCAAATATCGTTGCACTTGTGGGACTATACAGAAGTCCAATAGCCACGTTTAGGATGCCACTAAGTTCACTCAGTGTTTGCTAGTATAATGGCTTAGTAACAATGAGTTGGAGTGTGCAATGCAGGCAGACGTGCTGCAAATATCTTTGCACTAGTGGGACAATACAGAAGTCCAACAGCCACGTTTAGGATGCCACTAAGTTCACTCAGTGTTTGCTAGTATAATGGCTTAGTAACAATGAGTTTGAGTGTGCAATGCAGGCAGACGTGCTGCAAATATCTTTGCACTAGTGGGACAATACAGAAGTCCAACAGCCACGTTTAGGATGCCACTAAGTTCACTCAGTGTTTGCTAGTATAATGGCTTAGTAACAATGAGTTTGAGTGTGCAATGCAGGCAGACGTGCTGCAAATATCTTTGCACTAGTGGCACTATACAGAAGTCCAATAGCCACGTTTAGGATGCCACTAAGTTCACTCAGTGTTTGCTAGTATAATGGCTTAGTAACAATGAGATGGAGTGTGCAATGCAGGCAGAAGTGCTGCAAATATCTTTGCACTAGTGGGACAATACAGAAGTCCAACAGCCACGTTTAGGATGCCACTAAGTTCACTCAGTGTTTGCTAGTATAATGGCTTAGTAACAATGAGTTGGAGTGTGCAATGCAGGCAGACGTGCTGCAAATATCGTTGCACTTGTGGGACTATACAGAAGTCCAATAGCCACGTTTAGGATGCCACTAAGTTCACTCAGTGTTTGCTAGTATAATGGCTTAGTAACAATGAGTTGGAGTGTGCAATGCAGGCAGACGTGCTGCAAATATCTTTGCACTAGTGGGACAATACAGAAGTCCAACAGCCACGTTTAGGATGCCACTAAGTTCACTCAGTGTTTGCTAGTATAATGGCTTAGTAACAATGAGTTTGAGTGTGCAATGCAGGCAGACGTGCTGCAAATATCTTTGCACTAGTGGGACTATACAGAAGTCCAATAGCCACGTTTAGGATGCCACTAAGTTCACTCAGTGTTTGCTAGTATAATGGCTTAGTAACAATGAGTTTGAGTGTGCAATGCAGGCAGACGTGCTGCAAATATCTTTGCACTAGTGGGACTATACAGAAGTCCAATAGCCACGTTTAGTATGCCATTAAGTTCACTCAGTGTTTGCTAGTATAATGGCTTAGTAACAATGAGATGGAGTGTGCAATGCAGGCAGAAGTGCTGCAAATATCTTTGCACTAGTGGGACAATACAGAAGTCCAACAGCCACGTTTAGGATGCCACTAAGTTCACTCAGTGTTTGCTAGTATAATGGCTTAGTAACAATGAGTTGGAGTGTGCAATGCAGGCAGACGTGCTGCAAATATCGTTGCACTTGTGGGACTATACAGAAGTCCAATAGCCACGTTTAGGATGCCACTAAGTTCACTCAGTGTTTGCTAGTATAATGGCTTAGTAACAATGAGTTGGAGTGTGCAATGCAGGCAGACGTGCTGCAAATATCTTTGCACTAGTGGGACTATACAGAAGTCCAACAGCCACGTTTAGGATGCCACTAAGTTCACTCCGTGTTTGCTAGTATAATGGCTTAGTAACAATGAGTTTGAGTGTGCAATGCAGGTAGACGTGCTGCAAATATCTTTGCACTAGTGGGACTATACAGAAGTCCAATAGCCAGGTTTAGGATGCCACTAAGTTCACTCAGTGTTTGCTAGTATAATGGCTTAGTAAAAATGAGTTTGAGTGTGCAATGCCGGCAGACATGCTGAAAATATCTTTGCACTAGTGGGACTATACAGAAGTCCAATAGCCACGTTTAGGATGCCACTAAGTTCACTCAGTGTTTGCTAGTATAATGGCTTAGTAACAATGAGTTTGAGTGTGCAATGCAGGCAGACGTGCTGCAAATATCTTTGCACTTGTGGGACTATACAAAAGTCCAATAGCCACGTTTAGGATGCCACTAAGTTCACTCAGTGTTTGCTACTATAATGGCTTAGTAACAATGAGTTTGAGTGTGCAATTCAGGCAGACGTGCTGCAAATATCTTTGCACTAGTGGGACTATACAGAAGTCCAATAGCCACGTTTAGGATGCCACTAAGTTCACTCAGTGTTTGCTAATATAATGGCTTAGTAACAATGAGTTGGAGTGTGCAATGCAGGCAGACGTGCTGCAGATATCTTTGCACTAGTGGGACTATACAGAAGTCCAATAGCCACGTTTAGGATGCCAGTAAGTTCACTCAGTGTTTGCTAGTATAATGGCTTAGTAACAATGAGTTTGAGTGTGCAATGCAGGCAGACGTGCTGCAAATATCTTTGCACTACTGGGAATATACAGCAGTCCAATAGCCACGTTTAGGATGCCACTAAGTTCACTCAGTGTTTGCTAGTATAATGGCTTAGTAACAATGAGTTGGAGTGTGCAATGCAGGTAGACGTGCTGCAAATATCTTTGCACTAGTGGGACTATACAGAAGTCCAATAGCCACGTTTAGGATGCCACTAAGTTCACTCAGTGTTTGCTAGTATAATGGCTTAGTAACAATGATTTTGAGTGTCCAATGCAGGCAGACGTGCTGCAAATATCTTTGCACTAGTGGGACAATACAGAAGTCCAACAGCCACGTTTAGGATGCTACTAAGTTCACTCAGTGTTTGCTAGTATAATGGCTTAGTAACAATGAGTTGGAGTGTGCAATGCAGGCAGACGTGCTGCAAATATCTTTGCACTAGTGGGACTATACAGAAGTCCAATAGCCACGTTTAGGATGCCACTAAGTTTACTCCGTGTTTGCTAGTATAATCACTGTCAAAATAAAATAGATAGCGCAATCTAAGGAGCACCCGAGATACTTTGTTAAAAATGTGTAGTTGGAAGCTGCTCACCTGGTTTTGTTGTGCGCCCTCGCACAACCCCGGTGATAAGCGTGTAATTCCTCTGGAATTGAGGGGCTGTAGTAACTGATGTTACCCGATCCTTTTTGGCTGGATGGAGCCGGAGGTTTACCGCTGATAGCTCCTGGTTCACCGACTCCTTTGATCCTGAAGCTTCAGGTCGGCTCTCCGTCCTACCGCTGGATTGTTCAGGGTGAACTGATAGATTCTGTGATCCTCAGCAGCTCTTTGCCGGATTCCCCTTCGGGAGTATACAATGTAGATAATAGTGATGAAACCGGTCTTTGACCGCTAGTAATGGATTAGAATCTGGATGTTCTTTTGAAGATAAGGCTTTATTGTTAAAAGGATAAAGCTCTTATTATCACTTCACAACGCGTTTCAGCAAGATCCCCTTGACCTGAGGAAAGCAAGGGGATTTTGCTAGTATAATGGCTTAGTAACAATGAGTTTGAGTGTGCAATGCAGGTAGACGTGCTGCAAATATCTTTGCACTAGTGGGACTATACAGAAGTCCAATAGCCACGTTTAGGATGCCACTAAGTTCACTCAGTGTTTGCTAGTATAATGGCTTAGTAACAATGAGTTTGAGTGTGCAATGCAGGCAGACGTGCTGCAAATATCTTTGCACTTGTGGGACTATACAAAAGTCCAATAGCCACGTTTAGGATGCCACTAAGTTCACTCAGTGTTTGCTAGTATAATGGCTTAGTAACAATGAGTTTGAGTGTGCAATGCAGGCAGACGTGCTGCAAATATCTTTGCACTAGTGGGACTATACAGAAGTCCAATAGCCACGTTTAGGATGCCACTAAGTTCACTCAGTGTTTGCTACTATAATGGCTTAGTAACAATGAGTTGGAGTGTGCAATGCAGGCAGACGTGCTGCAAATATCTTTGCACTAGTGGGACTATACAGAAGCCCAATAGCCACGTTTAGGATGCCACTAAGTTCACTCAGTGTTTGCTAGTATAATGGCTTAGTAACAATGAGTTTGACTGTGCAATGCAGGCAGACGTGCTGCAAATATCTTTGCACTAGTGGGACTATATAGAAGTCCAATAGCCACGTTTAGGATGCCACTAAGTTCACTCAGTGTTTGCTACTATAATGGCTTAGTAACAATGAGTTGGAGTGTGCAATGCAGGCAGACGTGCTGCAAATATCTTTGCACTAGTGGGACTATACAGAAGCCCAATAGCCACGTTTAGGATGCCACTAAGTTCACTCAGTGTTTTTCTAGTATAATGGCTTAGTAACAATGAGTTTGAATGTGCAATGCAGGCAGACGTGCTGCAAATATCTTTGCACTAGTGGGACTATACAGAAGTCCAATAGCCACGTTTAGGATGCCACTAAGTTCACTCAGTGTTTGCTAGTATAATGGCTTAGTAACAATGAGTTTGACTGTGCAATGCAGGCAGACGTGCTGCAAATATCTTTGCACTAGTGGGACTATATAGAAGTCCAATAGCCACGTTTAGGATGCCACTAAGTTCACTCAGTGTTTGCTACTATAATGGCTTAGTAACAATGAGTTGGAGTGTGCAATGCAGGCAGACGTGCTGCAAATATCTTTGCACTAGTGGGACTATACAGAAGCCCAATAGCCACGTTTAGGATGCCACTAAGTTCACTCAGTGTTTTTCTAGTATAATGGCTTAGTAACAATGAGTTTGAATGTGCAATGCAGGCAGACGTGCTGCAAATATCTTTGCACTAGTGGGACTATACAGAAGTCCAATAGCCACGTTTAGGATGCCACTAAGTTCACTCAGTGTTTGCTAGTATAATGGCTTAGTAACAATGAGTTTGAGTGTGCAATACAGGTAGACGTGCTGCAAATATCTTTGCACTAGTGGGACTATACAGAAGTCCAATAGCCACGTTTAGGATGCCACTAAGTTCACTCAGTGTTTGCTAGTATAATGGCTTGGTAACAATGATTTTGAGTGTGCAATGCAGGCAGACGTGCTGCAAATATCTTTGCACTAGTGGGACAAAACAGAAGTCCAACAGCCACGTTTAGGATGCCACTAAGTTCACTCAGTGTTTGCTAGTATAATGGCTTAGTAACAATGAGTTGGAGTGTGCAATGCAGGCAGACGTGCTGCAAATATCTTTGCACTAGTGGGACTATACAGAAGTCCAATAGCCACGTTTAGGATGCCACTAAGTTCACTCAGTGTTTGCTAGTGTAATGGCTTAGTAACAATGAGTTTGAGTGTGCAATGCAGGCAGACGTGCTGCAAATATCTTTGCACTAGTGGGAGTATACAGAAGTCCAATAGCCACGTTTAGGATGCCACTAAGTTCACTCAGTGTTTGCTACTATAATGGCTTAGTAACAATGAGTTGGAGTGTGCAATGCAGGCAGACGTGCTGCAAATATCTTTGCACTAGTGGGACTATGCAGAAGTCCAATAGCCACGTTTAGGATGCCACTAAGTTCACTCAGTGTTTGCTAGTATAATGGCTTAGTAACAATGAGTTTGAGTGTGCAATGCAGGTAGACAAGCTGCAAATATCTTTGCACTAGTGGGACAATACAGAAGTCCAACAGCCACGTTTAGGATGCCACTAAGTTCACTCAGTGTTTGCTAGTATAATGGCTTAGTAACAATGAGTTTGAGTGTGCAATGCAGGCAGACGTGCTGCAAATATCTTTGCACTAGTGGGACTATACAGAAGTCCAACAGCCACGTTTAGGATGCCACTATGTTCCCTCAATGTTTGCTAGTATAATGGCTTAGTAACAATGAGTTTGAGTGTGCAATGCAGGCAGACGTGCTGCAAATATCTGTGCACTACTGGGACTTTACAGAAGTCCAATAGCCACGTTTAGGATGCCACTAAGTTAACTCAGTGTTTGCTAGTATAATGGCTTAGTAACAATAAGTTGGAGTGTGCAAAGGCCAGGAGGGTACAGTGGCAGGGTTGTGGGTCTCTGGGTACAGGAAAGGAAGCCTGCCTTTCTATCCTTCCTAATGTGGAAATGCAGCGAGGAAATCCTGACCTTAGCTACACAGATGCTGTCATCTTGTGGAGCTGTTAAACTCTGTTTTCACGGACCTGTCACCTATGGCTCTGACCCTGCCGGTTTGAGCCCTTAAAAGGACTGATAGAAAGTGCTATCCCTATGCTGTACAGCGCTGTGTATGGAGCGTACACAGCAGTATCTGCGATAGGAGCTGCGCCAGTGATGTCTGACACCAAGGACGCAGAAGGCAGATAATGGCGTGCTGGAGGAAAATGTCCGGTTTTATAATGCAGGGACATGTGACATGGACATCCTATCACACATGCCGTTGCTTCTCTGGCTAAAAGACCACTTAGCTGTGTGTGTGTCTGAAATTGGCGTACATGCTGGCCCGCCCCACTACACGCGCGCGCTTAGGGAAGGAAGACAAGGAAAAAAAAAAATGGCGATCGCCATTATACATACAGCAGTGATCTGAATGCGCTGTTCCCGCACACTATACACTGAAATGTCATAGTAGTGTGAGTCACAGAGTGACTTACACTATTACAGCGGAAAGCCAGCTAGGAATTAGCTGTTTTTTTGCTGCTAGAACCGTTCTCGAACGTATCTAGAACTATCGAGCTTTAGCAAAAAGCTCGAGTTATAGTTTGATCTAGAACATCCCCCAAAATCACTCGAGCTGCGAACTGGAGAACCACGAACCACGAACCGCGCTCAACTCTATTCAGCAGCACTTCTGCAGTTTGCACCGGGCAATGTGCTACTGGGAACCAGAGTTTTTGTTACACCATAAACAATCTAAACATCTGAAGAATAAGCAACATTTTGCTCATTTGTTGGGTGATTGCTGGGATTTTTAAATGTGGATGCTACATACACAGTATGTAACACAATCACTGTATGTTACAAACACTAAAATCTGCTTTACATGCAGCGACATCGCTAGCAATGTCGCTAGTGAAAACACCCGACCCCGTCGTTTGTGCGTTACGGACAAATTGCTGCCCGTGGCGCACAATATCTCTAGGATGTGTCACACATACTTACCTTCCTAGCGACGTTGCTGTGGGCGGCGAACAACCTCTTTTTTAACGAGGAGCTTCGTGCGGCGTCACAGCAACGTCACATAGCGGCCTGCCAATAGAAGTGGAGGGGCGGAGACCAGCCGCATTAATGACACGCCCACCTCGTTGCCGGAGGACGCAGGAACGGTGTTGTTCGTCGTTCCCGGGGTGTTAAACATAGCAATTTGTGCTGCCTCAGGAATGACTAACAACTTGTGTCCAGTACCAGCAACGATATTTGGGAAAGGAACAACGACCAACGATTAGATGAGTATTTTTGATTCTTAGCGGTCTCTTGTAGGTGTCACACGCAATGATGTCGCTAACGAGGCCGGAGGTGCATCACGAATTCCGTGACCCCAGCGATATCTCGTTAGCAATGTCGCTGCATGTAAAGCTGCCTTAAGACTGCTCACAAAAATGTAGGGATATGTTTTTTGGTGAAATTTATGGAAAAAGTAAAAAGTTCATACTTTAGTGATATTTTATCATGTAAGTAGGGCATCTAAGTAAAATCATACAATGGTGATTTCCTCATCTCAAACAGTTTATTGAAATAAAAGCCAACAACAGTGGTGGATATACCCACTCAAAATATG
Source organism: Anomaloglossus baeobatrachus (assembly GCF_048569485.1). Lineage (NCBI taxonomy): Eukaryota > Metazoa > Chordata > Amphibia > Anura > Aromobatidae > Anomaloglossus > Anomaloglossus baeobatrachus. Next base: position 99,333,149 of record NC_134358.1, on the reverse strand, counting down.
TCAATGTCTCAAAAACTTGTCATGTGGCCTTGAGCATCAATTACCGCTTGACAACAGCGTCTTATGGTTTTCACAAGTGGAGTTATTGTCTTCTTGAAGGTCAGCCCAAAGGTCATTGAAGTTCTGGGGTGTAGAGTTACAAGCTTCTATAAGGCAACTCAGCTGATCTAATAGGTTTTCTATGGGATTCAGGTCCAGAGAAAGTGCCGGCCACTCTATTTGAGGTCCTCCAGTCTCCAGCATCCGTTCCCTAATGATGCGACCTTGATGAGCTGGAGCATTGTTGTACATGAAGATGAAATGAGGCCTGTGTAGTTCATGCAGAGGCACAATGATTGGATTAATGATGTTACTTAAGTAGTAGAGGCTTATCACTTTACAACTCACAAAGTGTAGGGCAGTTCTGTATTGATTAAACACCCCTGCCCACACTGTACCACCACCATGACCAAAGACTCGGCTATTGACAACAGTGGTTGATTTATAGAGCTCTCCTTGTTGTCTACAATACCGTTAGTGGCCATGATTTTTGCTCAGCATGAACTGACTTTTATCAGTAAACAGCATTGAGGCCTACTGGTCCCTCATCCAGTTTAGATGCTTCCTGGCCCAAGCAAGACAATGCCTGTGCCTGGTTATGTACCCTTGTAGGTCATTTAGCAAGCAGGCCATGCTGATGTAAATGGTTTAGAATGGTTCTGACATAACACTTGGTTTCGTCTCACCTTCCTTTAATGTGCCTGGTATTGGGTGGCATTCATCATCCAGTTCTGAATGTCATTATTTACAATGACGCTGTCCTTACTATGGGATGTGATGAAAAGACATTCACTTCTATTCCTTTCACTGACTCATCCAGTCTCTCTGTATCTCTCCCACACATAGGCTCGACTGCACACATCCACATCATTGGCCTGTCTGTGTCATACAGGATAGGTACTCCAGGAAGAGATGCTTTTTGTAACCACTTTTACTCTAATTAAGAGATGAGGATTCTGAACACAAGGCTCTTTATATTAATTTATGAATGACCTAAAATTGTTTCATAAAATAGGTTTTATAAAACCAGAGAGTCAGTTAAAAGAACATTTTCATAGGATCATCTAGTTAACGTATCAGCAGGATTTAGCATTACAATGTAAATCCATACTAATAATGAAGAATCTTGATCTTTGGTTGTTGAATAATTTTCCTCTAAAGTTTTCACGATGATGTCTTCGGTGATCACTTTTTGGTAAGGACTTCTGATTCTTCTCAGCCCGTCCCCCTGCCTCCACTTTCTTCTGCAGGTCACTTAGGGGTACTTTGCACGCTGTGACATCGCTAGCCAATTGTTGCGATGCCGAGCGCGATAGTCCCTGCCCCCGTCGCACATGCAATATCTTGTGATAGCTGCCGTAGCGAACATTATCGCTACGGCAGCTTCACACGCACTTACCTGCCCTGCAACGTCGCTCTGGCCGGCGACCCGCCTCCTTTCTAAGGGGGCGGGTCGTGCGGCGTCACAGCGACATCACACGGCAGGCGGCCAATAGAAGCGAAGGGGCGGAGATGAGCGGGACATAAACATCCCGCCCACCTCCTTCCTTCCTCATTGCAGGCGGGATGCAGGTAAGGAGATGTTCCTCGCTCCTGCTGCTTCATACACAGCGATGTGTGCTGCCGCAGGAACAAGGTACAACATCGTACCTGTCGCTGCAGCAAAATTATGGAAATAACCGACACTACACAGATCACCGATTTTTGATGCTTTTGCGATCGTTTATCGGTGCTTCTAGGCTTTACACGTTGCGACGTCGTTACCGGCACCGGATGTGCATCACTTTCGATTTGACCCCGACGAGATTGCAGCAGCGATGTCGCAACGTGCAAAGTACCCCTTAGTGACCTGACTCCTTTTTGAAATTCCATGCCGCTGCCGTCGCCATGATTGAAGTAGGTAGCACATGCGCAGTGTGATTTGGAAGGCGGTCTACAGGTCTTCAAAACAATGGTGTTGGTTGCGCCGCATGCGTAAACCAACATTTCAGCTCGATTACCTGTTCATTAAGCCGAAATCTTAACCTGTGCATGTGCCGCATCTAACGTTAATATATTGAAGACAGTCTGAAGAATCACACTGCACACGGTCTTTATAAACATGGCGCCAGTGACAGCGCATGCACAGATTGACATTTTGAATATTTCTTCAAGTGCCTCCTTATTGTGCATCTTGAAACAGCTACACCGCTAGTTTTAAGTGAGTCTTGTATTTCAGCTAATGTTATTTGTGTTTTTTTTTCTTTGTATCCCGAACAATTTTCCTGGCAGTTATGGCTGACATTTTTGTTGGTCTACCTGACTGTTGTTTGGTTTTTACAGAGCCCCTGATTTTCCATTTGTTAATCACAGTTTAAACACTGTTAACTGGCATTATCAATAGCTTGGATATATTTTTGAATCCCTTTACTGTTTTATACAGTTCAACTATCTTTTCCCGTAGATCTATTGACAATTTGTTTGCTTTCCTCATGACTTACAATAAAGAAATGTCAGTGGCTGGATGAAGGATGCAAGAGTTTGTCTGGATCCCAGAAACTCACTCAGCTTTTATGCACACACACTGATTACAAGCAAACAGATCACAGGTGAGGATGTTACCTTTATTAGCCATTCAAACTCATATGTGTCAACTTCTATACATGTTATCAGGAGAGATGAGCCACCACCCTAGTGTTCGAGTTCAGTTCGGTTCGTCAAACGGCGGGTGTGTTCATCGAACATTTTCGAACACCGTCGAACACCATTGAAAACAATGGCAGGGAGACACAAACACACACAAACACATAGAAAACACCTTCTAAGGTGTCCAAAAGGTGACAAACAACTCAGAAGACACCACAAACACATGGAAAAGTGACAAGTACATATACTTATGCTGAAAGAAAAGAGCTGGACGAGTAAAAGGAGGAGGAGACACAGATATAGGAGTATCTCCTAGTGAACATCGATGCCGTTACTGTGTAACTGGAGCCTTGCTCATTTTGGGCTTCCAATCTGGAAAAATGGCCTGAGTTCGCCACTTACGCCTTGGAGATCTTGTCGTGTCCCGCATCCAGCGTTCTCTCGGAACGTGTCTTCAGTGCTGCTAACAGATTAGCACACGCATCTGTCCAGTGACAATGTGGACAGACTAATGTTCATTAAGATGAACAAGTCATGGATCTGCAAGGATTTTTCTACCCCTGTGTCATCCTGGGGAGACTAAAGGTTTGAGGATTTTTGAATGTGCTTCATGAAAAGAACCATTTTAAGTTTGTAACTGTGGGACAATTGATGCGACTTAAGTGGTGTCTGTGCCCAAATTTTGGGAAAAAATGGAGTCCCTTTGCTGTGTTTTACATGATTTTAGAAGGGCATTACATGCTTAAGAGGTTGACTTTGAGCATCTGCAAGCTTTTGGCTACAAAAACGCTGCCTTTCCGCCTGGTGGACACAGAGGATTTTCAAGACTTTATGTCCATTGCAGTGCCCCAGTACCAGATGCCCAGTCACCAGAACTTCTCCAAGAAAGGTGTACCTGCGCTACACCAGCATGTCGCACACAACATCACCGCTTCCTTGAGAAACTCTGCGTGTAACAGGGTGTTACGGTTGCTGTGGCTCTGGAGACTATGTCCGGATTTCTTGCTTCTGCACATGTGCAAGCGCTGGAGACTAAGTCCTATCTTGGAGCCATTGCACATGTGCGGGTGACATCATCACTGACACGAGGTCACATGTCTCTGACACCTTCTAAGCTGATTGGCCACTGGTCATGTGCTTGTGACACGTGGTCACATGTCTCTGACACCTTCTATGCCGATTGGTCGCTGGTCATGTGCTTGTGACGCTTTGCTCGGTGATAGGCCAGTGTGACGTCATTGCTGTCATTCTGGCAGCGGATTGTCTCTGGTGTCCTCCATCTTGGATGGGGCACAGAGTCTATATAAGACCCTGACGCACGCCGCCCGGCGCTCAGTCCTCTTGGTTCATGCATGAGGGTAGACGCCCTGTGCACGTCCCTCTAGGCATCTCTCTGTCTATGTTAGGTGAGCGCTACCGGCAGGGTAGCGTTCTTATACCTTACAGCTTCGGCTGCAGTCCGTATCCTTACCTCTTAGTGGAGCTGACATAGGCAGGTGCCTGAGGCACATGGTCCGGCTGGGCCTTGTGATTCTACTCGTAGGTGGACGTTGCCGCTAGGGTAACGTTCCTTATACTGCGTCTGGCAGTTGTTCGTATCCTCACACACTAGGGGAGCGAACAGAGGTAGGAGCTTTGTGCGGCTTATGCTGCTGTCCGTCTCTTTTGCACCACTAGAAGAGCGGACCTAGGCAGGTGCCATATCTAGTGGTTCGTGTCCTCACACACTAGTGGAGCGAATGCAGGTAGGAGCTTTGTGCGGCTTACACTGCTGTCCATCTCTTTTGCACCACTAGAAGAGCGGACCTAGGCAGGTGCCATATCTAGTGGTTCGTGTCCTCGCACACTAGTGGAGCGAACGCAGGTAGGAGCTTTGTGCGGCTTACGCTGCTGTCCGTCTCCTGGCACCACTAGAGGAACAGACCTAGGTAGGTGCCATTTCACACTCACTGCTTTTGTCTCTGTGATCTTTAACAGAGACCATTCCACACACCCTCCAAGTAAGGGAGGAATTGCTTTATTTTCTAATTATATTCCTCTGTGAGTTTAACAGAGGTATTGCACTCCGCACTTGTGCTATTATTTTTTACAGTGGCACACTTATATACCCCTTATGCTCTGCCATAGTCTGCAGCAGAGTCTTTGCACGGTGGACCCTGACTGTCGGACATTCCTTTAGGTTTTATTATCAGACAGCCCCCATAACACAGGGTGCATTTCACCACAGATACTTGGACCAGTAAGCATGGACAGGGGTGTTACATGTCGCTGACTGGGCACTGGGTAACTATGGTGAGAGATGGAGAAGGGTCTGCTGTACAAGCCTTGCCGTCCCCACGAGTTGTGCGTCAATCCTCTGTATGTAGACGTTCCTCCACTGCTTCTGCCTCCACAACCTTGTCTCGGTCCTCCACTTTCGCCCAAAGCCTGTCTGGTCAGGCCACCCACATTATAACTGCGCACAAGGAATCCCGCACACCTCCTTCTATGCTGGCAGTAGAGCTCAACAGCATCAGGCGGTCTTTATGTTGAAATCTATGGGAAATGTGAGTCACACCGCTGAGGAGTTGTGGTCAGCTCTGGAGTCCGAGTTTCATCAATGGTTGTCTCCACTCAACTTGCAGCCAAGGAAGGCCGTGTGCGACAATGCTGCAAACCTGGGTGTGGCCCTTCACCAGGGCAATGTATGGCTCACGTGTTGACCCTGGTTGTCCAGCAATTTTTAACCCACTATCCCCGCCTAGATGGGCTTCTGCAGAGGGCACGGTGTAACGCCTGCCTGGATCCACTGACTCAGACTGGCTGTAAAGGATAGGCTAGAGGGACGCCACTCACCAAGCAGGACCCCTAGGACCCCTAGAACCCTGAAACCCTTTAACCCCTATACAGGGATTTGGAATTACACAGGGCCCAAGGTGATCACTACCTGTGGAAGGCTGCAGTCCGAGAGAGGCAGGCAGGGTCAAACCAGGATTTGTGGAACAGGGACAGAATAGGCATGCATGGACGTAATCAGAAAACAAGCAGAGGGCAAATCCGGATTGGGCAACGAGGTACATAAACAGCAGGCAGGAGACGTAGTCAGGAAACAAGGGGTGGTAAAATTCGGATCGGACAGCGAGGTACATAAACAGCAGGCAGGAGATGTAGTCAGGAAACAAGCGGTAGTCAGCACACAAAATCACAAAACAGAACAGGGCGGAACGGGAAACAGAAGTTCAGAACTATCTCTGGCAGTGGTCAGCAGACAGGAGAGGCATTAAAAAGGGTGTGGTGTCTTCCCATAGGTTGTAGCTGGATTATGGTACTTCAGCTGGGAGACATCTGCCACCTACTGTCAACCAGTGGTACTGCAGATCCCCAGGAAACCCAGCCCAGTAGATGAGTGGAGCCTGCGCCCACCGGTGCTACTGGCATCGACTCCTCTCCAATCACCAGCACTATCCATGGCAGGAACACGACGTCACCTGGAGATAGGAGTAGAAGTCGCTGGACCGGACTCCGGTGGTGGCGTAACACACGGTCTCTATGTGCTTACTTCCGCCGTTCACACCCCGCAGCTCAATGACTTGAATCGCTCCAGAAGTCTTTCGGCCTGCCAGTTCATCGGCTGAATGCGATGTGCCGACATACTGGAATTCGACTCTGCACATGTTGCCGTGACTGTGGCAGCACCGCCGAGCACTGGTGCAATATGTTATGACGTATAGCCTGGGCAAACGAGATACAGAGGTGGGGAAGATCATGCTGCTGGAGTGGTCTCAGATCAAGGACCTATGCACCCTTCTGCACAGTTTCGAAATGGCGACGAAGATTTTTAGCGCTGACGATGCCATTATCAGCATGACAATTCCAGTCATCTACATGCTGGAGCCCACTCTAAACATTATTCGGAGTCAGGGGGTGGGACAAGAGGAAGGGGAGGAAGTACAGGAGGAGTCATATGCGGAAGGGATAACAAGAACTCCAAGGTCCAGACGGTCAGCAGCACCAAGGCGGCAGGCATGGGACGGTGGGGGAGAGGGATTAACAAGGGCGCATGGTAGCAGCCAAACTGTTGAGGAAGGTGCAGGAGCCCAGGAAGAAATGGAGGACGAACTGGCGATGGGCATAGAAGACTCAGCAGATGAGGGACACTTTGATCACATTTCTGTTGTGTGAGGTTTGGGGGAGAAGGCAGAAGAACGAAGCATGATTCTCACCTCGCCGCCAACAACACAGCAAGGAATTGGTCCTCCTGATTGCGCAAGACACATGAGCACCTTCTTTCTGCACTACCTACAACATGACTCTCGGATTGTCATAATTCGAAGTAATGCGGACTAGTGGGTTGCCACACTCTTAGATCCCCGGTACAAGACAAAATGTGGCAAAATAATTCCTGCCATAGAAAGGGACGCACGTATGCAGGAGTATCAGCAGAAGCGCCTGTTACACAATCTTAGATCAGCTTTTCCACTAAACACCAGTGGTGCGCAGAATAAATCTTACAGCTTTGTCATGGCTAGGAGGAAATGGTCTTTTACTTGTCCACATCTGAGGGACTGAGAGCTGGCTGCTGTGCTGAGATGGCGTTGAGTAGGGTGTTCCTGCAGAGATGCAAATTTGGTCATATACAAAATGAGTGGAAAAAGGCCAGATGCTGGTGGAAAAGGGAACAGGCGTGTTGGAAAGGGGAAAAAAAATTGTGTCCGTGGGGTAGGTGGTAAAGCAACAGTAACATCTGCTGAAGAAACACCATCTTCCAGCCAAAATGAGACGTCTACTTCTTTCCGTGGACAATCTGATATGATCCCTTTCTTACTGACACGACCATCACTACCAAATGTAGATGAGGCACCAAAAGAGCAGGTGCTTGAATGGATCTCAAATGCTCCATCAAGGGGCCTCTCCTCCACCTCAACTTCATCATCCCAAATTCTCCAGTCCTCTGAGGTGTCACCCCAATCGCACTTGCTTCCTACCAGCTCTCAAGTCTCCATCCGCCCCACTGAGTATGGGGTAACAGATGGTTGAGTCTGCAGAGCTGTTCAGTCACACTATCGCCTGGGAATGAGAGGTCTGCCCCAAAGCTGCAGTGAGTCCAGTCAAGGAAATGATCTGCACTGATGCCCAGAAGCTTTGTGACTCGGATCCACCCCAGATGAAGAAGGTTCTGAGCATAATGTAGACCCTCATTCCAAAACTGTAACTACTCTTAGTGGAGACAATGAGGAACATGCTGAGGAGACTCAAATACCGGATTGGAACGACAGCTTTACTATTTGGTCAGGGCAGGAAGAGGTTGGCTCTGAGGACGAGGGGAGTGAGAACACACAGGGTGATGATGAGGTTGGAGATCCCACTTACTGTCAACCCAAAGTCAGCCAGTTGATGAGGTCAGCATAGGAGGTGGTGGAGGAGGATGCTACTGACGATGAGGTTAGGTTGCGCCTTCATGGATAGAGACGGAGTACTGGAAGCACGTCAACAACTGCATCCTCAGCCACAACTCTGCCTCTGAGCAGAAATCATGGTGGCTCTGCAGGTCACATGGGCTCTAGGGCTTGACTAGCCTGGGCCTTTTTTGACATCGCAAAGGATCACCCATCTCATGTCATCTGTAAGATTTGTCACCAATCTCTAAGTAGAGGGCGAAGCCATAAAACTCACTAGTTTGAGTATTTCATCCATGAACCGTCACATGGATATGAAGCATAAGTCGCAGTGGGAAGCTCACTGTGCTACAATGCGGCCTAGCGGGGTGGGCCAACCACTGTCTGCCCCATCAAGTGCATCCATGTGCTCTTCATTCTGCAGTCACACATGCTTTTGGACGCAGACTTTCCACCTCTTTACCCGCAACAGGCAGTGTGATTGGCAGGTCGTCAGTTGTTTTGGAAGTGGAAAGAGCTGCTGGTGTTGAGCTCCATCGAGAGCACCACCTTTGGATGAAGGCAACATTATATCTCCACCTGCAACTTCCTCACAGATTGCCTGGGCTAGCTGCAGTTAAAAATTGGCAACTGGAGACAGGTGGTGTATCTTACTTTACAAGAGTGCTACACCGCTGACTATCAGACACTGATACTATGACCAAGGGATTGCCTGGGCTAGCTGCAGTTAAAAATTGGCAACTAGAGACAGGTAGTGTATTACTTTACAGCGGGGCTACAACACTGACTACCAGACACTGATACTATGCCCAAGGGATTGCCTGGGGTAGCTGCAGTAAAACATTGGCAACTGGAGATAGGTGGTGTATCTTACTTTACAAGAGTGCTATACCGCTGTCTATCAGACACTGATACTATGCTCAGGGGATTGCCTGGGGTAGCTGCAGTTAAAAATTGACTACTGGATAGACAGGCGGTGTAGCTTTCTACACAGCAGTGCTACACTACCTGCCGAAAAGGATTGCCTGAGCTAGATTTAGCCAGATGCTGTGAAAAACACTTGCACAGCACTGTCACAGACCTGCCTGGCAAAAATTGCTAGGAATTGCTCTAACCTAGCCCTGAAAAGGGCTGAAATTACAACTAGTCCCTACGCACTAAACCTATCTCTCTATGAAACTTTATAGCGCCCACAGCAACAGTAGCAGTGAGTGACACACAACTGCAGCACTGAGGTAATGGCGGCGATGGAGAAAATGTCCAGGTCTTATAGGGCAAGGACATCTGACATGTGTGACGACATGGACTCTCATTGGTTAAAAATTCTTAACATTCAGCCAGACGGGATGATAGATTGTTTATAGACGGGGGATAAGTCCCTCATTGTTTTTACAAGACTCTTTTGGACTCTTGTAATTGTGTTGGCCACTGAAAGCCAGACATATTGTTTCTCCAGACTTTTCCAGTAATCATTGTATTGTATTTGTGTATTGCTAATGTAATTACCTTAATAGCCATTGTCTAGTCGGTGACTCCCAGACTACATGTATACCCTCAGTCTTTCTGTAGACATCATTTGGATGAACATTGTCCATGCAGCTTGAGATTCATCCAATGGCAGAGGCGCTCTTGTCCAACCAATCGATGAGGACTGGGTGTATCTAAGTGGAAGGCTGTGGCTACAAAAGGGACTTCTTTAAGCCACCAGGTTGTTGATGGATGCTGATGGATCCAGTCTAAGCTCGTCGGAGCTGACTAGAGGATCAGGATACCTTATGGCTTCAATCTAGGGACTCCGGTTCCGGTTGGAGACCATATCCACAGTGTAGGGATTTCGACTCCTGCTGCCAGGATTGTATCATCATACCAGGACTACCTAAGGAGGACACTCAGGTTGGGACAATTCAGTCACCTGTTACAGACTTTGCAGACCTCAGCCAGCTTCCTAAATCTGGCATTATTCCTTTCTCGGTGGGTGCCCGCCAAAAGCGGGGTGCTGCTGGATTGGAGTAAATAGCCCTGGAACCTCTGAGGCATGGACATTCTGAATCCCTGGTGAGCCAGCGGAAGGGTGAGACTCTGTTGCCTGTTATTTGTGTGTTTTGCTGGTTATGTGTTATGTGCCGTTAATTGTTTGGGGATCCAATAAAGTCTAATTATTGTGGTTCCCTCACCCTGTGTTGTCTGAGTAGTGTTACGCCCACGGTTAAGGAGGCCGGCGTTCAGTTGGGATGAGCCCTGAGCCACGCTGTCTTCCTAAAGGCGGCGGGTTTTAGTGGACGAGAGCACCCACTGAGCCCCGTTTCTCCACAACATGCACAGCCAATGACACATGCCCTTGCTTGTGTGCAAAAAATGCACTTTGCTGTGTGTGTGTGTGTGAGATTGGCTGACAGCCTGGCCCACCCCACTAGATATTAGGCTGGGGCCACATAGGGATCTACTGCGATCCCCTTGCATGACACTGGGCTCACGCTGCTAGTACACCAGAGCCGAGTGTCATGCGAGTGTCCCTGCGACTGAGGTCCGTTCATGCAAGCAGACCTCAGCTGCGGGGAGCGGGCCAGCTCTGAGGAGGGGCGGGTCATCACGAAGGAGGGGAGGGAGGGATTTCTCTCCCTCTCTCCTCCGTTGCTGGCTATTGCCAATCTCGCCCTGTACTCGCGGTATACCAGTGTACTGCGAGTGCAGTGCGATTTTTCTCTCGACCCATTGACTTGAATGGGTGCGAGAGAAACAATGATCGCATTACACTTACTGTGAAAAAACAGCTACACTTTTGGTGATCAAACCGCTATCGAATATAACCTCCAACTGTTGAACTTGAAGCTAAATGTTCGCGTTTGGCGAACGACTCGAACATCGCCTAAAACAGGTCGAATTTGAGATTGGTGAACAGTTCGATTCGAACACCGCTCATCTCTAGTTATCAGGTCAAAATCACCAGAGTATGTGAACTTTTGATCAGGGTCATTTGGATGTTTTTGGTAGTCCTTATGATTTGAAAAGAGAAAACACAGTAGATTGACAATAAATGGCTTCACCCAACCACTAACCATGAGTGGAAAAAAAGATTTTGTTATCATTCAAATTATCTGAAAAAAGGCCAAAAAAAGCAAAACATTTGCCGGGGTATGTAAATTTTTGAGCACAACTGTATGTATAGTTTTTTAATAAAAAAATTCTAAAATTTGTAACAAAAAACCCCCCAACATTTTCATTTTTTAGGTCTATGTGAGCTTACGCTTTTACTTTTACCATTTCGGGGCAGATATAACATTTTGATCGTCTTTTATTGCATTTTTTGCATTGTTGTGGCTGCCAAAAAAATGTAATTCTGAAATTTAGATTTTTTTTTCTCATTACGTAGTTTACGAGTTGCATTAATTTTCATTATATTTTGATAGATTTGGATAGATTGGATAGATTGGACTTTCATGAATGCAGCTATGCCAAATATGTTTAATTGAATTTTTTTTAGTTTTTTTTTGCTATTATTAGTTTAGGTCTGCTGTAGACTGTGGTGGCCCCCAAGAAAGTGGGGGCCCTATGCAATTGACAAGTTTGTGCCCCAACACCAGCCCTGATTGTCCATTTTTAATGGTCTATGTACATGAGCTAACCACTGTAAGTGACTGCCCATCGGCTATATACAAGTGGATCTGTGGTTGCTTAGTCTCCTGAATAGGAAGGCAGATCAACATCTTTGCAGACAGAATGACTTTTAAAGTGATTGTTCTGTGCCCATGATATATCACAGTAATGTCACCACATTGCCTCTATGGGGAGATAAGGTATGCACACCAGTGACTATGTAAGGGGAATACATGAAATAGCAGAAACTGCTGTGTGAATACTGACTTGAAAAATCCAATAGCTATATGCAAGAGTGAAAATGTGAAAAATGGAATCTGCATTACTGCCATGAACATATGAATCAAGAGAAATTTAGCTACTGAATTGATCAATGCAATAGAGCCCCAACACTACGCCAAAGTATTTCTCTACGTTGGGGACCCTAGCTTGTGTGTGTCCTCTCATGCAGTTAAAAAACTTACCATGTATGGGAAGCTGAGACCCAGGCTATTTATGCGTATGATATGGATTGGCAATAGGTGTGGTTGGGGAGGGTTCACAAACGAAAAACTACTAACAACGTAGAGAAATACTTTGGCGTAGTGTTGGGGCTCTATTGCATTGATCAATTCAGTAGCTAAATTTCTCTTGATTCATATGTTCATGGCAGTAATGCAGATTCCATTTTTCACATTTTCACTCTTGCATATAGCTATTGGATTTTTCAAGTCAGTATTCACACAGCAGTTTCTGCTATTTCATGTATTCCCCTTACATAGTCACTGGTGTGCATACCTTATCTCCCCATAGTGATGTTTTTTTAGGTTTTTGCACCCAGTTCGGACTTAGAATGGTGTTCCAAACGTTATTCCTTATTTGTTAGTAGTTTTTCGTTTGTGAACCCTCCCCAACCATACCTATTGCCAATCCATATCATACGCATAAATAGCCTGGGTCTCAGCTTCCCATACATGGTAAGTTTTTTAACTGCATGAGAGGACACACACAAGCTAGGGACCCCAACGTAGAGAAATACTTTGGCGTAGTGTTGGGGCTCTATTGCATTGATCAATTCAGTAGCTAAATTTCTCTTGATTCATATGTTCATGGCAGTAATGCAGGTTCCATTTTTCACATATTCACTCTTGCATATAGCTATTGGATTTTTCAAGTCAGTATTCACACAGCAGTTTCTGCTATTTCATGTATTCCCCTTACATAGTCACTGGTGTGCATACCTTATCTCCCCATAGTGATGTTTTTTAGGTTTTTGCACCCAGTTCGGACTTAGAATGGTGTTCCAATCGTTATTCTTTACCACATTGCCTCTGTCTTTAAACGGTACATGTGCTGATGATAATGATGATTTTTAAGTTGGCTTAAAAATTGTTGCATCCAGCAATAAAACATTTTACTAATTTGTTGGATGGTTGGTGACCTGTTTAAATGGACCAAATTTCAGGAACAAGCATTCTTATGAACACTTGTTCCGTGATTATTGTCTCATCTGAATTGACATTTAATCAGAAGAAAGTGCTAGAACTCCCTGGGTTGTTGTACTATTTTATATCAGATTAATATCAGATTAAACAAATCATTAACACACATGATTTCAACATGATTTCATTACTCTAGTCAGGCCTCCGTGCCTCTTGCTCATTCAATCAGGGTGTTCCGTCCCTATTGTCAGACCTCTGTGCCTACCACTCACTTAGTTGAGGGGTTCTGTCCCTTTAGTCAGGACTTTGTGCCTACCTTCACTCAATTGGGCATTCAGGCTCTTTTGTCAGTGCTCTATGCCTATCACTCAATCAATTGGGGGGTTCTGTCCCTTTAGTCAGGACTTTGTGCTTCCCACTCACTCAATTGAGGTTCTATCCCTTTTGTAAGGGCTCTGTGTCTACCGCTTATTCAATTGGGGGGTTCTGTCCCTTTAGTCAGGGCTCTGTACCTACTGCTCATTTCGTTCCTTTTTCCGTTCCGTTCTTTTTATCAGGGCTCTATGCCTACCGCTCACTCAATTTGGGGTCTTGTCTTTTTTGTCAGGGCTCTGTACCTACCAGTCACTAAATTAGGGATTCCATCCCTTTTTTCAGGGCTGTGTGCCCCCAGCTCACTCAATTGTGGGTTCTGTCCCTTTTGTCAGGGTTCTCTGCCTACCGCTCATTCAATTGGAGAGTTTTGTTCCTTTACTCTGGGCTGTGGCCACTCACACATTCGTGGGCTTCTGTTATTTTTTCCAAGACAACCACCATTTCTTACTCTTCAGGAAATTCCTGCAACCCGGAGCAGTTCCACTAGGGATAATTGTTCTGCATTTCCTTACACGTGCTTTGGAGGTTTGGCTGTAAGGTCTTATTCCACATGCGACTTGCTTTAAGTCTCAGGGAAGACTGACTTTCTGTCCTCTCCTTTATGGTTTATACTGTATATTTTCTAGCTGCACAACAACTGATCCCATGTCCCACTTGTTCACCCAGCTTCTCTTTTCCTCCGCTCTATCAATCCTGCTGATTTTGCTTCCTATCTCATTTGCTTTTGGTCACCAGATTGCACCATTAATCTGCAAATGCTTGATAGTAACTTTCCATTGTCTGAGTCATCTCATTTTCTTACATGCTTTGATATCAAATCATCTGTTACACATCTGTATATTGGGTACAAGTTTTCAAGAAGAAAAGGATAGAAACGCGCATTGGGGACGAGGAGGTACTGTAAAAGTGATGCTATATTATTAAAGAAAATAATTAACATATTATTTGGCGTTAGTAATATACCGGCGTTATATAGACAATGAGGTACTCACCTCTCTAATATACAGTGCCTACAAGTAGTCTTCAACCCCCTGCAGATTTAGCAGGTTTGATAAGATGCAAATAAGTTAGAGATGTGGGAAGGAGAGGGAGAGGGAGTGATCCAGCACAATTCCTCCTTGGTTTAAAACATTTAGGATCTTTATTGAAACTTCTTTAAAAACATGGTGAAGACCGAAAATAAACTTGCATAGTAAAGGCGCAATTCATGAGGGCTTTACGCGTTTCGGACTGAAAATAAAACCAACTAGTCCTTAGTCATGACTTATGACTAAGGACTAGTTGGTTTTATTTTCAGTCCGAAACGCGTAAAGCCCTCATGAATTGCGCCTTTACTATGCAAGTTTATTTTCGGTCTTCACCATGTTTTTAAAGAAGTTTCAATAAAGATCCTAAATGTTTTAAACCAAGGAGGAATTGTGCTGGATCACTCCCTCTCCCTCTCCTTCCCACATCTCTGCTACCAGTCAGGATAGACCGTGGGATCCTGGCACCCGCAAGGCTGAGCAGTCCGGGCAGCAGGTGAGCTGAAGACTTTTTTCGCAAATAAGTTAGAGCCTGCAAACTTCAAACAAGAGCAGGATTTATTAACAGATGCATAAATCTTACAAACCAACAAGTTATGTTGCTCAGTTAAATTTTAATAAATTTTCAACATAAAAGTGTGGGTCAATTATTATTCAACCCCTAGGTTTAATATTTTGTGGAATAACCCTTGTTTGCAATTACAGCTAATAATCGTCTTTTATAAGACCTGATCAGGCCGGCACAGGTCTCTGGAGTTATCTTGGCCCACTCCTCCATGCAGATCTTCTCCAAGTTATCTAGGTTCTTTGGGTGTCTCATGTGGACTTTAATCTTGAGCTCCTTCACCAAGTTTTCAATTGGGTTAAGGTCAGGAGACTGACTAGGCCACTGCAACACCTTGATTTTTTCCCTCTTGAACCAGGCCTTGGTTTTCTTGGCTGTGTGCTTTGGGTCATTGTCTTGTTGGAAGATGAAATGACGACCCATCTTAAGATCCTTGATGGAGGAGCGGAGGTTCTTGGCCAAAATCTCCAGGTAGGCCGTGCTATCCATCACCCCATGGATGCGGACCAGATGGCCAGGCCCCTTGGCTGAGAAACAGCCCCACAGCATGATGCTGCCACCACCATGCTTGACTGTAGGGATGGTATTCTTGGGGTCCTATGCAGTGCCATCCAGTCTCCAAACATCACGTGTGTGGTTGGCACCAAAGATCTCGATCTTGGTCTCATCAGACCAGAGAACCTTGAACCAGTCTGTCTCAGAGTCCTCCAAGTGATCAGGAGCAAATTGTAGACGAGCCTTGACATGATGCTTTGAATAAAGGTACCTTACGGGCTCGTCTGGAACGGAGACCATTGCGGTGGAGTACGTTACTTATGGTATTGACTGAAACCAATGTCCCCACTACCATGAGATCTTCTCGGAGCTCCTTCCTTGTTGTCCTTGGGTTAGCCTTGACTCTTCGGACAAGCCTGGCCTCAGCACAGGTGGAAACATTCAAAGGCTGTCCAGGCCGTGGAAGGCTAACAGTAGTTCCATAAGCCTTCCACTTCCGGATGATGCTCCCAACAGTGGAGACAGGTAGGCCCAACTCCTTGGAAAGGGTTTTGTACCCCTTGCCAGCCTTGTGACCCTCCACAATCTTGTCTCTGATGGCCTTGGAATGCTCCTTTGTCTTTCCCATGTTGACCAAGTATGAGTGCTGTTCACAAGTTTGGGGAGGGTCTTAATTAATCAGAAAAGGCTGGAAAAAGAGATAATTAATCCAAACATGTGAAGCTCATTGTTCTTTGTGCCTGAAATACTTCTTAATACTTTAGGGGAACCAAACAGAATTCTGGTGGTTTGAGGGGTTGAATAATAAATGACCCTCTGAATAAACTTTTCACAATTTAAAAAAAAAAAAGAAATAACATTCTTTTTTGCTGCAGTGCATTTCACACTTCCAGGCTGATCTACAGTCCAAATGTCACAATGCCAAGTTAATTCCGAATGTGTAAACCTGCTAAATCTGCAGGGGGTTTAATACTACTTGTAGGCACTGTAGTTGTATTATTCAGCACTTTTTTTTCTAATTTGCACTCTACAAGTGCATTATTTAGTATTTTATAGAAAAATGTTGGCTATTTTTGTACACTAAAAATTTAGCTGCTTTATTCCGATTTGAATTGCCATACTGCTGCTATATTCATGTCTGTTGTCATACGGACATAATTATTACACCAACTCAAAAACGTGTTTCTTGTTTCAGACAATGATTACTTAAAAAGCTTTTTTCTGATTTAAGGGTCTTCCTGATATATAAGACATCTTGCTTATTTTATTGTATTCAATAATGTTAATTTATTCTAATAAAAAAATAATTTTAATAAATTATCGGTGTGTGGTTGCACCTATGTAATTATGGTTTTCACCCCCATTTTAGCTAATTTTCTAGGATAAGTTCTGGGTGTCTTGGAGTAAAGATAGCCATACAAAGACTTGGATGTCTGGAGGGAGGTTCAAAAGAATATTGGTGTGGCCCAATTTTGCCAGAAACGGAAGGCCGATAGGAAACATTGTAAAGGTCCTGTCTTCAAGGTGGGGTATAAAGTTTTGTTATCTTCTAGGAATATTAAACTGAAGATGCCCTCGATGAAGTTGGGTCCTAAATTCATTGGTCCAAATGAGGTTTTGGAGGTAACTAACCTGGTGGCCTTTATATTGAAATTACTTCAGTCCTTTCGTATCTCTAAGATGCTTCACAGGTCTCTGTTGAAAGAATTTGTTCCCTCAGCTTTGTCTCCCTAGTCCCCACCTCCTCCTTTTTCCATTGATGGAGGTTTAGAGTACAAGGTGCAGAGGATTGTTCACTCTCTAAGGGTCTGGACCCGAAGAGAGATCTATATCCGTACGGGGTATTCAGTAGAAGTTGTGTACAAAGGAAGCACCTAGTGGTAGCTACAGGTATCTGCAATTTTTCAAAGTATGTGAATAGAGGAAAAGGGGAATCATACTATACTAAGGAAACAAAGAACTGTAACCTTTTCATGAATTTTAGGAAAGTTCTCTAAATCACTAACAATGCAAATTTTAAGTAATCAGGTTCCAGTGGTAAGTACACTTTAAATATGTTTGTTTCTATATAAATATATAATGTCACTGGATACAATTATCAGAAACTCATTTTGTATCCTAATTTTTTGCATTCATTAGAATATCAAATCAATCCCCAAGAATTGCATTACTGACTAGTTGCCTAGAGCACTTCATTAAACTCATGAATTTTTTGTATAAATAAGAGTATACTAATAATCACTGGCAAGAAAGTAATGAAACCCAACAGATCATCTCCTGGAGGAAAATAAAATGATGCAAAAAGAAAAAAAAAATTACACAAAGTTCTAGGGCTTTAATGCAAAAATTCTAAGCTGGAAACTACAGTTTGGAAATGTTCTTTATGGCTGTAACTCAAGGGAAAAAAAGAGTAAAGAAAAACACACATAGACTCCAATAAATGAAATCTCTGGAGCATCAAATATGAATGTGATTCTAGTTACATGGCAAAGTAGAAGAGCTCGAGTTAGTCTACAATAACATAATAAATGGCTAAAAGCTTTTACGACTGAGAGACTCCTCTACTTATTAAAATAAATGTCATAAATTGTTTTGGCTTTCCAAGACTGTGGATGAACATTAGTCAAAATATATCTTCCTCTAGAATTATGCCCATTTTAACTACCGAGAACACGCTTTCTAGCAAATTAGAGATAATAATACTTCATCCACTTAGGTTATGCAGAATCCTATTCAATAAACTCAGATAAAGGCATAATGTGGTACGGTACTTGTATTTTCAGAGTGTTCTTTCCAAATATACTATGTAATTTAAGGTTTTATTTCTCTATAAAGCTAGAAAGAACTTAAAAGTTTCAAAGAAGGTGTAAGTTAGAAAACTTTAAAAGTAACATCTTGTGTAGAATATTAGGGGCCCTTTGCACACTACGACATCGCAAGCCGATACTGCGATGCCGAGTGCGATAGTCCCCGCCCCCGTCGCAGCTGCGATATCTTGTGATAGCTGCCGTAGCGAATATTATCGCTACGGCAGCTTCACATGCACTTACCTGCCCTGCAACATCGCTCTAGCCGGCGACCTGCCTCCTTCCTAAGGGGGCGGGCCGTGTGGCATCACAGCGACGTCATACGGCAGGCGGCCAATAGAAGCGGAGGGGCGGAGATGAGTGGGACGTAAACATCCCGCCCACCTCTTTCCTTCCGCATTGCAGACAGGACACAGGTAGGAGATGTTCCTCGCTCCTGCGACTTCATACACTGCGATGTGTGCTGCCACAGGAACGAGGAACAACATCGTACCATAGCTGCAGCCAAAATAATGAAAATGACCGACACTACACCGATCATACGATACCGACACTTTTGCGTTAGTTAAATCGATTTACACACTACGATGTCAAGAGCGACGCCGGCCTTTCTTCACTTTCGATTTGACCCCACCTACATTGCACCTGCGATGTCATAGTGTGCAAAGGCCCCCTTAGAAATGCTTCAAATAATCAATCACAATGATCTCAGACTAGCAGATATTCCATGTAGAAATCATAATAGGATCAATGTTTATATAATGGGTTCTTACTAGTTATGGGTGAACTCGCAGATACCCAGGATTGGCGGCTCCAACCGGGTTTAAAAAAAAAAAAACAGTTCCAATCCAGAATTGATCCTGTATACATGGCCAAATGTCAGTCCTCATATAAGGTTATGGAGACCAGAATCCGGTACTTTAAAATGGCGGTAAAAGGGATAGGCGTATTGTTGCAGGAGCGATATACTTATTGAGTCTCCTGTGTGGCTGTAACACTACTTCTGGGGCCACTCATTAACCTCATATGTATGCACTGCTGCCAACACCTACCGGCAGTCCCGGCATTTCTAACTGGTTGCAGTTAGACGCGCCCCCACACTGTGTGATTGCTTTCAATCAGAGGTGCTGTCTACTTGTCTATATTGGTGTAAATATAAATAAATAATAAAATTGGCATATGGTCCTCCCATATTATCATACTCAGTGTAGATAAAGCATTTTTGATTTTCTTGGCCAGATGTAGAATTTTGCATTTCTACCTATTAACTACCATTATGTTAGTCGCTGTCCATTGTTCCAACTTATCGATATCTTTCTGATTTCTTTCTGTTTTCTCTAGTGTTAGCTATTAGTGATGAGCGAGTACTAAAAAGCTCGGGTGCTCGAGGCTCGGGCCGAGCATCCCAAGATACTCGTGCACTCGGCCCGAGCACCGAGCCCAATGTTATCCTATGGGAGACCCGAGTATTTTTGTGAAATGACCCCCGGCAGCATGTAGAAACCCTAAAAATGGCACAAAAGTCTCAGAAGAGTGCTCAAATGACATGGCAACAGCATGGGGAAGACCCCTTGAAGCATTTATCACTCAAAAGTCACAGCTGTGAACAATTTGGTCCGCGTTTTACGCCATTTTTACGGACTCACCAGAAAACCTTCAAAAATGACACCAAAATGAATTTTCATGGCGGAAATGTTAAGGGCACATACCCAATAGTGAGATAGAGCTAATGTATGTTACTTTTTGAGATTAATACATGAAAGATTTTACGTAAAACATTGTGTGGCACTCCGATGTCCCTGAGAAGAGACGTACATAAAGGCCTCTGAGTCTAATGTGCCCATTTTGAGGAAGTGAGTCTTTGTAGTATTTTCCTTTGCCAGGGCAGTCCAATATTGTGAGGTTCACCAATGCCCCTGCATACAGACGTGCATGAGGGCCTGTAAACCTGAAGTGCCTATTGTAAGGAAGTGGGTCTATTGTAGTATAGCCCTTTGGCAGGGCATCCAAAAATTGGGAGGCTCCACGTTGTCCCTGGATAGAGACGTGCATGAGGGCCTGTAAACCTGAAGTGCCTATTGTAAGGAAGTGGGTCTATTGTAGTATAGCCCTTTGGCAGGGCAGCCAAAAATTGGGAGGCTCCACGTTGTCCCTGGATAGAGACGTGCATGAGGGCCTGTAAACCTGAAGTGCCTATTGTAAGGAAGTGGGTCTATTGTAGTATAGCCCTTTGGCAGGGCATCAAAAAATTGGGAGGCTCCACGTTGTCCCTGGATAGAGACGTGCATGAGGGCCTGTAAACCTGAAGTGCCTATTGTAAGGAAGTGGGTCTATTGTAGTATAGCCCTTTGGCAGGGCAGCCAAAAATTGGGAGGCTCCACGTTGTCCCTGGATAGAGACCTGTTAGGTTCTTAGTGCCTCCGTGCTTGCATTTAAAAACCGCACGTGTGTGCCTGTTGGTGGCAGCTTTCCGCTGCACTTGTGTGCGTTTTGCAAAAACTTGGATATAACGCACAAGTCTAGTGAATACACATCAGCACAGCATTGCAAAATGCGCAAGGGCGTTGTCAACGAACAAGGAAGTGGACGTGATGGTGGTGCAGGCAGAGACCGAGGTCGTGTGCAAGCTCTAATTTCGCCACAACAAAGGGCCACATCTACTCGCTCGCACGTCCTGTCCCAAATTCTTGGAGACCGCAGCAGTACACCGCTCTTGAACCAAGACCAGTGTCAACAGGTTGTTAGTTGGATAGCGGATAATGCTTTCAGTCAGATTGGCACCACCACAAACACTCTGTCTTCCACACGGTCAAGTGTCAGTAGCCGTGATACTGCACCGCACATTTCAGAACCTGATCCTCCTTCCTACCACCAGGCCGAGTACACGTCCACGGACATTACTGATCCCACACTTGGACACTCGGAAGAGCTGTTCGTTCACGTTTCCATTCACACATTCTGGCCTCTCGCCAGCTCCTGTTGAAGTGGGCCATGACGAGATTGTATGTACAGATGCCCAAATATTTGAGCAGCCACGTTCTCACGAAGTTGGCAACGTGTCTCAACAAGGGGTGGACCATGATGAGACACAATTGTCAGGAAGTCAGGAAGAGCAGGGTGCGGAAGAGGAAGATGACGTGGTGGATGATCCAGTAACTGACCCAACCTGGCAGGAGGATATGCAGAGCGAGGACAGCAGTGCACAGGGGGAGGGAGGCGTAGCATCCCAACAGGCAGTAAGAAGCAGGGTGGTGGCCCCAGGCAGACGTCAGGCAACTGTTCCCCGGAACAACACGACACAAGGTGCCTGTACAAATGTTAGGTCTTCCCACTGCTCGGGTCCGGCTGCCGCTGATCTACGGCTGCTGCTGCTCGGTGGCTCGAGCGATGGCCGGATCCTGGGGACTCGAGCGGCGCTCATCGCCCGTGAGTGAAAAGGGGTCGTTTGGGTTTTGGGGATATTGTCCGTGACGCCACCCACGGTTGTGGTGATTGTGAGGACACCACCGCTGCTCTGGACGGGGATCCCGGGAGCCTGTGACAGGGAGCAGCTTTGTTGTTATTTCTCCCCTCCGTGGGTAGGGGGGTTGGTTGTCCCGGGGCCCGGTGATGGGGTAGAGATGGATGACAGGCGGGTTGCGGGGCCTGATGAGGTGCAGGGTCGCAGGGGCAGTGCTGTGCCGCATGGCACGGAAGTACTCACTCAGCCCAATGATGATGACACAGTTCACGGTAAAACAAGTGGCTGGATGGACGGGTCCCTCGGACGGCTGCGGTTGTTCCTCCCTGCAGGTTAGTGATGACTGTCTCTCCCTGCACCTAAGTTCAGTGTTGGTAGTGATGGTTTCCCACCGGTAACCCGCTCCCCGACCTGGATATGGGCCGGAGGAGCACCTTTTGCCCACAGGCGCTGGCCCTGGCAGACGGTTGCCCTTGGCGGTGGCGGTGTCTCCCCTTCACGGTTGGACGGTTGCCTTCTATCGGGACTTGGCTGTTTGGAAACCCTGAGGTCCCCTTCACTAACGGATTTGGCAAATTCACGGCGACACCAAGCCTTGCCGGGATCCGAAAGGCCCCTGCCAATGGTGCTGGCTTCTCTTTGTATACCGGTCCGGTACGGCCGGGTCACCACCCGTCCACGGTCCTTACGGCAGACTCCAATCGGCCTCCACTGCAGACGGTCACCACATCCTGCCAACCTTGCTGTCCTGTCCGGGCCACACACCCGGACCAACTTCAGTCTCTTTGCTGTCACTTTTCTCCTCTCTACTACTTTCCTCCTTCCACTTCCTTAGCTTAACTCTCACTGCCTGTGTTTTCCCTCCTCCTTGGTGGGTGGAGACCAACCACCTGGCTCCACCCCCTGGTGTGGACAACAGCCCCTGGGGAAGGCAACAAGGATTTTGTGTTTTGACTATGATATGCCTGCAGGGAGTGTGGGGTGTGTAAGTGTTGTGCTCTGTGGCCCCTGGCTTGTCCAGGGCGACACAGAAGCACTGCAGCACTGCCTCGGCGAAGCGGCAACAGGCTGTGCTGAAGCTAATCTGCATAGGTGACAAACCCCACAATGCAGAAGAGGTGTGGACAGCTCTGAAACAGCAGGCAGATCACTGGCTCACACCTCTGAACCTAAAGCCAGGAAAGGTTGTGTGTGACAATGGCCGGAACCTGGTGGCGGCTTTGAGGCGAGGCCAGCTGACACATGTTCCAATGTGGCCCATTTGCTCAACTTCGTGGTTCAGCGGTTTCTAAAGTCATACCCAGAGCTGTCTGATCTGCTGGTAAACGTTCGCCGCCTATCTGCACATTTTCGAAAGTCACCTACTGCTTCAGCCGGCCTTGCCGGCTTTCAGCGCCATTTGCATCTTCCGGCTCACAGACTGGTGTGTGATGTCCCCACGCGTTGGAATTCAACTCTGCACATGTTGGTCAGGATATGTGAGCAGAAGAGGGCAGTTGTTGAGTACCTGCATCACCTAAGCAGTCGGGAAATGGGTCAAACTCCACACATAACACCTGAGGAGTGGAGATGGATGTCCGACCTATGTACCATCCGCCAAAACTTTGAGGACTCCACCAAGATGGTGAGCGGCGATGACGACATTATTAGCATCACCATACCGCTTCTCTGCCTTCTAAAATGGTCTCTGCTCAAAAAACAACCATGATGCATTGCAGGCGGAGCGCGATGAGTTTGAGCAAGAAACAGTAGTGGGTGTGGGTGATAACACACAGCCCAGCCTCGTCTCATCACAACGTGTAGTGGAGGACTATGACGAGGAGGAGGATGAAGACATGGAGCAACTCTCTGGCCAAATTGAGGATATGACATGCAGTCATATCCTCGGTTCAGCGTGGCTGGCCAGAGGACAGGGTAGATGATGAGGAGGAGGAGGAGGAGGAGGAGGAGGACAGCATGTTCAGTCATCGTGTTAGTCAGGATACTGAAGTGATGGCTGTTAAGAGTCTGGCACACAGAATTCTTTCAGAATGGGCATTACAACGACAGGAGACCCGCTCCTTTGCAATGGGAACAATGTTTTGAGGCCCTCATGCACATCTCTATCCAGGGACAATATGGAGCCTGACGCTGCCACCGACAGGCACACACGTGCGGTTTTTAAATGCAAGCACGGACGCAATAAGAACCTAACAGGTTTTTAGGAGCGACAATTACTGAGAAGTCTGACACTATCAGACACTGCTGACTGACGTGTATTATTCACTAGACTTGTGCGTTATATAATAGTTTGTGCAAAACGTGCACCTGTACGCTGCCACCGACAAGCACACACGTGCGGTTTTTAAATGCAAGCACGGACGCAATAAGAACCTAACAGGTTTTTAGGAGCGACAATTACTGAGAAGTCTGACACTATCAGACACTGCTGACTGACGTGTATTATACACTACACTTGTGCGTTATATAATAGTTTGTGAAAAACGCACACAAGTGCACCTGTACGCTGCCACCGACAGGCACACACGTGTGGTTTTTAAATGCAAGCACTGACGCAATAAGAACCTAACAGGTTTTTAGGAGCGACAATTACTGAGAAGTCTGACACTATCAGACACTGCTGACTGACGTGTATTATTCACTAGACTTGTGCGTTATATAATAGTTTGTGCAAAACGTGCACTTGTACGCTGCCACCGACAGGCACACACGTGCGGTTTTTAAATGCAAGCACGGACGCACTAAGAACCTAACAGGTTTTTAGGAGCGACAATTACTGAGAAGTCTGACACTATCTGACACTGCTGACTGACGTGTATTATTCACTAGACTTGTGCGTTATATAATAGTTTGTGCAAAACGTGCACCTGTACGCTGCCACCGACAGGCACACACGTGCGGTTTTTAAATGCAAGCACGGACGCAATAAGAACCTAACAGGTTTTTAGGAGCGACAATTACTGAGAAGTCTGACACTATCTAGACTGTTTTAGACTGTGTACACCAGCCCCAGATATGATGAAGGCTGGTATACGGTCACCACTAGGAATGGCTATATACCCTGCCTGCCTGCCTGCCTGTATACTGCTACAATAGTCCTGACAAGGACTCTTCTGGTCACTAGCCTGTATTCCGACCTGGCTATACCCTGCCTGTATATAGCAACAATAGTCCTGAGAAGGACTCTGCTACTGTACTCCGACCTGGCTATACCCTGCCTGCCTGTATACAAGTATAATAGTCCTGAGAAGGACTTCTGGTCACACTGTTTGCAGCCCTGCTCCGGAACTAACTATAAAGGGCCGCAAACCTTTCCCTGAAGCAGCAACCCTCTCCCTGCACTGACTGTCTGGATGGCTGTGAGCAGAGCACAGCGCGCCGGCCGGTATAAAGGCTCGGTCACGCTGTGCAGGCCGGCCAATCACTGCAATTCCACAACTAACAGGGCTGTGGCATTGCAGTGGTCTGCCAGCCAATCCCTGCATGAGGGCTGGCTCTCAAAAGAGCGCCAACATGCAGGGATGAAGACCACGAGTACAGCACGAGTATCGCGAGATTACTCGGTCCCCGCCGAGTAGCCCGAGTACAGTGATACTCGTGCGAGTACCGAGTAGTAACAAGCATACTCGCTCATCACTATTAGCTATCCCTACTAGCTTTGCATTATCTGCAAATTTGATTAATTTATCTACAGTTCTCTTATCTAGATCTTTTATAAAAATGTTAAAAAACATTGGGGCCAAGAGATAGCCTTGTGGTACCCCACTTGAAAGACTCTTCCAATTGAATGTGCAACCATTTATAAACACTCTGATTACAATCGCTGAGCCATTTATGAATTCACCTAACCGTAGCCTTGTGAATCTCATACTTGGTTATTTTTTCAATAAGGATTTATAATTATGTCTTCATTCTCTAATTATGTCTCGTATCTTATAATAATGCTCCTATAATGTAACAATGTCTCCCCTATCCTAGCCCCTTCTTGTAATAATGTTTTCTGTGCTGAGAGCAATCTAGTAATAATGTCCTTCAACTAGTAATAATTCTCCCATCTAGGACCCCATCCTGTAATAACGTACCACATCTAGTAATAGTGTCCTCCATCCTAGCCATTTCTTGTAATAATGACCTCCGTACTGAGACCCATGCAGTAATATTGTCCCTCGTCCAGTAATAATTCCCCCCATCTAGACCCACATCTAGCAATAGTGTCCTTCATCTGAGCCCCTTCCTGCAGTTATATTCCCATCCTATAATAAAGTCCTGAAACCTGTCATTAAGTCCCTCATCCTGGTCTCCATTCTATAATAATGTACATGTCCTGACCCTCATCCTGTAATAATGTTCTCCATCCTATAATAATAATGTCTCCCATTCTCTTCTCTCAAAATATTTTCACCTGACCTTGCTCTCACAGAGAGTAGCAACCTCTTCATTCTCTATTTTTGGAGCAGCTGGCAGCCTCAGATTGGCCGTCAGCCTATGTAGCACTTGCGGTACAGGGAGCCAATGGTTCTCCGCACCACAATACACTTCAGCTTAATGTGTGTTTGAGAACATGCATCAAGCTGATAACAGCTCTTGCATCAGCTGTCCCCCTGGCCCCACATGCAATGTTGCAGTCATCTCCTCTGCAACTATGCTCGTTATGCCACTGCTGTCACCTTAAAGCAACTGCTTTCTGTTTATTATACAAGGCGTATCTATCTATGAGAAAAAGAGGGCACCAACTTCACCCCTGGGGTCACCCCTGGCACATAATAAACGTTGCAGAAAAGGAGAAGAAAGAATTGCCAATACTGCGGGATCACAGACCAAAAATTAAAGTGTATAAACAATTTTATTAATGGAATATACACACTAAAAGGGAAAAAAAATCACACAATACCGTACAGGTGAATTGAAGCAACCACAAATACAGAGATATTAAAAACATTTAAGAACAATAAAAGAAACACACCAGTGGGTCACCCTAGAATAGTAAATCCCATACACTGATGGATGCATGGCTATAGGGACTAATAAATAGAGATGAGCAATGTTCGAGGTTCGCAAATTTCATGTTCGAGTGATTTTGAGGGGGGGCTTGAGATCGAACTCGAACTCGATCTTTTTGCTAAAAGCTCGATAGCTTGAGTTATGTTCGAGAATGGTTTGATCAGCAAAAAGCCTAGCTATTTACAAGCTGGCTTTTCACTGTAATAGTGTGACTCACTGTGACTCACACTATTATCAAATGTCAACGTATAGTGTGCGGGGTGGATGCGGTTTAGATCTGTGCTGCAGCTGAGTGCTAAGATAATGCCGATCGCCATTTTTTTTTTCTTTTTTTTCCTAAGCTCATGTGCAGTGGGGTGGGCCAGGATGTCAGCCAATCACAGACACACACACAGCTAAGTGTACTTTTTGCCAGACAAGCAAGGGCATGTGTCATAGGCTGTGAATGTCACATGTCCTTGCCTTATAAATACGGCCATTTTAACTCACGCCGCCATTATCTGCTTTCTGCGTGTGGGTGACCGTCACCGCTCACACTGCTCCTGCCACCGCTCCTGCCACCGCTCCTGCTGTGTACGCTATACACACAGCGCTGTACAGATTAGGGACTGCATTTTTTTCAGCCCTTTTCAGGGCTGATTTCCAGGCGCTCAGAGCCATAGGAGACAGGCAAGTCTGTGGAAACACTGTATACAGCTTCATATAACAGCGTCTGTGTACCTAAGCTCAGGGAATTCCTTGCTGCATTTCATCATTAGGAGGAATAGAAAGTGAGGCTTCCCTTTCCTGTCCTGGTACCCACAGAACCCGGGCACTGTACCCACCTGCCCACTTTTGCCACGCAATTTTATTTGCCCAAAGAGCTGACACTTTTTCTGCCATCCTAAAAGTGTCTGGAATAGTAACTTAGTTTTCCTTTCCTGTCCTGGTACCCACAGAACCCGGGCACTGTACCCACCTGCCAACTTTTGCCACGCAATTTTTTTTGCACAAAAAGATGACACTTTTGCTGCCATCCTAAAAGTGTCTGGAATACTAAGTTACTGTTCCTTTCCTGTTCACTGACCCACAGAACCCGGGCACTGTACCCACCTGCCCACTTTTGCCATGCAAATTTATTTGCCCATAGAGCTGACACTTTTTCTGCCATCCTAAAAGTGTCTGGAATAGTAACTTAGTTTTCCTTTCCTGTCCTGGTACCCACAGAACCCGGGCACTGTACCCACCTGCCCACTTTTGCCACGCAATTTTATTTGCCCAAAGAGCTGACACTTTTTCTGCCATCCTAAAAGTGTCTAAAATAGTAACTTAGTTTTCCTTTCCTGTCCTGGTACCCACAGAACCCGGGCACTGTACCCACCTGCCCACTTTTGCCATGCAATTTTATTTGCCCAAAGAGCTGACACTTTTTCTGCCATCCTAAAAGTGTCTGGAATAGTAACTTAGTTTTCCTTTCCTGTCCTGGTACCCACAGAACCCAGGCACTGTACCCACCTGCCCACTTTTGCCATGCAATTTTATTTCCCCAAAGAGCTGACACTTTTGCTGCCATCCTAAAAGTGTCTGGATTACTAAGTTACTGTTCCTTTCCTGTCCACTGACCCACAGAACCCGGGCACTGTACCCACCTGCCCACTTTTGCCATGCAATTTTAATTGCCCATAGAGCTGACACTTTTGCTGCCAACCTAAAAGTGTCTGGAATACTAAGTTACTGTTCCTTTCCTGTCCATTGACCCACAGAACCAGGGCACTGTACCCACCTGCCCACTTTTGCCACGCAATTTTATTTGCCCAAAGAGCTGACACTTTTTCTGCCATCCTAAAAGTGTCTAAAATAGTAACTTAGTTTTCCTTTCCTGTCCTGGTACCCACAGAACCCGGGCACTGTACCCACCTGCCCACTTTTGCCATGCAATTTTATTTCCCCAAAGAGCTGACACTTTTGCTGCCATCCTAAAAGTGTCTGGATTACTAAGTTACTGTTCCTTTCCTGTCCACTGACCCACAGAACCCGGGCACTGTACCCACCTGCCCACTTTTGCCATGCAATTTTAATTGCCCATAGAGCTGACACTTTTGCTGCCAACCTAAAAGTGTCTGGAATACTAAGTTACTGTTCCTTTCCTGTCCACTGACCCACAGAACCCGGGCACTGTACCCACCTGCCCACTTTTGCCATGCAATTTTAATTGCCCATAGAGCTGACACATTTGCTGCCTTCCTAAAAGTGTCTGGAATAGTAACTTAGTTTTCCTTTCCTGTCCTGGTACCCACAGAACCCGGGCACTGTACCCACCTGCCCAATTTTGCCACGCAATTTCATTTGCCCAAAGAGCTGACACTTTTGCTGCCATCCTTAAAGTATCTGGAATACTAAATTACTGTTAATTTCCTGTCCACTGACCCAGAGAACCCAAGCACTGTACCCACCTGCCCACTTTTGCCACGCAATTTTATTTGCCCAAAGAGCTGACACTTTTGCTGCCATCCTTAAAGAATCTGGAATCCTAAATTACTGTTCCTTTCCTGTCCACTGACCCAGAGAACCCGAGCACTGTACCCACCTGCCCACTTCTGCCATGCAATTTTATTTGCCCAAAGAGCTGACACTTTTGCTGCCGACCTAAAAGTGTCTGGAATACTAAGTTACTGTTCCTTTCCTGTCCATTGACCCAGAGAACCTGGGCACTGTACCCACCTGCCCACTTTTACCATGCAATTTTATTTGCCCAAAGAGCTGACACTTTTTCTGCCATCCTAAAAGTGTCTGGAATAGTAACTTAATTTTCCTTTCCTGTCCTGGTACCCACAGAACCCGGGCACTGTACCTACCTGCCCACTTTTGCCACGCAATTTTATTTGGCCAAAGAGATGACACTTTTGCTGCCATCCTAAAAGTGTCTGGAATACTAAGTTACTGTTTCTTTCCTGTCCACTGACCTACAGAACCCGGGCACTGTACCCACCTGCCCACTTTTGCCATGCAATTTTATTTGCCCAAAGAGCTGACACTTTTTCTGCCATCCTAAAAGTGTCTGGAATAGCAATTTAGTTTTCCTTTCCTGTCCTGGTACCCACAGAACCCGGGCACTGTACCCACCTGCCCACTTTTGCCACGTAATTTTATTTTCAAAAGGAGCTGACACTTTTTCTGCCATCCTAAAAGTTTCTGGAATAGTAACTTAGATTTACTTTCCTGTCCTGGTACCCACAGAACCAGGGCACTGTACCCACCTGCCTTTTTTGGAACGCTATTTTATTTGCTTAAAGAGCTGACACTTTTTCTACCATCCTAAAAGTGTCTGTAATACTAATTTAGTGTTCATTTCCTGTCCACTGACCCACAGAACCCAGCCACTGTACCCACCTGCCCACTTTTGCCAAGCTATTTTGCTAGCAAACAGTGCTGAAACTTAGTGGCATCCACAAAGTGTCTGCTATAGTAACTTAGTGTCCCACTGGTGCCAAGCAAGTTACACCACCTCTGCCTTCTACCCTTTTGCCCATTTTGCTACGCTATTTTTATAGCAAACAGTGCTGAAACTTAGTGGCATCCACAAAGTGTCTGCTATAGCAAGTTAGTGTCCCACTGGTGCCAAGCAGGTTCCACCACCTCTGCCTTCTACCCTCCTGCCCATTTTGCTACGCTATTTTTATAGCAAACAGTGCTGAAACTTAGTGGCATCCACAAAGTGTCTGCTATAGTAACTTAGTGTCCCACTGGTGCCAATCAAGTTCCATCACCTCTGCCTTCTACCCTCCTGCACATTTTGCTACGCTATTTTTATAGCAAACAGTGCTGAAACTTAGTGGCATCCACAAAGTGTCTGCCATAGTAACTTAGTGTCCTACTAGTGCCAAGCAAGTTCCACCACCTCTGCCTTCTACCCTCCTGCCCATTTTGCTATGATATTTTTATAGCAAACAGTGTTGCTAGTTTTAGGGCCATAGTTGCATTGACAGAGATAGTCAGTGTTGGTTCTTCAGCTGTCAATAAAGCTAGACCACCTCTGCAATCTACACCACCTCTCAATTTTTGCTACCACATTTTAAGTGTACAATCTTGTTGCTAACAAAATGAGTGGCAAAAGGACAGATGCTGGTGGAAAGGGGAACACGTGTGTTGGAAAAGGAAAAAAGTTTGTGTCCGTGGGGAAGGTGAGAAAGGTACAATAACATTTGCTGAAGATAGGCCATCTTCAAGCAAAAGTAAGATGTCTACTACTTTCCGTGGCCAATCCGATCTGCTCTCTTTTTTACGGAACCAAACAACTGGAACAAAGGTAGATGATGCACAAAAAAAAAACTTTGAATGGATCTCAAGTGCTACAACAAGTGGCCTCTCCTCCACCTCAACTTCAAAACCCAAAAAACAACATTCCTCTGAGTTGTCATCCCAATTGCACTTGCTTTCTCCCAGCTCTCAAGTCTCCACCCGCCCTGCAGAGTATGGTGTAACAGAGATGGCTGAGTCTGCAGAGCTGTTAAGTCACACTATAGGCTTGGAATCAGAGGTCTGCTCCCAAGCTACAGTGAGTACAGACCAGGAAATGGTTTGCAGTGATGCCCAGAAGCTTTGTGAGTCAGATTCAGGCACTGATGACCAAGTTTCTGAGCATAATGTAGACCCTCATTCCCAAACTGTAACACCTGTTGGTGGAGACAATGAGTAACATATTGATGACGATGAGACGCAGATACCAGATTGGGTTGACAACTTAACTATTCAGTCAGGGCAGGAAGAGGTTAGGTCTGAGGGCGAGGGGAGTTCAAACGCTTGATGATGAAGTTCTAGATCCCACATACTGTCAACCCTCAGTCGGGCACTCAAGGAGGTTATCAGAGGCAGTGAAGGAGGATGCAACTGACGACGAAGTTACCTTGTGCCTTCTTGGACAGAGTCGGAATACTGGAAGCATGTCTATAAGTGCATCTCAGCCACCACTCTGCCTCTGAGCACAAGTCGGGGTGGCTCTGCAGGTCGCATGTCCTCTAAGCCTTGCCTAGCCTAGTCCTTTTTTGACCTTGCAAAGGATCTCCCAAATCATGTGATCTGTAAAATTTGTCGGCAATCTATAAGTAGAGGCCAAAATCTCACCAGTTTGACAACTTCTTCCATGAATCGTCACATGAATAACAATCATAAGTATCAGTGGGAAGCTCACCGTGCTGCAATGTGGCCTAGCGGAGCGGGCCATCCACCACCTGCCCCTTCCAGTGCATGTGCACGCTCTTCATCTTCTATGACTGTGGGGTCAGCTGTCAGACCTGTTCTTCCATGCAGACCTTCCACCAATTTAACTACAAGAGGCAGTTTGCTTGGTAGGTCGTCCGTTGGTTTGGAAGGGGAAACAAGTGCTGGTGTACAGCTCTCTCAGACATCGAGAGCACCAACGTTGGATGAAAGCAACATCATGTCTCTGCCTGCACTTTCCTCACAGGCCTGTAGTTTTGCAGGGACACCCTACTCACCACTGTCTCCATACAGCAGCCAGATCTCGGTCCCTCAGATGAGGACAAATAAAAGGCCTTTTCCTCCGAGCCATGACAAAGCTAAGAGGTTGACTTTATCCCTCTGTAAGCTCTTGGCTATGGAAATGCTGCCTTTCCGCCTGGTGGACACAGAGGATTTTCGAGACCCTATGTCCGACGCAGTGCCCCAGTACCAGATGCCCAGTCGCCACTACTTTTCCAAGAAAGGTGTGCCTGCGCTACACCAGCATGTCGCACACAACATCACCGCTTCCTTGAGAATCTCTGTGTGTGACCGGGTGCATTTCACCACCGATATTTGGACAAGTAAGCATGGACAGGGGCGTCACATGTCGCTGACTGGGCACTGGGTAACTATGGTGATAGATGGAGAAGGGTCTGCTGAACAAGTCTTGCCATCCCCACGACTTGTGCATCAATCCTCTGTATGTCGAAGTTCCTCCACTGCTTCTGCCTCCTCAACCTCATCTGGGTCCTCCACCTCTGCCCCAAGCCTGTCTGGTTAGGCAACCCGCGTTGCAACTGCGCACAAGGAATCCTGCACACCTCCTTACTAGTGATGAGCGAGTACTAAAAAGCTCGGGTGCTCGAAGCTCGGGCCGAGCCTCCCAAGATACTCGTGTACTCGGCCCGAGCAACGAGCCCAATGTTATCCTATGGGAGACCCGAGTATTTTTGTGAAATGACCTCCCGGCAGCATGGAGAAACCCTAAAAATGTCACAAAAGTCTCAGAAGAGTGCTCAAATGACATGGCAACAGCATGGGGAAGACCCCTTGAAGCATTTATCACTCAAAAGTCACAGCTGTGAACAATTTTGTCCGCGTTTTACGCCATTTTTACGGACTCACCAGAAAACCTTCCAAAATGACCCCAAAATGATTTTTCATGGCGGAAATGTTAAGGGCACATACCCAATAGTGAGATAGATCTGGTGTATGTTACTTTTTGAGATCAATACATGAAAGATTTTACGTGAAAACATTGTGTGGCACTCCGATGTCCCTGAGAAGAGACGTACATGAAGGCCTCTTGAGTCTAATGTGCCCATTTTGAGGAAGTGAGTCTTTGTAGTATTTTCCTTTGCCAGGGCAGTCCTAAATTGTGAGGTTCACCAATGCCCCTGCATACAGACGTGCATGAGGGCCTCAAAACATTAAGTGTCCATTGTCAGGAAGTGGGTGTATTATAGTATAGCCCTTAGGCAGGGCAGCCAAAAATTGGGAGGCTCCACATTGTCCCTGGGTAGAGACGTGCATGATGGCCTTTAAACCTGAAGTGCCCATTGTAAGGAAGTGGGTCTATTTCAGTATAGCCCTTTGCCAGGGCAGCCAAAAATTGGGAGGCTCCACATTGTCCCTGGGTAGAGACGTGCATGAGGGCCTCAAAACATTAAGTGTCCATTGTCAGGAAGTGGGTGTATTATAGTATAGCCCTTAGGCAGGGCAGCCAAAAATTGGGAGGCTCCACATTGTCCCTGGGTAGAGACGTGCATGATGGCCTTTAAACCTGAAGTGCCCATTGTAAGGAAGTGGGTCTATTTCAGTATAGCCCTTTGCCAGGGCAGCCAAAAATTGGGAGGCTCCACATTGTCCCTGGGTAGAGACGTGCATGAGGGCCTCAAAACATTAAGTGTCCATTGTCAGGAAGTGGGTGTATTATAGTATAGCCCTTAGGCAGGGCAGCCAAAAATTGGGAGGCTCCACATTGTCCCTGGGTAGAGACGTGCATGAGGGCCTCAAAACATTAAGTGTCCATTGTCAGGAAGTGGGTGTATTATAGTATAGCCCTTAGGCAGGGCAGCCAAAAATTGGGAGGCTCCACATTGTCCCTGGGTAGAGACGTGCATGATGGCCTTTAAACCTGAAGTGCCCATTGTAAGGAAGTGGGTCTATTTCAGTATAGCCCTTTGCCAGGGCAGCCAAAAATTGGGAGGCTCCACATTGTCCCTGGGTAGAGACGTGCATGAGGGCCTCAAAACATTAAGTGTCCATTTTAAGGAAGTGGGTGTATTTCAGTATAGCCCTTAGGCAGGGCAGCCAAAAATTGGGAGGCTCCACGTTGTCCCTGGGTAGAGACGTGCATGAGGGCCTCAAAACATTGTTCCCATTGCAAAGGAGCGGGTCTCCTGTCGTTGTAATGTCCATTCTGCAAAGAATGGGCGAAAAAATTTACCACTGGGGGTATACCTGAAACAAAGACCTAACTATTGTAACGGTCATCATGATGGCGCATGAGGAGAAGGAGGAGCAGTCCAGCGATTATCCAAAGTCGAGAAGTGTACCCATGGGTGAGTGGAGGTACATGGCAAACTTTAAATTCCGCTCTCATTTGCTGGTGGTGTGGTGAAGTCTGGCCCAATCCAACCCTTGTTCATCTTTATCAGAGTCAGCCTGTCAGCATTTTCAGTTGACAGGCGGGTGCGTTTATCTGTAATGATTCCACCTGCGGCACTAAAAACACGCTCTGACAAAACGCTAGCAGCAGGGCAGGCCAGGACTTCCAAGGCGTAGAGAGCCAATTCATGCCACGTGTCCAGCTTGGATACCCAATAATTGTAAGGCACAGAGGAATGTCGGAGTACAGTTGTTCGATCTGCAAGGTACTCCTTCAGCATCTGGGCAAACTTAGGATTTCTTGTGGCACTACCCCGCACCTCAGGGGCTGTGGTACGTGAGGGGCTGAGAAAACTGTCCCACATCTTAAAGACTGTTCCCCTACCTCTGGCGGATTGGACTTGTGCCTCTCTCGGCTGTACGCCTCGGTTGTCCACTGATTCCTGACCTATGCCGCTAGCGTTTTGTGAGGGGAATGCTTTGCCTACTTCCGTGAGTATGGCCTTCCGAAACTGCTGCATTTTGGTTGACCTCTCATCCACGGGAATAAGAGACAAAAAGTTCTCCTTGTAGCGTGGGTCTAACAGTGTTACCAACCAGTAATGATTGTCGGCCAAGATGTTCTTAACGCGAGGGTCACGAGACAGGCAGCTTACCATAAAGTCAGCCATGTGCGCCAGACTCTTAACAGCCAGGACTTCAGTAGCCTGACCAACAAGATGACTGAACATGCTGTCCTCCTCCTCCTCCTCCTCCTCCTCCTCCTCATCTACCCTGTCCTCTGGCCAGCCACGCTGAATCGAGGATATGACTGGTGTGCATGTCATATCCTCAATTTGGCCGGAGAGTTGCTCCATGTCTTCATCCTCCTCCTCGTCATAGTCCTCCACTGCACGTTGTGATGAGACGAGGCTGGGCTGTGTGTTATCACCCACACCCACTACTGTTTCTTGCTGCAACTCATCGCGCTCCGCCTGCAATGCATCATGTTTGTTTTTCAAAAGGGACCGTTTTAGAAGGCAGAGTAGCGGTATGGTGACGCTAATAATGGCGTCATCACCACTCACCATCTTGGTGGAGTCCTCAAAGTTTTGGAGGATGGTACATAGGTCTGACATCCATCTCCACTCCTCAGGTGTTATGTGTGGAGTTTGACCCATTTCCCGACGGCTTAGGTGATGCAGGTACTCAACAACTGCCCTCTTCTGCTCACATATCCTGACCAACATGTGCAGAGTTGAATTCCAACGCGTGGGGACATCACACACCAGTCTGTGAGCCGGAAGATGCAAACGGCGCTGAAAGCCGGCAAGGCCGGCTGAAGCAGTAGGTGACTTTCGAAAATGTGCAGACAGGCGGCGAACTTTTACCAGCAGATCAGACAGCTCTGGGTATGACTTTATAGACCGCTGAACCACGAGGTTGAGCACATGGGCCACGCATGGAACATGTGTCAGCTGGCCTCGCCTCAAAGCCGCCACCAGGTTCCGGCCATTGTCACAAACGACCTTTCCTGGCTTTAGGTTCAGAGGTGTGAGCCAGTGATCTGCCTGCTGTTTCAGAGCTGTCCACAGCTCTTCTGCATTGTGGGGTTTGTCACCTATGCAGATTAGCTTCAGCACAGCCTGTTGCCGCTTCGCCGAGGCAGTGCTGCAGTGCTTCCAGCTTGTGACTGGTGTGGAGGGCACAGTGGATGAGGATGCGCAGGAGGAGGAGGAGGCTGAAGAGCATGACATTCCGGAGCTGTAGAGTGTGGGTGAAACACTGACTGAGGTAGGGCCTGCAAACCTTGGTGTGGGAAGGACGTGTTCCGTCCCTCGCTCAGACTGGGTCCCAGCTTCCACAATATTAACCCAGTGTGCCGTCAACGAGATGTAGCGGCCTTGCCCACAAGCACTTGTCCACGTGTCTGTGGTTAGGTGGACTTTGGGTGAAACAGCGTTGTTCAGGGCACGTGTGATGTTTTGTGACACGTGGTTATGCAACGCGGGGACGGCACACCGGGAGAAATAGTGGCGGCTGGGGACCGAGTAACGTGGGACAGCTGCCGCCATCAGGTCACGGAATGCTTCTGTCTCCACCAGCCTAAAAGGCAACATTTCCAGCGCAAGCAGTCGCGAAATGTTAGCATTTAGAACTGTGGCATGTGGGGTGTTGGCAGTGTATTTGCGCCTGCGTTCAAAGGTTTGCTGAATGGATAACTGAACGCTGCGCTGGGACAAGGACGTGCTTGATGATGGTGTTCTTTCTGCGTAGGCAACTGCAGGTGCAGGAGTGGAGGAGGCTTGTTCGCAGGCAGCATGGACAGAGGATTGGCTCGCATGCACAACCAGCGAAGACGTAGCAGTGACATCAGCAAGCACTGCTCCTCGACTCTGTTGTACTTCCCACAAAGTCGGGTGCTTGGCTGACATGTGCCTGATCATGCTGGTGGTGGTCAGGCTGCTAGTTTTGGTACCCCTGCTGATGCTGGCACGGCAGGTGTTGCAAATGGCCTTTTTTGAATCATCTGGATCCAACTTAAAAAACTGCCAGACTCGTGAAGACCTAACATTTGTACAGGCACCTTGTGTCGTCGTGTTGTTACGGGGAACGGTTGCCTGACTTCTGCCTGGGACCACCACCCTGCTTCTTACTGCCTGTTGTGATGCTACGCCTCCCTCCCCCTGTGCACTGCTGTCCTCGCTCTGCATATCCTCCTGCCAGGTTGGGTCAGTTACTGGATCATCCACCACGTCGTCTTCCTCTTCCGCACCCTGCTCCTCCTCCTGACTTGCTGACAATTGTGTCTCATCATCGTCCACCACTTGTTGAGACACGTTGCCAACTTCGTGAGAACGTGGCTGCTCAAATATTTGGCTATCTGTACAGACGATCTCCTCATGACCCACTTCAATATGAGCTGGCGAGAGGCCAGAATGTGTGAATGGAAACGTGAACAGCTCTTCCGAGTGTCCAAGTGTGGGATCATTAATGTCCGAGGAGGACGTGTACTCAGCCTGGTGGTAGGAAGGAGGATCAGGTTCAGAAATGTGCGGTGCAGTATCACGGCTACTGACACTTGACCGTGTGGAAGACAGAGTGTTTGTGGTGGTGCCAATCTGACTGGAAGCATTATCCGCTATCCAACTAACAACCTGTTGACACTGGTCTTGGTTCAAGAGCGGTGTACTGCTGCGGTCCCCAAGAATTTGGGACAGGACGTGCGAGCGACTAGATGTGGCCCTTTGTTGTGGCGAAATTAGAGCTTGCCCACGACCTCGGCCTCTGCCTGCACCACCATCACGTCCACTTCCTTGTTCCTTGCCAATGCCCTTGCGCATTTTGCAATGCTGTGCACTGCTGACGTGTATATTCACTACTTGTGCGTTATATCAAAGTTTCTGGAAATTGCACACCAGTGCACCTGTACGCTGCCACCAACAGGCACACACGTGCGGTTTTAAAAACCAAGCACGGACGCAATAATAACCTAACACAGGTTTTAGGAGCAAAAATTAAGAACTCTGACACTATCAGCCACTGCTGACTGACGTGTATTATACACTACACTTGTGCGTTATATAATAGTTTGGTAAACGCACACCAGTGCACCTGTACGCTGCCACCAACAGGCACACACGTGCGGTTTTAAAAACCAAGCACGGACGCAATAATAACCTAACACAGGTTTTAGGAGCAAAAATTAAGAACTCTGACACTATCAGCCACTGCTGACTGACGTGTATTATACACTACACTTGTGCGTTATATAATAGTTTGGTAAACGCACACCAGTGCACCTGTACGCTGCCACCAACAGGCACACACGTGCGGTTTTAAAAACCAAGCACGGACGCAATAATAACCTAACACAGGTTTTAGGAGCAAAAATTAAGAACTCTGACACTATCAGCCACTGCTGACTGACGTGTATTATACACTACACTTGTGCGTTATATAATAGTTTGGTAAACGCACACCAGTGCACCTGTACGCTGCCACCAACAGGCACACACGTGCGGTTTTAAAAACCAAGCACGGACGCAATAATAACCTAACACAGGTTTTAGGAGCAAAAATTAAGAACTCTGACACTATCAGCCACTGCTGCCTGACGTGTATTATACACTACACTTGTGCGTTATATAATAGTTTGGTAAACGCACACCAGTGCACCTGTACGCTGCCACCAACAGGCACACACGTGCGGTTTTAAAAACCAAGCACGGACGCAATAATAACCTAACACAGGTTTTAGGAGCAAAAATTAAGAACTCTGACACTATCAGCCACTGCTGACTGACGTGTATTATACACTACACTTGTGCGTTATATAATAGTTTGGTAAACGCACACCAGTGCACCTGTACGCTGCCACCAACAGGCACACACGTGCGGTTTTAAAAACCAAGCACGGACGCAATAATAACCTAACACAGGTTTTAGGAGCAAAAATTAAGAACTCTGACACTATCAGCCACTGCTGACTGACGTGTATTATACACTACACTTGTGCGTTATATAATAGTTTGGTAAACGCACACCAGTGCACCTGTACGCTGCCACCAACAGGCACACACGTGCGGTTTTAAAAACCAAGCACGGACGCAATAATAACCTAACACAGGTTTTAGGAGCAAAAATTAAGAACTCTGACACTATCAGCCACTGCTGACTGACGTGTATTATACACTACACTTGTGCGTTATATAATAGTTTGGTAAACGCACACCAGTGCACCTGTACGCTGCCACCAACAGGCACACACGTGCGGTTTTAAAAACCAAGCACGGACGCAATAATAACCTAACACAGGTTTTAGGAGCAAAAATTAAGAACTCTGACACTATCAGCCACTGCTGACTGACGTGTATTATACACTACACTTGTGCGTTATATAATAGTTTGGTAAACGCACACCAGTGCACCTGTACGCTGCCACCAACAGGCACACACGTGCGGTTTTAAAAACCAAGCACGGACGCAATAATAACCTAACACAGGTTTTAGGAGCAAAAATTAAGAACTCTGACACTATCAGCCACTGCTGACTGACGTGTATTATACACTACACTTGTGCGTTATATAATAGTTTGGTAAACGCACACCAGTGCACCTGTACGCTGCCACCAACAGGCACACACGTGCGGTTTTAAAAACCAAGCACGGACGCAATAATAACCTAACACAGGTTTTAGGAGCAAAAATTAAGAACTCTGACACTATCAGCCACTGCTGACTGACGTGTATTATACACTACACTTGTGCGTTATATAATAGTTTGGTAAACGCACACCAGTGCACCTGTACGCTGCCACCAACAGGCACACACGTGCGGTTTTAAAAACCAAGCACGGACGCAATAATAACCTAACACAGGTTTTAGGAGCAAAAATTAAGAACTCTGACACTATCAGCCACTGCTGACTGACGTGTATTATACACTACACTTGTGCGTTATATAATAGTTTGGTAAACGCACACCAGTGCACCTGTACGCTGCCACCAACAGGCACACACGTGCGGTTTTAAAAACCAAGCACGGACGCAATAATAACCTAACACAGGTTTTAGGAGCAAAAATTAAGAACTCTGACACTATCAGCCACTGCTGACTGACGTGTATTATACACTACACTTGTGCGTTATATAATAGTTTGGTAAACGCACACCAGTGCACCTGTACGCTGCCACCAACAGGCACACACGTGCGGTTTTAAAAACCAAGCACGGACGCAATAATAACCTACTAACAGGTTTTTTTGGGGAGCGACAATTACAGTACAGACAAGTCAGACACTATCTGGACTGTTTTACACTGTGTACACCAGCCCCAGATATGAAGGCTGGTATACGGTCACCACTACCCTGCCTGCCTGCCTGCCTGTATACTGCTACAATAGTCCTGACAAGGACTCTTTTGGTCACTAGCCTGTATTCAGACCTGGCTATACCCTGCCTGTATATAGCAACAATAGTCCTGAGAAGGACTCTGCTACTGTACTCCGACCTGGCTATACCCTGCCTGCCTGTATACAACTAGAATAGTCCTGAGAAGGACTTTTGGTCACACTGTTTGCAGCCCTGCAACTGAAAAAGCTATAAAGGGCCGCAAAGCTTTCCCTGAATCAGCGACACTCTCCCTACACTCACTGTCAGAATAGCTGTGAGCAGAGCACAGCGCGCCGGCCGATATAAAGGCTCGGTGACGCTGTGCAGGCCGGCCAATCACTGCAATTCCACAACTAACAGGGCTGTGGCATTGCAGTGGTCTGCCAGCCAATCCCTGCATGAGGGCTGGCTCTCAAAAGAGCGCCAACATGCAGAAATGAAGACCACGAGTAAAGCACGAGTATCGCGAGATTACTCGGTCCCCGCCGAGCAGCCCGAGTACAGTGATACTCGTGCGAGTACCGAGTAGTGACAAGCATGCTCGCTCATCACTACTCCTTACTATGTTGGCAGCAGAGCTCAATGGCATCAGGCGGTCTTTTGCTTGAAATGTCTTGGAAATAAGAGTCACACAGCGGATGAGTTGTGGTCAGCTCTGCGGTCCGAGTTTCGTAAATGGTTGTCTCCACTCAACCTGCAGCCTGGGAAGGCCGTGTGCGACAATACTGCAAACCTGGGTGT
Source organism: Anomaloglossus baeobatrachus (assembly GCF_048569485.1). Classification (NCBI taxonomy): domain Eukaryota; kingdom Metazoa; phylum Chordata; class Amphibia; order Anura; family Aromobatidae; genus Anomaloglossus; species Anomaloglossus baeobatrachus. The sequence continues at coordinate 99,291,922 of NC_134358.1, read as the reverse complement.
GGCCCTTCGCTGGGGCAACGTGACACACGTGCCTTGTATGGCTCACGTGTTGAACCTTGTTGTCCAGTAATTTTTAACTCACTATCCCGGCCTAGATGGGCTTCTGCAAAGGGCACGGTCACTCTCTGCTCACTTCCGCCATTCAACCGCCGCAGCTGACCGACTTGCAACGCTCCAAAAGTCTTTCGGCCTGCGGGTTCATCACCTGAAATGCGATGTGGCGACACGCTGGAATTCCACTCTCCACATGTTACAGCGACTGTGGCAGCACCGCCGAGCCCTGGTGCAATACGTTATGATGTATAGCCTGGGCCAACGAGATACAGAGGTGGCGAAGATCACGCTGATGGAGTGGTCTCAGATCAAGGACCTATGCACCCTTCTGCACAGTTTTGACATGGTAACGAATATGTTTAGCGCTGACAATGCCATTATCAACATGACAATTCCAGTCATTTACATGCTGGAGCACACGCTAAACACTATTCGGAGTCAGGGGGTGAGACAAGAGGAAGGGGAGGAAGAACAGGAGGATTCATATGCGCAAGGGATACCAACATCTACAAGGTCCAGACGTTCATCATCACCAAGGCGGCAGACATGGAACGGTGGGGTAGAAGGATTAACAAGGGCGCATGGTAGCAGCCAAAATGTTGAGGAAGGTGCATTAGACCAGGAAGAAAGGGAGGACGAACTCTCGATAGACATGGAAGACTCAGCAGTAGAGTTGAGCGCGGTTCGTGGTTCGAGGTTCTCCAGTTCTAGGCTCGAGTGATTTTGGGGCCTGTTCTAGATCGAACTAGAACTCGAGCTTTTTGCAAAAGCTCGATAGTTCTAGAAACGTTCGAGAACGGTTCTAGCAGCAAAAAACCAGCTAAATCCTAGCTTGGTTTCTGCTGTAATAGTGTAAGTCACTCTGTGAATCACACTATTATGACATTTCAGTGTATAGTGTGCGTGAACAGCGCCTTCAGATCACTGCTGTTTCTATAATGGCGATCGCCATTTTTTTTTTTTTTTCCTTGTCTTCCTTCCCTTAGCGCGCGCGTGTAGTGGGGCGGGCCAGCATGTCAGCCAATCCCAGACACACACACAGCTAAGTGGACTTTTAGCCAGAGAAGCAACGGCATGTGTGATAGGATGTCCATGTCACATGTCCCTGCATTATAAAACCGGACATTTTCCTCCAGGACGCCATTATCTCTTCTGCGTCTTTGGTGTCAGACATCCCTGTCGCAGCTCCGTCCTTTGTCCTATCGCTGATACAGCTGTATGCGCTCCATACACAGCGCTGGACAGCTTAGGGAGAGCACTTTCTAGCAGTCCTTTTAAGGGCTCAAACCGGCAGGGTCAGAGTTAAGGTGACAGGTCCTTAAAACAGCGACAGCGTCTGTGTAGCCAAGGTCAGGGATTTCCTCCCTGCATTTCCCTATTAGGAGGGAATAGAAAGGCAGGCTTCCATTCCTCTACCCAGACCCCACAATCCTGGCACTGTACCCTCCTGTCCTCTGCACACTCCAACTCATTATAACTAAGCCATACCTCCCAACCGTCCCGGATACAGCGGGACAGTCCCTCTTCTGAGCCTTTGATCCCGGGTCCCGCCCGTGAGGCTGTTTGTCACGGCTCCACCCACCCACTGTAGCCCCGCCTCGCTGTTTCTCCCTTCTACTATTCATTACAGAGCCGAGCGAGCACCTACTCCTGTGACTGCTGCTGAGGTATGAATCACCCCCTGCAGCAGAGCGACCCCCCTGCAGCAGAGCCGAGCCCCCCCTGCAGCAGAGCGACCCCCCCTGCAGCAGAGCCCCCCCCCCTGCACCAGAGCCGACCCCCCCCAGTCCCGGAGCCTGCGTTTGTCTGCAGCTGTTCTCTGACTCCCCGTGTGCGGCTTCTCACTGCTGCAGACACGCGGGGAGTCAGGAAGCTGAGGAGACCGTGCAATCAGCACTTCTCTCTCCTGCAGATAGCAGTGACAATAACCTATGCAGAGTGACATCTGCAGGCTTCTATTACCGATCAGTGGTCTCCTGCCTGTGGAGCAGAGCTGCTGGGTCCTAGCTTCCCAACAGCTTCAGCTCTGCTTTATCCTGGCTCCCCTACCAGTTAAAGGGAACATGTCAGCAGAAATTTCACAATAAAAATAAAAGATTCCCCTCTGCAGCTCCTGGGCTGCTTCTAGAAAGGTTCCTGTTGTTATTGTGCCCCCTTTGAGACCTACAAAAATACTTTATGAAGTCTTACCTTTTTGTATGCAAATGTGTTTTTATGGTCACGGGGGCGGGCTGTCTGGCGTCCGTTATTCCCCCTCCTGCCGCTTTACGCAGTCCCCCATTGCTCATTTACATACACAAGGACGCCTTCCTCATGTAACTGTCCTCCCGAAGTTTTGCGCATGTGAACGCTTTTTCAGGTGATTGCGCAGGCACGAGATTATGGGCGGCGCTGTGATTGTCATCAGCAGCGTTAACCAAGTACCCGCCCATAATCTCGTGCCCGCACTTTTCCCTCTGACTCCACCGTTATGCGCAAGTGCTGGCCATATGAACCATGTTACCTATTACTGCTTGCACGAGATTATGGGCGGGTACTTGGATGACTTTGCTGATGACAATCACAGCGCCGCCCATAATCTCGCGCCCATGATAATAGGTAACGTGGTTCATATGGCCAGTGCTTGCACATAACGGTGGAGGCAGAGTGAGAAGCGCGGGCACGAGATTATGGGCAGGTACTTGGATGACGCTGCTGATGACAATCACAGCGCCGCCCATAATCTCGCGCCTGCGCAATCACCTCAAAAGCGTTCACACTTTGCACAGTGCTTACTCCCGCGAGAGTGGCACTGGGCATGCACAAAACTTCAGGAGGACAGTTACATGAGGAAGGCGTCCTCATGTATGGAAATGAGCAATGGGGGACGGCGTACAACGGCAGGAGGGGGAATAACGGACGCCAGGCAGCCCGCCCCCGTGACCATAAAAACAGATTTGCATACAAAAAGGTAAGACTTCATAAAGTATTATTTTAGGTCTCAAAGGGGGCACAATAGCAACAGGAACCTTTCCAGAATGCAGCCCAGGAGCTGCAGAGGGGAATCTTTTATTTTTTTTGCTAAATTTCTGGTGACAGGTTCCCTTTAAAGGGAACCTATCAGGTGCAATCTGCACTCAGAGCCAGGAGCAGTTCTGGGTGTATATTGCTAATCCCTCCCTAACTGTCCCTGTATACACCAGCATAGATAAAGGCATCTATAGAAAAAGTATTTTTAAAGAGCTTATATCTTATGCTAATTAGCGCGGGGACTAGTCCCAAGGGCGTTACTTCACTTGGCTAGTCGGCTCATATAGCGTGTTAGTACTCACACAGGGGCGTAATAACATGCTAACATGCTATGCGAGCCGACTAGCCAAGTGAAGTAACGCCCTTGTGACTAGTCCCCGCGCTCATTAGCATAAGATATAAGATCTTTAAAAATATTTGTTCTTGATCTCTTTATCTATGCTAGTGTATACAGGGACGGTTAGGCAGGGATTAGCAATATACACCCAGAACTGCTCCTGGCTCTGAGTGCATATTGCACCTGACAGGTTCACTTTAAAGGGAACCTGTCACCAGATTTGGGGCCTATAAGCTGCGGCCACCACCAGCGGGATCTTATGTACACATTCTAACATGCTGCATACCTCCCAACCGTCCCGGATACAGCGGGACTTTCACGCTTTACGTTGTTTGTCCCGTTGCCACGGGCGGGACGGCCGGCTCCCGGGCTCCGCCCACCCACTCTCTCTCCGCCTCCCTGCTTTTCCCTCCTACCATCCTAGTAGACGTGGCATAGAGAGGAGCGCTGCCTGTGCTGCTGCTGGTACAGTAAACTAATCTCCCCAGCGCTGATTTCCCTCCCTCCCCCCTCACCCCCTGCCGCCTGTCTGTGCGGGCGCCCCCCTGCCGCCTGTCTGTGCGGGCGCCCCCCTGCCGCCTGTCTGTGCGGGCGCCCCCCTGCCGCCTGTCTGTGCGGGCGCCCCCCTGCCGCCTGTCTGTGCGGGCGCCCCCCTGCCGCCTGTCTGTGCGGGCGCCCCCCTGCCGCCTGTCTGTGCGGGCGCCCCCCCCGCCGCCTGTCTGTGCGGGCGCCCCCCCGCCGCCTGTCTGTGCGGGCGCCCCCCTGCCGCCTGTCTGTGCGGGCGCCCCCCTGCCGCCTGTCTGTGCGGGCGCCCCCCTGCCGCCTGTCTGTGCGGGCGCCCCCCTGCCGCCTGTTTGTGCGGGCGGCCCGCCGCCTCATTGTGCGGGCGGCCGGCCGCCTCTCTCTGCGGGCGGCTGGCCGCCTCTCTGTGCGGGCGGCCCGCCGCCTGTCTGTGAAGGCGGCCGGCCGCCTGTCTGTGAAGGCGACCGGCCGCCTCACTGTGGCTGCCTGCGTGTCCGTGCTGGAGGCCCGCCGGCTGCCTGCGTGTCCGTGCTGGAGGCCCGCCGGCTGCCTGCGTGTCCGTGCTGGAGGCCCGCTGGCTGCCTGCGTGTCCGTGCTGGAGGCCCGCCGGCTGCCTGCGTGTTTGTGCTGAATGGGTGTGGATGGGGAGTGGATATGGGCGTGACTGTGAAATGGGTGTGGTTAGGGGGCGTGGCCTAAAAATTTGCCGCGGCGCGCAACGCGCGCCGCAAACTTTGTCCCTCTTTTCCTTCTTTAAAAGTTGGGAGGTATGACTAAGCCATTATACTAGCAAACACTAAGTGTAGCTAGTGGCATCCTATACGTGGCTATTGGACTTTGCTATAGTCCCACTAGTGCAAAGACATTTGCAGAGCGCGTCTGCCTGCATTGCACACTCCAACTCATTATAACTAAGCCATTATACTAGCAAACACTCAGTGTACCTAGTGGCATCCTATAAGTGGCTATTGGACTTTGCTATAGTCCCACTAGTGCAAAGACATTTGCAGAGCGCGTCTGCCTGCATTGCACACTCCAACTCATTATAACTAAGCCATTATACTAGCTAACACTCAGTGTACCTAGTGGCATCCTATACGTGGCTATTGGACTTTGCTATAGTCCCACTAGTGCAAAGACATTTGCAGAGCGCGTCTGCCTGCATTGCACACTCCAACTCATTATAACTAAGCCATTATACTAGCAAACACTCAGTGTACCTAGTGGCATCCTATAAGTGGCTATTGGACTTTGCTATAGTCCCACTAGTGCAAAGACATTTGCAGAGCGCGTCTGCCTGCATTGCACACTCCAACTCATTATAACTAAGCCATTATACTAGCTAACACTCAATGTACCTAGTGGCATCCTATACGTGGCTATTGGACTTTGCTATAGTCCCACTAGTGCAAAGACATTTGCAGAGCGCGTCTGCCTGCATTGCACACTCCAACTCATTATAACTAAGCCATTATACTAGCAAACATTCAGTGTACCTAGTGGCATCCTATAAGTGGCTATTGGACTTTGCTATAGTCCCACTAGTGCAAAGACATTTGCAGAGCGCGTCTGCCTGCATTGCACACTCCAACTCATTATAACTAAGCCATTATACTAGCTAACACTCAGTGTACCTAGTGGCATCCTATACGTGGCTATTGGACTTTGCTATAGTCCCACTAGTGCAAAGACATTTGCAGAGCGCGTCTGCCTGCATTGCACACTCCAACTCATTATAACTAAGCCATTATACTAGCTAACACTCAATGTACCTAGTGGCATCCTATACGTGGCTATTGGACTTTGCTATAGTCCCACTAGTGCAAAGACATTTGCAGAGCGCGTCTGCCTGCATTGCACACTCCAACTCATTATAACTAAGCCATTATACTAGCAAACACTCAGTGTAGCTAGTGGCATCCTATACGTGGCTATTGGACTTTGCTATAGTCCCACTAGTGCAAAGACATTTGCAGAGCACATCTGCCTGCATTGCACACGCCAACTCATTATAACTAAGCCATTATACTAGCTAACACTCAGTGTACCTAGTGGCATCCTATACGTGGCTATTGGACTTTGCTATAGTCCCACTAGTGCAAAGACATTTGCAGAGCGCGTCTGCCTGCATTGCACACTCCAACTCATTATAACTAAGCCATTATACTAGCAATTTTTGCTGCCAGTTTAATTGCCGTAGTTGCATTGTCAGGGATATTTATTCTTTATTATTCTGCTGTTAATAAAGCTAGACCACCACTGCAATCTACACCACCTCTCAATTTTTACTACCACATTTTCAGTCCACAATCTTGTCGCAATCAACATGAGTGGCAAAATGACAGATGCTGGTGGAAAGGGGAAGAGGCGTGGTGGAAAAGGCAAAAAAGGTTTTGTCCGTGGGGAAGGTGGCAAAGCTCCATTATCATCTGCTGAAGATAGACCATCTACCAGCAAAAGTAAGATGTCTACTACTTACCGTGGACAATCCGATGTGCTCCCTTTTTTACGGACACGAACAACAGGAACAAAGGTAGATGATGGCCAAAAAAGGAAAATGCTTGAATGGATCTCAAGTGGTCCAACAAGTGCCCTCTCAGCCACTTCAAGTACAGCATCCAAAAAACACCAGTCCTCTCAGTTGTCATCCCAATCACACTTGATTTCTCCCAGCTCTGAAGTCTCCATCAGCCCTGCACAGTATGGTGGAACTGAGATGGCTGAGTCTGCAGAGCTGTTCAGTCACACTATAGCCTGGGAATCAGAGGTCTGCTCCCAAGCTACAGTGAGTACAGAACAGGAAATGGTCTGCAGTGATGCCCAGAACCTTTGTGACTCTGATTCAGGCCGTGAGGACCAAGTTTCGGAGCATAATGTTGACCCTTTGTCACAAACTGTAACACCTGTGGTTATAGACAATGATGAACATTCTGATGAAGATGAGACGCAGATACCCGATTGGGATGACAACTTAAATATTCGGTCAGGGCAAGAAGAGGCTCGGTCTGAGGGGGAGGGGAGTGCAAACACAACAATTGATGATGAAGTTCTAGATCCCACCTACTGTCAACCCCCAGTCAGGCACTCGAGGAGGTCAACAGAGGCGGTGGAGGAGGATGCAACCGACGACGAAGTTACCTTGCGCCTTCCTGGACAGAGTCGGAGCACTGGTAGCACGTCTACAACTGCATCCTCAGCCACCACTCTGCCTCTGAGCATTATTCGGGGTGGATCAACAGGTCGCATGGCCTCTAAGCCTTGCCTAGCCTGGTCCTTTTTTGACATAGAAAAAGATCGCCCAAATTGTGTGATCTGTAAAATTTTTCATGGTTCTCTTAGTAGAGCTCAAAACCTCAGCAGTTTGACAACTTCTTCCATGAATCGTCACATGAATAAATATCATATGGCCCGGTGGGAAGCTCACCGTGCTGCAATGCGGCCTAGCGGAGCGAACCATCCACCGCCTGCCCCTTCCAGTGCATCCGCGCGCTCGTCATCTTCTAGGACTGTGGGGACAGCTGTCACACCTGTTTTTCCACCCACAACTTCCACCACTGTAACCGCAACAGGCAGTTTGCTTGGTAGGTCGTCAGTTGGTTTGGAAGGGGAAACAAGTGAGTGTGTACAGCTCTCTCAGACATCGATAGCACCAACTTTGGATGAAGGCAACATCATGTCTCCGCCTGCACTTTCCTCACAAACCTGCATTTTTCCAGGGACACCCTACTCAACACCGTCTACACACAGCAGCCAGATCTCTGTCCCTCAGATGTGGTCAAATAAAAGGCCACTTCCTGCGACCCATGACAAAGCTAAGAGGTTGACTCTATCCCTCTGTAAGCTGTTGGCTACTGAAATGCTGCCTTTCCGCCTAGTGGAAACACAGGATTTTAGAGACCTTATGTCTGTCGCTGTGCCCCAGTACCAGATGCCTAGTCGCCACTACTTCTCTAAGAAAGGTGTGCCCGCGCTACACCAGCATGTCGCACACAACATCACCGCTTCATTGAGAAACTCTGTGTGTGAACGGGTGCATTTCACCACCGATACTTGGACCAGTAAGCATGGACAGGGACGTTACATGTCGCTGACTGGGCACTGGGTAACTATGGTGATAGATGGTGAAGGGTCTGCTGCACAAGTTTTGCCGTCCCCACGACTTGTGTGTCAATCCTCTGTCTGTCCAAGTTCCGCCACTGCTTCTGCATCCTCCACCTCATCTGGGTCCTCCACCTCCGCCCCAAGCCTGCCTGGTCAGGCCACCAGCGTTCTCACTGCGCAGAAGGAATCACGCACCCCTCATTACTATGCTGGCAGCAGAGCGCAACGGCATCAGGCGGTCTTTAGCTTGACATGTCTTGGGAATAAGAGTCACACAGCTGAGGAGTTGTGGTCAGCTCTGCGGTCCGAGTTTAATAAATGGTTGTCTCCACTGAACCTGCAGCCTGGTAAGGCCGTGTGCGACAATGCTGCAAACCTGGGTGCGGCCCTTCGCCTGGGCAAGGTGACACACGTACCTTGTATGGCTCACGTGTTGAACCTTGTCGTGCAGCAATTTTTAACACAGTATCCCGGCCTAGATGACCTTCTGAACAGGGCACGAAAACTGTCTGCTCACTTCCGCCGTTCAAGCGCCGCAGCTGAGCGACTTGCATCGCTCCAGAAGTCTTTCGGCCTGCCGGTTCATCGCCTGAAATGCGATGTGCCGACACGCTGGAATTCAACTCTCCACATGTTACAGCGACTGTGGCAGCACCGCCGTGCCCTGGTGCAATACGTCATGACGTATAGCCTGGGCCAACGAGATGCAGAGGTGGGGCAGATCACCCTGATGGAGTGGTCTCAGATCAAGGACCTATGCACCCTTCTGCACAGTTTCGACATGGCGACGAATATGTTTAGCGCTGACAATACCATTATCAGCATGACGATTCCAGTCATTTACATGCTGGAACACACGCTAAACACTATTCGGAGTCAGGGGGTGGGACAACAGGAAGGGGATGAACTACAGGAGGATTCATATGCGCAAGGGACAACAACATCACCAAGGTCCAGACGTTCATCATCACCAAGGCGCCAGGCATGGGAGCATGGGGGACAGGGATCAACAAGGGCGCATGGTAGCAGGCGAGATGTTGAGGAAGGTGCAGGAGGACATGAAGAAATGGAGGACGAACTGTCCATGGACATGGAAGACTCAGCAGATGAGGGAGACCTTGGTCAAATTTCTGTTGAAAGAGGTTGGGGGGAGATGTCAGAGGAAGAAAGAACGGTTAGCACCTCTATGCCACAAACACAGCGTTGACTTGGTCCGCATGGCTGCGCAAGACACATGAGTGCCTTCTTGTTGCACTACCTCCAACATGACCCTCGTATTGTCAAAATTAGAAGTGATGATGACTACTGGCTTGCCACACTATTAGATCCCCGGTACAAGTCCAAATTTTGTGACATATTTCCAGCCATAGAAAGGGACGCACGTATGCAGGAGTATCAGCAGAAGCTGTTACTCGATCTTAGATCCGCTTTTCCACCAAACAACCGTGCAGGTGCAGGGAGTGAATCTCCCAGTTGTAACTTGACAAACATGGGACGGTCTCGTCATCTTCAACAGTCTACACGTACCAGTAGGACCGTATCTGGTGCTGGTAACAGCAATTTTATGGAATCTTTTCATAATTTTTTTAGACCCTCCTTTGCAAGGCCACCAGAGACAACAAGTCTGACACATAGTCAACGGCTGGAGAGGATGATACAGGAGTATCTACAAATGAACATCGATGCCATGACTTTGCAAATGGAGCCTTGCTCATTTTGGGCTTCAAATCTAGAAAAATGGCCAGAGCTATCCAGTTACGCCTTGGAGATTTTGTCGTGTCCAGCTGCCAGCGCTGTCTCTGAACGTGTCTTCAGTGCTGCTGGGTGTGTGCTGACAGATAAGCGCACGCGTCTGTCTAGTGACAATGTGGACAGACTGACGTTCATCAAAATGAACAAGTCATGGATCCAGAAGGAATTTACAACCCCTGTGTCATCCTGGGGAAAGTAAATGCTTGTGGATTTGGAATGTGCTTGATGCAAATCTAGCTGTGAAGTGTACAACTAGGGCACAAGTGCTGCCACTGAATGGGTGGGTGTGTGTGGGGCACAATTTTTGGAAAAAAAGGGAGACTCCGCTTGGAGTAACCCTTGCTTACATTGTTTTTAAAGGAAGCCAAGATGAACAAGTCATGGGTCAGCAAAGACTTTATCTATTTACCCCGGTGTCATGCTGGGGACGGTTAATTATGGCGTATTTTTGAATGTTCTTGATGCAAATCTAGCTGTGAAGTGTACAACTGGGGCACAACTGCTGCCACTTAAGGGGTGGGTGTGTGTGGGGCCCAATTTTTGGAAAAAAGGGAGACTCCGCTTGGAGTAACCCTTGCTTACATTGTTTTTAAAAGAAGCCAAGATGAACAGAGCTGGGATCAGGAAAGACTTTGCTACCTACCCTGGTGTCATCCTGGGGACGGTTAATTATGGCGTATTTTTGAATGTGCTTGATGCAAATCTAGCTGTGAAGTGTACAACTAGGGCACAAGCGCTGCCACTGAATGGGTGGGTGTGTGTGGGGCACAATTTTTGGAAAAAAAGGGAGACTCCGCTTGGAGTAACCCTTGCTTACATTGTTTTTAAAAGAAGCCAAGATGAACAGAGCTGGGATCAGGAAAGACTTTGCTACCTACCCTGGTGTCATCCTGGGGACGGTTAATTATGGCGTATTTTTGAATGTGCTTGATGCAAATCAAAACATCCTGTTTGCAACTAGGGCCCAAGTGCTGCCACTGATGGGGTGGGTGTCTGTGTGGCCCAATTTTTGGAAAAAAGGGAGACTCCGCTTGGAGTAACCCTTGCTTACATTGTTTTTAAAAGAAGCCAAGATGAACAAGTCATGGGTCAGCAAAGACTTTATCTACCTACCCCGGTGTCATGCTGCGGACGGTTAATTATGGCGTATTTTTGAATGTGCTGGATGCAAATCTAGCTGTGAAGTGTACAACTGGGGAACAACTGCTGCCACTTAAGGGGTGGGTGTGTGTGGGGCCCAATTTTTGGAAAAAAGGGAGACTCCGCTTGGAGTAACCCTTGCTTACATTGTTTTTAAAAGAAGCCAAGATGAACAGAGCTGGGATCAGGAAAGACTTTGCTACCTACCCTGGTGTCATCCTGGGGACGGTTAATTATGGCGTATTTTTGAATGTGCTTGATGCAAATCTAGCTGTGAAGTGTACAACTGGGGCACAACTGCTGCCACTTAAGGGGTGGGTGTGTGTGGGGCCCAATTTTTGGAAAAAAGGGAGACTCCGCTTGGAGTAACCCTTGCTTACATTGTTTTTAAAGGAAGCCAAGATGAACAAGTCATGGGTCAGCAAAGACTTTATCTACCTACCCCGGTGTCATGCTGGGGACGGTTAATTATGGCGTATTTTTGAATGTGCTTGATGCAAATCTAGCTGTGAAGTGTACAACTGGGGCACAACTGCTGCCACTTAAGGGGTGGGTGTGTGTGGGGCCCAATTTTTGGAAAAAAGGGAGACTCCGCTTGGAGTAACCCTTGCTTACATTGTTTTTAAAAGAAGCCAAGATGAACAGAGCTGGGATCAGGAAAGACTTTGCTACCTACCCTGGTGTCATCCTGGGGACGGTTAATTATGGCGTATTTTTGAATGTGCTTGATGCAAATCTAGCTGTGAAGTGTATAACTGGGGCACAACTGCTGCCACTTAAGGGGTGGGTGTGTGTGGGGCCCAATTTTTGGAAAAAAGGGAGACTCCGCTTGGAGTAACCCTTGCTTACATTGTTTTTAAAAGAAGCCAAGATGAACAAGTCATGGGTCAGCAAAGACTTTATCTACCTACCCCGGTGTCATGCTGGGGACGGTTAATTATGGCGTATTTTGAATGTGCTTGATGCAAATCTAGCTGTGAAGTGTACAACTGGGGCACAACTGCTGCCACTTAAGGGGTGGGTGTGTGTGGGGCCCAATTTTTGGAAAAAAGGGAGACTCCGCTTGGAGTAACCCTTGCTTACATTGTTTTTAAAGGAAGCCAAGATGAACAAGTCATGGGTCAGCAAAGACTTTATCTACCTACCCCGGTGTCATGCTGGGGACGGTTAATTATGGCGTATTTTTGAATGTGCTTGATGCAAATCTAGCTGTGAAGTGTACAACTGGGGCACAACTGCTGCCACTTAAGGGGTGGGTGTGTGTGGGGCCCAATTTTTGGAAAAAAGGGAGACTCCGCTTGGAGTAACCCTTGCTTACATTGTTTTTAAAAGAAGCCAAGATGAACAGAGCTGGGATCAGGAAAGACTTTGCTACCTACCCTGGTGTCATCCTGGGGACGGTTAATTATGGCGTATTTTTGAATGTGCTTGATGCAAATCTAGCTGTGAAGTGTATAACTGGGGCACAACTGCTGCCACTTAAGGGGTGGGTGTGTGTGGGGCCCAATTTTTGGAAAAAAGGGAGACTCCGCTTGGAGTAACCCTTGCTTACATTGTTTTTAAAAGAAGCCAAGATGAACAAGTCATGGGTCAGCAAAGACTTTATCTACCTACCCCGGTGTCATGCTGGGGACGGTTAATTATGGCGTATTTTTGAATGTGCTTGATGCAAATCTAGCTGTGAAGTGTACAACTGTGGCACAACTGCTGCCACTGAAGGGGTGGGTGTGTGTGGGGCCCAATTTTTGGAAAAAAGGGAGGCTCCGCTTGGAGTCACCTTGCGGTGTTTTACATGACTTTAGAAAGGCGTGCCATGCCTATATCTGTGTCTCCTCCTCTTTTTCTTTGTCCAGCTCTTTTGTTTTTGCATAAGTATATGTCCTTGTCACTTTCCCATGTGTTTGTGTTGTGTTGTGAGTTGTTTGTGACCTTTTGGACACCTTTGAGGGTGTTTTCTAGGTGTTTTTCTGTGTTTGTGATTGCCTGCCACTGTTTCCTATGCAGTTCGAGTTCGGTTCGTCGAACGTTCGATGAGCCGAACTCGAACGGGACCTCCGTTCGGCGAACCGGCCTCGAGCCGAACCGGGACCGGTTCGCTCATCTCTACTCAGCAGATGAGGGAGACCTTGGTCAAATTTCGGTTGAACGAGGTTGGGGGGAGATGTCAGAGCAAGAAAGCACGGTTAGCACCTCTATGCCACAAACACAGCGAGAACTTGGTCCGCAAGATGCATGAGCGCCTTCTTGCTGCACTACCTACAACATGACCCTCGGATTGTGAAAATTAGAAGTGATGATGACTACTGGGTTGCCACACTATTAGATCCCCGGTACAAGTCCAAATTTTGTGAAATAATTCCAGCCATAGACGCCCGTATGCAGGAGTATCAGCAGAAGCTGTTACTCGATCTTAGCTCGGCTTTTCCAGCAAACACCAGTGATGCACTGAGTGAATCTCCCAGTTGTAACTTGACAATCATGGGACTGTCTCATCATCAACAGTCTAACCGTCCCAGCAGCACCATTTCTGGTGCTGGTAACAGCAATTTTATTGAATCGTTTCATAATTTTTTTAGACCCTCTTTTGCAAGGCCACCAGAGACAACAAGTCTGAAACATAGTCAATGGCTGGAGAGGATGATACAGGAGTATCTCCAAATGAACATCGATGCCATGACTTTGTAACTGGAGCCTTGCTCATTTTGGGCTTCAAATCTTGAAAAATGGCCTGAGCTCGCCACTTACGCCTTGGAGATCTTGTCGTGTCCCGCAGCCAGCGTTGTCTCTGAACGTGTCTTCAGTGCTGCTGGGTGTGTGCTGACAGATAAGCGCAAGCGTCTGTCCAGTGACAATGTGGACAGACTAACGTTCATCAAGATGAACAAGTCATGGATCCGCAAGGACTTTACTACCCCTGTGTCATCCTGGGAAGAGTAAAGGCTTGTGAATTTGGAATGTGCTTGATTCTAATGTACCTGTCAAGTTTGCAACTGGGACACAAGTGCTGCCACTTAAGTGGTGTCTGTGTGGCCCAATTTTTGGAAAAAAGGAAGACTCTGCTTGGAGTCCACTTGCGTTGTTTTTAAAAATGAGCCAAGATGAACAAGTCATGGTTCAGGAAAGACTTTGCTACGTACTCCAGTGTCATCCCAGGGACAGTTAAAGGCTGGCGTATTTTGGAATGTGCTTGATGCAAATCAAAACATCCAGTTTGCAACTAGGCCACAAGTTCTGCCACTGAAGTGGTGTCTGTGGGGCCCAATTTTTGGTAAAAGGGAGACTCTGCTTACAGTCCCTTTGCTGTGCTTTTAAAAAGGATCCAAGATGAACAAATCATGGATCAGCAAAGACTTTGCTACCTACCCCGGTGTCATCCCGGAGACAGTTAAGGCTGGCGTATTTTTGAATGTGCTTGATGCAAATCTACCTGTGAAGTGTACAACTCGGGCACAAGTGATGCCACTGAAGGGGTGTCTGTGTGGCCCAATTTTTGGAAAAAAGGGAGACTCTGCTTGGAGTCTCCTTGCTGTGTTTTACATGATTTTAGAAGGGCATGCCATGCCTATATCTGTGTCTCCTCCTCTTTTTCCTCGTCCAGCTGTTTAGTTTTCACATGAGTATTTGTCCTTGTCACTTTCCCATGTGTTTGTATTGTCTTGGGAGTTGTTTGTCACCTTTTGGACACCTTTGAGGGTGTTTTCCAGGTGTTTTTTAGGTGTTTGTGATTGCCTCCCATTGTTTTCAATGGGGTTCGAGAGGTTCGTCGAACGGTTTGCCGAACCGAACTCGAATGCGGCCTCCGTTTGATGAACTGAACTGAACTCGAGCCTCTAGAGGATCGGTCATCTCTACTAATAAAGTATAGGCAACATAGGGCAAATTCAACAACGTTTCACAAGCATTTTTGAAACCCAAAACGGCAATGGCCACAAAAGTAGTACTGCTATAAATAATATAGATTTGAAAATTATAGATTATAGATTTGTGACATCCCTCTTTTGTACACTAATTTCCAAAAGAGGAATATCACAGAGAATGATTACATCATTTAGTATCTGGACTCAATGGAGACAAATAACAAATATATGGAAATACCGGATAGGCATCCCTGTCAGTGGGATATCCATTGAACACCAGAACCAGATATGCATGAAGGGAAAACCGTTAAGTTGTATGGAAAAACCCCAAAGTACCAGGTGGTCCACAGCCCCGCGCGTATTATCACACAAGTGACTTTCTCAAGGGTAAAGAATATAAGTCTGCTATGTTTATTATACGTACAAACGACTGAGCTAGAGAATACTAATGGATGGAAGCTATATATAACAGGGAGATTTTCTTTGAAATAATGGGGCCCACAGATTTTTCATTCAGAGAGGCCCTCTGCACCTTGAATTGAGCATTCCGATAATACATATGCAAGGCCAAGTCTTTCATGTAAGTTGGCTATGATCTCCAGAGGGTAATGCCATAAGAACCAGTGATAATGCAAATTATTGCTTTTTAGGAAAAATAAATAATAATCATGTTAAGTATACAAATGTAAAGATATTGCAGGGTTAAACTGTGTGGACATCAGTAGTGGTGCCTAGTGGGACCTACTGGTGCCTCAGAGAGATAGCTTACCCACCAAAGAACAACTAGATTTGAAAATAAGAAAACAAGACATAGTCCTGTCTTAACCCTAATGTTGGTCATGCTAAGTTATAAGAGGGCAGCAGTAAAAGTAACATATTATTTTTCCTGAACTTAACAGCATGGGCACCAGAGAAAGCTGCTCGTAATCAGCAATAGCACCTTCTTGACTGCGAAAGCTTAAATTAATGTTCTTTTGTCACTACTTTTCTCTTTCTTCATAACTTTTGTATTTTTCTATTACCTTTGACGGTTACTTTTTCTAGAATCAGTTATAATTTATTGGTACTATTTTGAGAAACATATGATTTCTAGCAGACCAAAGTTCTCCTGAATATTACGTTGTAATTTCCTTGCAATTCCTTAAAAAATACATCCAACCAGGGGCCCCTGTCATGGCAATTGCATTTCTCACATTTATCCCCCTTTACTCATCTACACATGGTACTCACATGACCAATAATGGTGGTTAAAAGAATTGAATGCAAACTTGTGTTTCAAGGAAGGACAACATGGGACAAAACAAAACTGCAAAACATTGCTTTTTTGTCCATGCACATGATGTAACTGTAAATCATGGAGTCTCTATTTATAGAACATAAAAATGCCTAGACAAATAAAAAATATCTCAGCCGTGAGCTCAGCCTTGTCCTTCTCCTCCTCCTCCTCCTCACTTTTCTGTGTGTAGTGGTAAGACAACTAGCTCCAGCAGAAGCTTACTCTATCTGCCTCTTCTGCAGTAGGGCAAAAGGTAAACTAAACTTTTCCCCTTTGGGGGGTGTAGTTAAGGCGACCATCCACTAAGAATGGAATTTATCAGTATGAGATTAACCCCTTATATCTACATAGGATTTCTACAAGACTCTGAATTATGGTTGGTTTGGGTATATATAACATATTACAGAATACAGAATACAAACTGATGTAAACTATACTGTCATCTGTAGACAAAACTGCAGTGACACTATGTGGAATATGAATTTCCTTACAGGTAAATTGTGTACCAATGTCAATATTACCAAAAATACCACTATACAAGGGTAAATAATGTCATCACACTACAGTGACTGACTAGTACCACTATTCTCATTTTTCATAAAAAAAATATATATACTAATGTCACTTTCTTTATTCTTCTGCAAGAAGAGCGGACATTGGTGCAACCTGTGAGACTGCACTGGGGCCCAAAAGATCTGGCCCATTTTCACCGCCAAAGCAGGAGGAATTGTACATTATGATGAGATATTGGACTCCAAAGGGCCCATATACTGTTTTTGCACAGGGGCTATTTTCTGTCTGTGTCCTCTCCAGCTTTTCTATAGAGCTCAGATCACCATGAAAACCTATTCCAGCCAGAAAGTGCCTCTACTTAATTCCTGCACAGACATCTTTGGGACCTTGGATTTCCGCACCCACCCCATATAAACTCCTATCTGTAGTGCCACATATTGCCACAAAGAGGGAAATAATGTTTTTGATACAGTAATTAAGCTCCCTAAACAGTGGTAGTACCTCCTTTATACCCCACACTGTAACAGTATGTCTACACAGGTATAGTCTACTTTTATGCTTCCCCATATTATCAAAATTCCACTTTGCAACCCTATATAGTAGTAATGCCCGATCTTTAGCCCCCCCTATGGGCCCCTCCATATGATGAGAGGTTAAAAAAAGTTAGATATGTTTAGCTTAGAAAAAAAGACGTCTCTAGGAGATCTCATTTATATGTATAAATACATGTGTGGTCAATATAAAGGACTGGCACATGACTTATTTCTTCGAAAGACAATACTAAGGACCAAGGGGCACTCACTGCGAGTGGAAGAAAAGCGATTCCGGCAGCTAAATAGGAAAGGGTTCTTTACAGTTAGAGCAGTCAGACTGTGGAATGCCCTACCACAAGAGGTAGTAATGGCAGATACTATAACAGCTTTTAAAAAAGGGCTGGATGATTTCCTCAGTGCACACAACATTGTTGGTTATAAAGGACTTAGTGACCAAATGTAGAACTGGTGGAGGAAGGTTGAACTAGATGGACCTAGGTCTTTTTTCAACCTAAGTAACTATGTAACTATGTAGTGTAGGGGCACACTACATAGTTACATAGTTACACAGCAATACAAAAAAGGTCCGTGGAACCTCTGTTAGGAGTCTCGATACAGTAAATAGCCAGATATCCCTCCGGGAAGGACCTAGCCAAGAAGTGTCTCTTTTTAAGGAGCCCACCATAACCACAATATTAAGTGGCCCTTTTAGTCAATATCCAACTCTTTGACGAGTTTAAAGATATGACAAGGGAAATACCACAGCACAGCAATAGTCCTCTTTTGTGCCCCAAATATTTTTATCACATTTGTTTATGCCTATAATTTGTGCTCCATTTACATAAATGAAAATAGGATAAAACCCTCCATGACATTTTCCTAGTGTGGCCTCTGACATCTTTAGCATGTTTCTTACCTATTGTAGGCTGCAGGTATGTGGATTGCAAGAGTAAATGTTGTGACAGATACATAATAGCTTTCTTCTTCTCTATAATTTTTAACTGGATCTGAGTTATTAGAATGTAATATAGTCAAAAGTGTCTCTTTCCAAAGCCACTGGGTCCACTGCCAACCGTGGTATATTAGGCAGTGAACAGGATTGGCAGAGAACTGTGAACAGTTTTGGCCTTAAAAAATATATTAAATAAAATATAAAATTTACATTTATTGTGGATTTTCAAAATAGTTATAGACTTGGCAATTCCTAAAATCAAATTCATAGCAAATGCTCAACAGAATTTAGTTCCACAATCTGCATGTAAAATATCATGACGCATGGAAACAAAAAACCGGGAAAATGCTTATAGCAAGTGACAGCAATGTAGTACACAAATGTCATTATTTTCAACAGAATTATTTTGTTTAAAATTTCCAGATTTTTTTTGTCATCAGTCTTATGAGAGTTATTACTCTGACGACAAGCCTACAACCTGCCGTAACCCTCAGTATGATACAGCGCCGCACAAGCAGCTCTGTCCTCACCTACTGTATCCTCACCCTTCCCTTGTAGACTGTGAGCCCTCGCGGGCAGGGACCTCTCTCCTCCTATACCTGTCTGTGCCTTGTATTGTTTATGATTATTGTACTTGTCCCTATTATGTACACCCCTTTCACATGTAAAGTACCATGGAATTGATGGCGCTATAATAATAAATAATAATCATAATAATACTGACAAGGCAACTTCTTAGGCTGCTTTCACACATCCGGTTTTTGCTGAGCGGCACAATACGGCACTTTTCAGAAAAAACGCAACAGTTTTTTTTGCCGCCGGTTGCGTTTTTCCCCATAGACTTGCATTAGCACCATATTGTGCCGCATGGCCTTGCGTTGCGTCTGTTTTTTGCCGGATGTAGCATATTTAGCCCATGCGGCGGCCGGATGGGACGTTGCCTGGCACGTTTGTTTGTGCGGTGAAAAAACTGCATTGCGCCGGATCCGGCGCGATGCGGCGTGATTTAAAATGCAAGCCTATGGACGCCGGATGCGGCGTCCTGCGGCAAAAACCGCATCCGGTCACCGGATGCATTTTGTTGCACTGCGCATGCTCAGTATCAAGCCCCATCCGTCAAAAAACGGACGGGTCGCATGGAAAAACTTATGCAACGGATACGTTTTTTTCGCCGCATCTGTTGCATAGGTTTTTGAGCCGGATTGAGCCGCACTGCATAAAAGCAGCCTTACTTTTCAACAATACATTCATGCATCTTATACAGTATGCTTGTAAAAAATAGTCAGGCAAAATATACCCAGACCACTAAATAGTTACAATACATGAATACATCAAGTGGCCACAACAAAGTTTCTGAGTCTTGTTATTTTTTTCTGTTGTTCCTGAATATCTTTAGTGCTTGTTTGTGTAAATGTTGCAAGGTTACAGCCAACAAGTTCTCACTATCCCTCCAAGCAATGAGCTTGAATTTATTCACTGCCTGGCTGTGACATGCATGCTGCTGTGCAAGCACAGTCTCCAGCATGTTCTGCGGATTTTTCCATAGATCTATATTTGTGACCAGATATAATCAAGGTATTGGATAGTATCTCATCTATTCTCTTCTACAGTCAAAAGCTTAACAAGTGAAACATATTAAAATGTGGACCACTTTTAAAATAACATCACTTATACTTACCTATAGTGATGGCTCTGTTTCTGCGTTGTCGAAACAGTCTTTCCAAGGATCGCTTAACAGTGTTACATTATGCTATCCTTGCGGCCAATCAACAGCTGTTTCACTCTGCCCGCCTTAGGACAAATTGCTTACATCCAGAGGAAGTGATCACTGTTAAGGGGGCTTTACATGCTACGATATCGTTAATGTTTTATCGTCGGGGTCAAGTTGTTAGTGATGCACATACGGCGTCATTAATGATATCGCAGCGTGTGACACTGACCAGCGACCTTAAGCGACCTCAAAAATAGTGAAAATCGTTCACCATGGAGAGGTCGTCCCAAACTCAAAAATCGGTATGGGTTGTTTATCCAGGTGGTTCATCGCTCATGCGGCAGCACACATCGCTATGTGTGACACCGCAGGAGCGAGGAACGTCTCCTTACCTGCCGCCGGCCACAATGCGGAAGGAAGGAGGTGGGCGGAATGTTACGTCCTGCTCATCTCCGCCCCTCCGCTTTGATTGGCCGGCCGCTTAGTGACGTTGCGGTGACGTTGCTGTGATGCCGAATGTCCCTCCCCCTTGAAGGAGGGATTGTTCGGCAGTCACAGCGACGACGACGACCAGGTTAGTATGTGTGACGCTGCCGTAGCGATAATGTTCGCTACGGCAGCGATCACAAACAATTGCATGTGCGACGGGGGTGGGTACTTACACACTCACTATCGCTACAAATTGCTAGCGATATCGCTACCGTGTAAAGCCCCCTTAAATCTTTCACTTGCTAAAGTTCTACGTGACACATCAAAAAGCGGGAAGAGTGAAGCTGCCATTGATTAGCCACAGGGGTGATGTGAATTAAGACTGTTACCAAGAGACTGTGCTGACACCGCTGGAATGGCGCCGGCATCGGAAGTGAGTATAACCTTTATTATTTTAAAAGTTAGGGTCAGCTTAGGGGTCCGGCTCGATACACTTAGCTGTGGACCATCCTTGTTAGGGGTAGCAAGTATTTATTTATTATTTTGTTCTCCAGGAGTTAACAGGGACAGTTAAAACTGGATCAGTACTCTGGACCCAGAACTCCGATGGAGACCCTGCATGCCCTAATACAGAAGGACGCGGTGAGACCATTCCTTGTCCTTATGCTATGATATATGTTAATCTCTTTTTTGTCTAACCACTGTCAGCATCCTATGAGCAAACTTATATTTATTTAGGTTTAATTGATTTGTTTTGCTAAGTTTTTCTAACAGGACCATTGTCCCCTGCTTATAGCAAAATCACTATTTTTTGTTGTCTTTTGTGTTGTCTTTCTTGTGTTTTTTATACGACATCCAGTGGCCATTATAGTGATTGTTTTTGATCTACACTTGATTTGCTGGACAGTCAACACTGAACTGACTCAACTTAGTAGATTGTTCACAGTGGTGGCTTTGTGAGTTATTTGTATCTATTTAAGGAAAAAACATTGTTTTTTCTTTTTTAACATTTATATGAATGAAGGATGAAATTTTATGATTCTCTTTAAAAAAGTTAAAAGAGGTAAACATACAGATTGAAAAGGGGTTGCCTGAGCAATCGAGAACCCTTTTAAAGATGTTTTTCCAGTAAAGTGTTTGAAAAATAATAGTAAATAGTAAATCTTAATGATGCCTCCAGAAGTTGATTAATGAGATACTAGGTAGATACAATAATCTCACATTCATTTCCACCAATAGCAAAGTTCCAATAAGGAAGTGTAAAAGAAGGATTCTTCAAAAGAATCTGCATGTCCCTTTCCAGTTCCATCAAATGGTATCTTGCCAGGCAAGAAAAGCAGGCCCCTCATGAGAGAAATCTGTGCCACCAGCACTTCCCTGGCCTGGGCCAAGAAACGTTTTGCTAACACTGTAGTAATGGGTCCACACAAAGAAATCATGAAATGAAATATTTTCAAAGTTTGTAGCATTTCTTTCTGGGTCAATGAGCTCATTGTGATGACGTGTTGCGATGACGTAGTCAGGGTGAAGTGTGTTTTTTGCAACATCAAGTGCATTAACAAAGCGTTGTTTTTCTTCTACATGCAAGCCCAACACATTTCTTCTCACTACTACAAGTGGTTGGTCACAATTGTCCCCTTTCCATCCAGGTCTACAGCTACCACAATTAGGGTATGTGCGCACGTTGCTTTTTACCTGCTTTTTACCTGCTTTTTTGCTGCTTTTTCTTCAGCGCTGTTTAATGCCAAAATGGATGTGTTCTTCTATTCAAGCAAAGTCTATGGGAATTTGGGTTTCTTGTTCACACTATGTTGTTCAAAATGCTGCCTTTTTGTGGCAGAACTTTGGTCAAAAACTCAGCTTTGCAGTGCAAAACCCAAATGGCAAAAACAATTGACATGTTGCTTCTTTGAAAAGCTGAGTTTTTGACCAAAGTTCTGCCACAAAAAGGCAGCATTTTGAACAACATAGTGTGAACAAGAAACCCAAATTCCCATAGACTTTGCTTGAATAGAAGAACACATCCATTTTGGCATTAAACAGCGCAGAAGAAAAAGCAGCAAAAAAGCAGGTAAAAAGCAGGTAAAAAGCAACGTGCGCACATACCCTTATAACCATAGAACCAACCAAAATATCTACATGTCCTGCTAAAGAACCAAATGGGCCATTGTTCTTGGTCATCTATCCCATCAAGCTGATATTGGGGTCCATGCAGCATAGAATCCACACTAACATTTCCACACAGACCATGGCCTACAGAAAAGCCAAACTGGTCATTGCATCTGGAGACAATTGAGGAAATAGACCCGGATAGTACTTGCCACTAAGCAACACCTCCAGAGTGGCACATTGATGAGGAAATTGTGCAGATATTAGGTCATAAAACAATACAAATGTCACAGAGTAGAAATGCCATGACCTGTAGCACCACATCCTCGAGTCCTCGACAGTCACAGCAAGGCTGCTGCAAGAGAGGCTCTCTTCATCTTGCTGTGACTGTCCATAACGTGAGCACTAATTTAAGTCTTAATCCCTTCACGCCCCAGCGATTTTTGATTCTTTTGTTTTCATTTTTTTTCTCCTCTTCTTCCAAGAGCTATAACTTTTTGACTTTTCTGTCAATATGGCTTTATGAGGGCTTGCTTTTTGCAGGACGAGTGTCCAAACTATTAGTTTTACCATATTGTCTCGGACGAGTCCCACCACCAGAAGCGGTCGAACCGCTCGGATCCTGGTGTCGCTACTCGTGGCTCAAGGGTCTCAGGACCCAGGAGCTCAGGATCACATAGAAACATGATGGGCGGGTTATTTACAGGGGAGTTAGATAGTTCATGACGCCACCCGTGGTGCGCGGTAATAGGGAGTACCGCCGCTGTCGTTGGGAGTACCCGGGGTGATGGAGTGGGGCAGCTAGATGACGTTACCCTCCACGGGTAGGGAAAGGCACCGGGACCCTGAATGGTGGGATGGAGAGCAGGGGGAGCACAGGCTTGCTGGTAGCAGGGGTTAATCAGGTACTCACTCAGAAGGAAAGCAGACACTGACAACGTAGTAAACCAAGTCTCTGGGTGCCGCTGGCCTCTTGGGGAGCTAGTCTGGGTCCTGTCCTCTGCAGTACTGCCTGGTGGTCTGTGACCTGCCTCCGGGGAAAGTTTTTTAGAGTGTCCAAGGGGCCTGTCAGCTTGGAGCTTTCCGGGCCCCGCTACCCACTAAGAGTAGCAGAGGAGCTTGCTCTCAGGAGCTAACGCTTGGGATTTTAGTGGGCTGCTTTGCTTGGAAAGCCCTACCCCCCTCGTTGCGCTAGTGTCCCCGATCTCTGAGCTTTGTGGTAACAGTCCATATAGGCCCTGTCCTCCGCAGGTTAATTGCCGGGTTGCTTGAAGCTTCTCCCCGACCTAGAGTCCATGTACCCCAACGTGCCTTCAGTCCCAGCCCGGCTATTATCTGCGTCTGCTGGCTATCCTCCAAGACTAGCCAAGCACCCAGTCCCAATCTCCCGCGACCGGGTCTCCGACTCCTCCGGGTCCAGAGCACCGTCTGCGACCTAGTCTACTTCTCCCCTGGGAGCTCTAACTCCTAGCTTCCTTGAGCACCTCATTGCTCGAGGGCTACCACTGAACTGACTTGTCACCTCCCACCTCCCTGCCTGACCCCTAGGTGGGCAGCCCTATTCCAGCTTACCAGCCCACTGGTGTGCCTGACAGGTTGTTATGCGAGGTGTGACTAGGATTGTAGATGCTGGTTGAAGCAGTACTGCAAGATGGGAACCCAGAACCATGGGGGTTGAGTCCTGCACTGGGAGATAAAGAGCGTGCAGTACCCTGTGACGACCTGACTAGTCCAGGGGCGTCACAATATTGTGTCCTGGAAAATGGGAAAAAAAACTCCAAGTACAGTGAAATTGCAAAAAATGTGCAATTGCCTGAATGCTTTGTGGGTCTTTTATTTACCTCATTCACTGTATGGTAAAACTGATGTGGAGAAATGTGGAGAAACAGTAAAAAAAGTGAAATTCCACAATAGTTTTGTTTTTTTATTCACAATGTTCACCATATGGTAAAACTGATGTGTCGGTGTAATGCCTCAGGTTGGAACGTTCTCATTTTTTGGTATCTGGGGCTCAGTGATGGCTTATTTTTTGCGTATTGAGCTGGCATTTCTAATTATATAGTTCTTTGCCGAGATGTGATATTTTAATTGCCTATTATTGCATTTTAATGCAGTGTTGTGAATACCAAAAAACGTAATTTTAGTGTTTGGAATTTTTTTCATCACTACACCATTTCTGATTAGATTTATTGATTTTATATTTTAATAGATTGGGAATTTATGAATGCAGTGATACCAAATATGTGTATTTTTATTGCTTTATTTCCACTGGTGTGAAAGGGGTGGTGATTTGAATTTTTAGTTTTTTTTAATTTTTGAAAAACTTTTTTTTAACTTTTTTTTATTGATTTTACTAGTTCCCCTAGATGACCTTGTCACTACACAGTCTGATCGCTTGTGCTTATCAGAACAATGCTGTAGCATTGCTCTGGTCAGCAGAAATGCAGTGATCATGTGGGCGCTGACACTCTGCTGGCTCTCACAGGAAGTGAGTCATGGTATTGTCATCAGGGGTAATTAGCTGACCCCGCGCTACCATGGCAACACCATGGCACCCCATGATCACATTACTGGACCGCCAAAAAATTAACACCGCAATTTAAGTGGATAGTAGGCATGAGTGGATCTCTGATCCACTCATGCCTGTTAGCAACACATGTCTGCTGATCGGCTCAGCAGACATGTGTGGGGATTACTGCAGGCTTGCCACCAGAGCCCACGGTAACCAGGGGAGGCAACCTTTGATGTATATATATGTCCAAGTTTGTGACGGGGTTAAAGACCTTCTAAGAAGAAATTTTCTATAAAACAAAGTTTCCTTTTTGGTCTAAACTGTGATGGTCTACCTGAATTTTTACTGTATAGAAGCAGTTTTTCCGGAAATCCTAAATTAGGGAGTCAGACTTAAAGAGTTGGTCTGAAGGCCAAAGAAATCTACATCTAAATCCTTATTTATTTAGTGCCATAATCTAAACTAATTTCTAATTTGCTTGCATTAAAAATTCCCTATCCGTTCCTAACTACGCTAACTGTTATTTTATTTTTTTCCTCTACTTTCTTTCTATGACTCTTTATTTGAGAATCCCAGTGCATCCTGGGATACTCAAAGTGATGAGGGGCAGAGGCTACAGTCACTGCCACAGCCTCTGCCCCCTCCCTAAAACAATGTGTTATCAGTGACACTCGTTTCAGAGCCTGGGCTCATCCCTGCTTGCTGTTTTTTAGTGGTGTGCACAAGGACAGTGCACTCTGTGTTGCCAGAAAAGTGCTCCAGCAATTTTGCTAATCCAGCAACACAGAGTGCGCTGTCATTGTGCACATCATACAGTGTGCAGGGACTAGCCCAGTAGGGGAAATCTGCAATAACAGTTAAATAGTGCTGTTAGGGGGCCTTACGAAATATTTAATGCAAACATATTAGAAATTAGTTTAGATTACAGCACTAAATAGATAGGAATTTATATGAAATTTTGTTGGGCCTTTGGACAACCCCTTTAACTATACAGTTTACTGGCCAGCCTTTAGGTACGGTTTAGCAAACCTGGTTTGAAACATTATTTTTGTTTTATCATTAGAGATGAGCGAACCGGTCCCGGTTCGGGTCGAGGTCGGTTCGCCGAACGGAGGTCCCGTTCGAGTTCGGCTCGTCGAACGTTCGACGAACCGAACTCGAACTGCATAGGAAACAATGGCAGGCAATCACAAACACAGAAAAACACCTAGAAAACACCCTCAAAGGTGTCCAAAAGGTGACAAACAACTCACAACACAACACAAACACATGGGAAAGTGACAAGGACATATACTCATGCGAAAACAAAAGTGCTGGACAAGGAAAAAGAGGAGGACACACAGATATAGGCATGGCACGCCCTTCTAAAATCATGTAAAACACCGCAAGGTGACTCCAAGCGTAGTCTCCCTTTTTCCCAAAAATTGTGCCCCACACACACCCACCCCTTCAGTGGCAGCACTTGTGCCCTAGTTGTACACTTCACAGCTAGATTTGCATCAAGCACATTCAAAAATACGCCATAATTAACCGCCCCCAGGATGACACCGGGGTAGGTAGCAAAGTCTTTCCTGATCCCAGCTCTGTTCATCTTGGCTTCTTTTAAAAACACATCAAGCAAAAGTTACTCCAAGCGGAGCCTCCCTTTTTTCCAAAAATTGTGCCCCACACACACCCACCCATTCAGTGGCAGCACTTGTGCCCTAGTTGTACACTTCACAGCTAGATTTGCATCAAGCACATTCCAAAATACGCCATTCTTATCCGTCCCCAGGATGACACCGGGGTAGGTAGCAAAGTCTTTCCTGATCCCAGCTCTGTTCATCTTGGCTTCTTTTAAAAACACAGCAAGCAAGGGTTACTCCAAGCGGAGCCTCCCTTTTTTCCAAAAATTGTGCCCCACACACACCCACCCATTCAGTGGCAGCACTTGTGCCCTAGTTGTCCACTTCACAGCTAGATTTGCATCAAGCACATTCAAAAATACGCTATTCTTAACCGTCCCCAGGATGACACCGGGGTAGGTAGCAAAGTCTTTCCTGATCCCAGCTCTGTTCATCTTGGCTTCTTTTAAAAACACATCAAGCAAGGGTTACTCCAAGCGGAGCCTCCCTTTTTTCCAAAAATTGTGCCCCACACACACCCACCCCTTCAGTGGCAGCTGTTGTGCCCCAGTTGCACAATTCACAGCTAGATTTGCATCAAGCACATTCAAAAATACGCCATTCTTATCCGTCCCCAGGATGACACCGGGGTAGGTAGCAAAGTCTTTGCTGAACCATGACTTGTTCATCTTGGCTTCTTTTAAAAACAATGTAAGCAAGGGTTACTCCAAGCAAAGTCTCCCTTTTTTCCAAAAATTGTGCCCCACACACACCCACCCCTTCAGTGGCAGCAGTTGTGCCCCAGTTGTACAATTCACAGCTAGATTTGCATCAACACATTCAAAAATACGCCATTCTTATCCGTCCCCAGGATGACACCGGGGTAGGTAGCAAAGTCTTTCCTGATCCCAGCTCTGTTCATCTTGGCTTCTTTTAAAAACACATCAAGTAAGGGTTACTCCAAGCGGAGCCTCCCTTTTTTCCAAAAATTGTGCCCCACACACACCCACCCATTCAGTGGCAGCACTTGTGCCCTAGTTGTACACTTCACAGCTAGATTTGCATCAAGCACATTCAAAAATACGCTATTCTTAACATTCCCCAGGATGACACCGGGGTAGGTAGCAAAGTCTTTCCTGATCCCAGCTCTGTTCATCTTGGCTTCTTTTAAAAACACATCAAGCAAGGGTTACTGCAAGCGGAGCCTCCCTTTTTTCCAAAAATTGGGCACACAGACACCCCATCAGTGGCAGCACTTGTGCCCTAGTTACAAACAGGATGTTTTGATTTGCATCAAGCACATTCAAAAATACGCCATAATTAACCGTCCCCAGCATGACACCGGGGTAGGTAGATAAAGTCTTTGCTGAACCATGACTTGTTCATCTTGGCTCCTTTTAAAAACAATGTAAGCAAGGGTTACTCCAAGCGGAGCCTCCCTTTTTTCCAAAAATTGTGCCCCACACACACCCACCCATTCAGTGGCAGCACTTGTGCCCTAGTTGTACACTTCACAGCTAGATTTGCATCAAGCACATTCCAAATCCACAAGCATTTACTCTCCCCAGGATGACACAGGGGTAGTAAATTCCTTCTGGATCCATGACTTGTTCATTTTGATGAACGTCAGTCTGTCCACATTGTCACTGGACAGACGCGTGTGCTTATCTGTCAGCACACACCCAGCAGCACTGAAGACATGTTCAGAGACAACGCTGGCAGCTGGACACGACAAAATCTCCAAGGCGTAACTGGATAGCTCTGGCCATTTTTCTAGATTTGAAGCCCAAAATGAGCAAGGCTCCATTTGCAAAGTCATGGCATCGATGTTCATTTGTAGATACTCCTGTATCATCCTCTCCAGCCGTTGACTATGTGTCAGACTTGTTGTCTCTGGTGGCCTTGCAAAGGAGGGTCTAAAAAAATTATGAAAAGATTCCATAAAATTGCTGTTACCAGCACCAGATACGGTCCTACTGGTACGTGTAGACTGTTGAAGATGACGAGACCGTCCCATGTTTGTCAAGTTACAACTGGGAGATTCACTCCCTGCACCTGCACGGTTGTTTGGTGGAAAAGCGGATCTAAGATCGAGTAACAGCTTCTGCTGATACTCCTGCATACGTGCGTTCCTTTCTATGGCTGGAATTATGTCACAAAATTTGGACTTGTACCGGGGATCTAATAGTGTGGCAAGCCAGTAGTCATCATCACTTCTAATTCTGACAATACGAGGGTCATGTTGGAGGTAGTGCAACAAGAAGGCACTCATGTGTCTTGTGCAGCCATGCGGACCAAGTCCACGCTGTGTTTGTGGCATAGAGGTGCTAACCGTTCTTTCTTCCCCTGACATCTCACCCCAACCTCTTTCAACTGAAATTTGACCAAGGTCTCCCTCATCTGCTGAGTCTTCCATGTCCATGGACAGTTCGTCCTCCATTTCTTCATGTCCTCCTGCACCTTCCTCAACATCTCGCCTGCTACCATGCGCCCTTGTTGATCCCTGTCCCCCATGCTCCCATGCCTGGCGCCTTGGTGATGATGAACGTCTGGACCTTGGTGATGTTGTTGTGTCTTGCGCATATGAATCCTCCTGTAGTTCATCCCCTTCCTGTTGTCCCACCCCCTGACTCCGAATAGTGTTTAGCGTGTGCTCCAGCATGTAAATGACTGGAATCGTCATGCTGATAATGGCATTGTCAGCGCTAAACATATTCGTCGCCATGTCGAAACTGTGCAGAAGGGTGCATAGGTCCTTGATCTGAGAACACTCCATCAGGGTGATCTGCCCCACCTCTGCATCTCGTTGGCCCAGGCTATACGTCATGACGTATTGCACCAGGGCACGGCGGTGCTGCCACAGTCGCTGTAACATGTGGAGAGTTGAATTCCAGCGTGTCGCCACATCGCATTTCAGGCGATGAACCGACAGGCCGAAAGACTTCTGGAGCGATGCAAGTCGCTCAGCTGCGGCGCTTGAACGGCGGAAGTGAGCAGACAGTTTTCGTGCCCTGTTCAGAAGGCCATCTAGGCCGGGACAGTGTGTTAAAAATTGCTGCACGACAAGGTTCAACACGTGAGCCATACAAGGTACGTGTGTCACCTTGCCCAGGTGAAGGGCCGCACCCAGGTTTGCAGCATTGTCGCACACGGCCTTACCAGGCTGCAGGTTCAGTGGAGACAACCATTTATTAAACTCGGACCGCAGAGCTGACCACAACTCCTCAGCTGTGTGACTCTTATTCCCAAGACATGTCAAGCTAAAGACCGCCTGATGCCGTTGCGCTCTGCTGCCAGCATAGTAATGAGGGGTGCGTGATTCCTTCTGCGCAGTGAGAACGCTGGTGGCCTGACCAGGCAGGCTTGGGGCGGAGGTGGAGGACCCAGATGAGGTGGAGGATGCAGAAGCAGTGGCGGAACTTGGACAGACAGAGGATTGACACACAAGTCGTGGGGACGGCAAGACTTGTGCAGCAGACCCTTCACCATCTATCACCATAGTTACCCAGTGCCCAGTGAGCGACATGTAACGTCCCTGTCCATGCTTACTGGTCCAAGTATCGGTGGTGAAATGCACCCGTTCACACACAGAGTTTCTCAAGGAAGCGGTGATGTTGTGTGCGACATGCTGGTGTAGCGCGGGCACACCTTTCTTAGAGAAGTAGTGGCGACTAGGCATCTGGTACTGGGGCACAGCGACAGACATAAGGTCTCTAAAATCCTGTGTGTCCACTAGGCGGAAAGGCAGCATTTCTGTAGCCAACAGCTTACAGAGGGATAGAGTCAACCTCTTAGCTTTGTCATGGGTCGCAGGAAATGGCCTTTTATTTGACCACATCTGAGGGACAGAGATCTGGCTGCTGTGTGTAGACGGTGTTGAGTAGGGTGTCCCTGGAAAAATGCAGGTTTGTGAGGAAAGTGCAGGCGGAGACATGATGTTGCCTTCATCCAAAGTTGGTGCTATCGATATCTGAGAGAGCTGTACACACTCACTTGTTTCCCCTTCCAAACCAACTGACGACCTACCAAGCAAACTGCCTGTTGCGGTTACAGTGGTGGAAGTTGTGGGTGGAAATACAGGTGTGACAGCTGTCCCCACAGTCCTAGAAGATGACGAGCGCGCGGATGCACTGGAAGGGGAAGGCGGTGGATGGTTCGCTCCGCTAGGCCGCATTGCAGCACGGTGAGCTTCCCACCGGGCCATATGATATTTATTCATGTGACGATTCATGGAAGAAGTTGTCAAACTGCTGAGGTTTTGACCTCTACTAAGAGAACCATGACAAATTTTACAGATCACATAATTTGGGCGATCTTTATCTATGTCAAAAAAGGACCAGGCTAGGCAAGGCTTAGAGGCCATGCGACCTGTTGATCCACCCCGAATAATGCTCAGAGGCAGAGTGGTGGCTGAGGATGCAGTTGTAGACGTGCTACCAGTACTCCGACTCTGTCCAGGAAGGCGCAAGGTAACTTCGTCATCAGTTGCATCCTCCTCCACCACCTCTGTTGACCTCCTCGAGTGCCTGACTGTGGGTTGACAGTAGGTGGGATCTAGAACTTCATCATCAATTGTTGTGTTTGCACTCCCCTCCCCCTCAGACCGAGCCTCTTCTTGCCCTGACCGAATATTTAAGTTGTCATCCCAATCGGGTATCTGAGTCTCATCTTCATCAGTATGTTCCTCATTGTCTATAACCACAGGTGTTACAGTTTGTGACAAAGGGTCAACATTATGCTCCGAAACTTGGTCCTCACGGCCTGAATCAGAGTCACAAAGGTTCTGGGCATCACTGCAGACCATTTCCTGTTCTGTACTCACTGTAGCTTGGGAGCAGACCTCTGATTCCCAGGCTATAGTGTGACTGAACAGCTCTGTAGACTCAGCCATCTCCGTTCCACCATACTGTGCAGGGCTGATGGAGACTTCAGAGCTGGGAGAAATCAAGTTTGATTGGGATGACAACTCAGAGGACTGGTGTTTTTTGGATGCGGTACTTGAAGTGGCTGAGAGGGCACTTGTTGGACCACTTGAGATCCATTCAAGCATTTTCCTTTTTTGGCCATCATCTACCTTTGTTCCTGTTGTTCGTGTCCGTAAAAAAGGGAGCACATCGGATTGTCCACGGTAAGTAGTAGACATCTTACTTTTGCTGGTAGATGGTCTATCTTCAGCAGATGATAATGGAGCTTTGCCACCTTCCCCACGGACAAAACCTTTTTTGCCTTTTCCACCACGCCTCTTCCCCTTTCCACCAGCATCTGTCATTTTGCCACTCATGTTGATTGCGACAAGATTGTGGACTGAAAATGTGGTAGTAAAAATTGAGAGGTGGTGTAGATTGCAGCGGTGGTCTAGCTTTATTAACAGCAGAATAATAAAAAATAAATATCCCTGACAATGCAACTACGGCACTTAAACTGGGAGCAAAAATTGCTAGTATAATGGCTTAGTTATAATGAGTTGGAGTGTGCAATGCAGGCAGAGGTGCTGCAAATGTCTTTGCACTAGTGGGACTATAGCAAAGTCCAATAGCCACGTTTAGGATGCCACTAGGTACACTGAGTTTTTGCTAGTATAATGGCTTAGTTATCATGAGTTGGAGTGTGCAATGCAGGCAGAGGTGCTGCAAATGTCTTTGCACTAGTGTGACTAGACAAATGTCCAATAGCCACGTTTAGGATGCCAATAGGTACACTGAGTGTTTGCTAGTATAATGACTTAGTTATCATGAGTTGGAGTGTGCAATGCAGGCAGAGGTGCTGCAAATGTCTTTGCACTAGTGGGACTATAGCAAAGTCCAATAGCCACGTTTAGGATGCCACTAGGTACACTGAGTGTTTGCTAGTATAATGGCTTAGTTATCATGAGTTGGAGTGTGCAATGCAGGCAGAGGTGCTGCAAATGTCTTTGCACTAATGTGACTAGACAAATGTCCAATAGCCACGTTTAGGATGCCACTAGGTACACTGAGTGTTTGCTAGTATAATGGCTTAGTTATAATGAGTTGGAGTGTGCAATGCAGGCAGAGGTGCTGCAAATGTCTTTGCACTAGTGTGACTAGACAAATGTCCAATAGCCACGTTTAGGATGCCACTAGGTACACTGAGTGTTTGCTAGTATAATGGCTTAGTTATCATGAGTTGGAGTGTGCAATGCAGGCAGAGGTGATGCAAATGTCTTTGCACTAGTGTGACTAGACAAATGTCCAATAGCCACGTTTAGGATGCCACTAGGTACACTGAGTGTTTGCTAGTATAATGGCTTAGTTATAATGAGTTGGAGTGTGCAATGCAGGCAGAGGTGCTGCAAATGTCTTTGCACTAGTGGGACTATAGCAAAGTCCAATAGCCACGTTTAGGATGCCACTAGGTACACTGAGTGTTTGCTAGTATAATGGCTTACTTATCATGAGTTGGAGTGTGCAATGCAGGCAGAGGTGCTGCAAATGTCTTTGCACTAGTGGGACTATAGCAAAGTCCAATAGCCACGTTTAGGATGCCACTAGGTACACTGAGTGTTTGCTAGTATAATGGCTTAGTTATCATGAGTTGGAGTGTGCAATGCAGGCAGAGGTGCTGCAAATGTCTTTGCACTAGTGGGACTATAGCAAAGTCCAATAGCCACGTTTAGGATGCCACTAGGTACACTGAGTGTTTGCTAGTATAATGGCTTAGTTATCATGAGTTGGAGTGTGCAATGCAGGCAGAGGTGCTGCAAATGTCTTTGCACTAGTGTGACTAGACAAATGTCCAATAGCCACGTTTAGGATACCACTAGGTACACTGAGTGTTTGCTAGTATAATGGCTTAGTTATCATGAGTTGGAGTGTGCAATGCAGGCAGAGGTGCTGCAAATGTCTTTGCACTAGTGTGACTAGACAAATGTCCAATAGCCACGTTTAGGATGCCACTAGGTACACTGAGTGTTTGCTAGTATAATCGCTTAGTTATCATGAGTTGGAGTGTGCAATGCAGGCAGAGGTGCTGCAAATGTCTTTGCACTAGTGGGACTATAGCAAAGTCCAATAGCCACGTTTAGGATGCCACTAGGTACATTGAGTGTTTGCTAGTATAATGGCTTAGTTATCATGAGTTGGAGTGTGCAATGCAGGCAGAGGTGCTGCAAATGTCTTTGCACTAGTGTGACTAGACAAATGTCCAATAGCCACGTTTAGGATGCCACTAGGTACACTGAGTGTTTGCTAGTATAATGGCTTAGTTATCATGAGTTGGAGTGTGCAATGCAGGCAGAGGTGCTGCAAATGTCTTTGCACTAGTGTGACAAGACAAATGTCCAATAGCCACGTTTAGGATGCTACTAGGTACACTGAGTGTTTGCTAGTATAATGGCTTAGTTATCATGAGTTGGAGTGTGCAATGCAGGCAGAGGTGCTGCAAATGTCTTTGCACTAGTGGGACTATAGCAAAGTCCAATAGCCACGTTTAGGATGCCACTAGGTACACTGAGTGTTTGCTAGTATAATGGCTTAGTTATAAAGAGTTGGAGTGTGCAATGCAGGCAGAGGTGCTGCAAATGTCTTTGCACTAGTGGGACTATAGCAAAGTCCAATAGCCACGTTTAGGATGCCACTAGGTACACTGAGTGTTTGCTAGTATAATGGCTTAGTTATCATGAGTTGGAGTGTGCAATGCAGGCAGAGGTGCTGCAAATGTCTTTGCACTAGTGGGACTATAGCAAAGTCCAATAGCCACGTTTAGGATGCCACTAGGTACACTGAGTGTTTTCTAGTATAATGGCTTAGTTATCATGAGATGGAGTGTGCAATGCAGGCAGAGGTGCTGCAAATGTCTTTGCACTGGTGTGACTAGACAAATGTCCAATAGCCACGTTTAGGATGCCACTAGGTACACTGAGTGTTTGCTAGTATAATGGCTTAGTTATCATGAGTTGGAGTGTGCAATGCAGGCAGAGGTGCTGCAAATGTCTTTGCACTAGTGGGACTATAGCAAAGTCCAATAGCCACGTTTAGGATGCCACTAGGTACACTGAGTGTTTGCTAGTATAATGGCTTAGTTATCATGAGTTGGAGTGTGCAATGCAGGCAGAGGTGCTGCAAATGTCTTTGCACTAGTGGGACTATAGCAAAGTCCAATAGCCATGTTTAGGATGCCACTAGGTACACTGAGTGTTTGCTAGTATAATGGCTTAGTTATCATGAGTTGGAGTGTGCAATGCAGGCAGAGGTGCTGCAAATGTCTTTGCACTAGTGGGACTATAGCAAAGTCCAATAGCCATGTTTAGGATGCCACTAGGTACACTGAGTGTTTGCTAGTATAATGGCTTAGTTATCATGAGTTGGAGTGTGCAATGCAGGCAGAGGTGCTGCAAATGTCTTTGCTAGTGATGAGCGAGCATGCTTGTAACTACTCGGTACTCGCACGAGTATCGCTGTACTCGGGCTGCTCGGCGGGGACCGAGTAATCTCGCGATACTCGTGCTGTACTCGTGGTCTTCATTTCTGCATGTTGGCGCTCTTTTGAGAGCCAGCCCTCATGCAGGGATTGGCTGGCAGACCACTGCAATGCCACAGCCCTGTTAGTTGTGGAATTGCAGTGTTTTGCCGGCCTGCACAGCGTGACCGAGCCTTTATATCGGCCGGCGCGCTGTGCTCTGCTCACAGCTATCCAGACAGTCAGTGCAGGGAGAGTGTCGCTGATTCAGGGAAAGCTTTGCGGCCCTTTATAGCTTTTTCAGTTGCAGGGCTGCAAACAGTGTGACCAAAAGTCCTTCTCAGGACTATTCTAGTTGTATACAGGCAGGCAGGGTATAGCCAGGTCGGAGTACAGTAGCAGAGTCCTTCTCAGGACTATTGTTGCTATATACAGGCAGGGTATAGCCAGGTCTGAATACAGGCTAGTGACCAGAAGTGTCCTTGTCAGGACTATTGTACCAGTATACAGGCAGGCAGGCAGGCAGGGTAGTGGTGACCGTATACCAGCCTTCATCATATCTGGGGCTGGTGTACACAGTGTAAAACAGTCCAGATAGTGTCTGACTTGTCTGTAATTGTCGCTCCCCAAAAAAACCTGTTAGGTTCTTATTGCGTCCGTGCTTGGTTTTTAAAACCGCACGTGTGTGCCTGTTGGTGGCAGCGTACAGGTGCACTTGTGTGCAATTTCCACAAACTTTGATATAACGCACAAGTAGTGAATATACACGTCAGCAGTGCACAGCATTGCAAAATGCGCAAGGGCATTGGCAAGGAACAAGGAAGTGGACGTGATGGTGGTGCAGGCAGAGGCCGAGGTCGTGGGCAAGCTCTAATTTCGCCACAACAAAGGGCCACATCTAGTCGCTCGCACGTCCTGTCCCAAATTCTTGGGGACCGCAGCAGTACACCGCTCTTGAACCAAGACCAGTGTGAACAGGTTGTTAGTTGGATAGCAGATAATGCTTCCAGTCAGATTGGCACCACCACAAACACTCTGTCTTCCACACGGTCAAGTGTCAGTAGCCGTGATACTGCACCGCACATTTCTGAACCTGATCCTCCTTCCTACCACCAGGCTGAGTACACGTCCTCCTCGGACATTAATGATCCCACACTTGGACACTCGGAAGAGCTGTTCACGTTTCCATTCACACATTCTGGCCTCTCGCCAGCTCATATTGAAGTGGGTCATGAGGAGATCGTCTGTACAGATGGCCAAATATTTGAGCAGCCACGTTCTCACGAAGTTGGCAACGTGTCTCAACAAGTGGTGGACGATGATGAGACACAATTG
This sequence comes from Anomaloglossus baeobatrachus, assembly GCF_048569485.1. NCBI lineage: Eukaryota > Metazoa > Chordata > Amphibia > Anura > Aromobatidae > Anomaloglossus > Anomaloglossus baeobatrachus. The sequence goes on along the minus strand of NC_134358.1, from coordinate 99,255,761 downwards.
TCAGGAAGTCAGGAGGAGGAGCAGGTTGCGGAAGAGGAAGACGACGTGGTGGATGATCCAGTAACTGACCCAACCTGGCAGGAGGATATGCAGAGCGAGGACAGCAGTGCACAGGGGGAGGGAGGCGTAGCATCACAACAGGCAGTAAGAAGCAGAGTGGTGGCCCCAGGCAGAAGTCAGGCAACCGTTCCCCGGAACAACACGACGACACAAGGTGCCTGTACAAATGTTAGGTCTTCCCGAGTCTGGCAGTTTTTTAAGTTGGATCCAGATGATTCAAAAAAGGCCATTTGCAACACCTGCCGTGCCAGCATCAGCAGGGGTACCAAAACTAGCAGCCTGACCACCACCAGCATTATCAGGCACATGTCAGCCAAGCACCCGACTTTGTGGGAAGTACAACAGAGTCGAGGAGCAGTGCTTGCTGATGTCACTGCTACGTCTTCACTGGTTGTGCATGCGAGCCAAACCCCTGTCCATGCTGCCTGCGAACAAGCCTCCTCCACTCCTGCACCTGCAGTTGCCTACGCAGAAAGAACACCATCATCAAGCACGTCCTTGTCCCAGCGCAGCGTTCAGTTATCCATTCAGCAAACCTTTGAACGCAGGCGCAAATACACTGCCAACACCCCACATGCCACAGTTCTAAATGCTAACATTTCGCGACTGCTTGCGCTGGAAATGTTGCCTTTTAGGCTGGTGGAGACAGAAGCATTCCGTGACCTGATGGCGGCAGCTGTCCCACGTTACTCGGTCCCCAGCCGCCACTATTTCTCCCGGTGTGCCGTCCCCGCGTTGCATAACCACGTGTCACAAAACATCACACGTGCCCTGAACAACGCTGTTTCACCCAAGGTCCACCTAACCACAGACACGTGGACAAGTGCTTGTGGGCAAGGCCGCTACATCTCGTTGACGGCACACTGGGTTAATATTGTGGAAGCTGGGACCCAGTCTGAGCGAGGGACGGAACACGTCCTTCCCACACCAAGGTTTGCAGGCCCTACCTCAGTCAGTGTTTCACCCACACTCTACAGCTCCGGAATGTCATGCTCTTCAGCCTCCTCCTCCTCCTGCGCATCCTCATCCACTGTACCCTCCACACCAGTCACAAGCTGGAAGCACTGCAGCACTGCCTCGGCGAAGCGGCAACAGGCTGTGCTGAAGCTAATCTGCATAGGTGACAAACCCCACAATGCAGAAGAGCTGTGGACAGCTCTGAAACAGCAGGCAGATCACTGGCTCACACCTCTGAACCTAAAGCCAGGAAAGGTCGTGTGTGACAATGGCCGGAACCTGGTGGCGGCTTTGAGGCGAGGCCAGCTGACACATGTTCCATGCGTGGCCCATGTGCTCAACCTCGTGGTTCAGCGGTTTCTAAAGTCATACCCAGAGCTGTCTGATCTGCTGGTAAAAGTTCGCCGCCTGTCTGCACATTTTCGAAAGTCACCTACTGCTTCAGCCGGCCTTGCCGGCTTTCAGCGCAGTTTGCATCTTCCGGCTCACAGACTGGTGTGTGATGTCCCCACGCGTTGGAATTCAACTCTGCACATGTTGGTCAGGATATGTGAGCAGAAGAGGGCAGTTGTTGAGTACCTGCATCACCTAAGCCGTCGGGAAATGGGTCAAACTTCACACATAACACCTGAGGAGTGGAGATGGATGTCAGACCTATGTACCATCCTCCAAAACTTTGAGGACTCCACCAAGATGGTGAGTGGTGATGACGCCATTATTAGCGTCACCATACCGCTACTCTGCCTTCTAAAACGGTCTCTGCTGAAAAACAAACATGATGCATTGCAGGCGGAGCGCGATGAGTTGCAGCAAGAAACAGTAGTGGGTGTGGGTGATAACACACAGCCCAGCCTCGTCTCATCACAACGTGCAGTGGAGGACTATGACGAGGAGGAGGATGAAGACATGGAGCAACTCTCCGGCCAAATTGAGGATATGACATGCACACCAGTCATATCCTCGGTTCAGCGTGGCTGGCCAGAGGACAGGGTAGATGAGGAGGAGGAGGAGGAGGACAGCATGTTCAGTCATCTTGTTGGTCAGGCTACTGAAGTCCTGGCTGTTAAGAGTCTGGCGCACATGGCTGACTTTATGGTAAGCTGCCTGTCTCGTGACCCTCGCGTTAAGAACATCTTGGCCGACAATCATTACTGGTTGGTAACACTGTTAGACCCACGCTACAAGGAGAACTTTTTGTCTCTTATTCCCGTGGAGGAGAGGTCAACCAAAATGCAGCAGTTCCGGAAGGCCATAGTCACGGAAGTAGGCAAAGCATTCCCCTCACAAAACGCTAGCGGCATAGGTCAGGAATCAGTGGACAACCGAGGCGTACAGCCGAGAGAGGCACAAGTCCAATCCGCCAGAGGTAGGGGAACAGTCTTTAAGATGTGGGACAGTTTTCTCAGCCCCTCACGTACCACAGCCCCTGAGGTGCGGGGTAGTGCCACAAGAAATCCTAAGTTTGCCCAGATGCTGAAGGAGTACCTTGCAGATCGAACAACTGTACTCCGACATTCCTCTGTGCCTTACAATTATTGGGTATCCAAGCTGGACACGTGGCATGAATTGGCTCTCTACGCCTTGGAAGTCCTGGCCTGCCCTGCTGCTAGCGTTTTGTCAGAGCGTGTTTTTAGTGCCGCAGGTGGAATCATTACAGATAAACGCACCCGCCTGTCAACTGAAAATGCTGACAGGCTGACTCTCATCAAGATGAACAAGGGTTGGATTGGGCCAGACTTCACCACACCACCAGCAAATGAGAGCGGAATTTAAAGTTTGCCATGTACCTCCACTCACCCATGGGTACACACTTCTGGACTTTGGATAATCACTGGACTGCTCCTCCTTCTCCTCATGCGCCACCATGATGATGACCGTTACAAATTGCAATACTTAGGCCTTTGTTTCAGGTATACCCCCAGTGGTAAATTTTTTCGCCCATTCTTTGCAGAATGGACATTACAACGACAGGAGACCCGCTCCTTTGCAATGGGAACAATGTTTTGAGGCCCTCATGCACATCTCTACCCAGGGACAACGTGGAGCCTCCCAATTTTTGGCTGCCCTGCCTAAGGGCTATACTATAATACACCCACTTCCTGACAATGGACACTTAATGTTTTGAGGCCCTCATGCACGTCTCTACCCAGGGACAACGTGGAGCCTCCCAATTTTTGGCTGCCCTGCCTAAGGGCTATACTACAATAGACCCACTTCCTTACAATGGGCACTTCAGGTTTACAGGCCATCATGCACGTCTCTATCCAGGGACAATGTGGAGCCTCCCAATTTTTGGCTGCCCTGCCTAAGGGCTATACTATAATACACCCACTTCCTGACAATGGACACTTAATGTTTTGAGGCCCTCATGCACGTCTCTACCCAGGGACAACGTGGAGCCTCCCAATTTTTGGCTGCCCTGCCTAAGGGCTATACTACAATAGACCCACTTCTTTACAATGGGCACTTCAGGTTTACAGGCCATCATGCACGTCTCTATCCAGGGACAATGTGGAGCCTCCCAATTTTTGGCTGCCCTGGCAAAGGGCTATACTAAAATAGACCCACTTCCTTACAATGGGCACTTCAGGTTTACAGGCCATCATGCACGTCTCTATCCAGGGACAATGTGGAGCCTCCCAATTTTTGGCTGCCCTGCCTAAGGGCTATACTACAATAGACCCACTTCCTTACAATGGGCACTTCAGGTTTACAGGCCATCATGCACGTCTCTATCCAGGGACAATGTGGAGCCTCCCAATTTTTGGCTGCCCTGCCTAAGGGCTATACTACAATAGACCCACTTCCTTACAATGGGCACTTCAGGTTTACAGGCCATCATGCACGTCTCTATCCAGGGACAATGTGGAGCCTCCCAATTTTTGGCTGCCCTGCCTAAGGGCTATACTACAATAGACCCACTTCCTTACAATGGGCACTTCAGGTTTACAGGCCATCATGCACGTCTCTATCCAGGGACAATGTGGAGCCTCCCAATTTTTGGCTGCCCTGCCTAAGGGCTATACTACAATAGACCCACTTCCTTACAATGGGCACTTCAGGTTTACAGGCCATCATGCACGTCTCTATCCAGGGACAATGTGGAGCCTCCCAATTTTTGGCTGCCCTGCCTAAGGGCTACACTATAATACACCCACTTCCTGACAATGGACACTTAATGTTTTGAGGCCCTCATGCACGTCTCTACCCAGGGACAACGTGGAGCCTCCCAATTTTTGGCTGCCCTGCCTAAGGGCTATACTACAATAGACCCACTTCCTTACAATGGGCACTTCAGGTTTACAGGCCCTCATGCACGTCTGTATGCAGGGGCATTGGTGAACCTCACAATTTTGGACTGCCCTGGCAAAGGAAAATACTACAAAGACTCACTTCCTCAAAATGGGCACATTAGACTCAAGAGGCCTTCATGTACGTCTCTTCTCAGGGACATCGGAGTGCCACACAATGTTTTCACGTAAAATCTTTCATGTATTAATCTCAAAAAGTAACATACACCAGCTCTATCTCACTATTGGGTATGTGCCCTTAACATTTCCGCCATGAAAAATCATTTTGGGGTCATTTTGGAAGGTTTTCTGGTGAGTCCGTAAAAATGGCGTAAAACGCGGACAAAATTGTTCACAGCTGTGACTTTTCAGTGATAAATGCTTCAAGGGGTCTTCCCCATGCTGTTGCCATGTCATTTGAGCACTCTTCTGAGACTTTTGTGACATTTTTAGGGTTTCTCCATGCTGCCGGGGGGTCATTTCACAAAAATACTCGGGTCTCCCATAGGATAACATTGGGCTCGTTGCTCGGCCCGAGTACACGAGTATCTTGGGAGGCTCGGCCCGAGCTTCGAGCACCCGAGCTTTTTAGTACTCGCTCATCACTAGTCTTTGCACTAGTGGGACTATAGCAAAGTCCAATAGCCACGTTTAGGATGCCACTAGGTACACTGAGTGTTTGCTAGTATAATGGCTTAGTTATAATGAGTTGGAGTGTGCAATGCAGGCAGAGGTGCTGCAAATGTCTTTGCACTAGTGGGACTATAGCAAAGTCCAATAGCCACGTTTAGGATGCCACTAGGTACACTGAGTGTTTGCTAGTATAATGGCTTAGTTATCATGAGTTGGAGTGTGCAATGCAGGCAGAGGTGCTGCAAATGTCTTTGCACTAGTGGGACTATAGCAATGTCCAATAGTCACGTTTAGGATACCACTAGGTACACTGAGTGTTTGCTAGTATAATGGCTTAGTTATCATGAGTTGGAGTGTGAAATGCAGGCAGAGGTGCTGCAATTGTCTTTGCACTAGTGTGACTAGACAAATGTCCAATAGCCACGTTTAGGATGCCACTAGGTACACTGAGTGTTTGCTAGTATAATGGCTTAGTTATAATGAGTTGGAGTGTGCAATGCATGCAGAGGTGCTGCAAATGTCTTTGCACTAGTGGGACTATAGCAAAGTCCAATAGCCACGTTTAGGATGCCACTAGATACACTGAGTGTTTGCTAGTATAATGGCTTAGTTATCATGAGTTGGAGTGTGCAATGCAGGCAGAAGTGCTGCAAATGTCTTTGCACTAGTGGGACTATAGCAAAGTCCAATAGCCACGTTTAGGATGCCACTAGGTACACTGAGTGTTTGCTAGTATAATGGCTTAGTTATAATGAGTTGGAGTGTGCAATGCAGGCAGAGGTGCTGCAAATGTCTTTGCACTAGTGTGACTAGACAAATGTCCAATAGCCACGTTTAGGATGCCACTAGGTACACTGAGTGTTTGCTAGTATAATGGCTTAGTTATAATGAGTTGGAGTGTGCAATGAAGGCAGAGGTGCTGCAAATGTCTTTGCACTAGTGGGACTATAGCAAAGTCCAATAGCCACGTTTAGGATGCCACTAGGTACACTGAGTGTTTGCTAGTATAATGGCTTAGTTATCATGAGTTGGAGTGTGCAATGCAGGCAGAGGTGCTGCAAATGTCTTTGCACTAGTGGGACTATAGCAAAGTCCAATAGCCACGTTTAGGATGCCACTAGGTACACTGAGTGTTTGCTAGTATAATGGCTTAGTTATAATGAGTTGGAGTGTGCAATGCAGGCAGAGGTGCTGCAAATGTCTTTGCACTAGTGGGACTATAGCAAAGTCCAATAGCCACGTTTAGGATGCCACTAGGTACACTGAGTGTTTGCTAGTATAATGGCTTAGTTATCATGAGTTGGAGTGTGCAATGCAGGCAGAGGTGCGGCAAATGTCTTTGCACTAGTGTGACTATAGCAAAGTCCAATAGCCACGTTTAGGATGCCACTAGGTACACTGAGTGTTTGCTAGTATAATCGCTTAGTTATCATGAGTTGGAGTGTGCAATGCAGGCAGAGGTGCTGCAAATGTCTTTGCACTAGTGGGACTATAGCAAAGTCCAATAGCCACGTATAGGATGCCACTAGGTACACTGAGTGTTTGCTAGTATAATGGCTTAGTTATCATGAGTTGGAGTGTGCAATGCAGGCAGAGGTGCTGCAAATGTCTTTGCACTAGTGGGACTATAGCAAAGTCCAATAGCCACGTTTAGGATGCCACTAGGTACACTGAGTGTTTGCTAGTATAATGGCTTAGTTATCATGAGTTGGAGTGTGCAATGCAGGCAGAGGTGCTGCAAATGTCTTTGCACTAGTGGGACTATAGCAAAGTGCAATAGCCACGTTTAGGATGCCACTAGGTACACTGAGTGTTTGCTAGTATAATGGCTTAGTTATAATGAGTTGGAGTGTGCAGAGGACAGGAGGGTACAGTGCCAGGATTGTGGGGCTCTGGGTAGAGGAAAGGAAGCCTGCCTTTCTATTCCCTCCTAATAGGGAAATGCAGGGAGGAAATCCCTGACCTTTGCTACACAGACGCTGTCGCTGTTTTCAGGACCTGTCACCTATGGCTCTGACCCTACCGGTTTGAGCCCTTAAAAGGACTGATAGAAAGTGCTATCCCTATGCTGTCCAGCGCTGTGTATGGAGCGCATACAGCTGTATCGGCGATAGGACAAAGGACGGAGCTGCGACAGTGATGTCTGACACCAAAGACGCAGAAGAGATAATGGCGTCCGGACGGGCAGATACTCGTTTTTATAATGCAGGGACATGTGACATGGACATCCCATCACACATGCCGTTGCTTCTCTGGCTAAAAGTACACTTAGCTGTGTGTGTGTCTGGGATTGGCTGACATGCTGGCCCGCCCCACAAGACGCGCGCGCTTAGGGAAGGAAGACAAGGAAAAAAAAAAAATGGCGATCGCCATTATACAAACAGCAGTGATCTGAAGGCGCTGTTCACGCACACTATACACTGAAATGTCATAATAGTGTGAGTCACAGAGTGACTTACACTATTACAGCGGAAAGCCAGCTAGGAATTAGCTGTTTTTTTGCTGCTAGAACCGTTCTCGAACGTTTCTAGAACTATCGAGCTTTTGCAAAAAGCTCGAGTTCTAGTTCGATCTAGAACAGGCCCCAAAATCACTCGAACCTAGAACTGGAGAACCTCGAACCGCGAACCGCGCTCAACTCTACTTATCATGACTGGAGGGTTCTAGTGATTACATATATAAAGAATGAATTACAGAGCAGCAGACACTAAAAGGAACAATTCAGTATATAGCATGCGGTGCTGCTAATAGAACAGCTTATTGATTTCTGTCTGGGACTAGAGATGAGTGATTGCTCTTCAAAGAAAAATGAAAATAGACGGTGTACAAGGCTTAAATCACTTCTCTGGTAAACTAAACTCCAAGACAATAAGGAACGTTCAACTTTCAAAACAAACAAAGGGGTAAATTTATGAAGACTGGAGTAAGCGTGGGAGGAAGATGCGCCAAATTTATTGCAACAGGCACTGAAATCTACACCTGGTATGAGCCAATTTCTGCCATAAATTGTAGTTAATCTTATAGGATGTCAGAGGCCGTGCCCATCTCACTAAGCTGTGTCTGCTTTTCTTTTCACTTTTGAAAAAGATCAAGATAAGGGTAAAACTGCAAAAAGTTGCACATTTGTATTTATTTTTTAGCAAAATGTATAACCAAGGAAAAAAACTCAAATGCTGGCTCATATAGTCTGTCAAGATCAATACAAAAGTTCTCAAACCAATGCTAAACATAATAGCAAATGGTGTGCCGCGGTAAGGCAAAACCATTGCTAAGCACTAATCATTGACATGTTAAACACGAAAAAACTAGAATGTTACATGCAAAAATTAGACAAAGTTTATTATACAAAAGTGGATCACATACAGCCATACAATAAAACCACCGTGTAAAAACAAGCATGAAAAGGTTGTATGACCGGGTAAAGAGTTAGTAACAGGTATAACCCATCAGCATAAGTGGGGTAGCTAGAATGGAAGAAGGTATAAACACAATTACAATCAAGTGAATATGTATATATACTGTATGTATACCTACCTTCCATTCACCCAGATAAGGCACCAAATCTAAGTGCAGAGAATTTAAGTATAATATGACTAAGGTGCCACACACAAGGGAACAACAGATGGATAGGTTAGTAACAACCCATATCAACATGCACTACAAATCACGAATTAAAGGGAAAGATATTCATGTTGCCTAAAGTGCCTAGTGCAAGGTGGTGTAAAGGAACAGTTCCAGTCAGTCACAGGGACCCCCATAAGGACCTGGAGAGGCCCAACGTACGTTTCGCTAGGGTTTTTGCTTCATCAGGGAGAGATATTTTCTGCACTTAGATTTGGTGCCTTATCTGGGTGAATTTAGTTATACATATATATACATATTCACATGATTGTAATTGTGTTTATACCTTCCACAATTCTTGCTACCCCACTTATGCTGATGGGTTATACCTGTTACTGGCTCTTTATCCAGTCATACTCCCATTTCATGCTTGTTTTTACATGGTGGTTTTATTGTATGGCTGTATGTGATCCACTTTTGTATAATAAAATTTGTCTAATTTTTGCGCGCAATACTCTTGTCCTCATAAGTCTCTATAAGTCAATATTTTACATAAAACTCTGTAGCTTATACACTGAGATGTAATGATTAATAATGAGTGAGCAGTAAAATATTCGGGTTGCTCACTACTGTCATCTAGCAAATCAGACTTCAAGCAGTCATTGATGTTAGAGGGGGCAATACACGGTATTAAGAACTGGGGTATGTGAACTTTTAATAAGGGTCATTTGAATGTTTTTGGTTGTGATTTATGATTTAAAAAGAGAAAACACAGTAGTTTGACAATAAATGGCTTCACCCAACCACTAACCATGAGTGGAAAAAAAGATTATGTGTTATGATTATCATTCATATTCTCTGAAAAAAGGCCAAGAAAGCAAAAAATCTGCCGGGGTATGTAAACTTTTGAGCACAACTGTATCGCCAATATTGCGTAGATTAAATAATAAATATGCTCTTGCTCATTTCTCTTTTCACTTGTGCAGAATGTTTGGAAACACAATGATTTAGCTTACAGATTCTAGTCTATAACTGAAAGACAAATGCTTATTATTAGAACCGTATGTTCATCTTTAGGGCATAAAATGATCTTTGAAATCCTCAAAATTGTTTCTACGAACCAGACTCTTTGTAATATGCAATAATATTTTGGTTTGTGCATGTGCAAATTCCTCATGGCTGTGTGCCAGAGTTTTGAGCTTCATGCTGTACCCTTTAGAGGCTAGCTAGACCTCTCTCTTACTATGGTCTATGTGCACATATTTATTTTTTTCTCTTATTTCTTTTATTTCTTATCTATCACTTTTTTGTTATTTTAATTGTATTTTTTCTACATTAATTTCCTATTTTTTTTTTTTTTTTTAAATCATCTGTGAAGAGCAGATCTCCGCTAAGAAAGGCATATCCATATCAGCATAGTACAATGTACTTACTAAGCGATGGATATGATATAATCAGATTGTCATAATTATAAATATTCTCGCCTGTTATCACAGTTTTCATTTTCAGGTGAATTTCCATGTAACTATCAGCGTTGTGCATTTATTTACCTTGTTAGGAAATGTCATCTATTTGCAGATTATATCCTATTACACCGTATATTTTTCACTGTATTTAATTTCACAATAATGAAATGTGACTCATCAGTTAAAAATAGACAAAGATGGCAATCAACTGTAATTTTACCACTTAGCGATTGCTGCAGAAGAGGTGATTAGAAATTTGTGTAATTCTCAAAGATGTTTTACAACCTGAGACTGACATCCAAATGTCTTTATGATGTGCACAGCTTTCACTTTTGATTAAAATTATTCATTCAGATGACCTTTAGACGCACACACCGCCAGCATTTAAATATGCATTTTTATCGCATTTTCTTTTCTGTTGTATATTTATGCATTTTTTCTTCCTCTTTTTAGTTGTGTTTTAACGTAACAATTGGTGTGACTCTTAAGCCTGCTTTACACGTTGCAATTTCGCATACGATATAGTATGCGATTTGCAACGCCCCCATCGTATGTGCGGCACGTTCAATTTGTTGAACGCACAAACGATTAACCCCCATCACACGTACTTACCTTCCATACGACCTCAATGTGGGCGGTGCACGTCCACTTCCTGGAGTGGGAGGGATGTTCGGCGTCACATCGACGTCACGCGCCAGCCGGCCAATAAAAGCGGAGGGGCGGAGCTGAGCGGGACGTAAACATCCCGCCCACCTCCTTCCTTCCGCATTGTGGGCCGGGAGCTGCGAACACAGGTAAGATCTGTTCATCGTTCCCGGGGTGTCACACACTGCGATGTGTGCTACCCCGGGTACAATGAACAATCTGACGTGCAATTCTAGAGAAAGGTACGATGTGTATGCGATGAAGATTTTACCATTCAATCGCAATCGCACGTACCTGTCACACAGTGCAATGTACCTTACGATGCCGGATGTGCGTCCCTTACGACGTGACCCCGCCGACACATTGTAAGATACATTGCAGCGTGTAAAGCAGGCTTTAGATCCTAGAATTCTAATATTCTTCATAGAATCACATAAATTGTAATGACAAAAATATAGTGTCAGCAAAAACAATCTTTACATTTGTTCATCCACCAAAAAATTTTCATGTGAAATCCGCATCAGGATTTCACTACTCCCTTTACTCCTAAGTAGAAATATGCAAACCCGAGGTTCGGTTTTCAATCTGAAAACTGACTTAAAAAAACAGAGTTTGGATGCTTTACATGCAAACTTTACTTGAGTGTGCTCGGGTACGCTCAGTGCTCTGCCCAGTGCGAGCCACTTGCAGTGTTTGAATGGTGCACCACTGGGGGTAACAGCACCAGGATCAGATGTAGTGTGCAAAAAAAAAAAATGGAAAAAGCCCGCCCACCCTCCTCCAGAAGTGATCTGCTTATGGCTGGCTGTATGTGGGCGGTTAAACTGCCAATCAGTGATTTCAAACCGGGCTCGGGCCAAGTTCTGACCAGTGGAGGTTCAGATCGATTGCCGCCAGTGAACAAAACTGCTAAAGGTTCGCTCATCTCTACTCCTAAGCCTGGTTATCACTTTATGACCGGGCAAATTTTTTCAATTCTGACCAGTGTCACTTTGACAGGTTATAAATCTGGAATGCTTGAATGAACCCTGTTATTCTGAGAAACATTTTTGTGACATATTGTATTTCATGATATTAGTAAATTTAGAACAATATTTTTTGCATTTATTGGAAAAATATCTGAAATTTGGCAAAAATTTTGAAAATGTTTCATTTTTCAATTTCATTATTTTTATACTATTAAACCAGAGAGTTATGTAAAAAAAAGTTAATAATTAACATTTCCCACATGTCTACTTTACATCAGCACAATTTTTGAAACATTGTTTTTTTTTGTTAGGAAGTTAGAAGGCTTAAAAGTTCATCAGCAATTTATCATTTTTCCAACAGAATGTGCAAAACCTTTTTTAGGGATCACATCTCATTTCAAGTGACTTTGAGAGGCCTAGGTGACAAAAAATACCACCCAAAACTGACACCATTCCAAAACCTTCAGCCTTAAAACTGCTCAAAACCATATTCATGAAGTTTATTAACCATTTAGTTGCTTCACAGGAACTAAAGCAATGTGGAAGGAAAAAAATGAAAATTTTAATTTTTCCCAGAAAAATGTTACCTTAGCGCCAAATTTTGCATTTTCACAAGGGTAACAGGAGAACATGCACCATAACATTTCTCATTCAATTTTGTCCTGAATACACCGATATCCCTTGTGTGGTGGAAATCTACTGTTTGGGTGCATGGCAGGTATTGGAAGGGAAGAATTGCCATTTGAATTTTAGAGCACAGAATTGACTTAAATCAGTAGCGGATGCCATGTCATGTTTGGAGAGCCCCTCATGTACCTAAGCAGTGGTGCTCCCCCACAAGTGACCCTATTTTGGAAAATACACCCTTCAAAGCATTTATCTAGATGTTTGGTGCGCACCTTGAACTCTCAAGTGCTTTACAGAACTTTATAACATTGAGATGTGAAATTCATTTCTTTTTTTACCAGAAAAAAATTGCTTTAACCCCAAGTCTCTCATTTTCTCAAGGTTAACAGTTAACAGTGCACTGTCACTATTCATTCTGTTGTGCAATTTCTCCTGAGTGCGTAGATATCTCATATATGGTGGAAATCTACTGTTTGGGTACACAGCAGCGCTTGGAAAGGAAAGAGCGCCATTTGACTTTTTGAACGTAAAATTGTCTGGAATCGTTAGCAGATGCCATGTCGTGTTTGGAAAGTCCCTTATATACCTATATTGTAGAGCTCCCCCAAAGGTGACCCCATTATGGAAATTAGACCCCTCAAGGATTTTTACTGGATGTTTGATAATTACCTTGAACCCCCAGGTGCTCCATAGAATTTTATAATGTTGAGCCATGAAAATTAAAAAAAAAATTTTACAACAAAAATGTTGCTTTATCCCCAAAGTTTTCAAATTCACTAGGGTAACAGGAGGTAATGAACAGTAAAATTTGTTATGCAATTTTTCCTGAGTATGCCAATACCCCATATGTGGTCAAACACTACTTTTGAGGCACAGTGCAAAGTGAAGAAGGGAAGGAACTTTGAGTTCAGATTTAGTTGGAATGGTTTGCGGATGCCATGTCACATTGGCAAAGCACCTAAGGGCCTAAATAGTGGAGCTCCCCCACAAGTGACCCTATTTTTAAAACAAGGACCCTCAAGAAATTTATCTAGATGTTTGTTGAGCACCTTGAACCATCATGTGCTTCACGGAATTTTATAATATTGAGCCATGAAAATGAAAAAATACATTTTGAATCACAAAAATGTTGCTTTAACCCCAAATGTTTCAAACTCACTAGGGTAAAAAGAGATAATGAACCATACAATGTATTGTACAATTTCTCCCGAGTACGCTAATACCCTATATGTGGTCAAAAACTACTTTTGAGGCACAGTACAATGTGAAGAGTTGAAAGAGCACCATATTGTAGAGAAGATTTAGTTGCAATAGTATGCAGGTGCCAAGTCTCAATGGCAGAAAACCTCAGGTGGCATAACAGCAGAACCCCCCTCCCCAAGTGATCCCATGTTACAAACTGCTTCCATCAATGAATTCATCCATGGATGCAGTGAGCATATTGACTCTACAGCTGTGTCACAAAATCTTATACTATTGGGCCGTGAACAGAAAATAACTACATTTTTACCACTAAAATGTTGCTTTAACCCAATATTTCCAATTTTCACGAGGGGAATAGATAAAAAGGCACCATAATGTTTTAAACAATTTCTCTAGAAATACCCCAAATGTTACTGTACAGTACTGTTCGGCCACACCACAGGGCTTGGGAGGGAAGGAGCAACATTTGATTTGTGGAGCACAGACTTTCCTAGAATAGTTTGCAGGCTCCATTTGCAGAGCCCCTAAGAGCCAGAACAGAATCGATCCCCTCAAGTGACCAAATTTTGAAAATTCACCCCTTTGCCTATTTTTAGGCTGGGATGGTCAAAATAACCATGGACCCTTCCAGCCTGATAATACCAGCCCTCAGCTGTCTGCTTTTCCTTGGCTGGTAATTAAAAACAGGAGGATTCCATGCCCACGTCACATTTTTTTTTTCTATATTGTTCAAAACAGTGTACAGGCATCTTCCGCATGTAATAAAGCTTGTTGATTGGCTGCATTGCAGCCTTTCAACAAACTTTACTAACATACAAACAGTACCTTAACTCCAAACTCAGACACAGGCTTTTTTTAAAAAAAAAGTCTGAGTTTGAATCCTAGCCCCAGTCACCCGGTGTCTGGTGCAAAGCCCGAACTTAACTGTTCAGGATTGCTTATCCCTACTCACCACTTTCCGTGACAACCTGTTCTACTCTTGATCACCCTCACTGTCAAAAGCTTTATTCTAATATCTAATCTATATCTATGCCATTCACTTTCAACTGTTCAGATGAGAATAAGGATGATCCTACTACACTGTGACATCCCTTCAGATACTTGTAGACAGCTATTAAGTCTCAGGCTTTATCATGGCTGGGTATCAAAATTGGGGGACCACACGCCATTTTTTTAAATTATTTTTTAAAATAGTTAAAAAAAGGCCGCATTTAGTTCCTCTTATTTTGATACACAGCCTTGATAAGCGCAGGGCTATGGGCTGCACCATGTAGCCATATGCTTTATCTGTACTCGATATAATACCATGGGGGGACCCTAAGCAAATTTTATTTATTTATTTTTATACCATGATACTGACCCGCAGACAGCAACTGCTGTGGTTGGTTGCAGTTAAACGCTATCACACAGGCTGGGGACATGTATGACTGTAACCAATCACAGACACCAGGACGGTCAGTGGGCTGGGAAACAGTGCATATGGATGGGCAATGATGAGTGGCCCAGGAAGTGAAGGAGAGGCCGTGAGAGCAGTTTAAGCCGCTACGGTGTCTTGTTAAGTATGAAGTGCTTGCCTCATTTTTCTCCTTTATTTTTTTAATTTCTTCAGTGCTGGATCCAGATAAAACACCCGGAATCCCGGGTCTGGGTCCGGCACCCAGGTATCTTTGAAACTGTGTGGATCTGGACTTTTACAGTCCGGGTCCATTCATCACTACTTATCTACCAATTTGTCATCATTCCCATTGTTTTCTAAATATGATAATTTTTTTGGGTTCCAATTGGTTCTGGTGCAAGGATTAGTTCAAAGACTACAATTTTTTTTCACTGTTATCTTCATTTTTTGTAAAAATTAGGATATTTCCTGTTTTGACTTGCTTGAATTCTCCCGTTAACCTCCTCCACAAGATTGGGCCTGGCGTACAGCTTGGCACATAGGGTAAAATTTTATTTATTCAATTTCAAACAATAAATAGGGGACATCAATAACTAATATTTCCTTTACTGTTATCCTAATTTTTTTGTAAAAATCAGGATTTTTTTGTGTTTCACCTGGTGTGATTTGCCCAGTAGAAACCTACACAGGAGCATGCAAAGGGATAAGAACAATGGACAAATCTTTCTTCAAACAAAAATTTAGTGCTTGCACCATACTCATTTATTGTAAAATAAGAATTTTTGCCCAAAAGTAGAATAATGAAAGTCTGTTATAGTGTTATTTTTGACGCATTCAAAAACAGCATTTACTATGCTAATAGGAACACTTATCAAATGGCTGATAAGAACAATAAAAGCCTATTAAATGGAAGTAACAGTAATTATTTCTGTTATAGTCAGTAAAATGCACAAGGCTAATAAAAATAACAGACATTTGGGATAAGTCACTGTCGTTACCCTTTAAACCAGAATACAAATGTTAACTTGTGTATTTAAATGACTGGCTGAGTTATTTTCCACAAGCAGCATTAGTGACTTTCTTTGTACTGCAGATGCCCTTTCTGGAGTGTATGCATGTTTATTAACTGGATATTACTGTGCTTCAAAGGTTAACATGATCTACGGAAAATGCTAATTGCACTTCAGAGTAGAAGCAACACAATAGAGGTCTAAAGTCATGTTCAAAAGAACAAAATTAAAGATAGGATATCAAACAATACATAACATTTTCACAGTTGGCAAATGGCCTTTCTCATTATAAGCTTTAAGAAAAAAAATGTCATGTGTCAGGAGCTGAACTGAAAATCTAAATGTCACACTTCACAAAGTACAGTACTCCAGAGGAAATGATTGCAGTTGGCTGGAGTTATTGTTACTATATTCAAGTGTTGGGAAATTAACATTGCTGTAAAAAACAACTGGGTGGATGCCAACATTTTTCGCTAAACATATTACAGTCATTTTTATCTGATATATTTTCTAAATGCAATATAAATCCAAACGTGTTTTAGAAATTCTATTATTATAACAATGTTGCATTTTTTAATTTATTTATAGATCTATATATCCATCCATCCATCCATCCATCCATCCATCCATCATCTATCTACCAATCTATCTATATCTATCAATCTCTCTAATCTATCCACCCATTTAGCTATCCCTCTCCCTATCAATCTATTAACTTAATTTATTTATAGATCTATCTATCTATTATCTATCTATTATCTATCTGTCTGTCTGTCTGTCTATCTATCTATTTATCTATCTATCTATTTATCTATCTATCTATCTATCTATCTATCTATCTATCTATCTATCTACCTATCTATGTCTCTAATCTATCTACCCATTTAGCTATCCCTCTATTTAGCTATCCCTCTACCTAGCAATCCCTCTATCGATCTATTGACTTAATTTATTTATAGATCTATCAATCTATCTATTTATCACTAATCTATCTACCCATGTAGCTATCCCTCTATTTAGTTATCCCTCTAGCTATCAATCCCTTTATCTATCGATCTATTGATTGAATTTATTCATAGATCTATCTATCTATCTATCTATCTATCTATCTACAAAATAAAAACACAACTTTTATAGATACTGGGTGCCAGGCCTCACCATAACCTTCCCAAGCTGTATGTAATAGATCCAAAAAAAAGCCAAGCAGTACTCCAGATCTTCAGATAAAAAAGTAGGACTTTACTGAGCTCTGTGGCAATGTTTCAGTACAACAGATCCTATTTCAAACATTTCGGTGTAGCACCTGTGGGTTCAAAATACTCACTATAGCCCTAAGTAAAATCCTTGATGGGAGTAGTTTCCAAAATGGGGTCACTTGTCGGGTGTTTCTGCCGATTAAGTACCTTAGGGGCCCTGCAAATGTGGTATGATGCCCACAATCTATTTCAGCAAATTTTATGTTCCAAAATTCAATTATTGCGCCTTCTCTTCTGAGCCCTCCAGTTTGTCAAAACAGAACTTGTCAACTACATCTGAGGTATTGCTGTGCCGCCCCCGTGCCAGACGCCGGGCTGCTGCTCAGATCCGGTGGCTCGAGCAGTCTCCGGACCCGGGGGGGTCACGCGGCCACTCGATGAAGGGGAGGGGGCTATATACAGTGAGATTAGAAGTTTGTGATGCCACCCATGGTGCGTGGTAAGATAGGGTACCACCGCTGCTGTTAGGGACATCCGGTGTTGGTGATAAGGCAGCAAGATGTGTAGGGTTTTATTTGCCCCGGGAGCTCGGTGATGGTGGTGAAGGGATGCCATTGGGGAGGAAAGGGTTTCTGCGTACTCACTCAGTCCAAGAATACTGACACCAACAGCTTGTAAACCAGATTTCTGAGCACTGCTGCAGCAAGGAGGGAGCACGCTTGGATCCGTGCCCTTTGGTGTTGCTTGTTAGCCTGTGACTTTTTCCGTGGCACCTTCTTCACTATTTGGACCCTGTAGTGTGGAACTAGTCGGGTCCCGCTAACAGTGTGAGCTTGCTCTCAGGGTTCACGCTCGGGATTTTCTCGACTGTGTTTGAGAAAGTCCTATTCCATCGGTACACTAGTAACCCGATTTGGAGCGGGTGAGGGATGAATCCTGAAAACTTCACCCCCATCGGGAAAATTACCGGGCTACATGAAGCTACTTCCCGGCCTAGGGTCCACGCACCCCGTCGTGCCCTGGCCCCTGCCCGGAGATGGCTCAAGGCTGCCGGCTGGCCTCCTGACATCCTCTCTCCTTTCACTTCACTTCTCTCTTTTCTCTGACACTTCTCACTTCCCCTTACCAACCTCTCAAGTGGGTGGCCCTATTCCCTTCAGGTGTGTCTGGTGGGTGTGGTGAAAAGTGTTCCTAGGATTTTGACTGATTTAGGTCTTAGCAACACCAACAGACAGGCATCCGTAACCAAGGAGGATGCGGATACTGTGCAGAAGGGAAGATTGCACAATACCCTGTGACGACCTGATAGGCCAGGGTGTCATATTGCCACGCTAAGAAAAAAAGTGCGTAACAAAGTTAGAGTCCACTGTTTGGTGTTAACTCTTGTAAAGTGAGAAATTTGGGGATAAAGCAACATTTTTGTGAAAGAAATATGACAACCTAATGTCATCATCCGGGCAGTGATAGCTGGGTCCGGGCTGTATCATCAGCTGGAGACCCTGAGGTGATAGTGGAGGTACAGCGCAGGAACCTCCGCGATCGTGGAAAAAATACGCTCAAATGATAAAAAACCCACTTTTCTTCTGCTGCGTTTTTCCTGCCAAAATATGCAGTTTTGTGTGCAGAAAATCTGCACACAAATCTACTATGTGAGAACATGCCCTAATGGTAGTTTGTAAGCGTAAGGTAACAGAGTCAGCACTGTATGTAATAAGGGATAGAATATTTATAATCACATGTACACTAAACAAGAATATAAAAGCAACACTTGTTTTTGCTCCCATTTTTCATGAGTTGAACTCTAAGGTCTAAAACTTTTTCTATGTACAAAAGGCCTTTTATTCCCTCAAATATTGTTCACAAATTTCTCTCTAATTTTCTGTTAGTTAGAACTTTTCTTTTGCCGAGATAATAATCCATCCACCTCACAGATGTGGCGTATCAAGATGCTGATTAGACAGCAGTTTTACCACTCTGCACAATGCCATAGTTGTCACAAGCTTTTAGGGAGCGTGCAGTTGGCTGCTGACTGCAGGAATGTCCTGCGAGCAGTTGTCTTTGATCTGAATGTTCATTTCTTTACCATAAGCCATCTTCAAAGGCGTTTCAGAGAATCTTGCAGTACATACAACCGGCCTCACAACCGCAGGCCATTTGTAACCAGAACAGGCCAGGATCTCAACATCCAGCACATTCACCTCCAAGATCTTCTGAGACCTGCCACCCGGACAGCTGCTGCAACAATCAGTACATAACGAAAGAATTTATGCACAGACTGTCAGAAACTGTCTCCGGGAAGCTCATCATCCTCATCAGGATCTTCACCTGACTGCAGTTCTTTGGCGTAAGCAACTTGAGTGGGCAAATGCTCAGATTCAATGGTGTCTGGCACATTGGAGAGGTGTTTTCTTCATGGATGAAATGTAGTTTTCACTGTAGAGGTCACATGGCAGACGACTGCGTGTATGGCATCATGTGGATGATTAGTTTGCTGATGTCAATGATGTGAATCTAGCGGTCTATGGTGGTGGTTTTTATGGTGTGGGCAGGCGTATGTAATGGACAACAAACACAGGTGCATTTTATTGATGCCATTTGAATGCACAGAGATACCATGACGAGATCCTGAGGCCATTGTTGTGCCATTCATCCACGACCATCATCTGATGTTGCAGCATGATAATGCATGGGCTAATGTTACAAGGATCTGTACAGAATTCATGGCAGATGAAAACATTCCAGTTCTTACATGGCCGCAAACTCACTGGACATGTCACCCATTGAGCAGGTTTCGGATGCTCTGGATCAGTGTATACAATAGCTTGTTCAAGTTCCTGCCAATACCCAGCAACTTCTCAGCCATTGAAGAGGAGTGGAGCAACGATCCACAGGTCATAATCAACAACTTGATCAACTGTATGCAATGGAAATGTGTTGCACTGCGGGAGGAAAATGGTGATAACATCTTATACTAACTGGTTTTCGGACCTACCAGTTCCTTCCCAATACTGTGAAACTGCACATTTTAGAGTGTCCTTTTATTATAGCCAGCCTAAGGCACACCTGTGCAATTATCCTGCTGTCTAATCAGCATCTTGATATGCCACACGTGAGGTGGACGGATTATCTCGGCAATGGAGAAGCGATCACTAACACATATTTAGGCCCCCTTCACAGGTCCGTGTCTCCGGCACGTGTTTGGTCCATTTCCTCATGGGCTGGAGACACGGGCACACGTAGACCTATTAAAATCAATGGGTTTGTGATCACGTGCTGGTTTTGTCATGTGTAGCATACGTGTGCCCGTGTGCTCCACACGTAGACATGTTCGTTTTTCTCCGGCATCACGGGTGTCACACGGACCACACACGGACCGCATGGATGTGATTCGTGTGACACGCACCGGAGAAAACACACGTGCCTGTGAAATAAAAAGAATTTCTATACTCACCTTCACCAGCGCTGCTGTCTCTGCCGCTGCTGGCACTTGCTTCTGACCCCCGCTCAATATGGTCATGAATATTCACTCCACTGCGGGCCAGGAGCAGTAGCAGCAGGGAGTCAGCAGGGCGGGAGACCGCAGATCAGCACCATGGACAGCAATGCCAGGGACAGGTGAGCAGAAAGTTCCTGTTCTCTATGTGTTATCACGGATAGGACACAGAGAACACACTTGTGCCATGAACACGGCACACGGAAGGCAATACACACCTTCGACATGTCCAAGTAAAATGTGCGTGATTTTCACGGACGTGTGAAGGGGCCTTAGACACATTTTTGAAAAATATTTGAGAATGAAAACGGCCTTTTGTGTCCATAGAAAATATTTTATATCTTTGAGTTCAGCTGATGAAAAATGGGAGCAAAAACAAGTGTTGCTTCTATATTTTTGTTCAGTGTATAATCTATTTGCAAACATACTTAATTTTTTCTATTTGCACTCAACCAATGTAAACAGGTGGAAAGGTGACATTATAACCTTTAAATACATAATGTTATACTTTTCATCCAGCACTGATATTGTTAGCCCACCACACATGGATATACTGTATATTTAAAATGTCTCAAATAATGTAGAATATTCTTTACTTTAGCACTTTCAAATCCAATTAAATAGTAGTAATCCTACATTTAGCAACTTACAGCAGTACAAAGCATGCATTTCTACTACAATTAAGCTTGTATTCAATGTCAATTAGATTAGAATAGGATATTACAAAGAAAAGAACAGAGGGAATTGGTAAAACAATTCTACAAATGGTGCTGCTTGAATTTGCTGCACGTGAGCACATGGCAACGATACAAAAAAGCCATCCAAAAACTTTGATATTCTGTCCAAACTGATTTAATTCTATACTGATGAATGGAGGTTTATATCATTCTTAATAACGCTGACATCTTAATTAATGTAGATATTTAAAATATAACATAATGCTAAAAGTGTATTCTTGAACTTATGGGTATTTGATTTTATAGTTTCTAGTCTTATAGAAGCACCAAGGAGCTTGTTCCACTTAATAACCAGTCTGATGATTCATATACAGTGCGTTGGAAAGTATATATTTTTTTTCAGAATACTGTTTCTTCTTGTGGAGAACATCAAATTGGAGCAGATAGTTGTATGGGTTAAACAATGATTCATGGGAAAGCAGGTATTCAGATGATCTTCCCTCCTTAATAAATAAAGCTGGCTTTCTAGTGCCACTTTAAGGGAAGCTGTCATGTAAAAAAACACACTAATAACTTACAGATTTAGGATTAATCTGCAGATTAATACCGTTTTGAACCTGTAGAAAACTACGTCTGGGTTGTCCACCTGCAGAAAACATATACACCCAAAAATGGTGCAAGACAAAGCACACGCTGACTCTGTCTTCTCCATTAGTCAATTGCCCTATCAGGGGGGTTCCAGACGGAAGCACCGATGGGGCCAGTGAACGTACGTAATAATGCAATGTGAAAGGGCTCCTAAACATTAGGGAAAGTGCTGCCGCTGAGCAATTAGACAGTGAGCTTACCTAGGGGTTTAATGATTAGTAGTTGAGATAGATAGGAGAGCGATAGTGTAGCATAAGAACGTGCAGTGTAGGGAAAGGTGTGCCACAAATTGTCATTTTATGATTGAAATAGGGATTGCTACTTGTGAGTGGCTGCTAAAGAGGTGCTAGTTAATGATCTCAATAGGTATTGCTACTTATTGCCTGCTTCAAATTAGGCAGTGAAACACATTTCTAGGTATTGTTAGTTACTAGTGCCTGCTGTAAATTTGGTAGTGAACTAGCTAAATAGGTCTTGGCATTTTTGAGTGCCTGATACAAATTACCCACTGACCCACTTTTCTAAGTATTGTTAGTTAGTAGTGCCTGCTCTAAATTTGCTAGAGAATTAGCTAAATAAGTCGTGGCACTTTTCAGTGCCTGCTCAAAATTACTCAGTGGACCACATTTCTCAGTAATATTAGTTAGTAGTGCCTGCTGTAAATTTGCTAGTGAACTAGCTACATAGGTCTTGGCACTTTTGAGTGCCTGCTACAAATGATGCATTTACCCACATTTCTAATTATTGTTAGCTAGTAGTAGTGCCTACTGTAAATTTGCTAGTGAACTAGCTACATGCACTTTTGAGTACCTGCTTCAAATGACGCATTGACCCACATTTCTAGGTATTGTTAGCTAGTAGTAGTGCCTGCTGTAAATTTGTTAGTGAACTAGCTAAATAGGTTTTGGCACTTTTGAGTGCCTACTACAAATTATGCATTAACCCACATTTTTAGGTATTCTCAGTTAGTAATGCCTGCTGTAAATTTGCTAATGAACTA
The DNA here is from genome assembly GCF_048569485.1 of Anomaloglossus baeobatrachus. Taxonomy (NCBI): domain Eukaryota; kingdom Metazoa; phylum Chordata; class Amphibia; order Anura; family Aromobatidae; genus Anomaloglossus; species Anomaloglossus baeobatrachus. The sequence goes on along the minus strand of NC_134358.1, from coordinate 99,232,931 downwards.
GCAAAATAGGTCTTGGCACTTATGAGTGCATGCTCCAAATTATGCAGTGAACCTCATTTCTAGTTATTGGTACTTTTTAGTGCCTCACAATATTGCCATCTCAGAGAAGAAATAAATTATTTAGCTTTTGTGACAGGTGCCTGGTGTGGGCTTAGAGTTACAAAACATCTGTTTGAAAGGGGAAGGGTACATCAACCATGAATGGCAAATCACAAGATGGGTGAATAGGCGGGGGTGTTTGAAGTGTACGTGTGGGACGTTTTAATGTTAGTCAAAGTTCTAGTGAGTAAACACCGGATCATCCTATACCAAGAGAAATAAGAACAACTTCCATTACTAGACAGCCTACTCCACTAGATTTGTTTGGCAGCAGCACACTTCACTTCAACTTCTAAATGAGGGTAAGAAACAGCATTTGCTAGAGTGGATGACAAGCATTGCATCAAGTGGCCTCTCCTCCTCTTTCTGCACCTTCACATCACAAATAGTTCATTCCTCAGAGGTGCCACCCCAATTACACTTCTTTCCCCCTCATCACAAATCTCCAACTAGTAAACTGACTGTATGGAACCACACATGGGCGAGTCTGCAGAGCTGTTCACACATTCTATCACATGGGCATCAGAAGTCTGCTCCAAAGATTCCCAGACTCAAAAGAAGGAAAGCATCTGCACCCACAATCTTTGTTGGTTTGAAACTAGCCTGGACGAAGTAGGGTCCGAGCAGGATCTCAACCATCGTAAACTGAGGTTAACCCTTGGGGGTGGAGGTGATGATGAAGAGTCTCAGATACCTGTGGCACATGCGTACTGTCCTGTGATGTCAGAAAGAGGAGGAGTGGGACCATATAGAACATGATGATGAAGTTGTAGATCGCCCTTGGTGTGAACCCAGAGACATGCAGCTGAGTAGCTCAGCAAATGAGAAGGGGAGGAGGAAGATAAGGATGCTACGTTGGGGATTCCCGCACAAACACGTAGTGATGCATCCATGAGAAGCACTGCATCCTCAGCCACAACTCTGGCTGTGGCCAGCAGCAGTCAGTAATCTGCAGTTCGCAGGAAGGGTTGCCTAGATTGGGCCTTTTTTGAGACCACAAAGGATGACCCAACTTTTGTTATCTGTCAACATTGTAAACAATGACTCACTAGAGGCAAAAATTCAAATAATTTGACTACTACATGCATGAACAGGCACATGCGCAACCAACATGCACTACTGTGGGAATCTTATTTGCATTAAAATGAAAACTTCTGGGTCTACCCAACTATCAGTCAACCAATCAACCACATCTTCTGCTTCTTCCTCCTCCTGTGTCATTGTCAAAACTATTCTCACACAGGTCTCCTACCGCAGAACCTCCACTTGTTTACCTGCTACAATTGAAGTGAGTAAGAGCCTGTCAGCTGTTATGGAGGTGACCATGCCTGGCGTTTTTGACCCATGTTAGACACCGGGCACCCCACATGTTTCTCAATCCAGCATTACATCTCCACCTATACCACTCACACAGTAAACCTTACTCAACCCTCTCTCAGCACAGCAGCCAGCCCTTGGTCCCACAGTTTTGGTGACGTAAAAGATCATTTCCTTCCACACATGCCAAAGTGAAGAGTTTGAACTTTGCCATATCTTTGACCACGGAAATGCTGTCTTTCTGCCTCGTGGATACAGAGGGTTTCTGAAACCTGATGGTCATTATAGTCCCCCAGTAGCAGTTTCATAGTCACCATTACTTCATTAATAAAACTGTGCCTGCGCTACACCATCATGTCGCAGCTAAGATGACCTTTCCTTTGAAAAACTCTTTGTCTCCCAGGGTGCATTTCACCACTGACACCTGGAAGAGCAAGCATGGCCAATGGCAGAACATCTCGCTGACTGGGCACTGGGTTACTCTGGTGGTTGCAGGGGCAGGTGGGAAGTGGCTGCTTCCTAAGTCTTGAAATCCCCAAGGCTTGCTGGACAAACCTCTGGATCTACCACTTCATCTTATTCTTCTGCTTCCTTCACCCTCACTAGCATCGCCACCTGCACCCTAAACTCTCCCTTAATGTATCACGCATTCCAAGAGTGCAGAGAGAATCCCCCCACCTCCGAACAGCTCAGCCAGGGATCAACGCAATCAGGCAGTGCTGAAATTAATATGCATTGGAGAAGTAAGTCACACTGCAGAAGAGTTGTGGAGTGCTATCTGGGCTGAATTTGATACATGGCTGACTCCACTGAACCTGGAGCTAGGGAAGGCCGTGTGCGACCATGGTGCAAACCAGTTGTCATCCCTATGCCTGGGACACATCACACATGTGCCTTTCATGGCTTACATCCTAAACCTGGTTGTACAATAATTTCTAGCCCACTATCCCGGCCTGGATGTGCTGCTACAGAACGCACAGTCACTGTGTATTCACTTCTGCGATTCGCATTGCACCGTTAATCAACAGGCAACAATAGAATAGGCTTTCAGCTTACCACTTAACCGATTGATATATGATGTGCCGACACGGTGGAATTACACTCTGCACATGTTGCAACGACTGTGGCAGCAGCAGCAAGCATATGGTGCAATATACCATGAGGCATAGACTAGGATTACGCAGTACGAATGTGGGGGAAATCATGATTGCAGAGTGGGCACAGATAAAGGACTTCTGCACCCTCCTGCAAAGTTTTGAAATGACTACAAAGATGGTTAGCGCTTACGATGCCGTCATCAATATCACTATTCTACTCATCTACATGTTGGAGAACACTTTGAATAGACAGCTGGAGAAGGAGGAAGCAGAGGAGGTTGAGGACAGGATACAATTTCAAATGTACAGACAGTTGTCACACAGGCGGGTATCATGGGATTGTGGAGTCTATCGATTGAGGTGGGCTCATGGTAACAAACAAACTGGTAGTGAAGGTGCAGGAGCCAAGGAACAAATGGAGGAGGAAGAGGTGATGGGCGCTGAAAGCTCTGGAGAGAAAGAAGGTATTGATCCCGTCTCTTTTTTCCATGATTGGTGGGAGGGGCTGGAGGAGTCAAGTTTGTGCGTTACCCCGCAACCAACAGAACATGGACTTAGGCCTCATGAAAACATCTGACACATGAGCGCTTTCTTTTTTTTTTTAACTTCGTTTTATTAACAATTTCAAACATGGTACAACTGACATTTGCCATATAAAGATAGCTCAGTATATAGATAGTAATATTTGAATATTATAATGAACAGTCATATAAAGTCCATAATATCTTTAGCACTTAAGATAGAACAATGTTATTATTAGAGTTGAGCGCGGTTCGAGGTTTTCCAGTTCGCGGCTCGAGTGATTTTGGGGGCTGTTCTAGATCGAACTAGAACTCGAGCTTTTTGCTAAAGCTCGATAGTTCTAGATACGTTCGAGAACGGTTCTAGCAGCAAAAAGACAAGCTAATTACTAGCTGGCGTTCCGCTGTAATAGTGTAAGTCACTCTGTGACTCACACTATTATGAAATTTCAGCGTATAGTGTGCGGGAACAGCGCATTCAGATCACTGCTGTTTGGATAATGGCGATCGCCATTTTTTTTTTCCTTGTCTTCCTTCCCTAAGCGTGCGCGTGTAGTGGGGCGTGCCAGCATGTCAGCCAATCCCAGACACACACACACAGCTAAGTGGACTTTTAGCCAGAGAAGCAACGGCATGTGTGATAGGATGTCCATGTCACATGTCCCTGCATTATAAAAACGAGTATCTGCCCGTCCGGACACCATTATCTCTTCTGCGTCTGGGTGTCAGTCACCGCTGGCGTAACTCCTGTCTCCGATACTGCTGTGTACGCTCTATACACAGTGCTATACAGAATAGGGATAGAAGTTTCTTTCAGCCCTTCTAAGGGCTAATACCGGCAGGGTCAGAGCCGTAGGTGACAGTCAGGGCAGTGAAAACAGATTTTAACAGCTACACAAGATGACAGCGTCTGTGTAGCTAAGGTCAGGGATTTCCTCGCTGCATTTCCCCATTAGAAGGGATAGAAAGGGAGGCTTCCTTTCCTCTACCCAGACCAGCAACCCTGCCATTGTACCCTCCTGCCCTTTGCACACTCAAACTCATTGTTACTAAGCCATTATACTAGCAAACACTGAGGAAACTTAGTGGCATCCTAAACGTGGCTGTTGGACTTCTGTATTGTCCCACTAGTGCAAAGATATTTGCAGCACGTCTGCCTGCATTGCACACTCAAACTCATTGTTACTAAGCCATTATACGAGCAAACACTGAGGAAACTTAGTGGCATACAAGAAGTGGCTGTTGTACTCCATTAGTGTCCCACTGGTGCAAATCTATGTGCAGCACCTCTGCATGAAACCCTTCTGCTCTGTTTTTAATAAGCTATAATGATAGCAAAAAATGCTGCCATTTAGTGGCATACAAGAAGTGGCTGTTGTACTCCATTATTGTCCCACTGGTGCCAAGCTATTTCTAGCACCTCTGCATGACACCCTCCTGCTCTGTTTTTTATAAGCTATAATGATAGCAAAAAATTCTGCCATTTAGTGGCATACAAGAAGTGGCTGTTGTACTCCATTATTGTCCCACTGGTGCCAAGCTATTTCTAGCACCTCTGCATGACACCCTCCTGCTCTGTTTTTAATAAGCTATAATGATAGCAAAAAATGCTGCCATTTAGTGGCATACAAGAAGTGGCTGTTGTACTCCATTAGTGCCCCACTGGTGCAAATCTATGTGCAGCACCTCTGCATGAAACCCTTCTGCTCTGTTTTTAATAAGCTATAATGATAGCAAAAAATGCTGCCATTTAGTGGCATACAAGAAGTGGCTGTTGTACTCCATTAGTGCCCCACTGGTGCAAATCTATGTGCAGCACCTCTGCATGACACCCACCTGCTCTGTTTTTAATAAGCTATAATGATAGCAAAAAATGCTGCAATTTAGTGGCATACAAGAAGTGGCTGTTGTACTCCATTATTGTCCCACTGGTGCCAAGCTATTTCTAGCACCTCTGCATGACACCCTCCTGCTCTGTTTTTAATAAGCTACAATGATAGCAAAAAATGCTGCCATTTAGTGGCATATAAGAAGTGGCTGTTGTACTCCATTAGTGCCCCACTGGTGCAAATCTATGTGCAGCACCTCTGCATGACACCCTCCTGCTCTGTTTTTATTAAGCTATAATGATAGCAAAAAATGCTGCCATTTAGTGGCATACAAGTGTAACGGGGTGCCAGGGGCGCCTCTGGGCTTGTAGTCGTGGCCCCTTCTGTCAGGCTTACCCTTGGCTCCGCCGTCACTATCGGGATGGGAGATGTCTTGGTGGGGCAGAGTGTGGTGGTGCAGGTGTTGTCTGGCGCACAAATACTCTTCAGGCATGGTTCAATGTAAATAACAAACATGTTTTATTCTTCGCAAGTCTCCACACGTGGCAGTAATAAAACACAGTGCTGTGGCGCTTCCTTTAGCTGAGGGAAAGCCTGCCCTAGCGTCTCCTCAAGTGGGTGACTTGCCTGACTACTCCTCTTCGCCCGGCTCCCACTTCTGGCTACCCACAGCCCGGACCCACACCGGGACTGCTTTGCACTATGAGGTTCCGCCCGCTCCTTTTCTCTCCGGCTTCCCTGTTCTTCCAGCTCCCTTCTTTCTTTCTTTCTTTCTGCCCACTCAGCTCCACACTCTGCCCCTGGCTGTTTCTTCTCTCCCGTCCCGGACACAACTGCCTTCAGCACACACTTCCTTTCCCCCTAAGCTGCCAGCTCCTCCTCCCTCCTGTACAGTTTCTATGGGGACAGCATTAACCACTTCAGAGAAAACCTGTGCTTCCTTGTAAGGGGTCTGCCCACCCCTTACATACCTCCCCTCTTTAAGCCTAAGCCTCCCGGCAAGGCACAAATCTAAAATCACATTTTAAAACTAAACAAAGTCATTTTAATGAAACTGCGAACATGTTCACCTGAGGGCACCCGCAAGGGCACACCAGTCCAGCGCCCGGAGTTCCTCCTGGAAGCTCCCGGTCTTAGTCGTGCCCGGAGGCCGTCGGCAGGCACTCCCGGTCTTAGTGGAGTTTCTGCCCGGAGGCTTTTGCAGCACTCCCAGTCTTAGACGTTAGCTGGCAGGAACACAACTCGGCAAAAATCTTCTTAACGACGCGGAGGGAGCCCCTGGCTCAGTCCAGCATCAGGCTCTCTTCCGGGCTCAGCAACTTGAACGGTTACAAACAACACACCTTCTTCCGGCTCAAAACAACGCCGGTGTTGAACAAAAACAGGCCCGCCATCTTCCGGTCTTGAAAAGTCACTCCGGATGATATGCACGTTGCCATTCGGCTCGTTGGGCCTGCATGTACTCCGACAGGGACTGTCCGGGCAACCGGCGCAGCCTCCGGAAGGGCTCGTAGTTGGCGGGTTGCTCCAACGTCTCGGGTGGGAGAGTTCAGCTAGCACCAGTCTTTGCTGCGACCGCCGCCGGTATTGGCATTCCTCCCACTCGATTTCCTGTTGCCACTGTGCGGCCTCTTGTGTAGTGGGCCGCTCCGGTCCTCCTGGCACAGCCGGTAGGTTAAGGGTGGGTCCTTCCGCAGCCGCAGTCTGCTTCGGGCGTCCTCTGCCCAGGCTAGTCGCTACTAGTGCGGCTACCGCAGCTTGCTGTCTTCCTGGAGTCTCTATCTTGCTCGGAGTCAGCGTTTCTGGTAATGGCGTCGGAGTCAGTGGAGATGCTGGAGGAAGTGGAGGCGGGCTTACTTTTCCCGCTCTTGGGTATACTCCACCCCCAGTCTCACACATCAGGTCGACCCCTACGCGGCGGTTCTTCTTTTTCTCTGGAACACCGCCCACTTCACATATCTTCCTTCGTGCCCTGGGACCGGCACCTCCCCTCTTTGGGCGGAGTACTCCGAACTTCTTTTTCGGCACTGGCCAGCCCCAGGCTCTTCTTTTGGCGCCAATTCTGCGCGCGCTTTCTGTGTCTTCACAGACAACGGCCATCTTGCTGCCATCTTGTGCCCGGTCCAATGCCTTAGGCACTTCTTCCTCTTCCCACCATGGGATCGGGACTCTTTTCCAATAATCTGGATCCAGTGTCCTCGGCATCACTTGATCTCCTTCTTCTTGGAGCGGGACCCCTTGCATATGATCCGGATCCTGCCGACTACGCCACATGTAACGGGGTGCGAGGGGCGCCTCTGGGCTTGTAGTCGTGGCCCCTTCTGTCAGGCTTACCCTTGGCTCCGCCGTCACTATCGGGACGGGAGATGTCTTGGTGGGGCAGAGTGTGGTGGTGCAGGTGTTGTCTGGCGCACAAATACTCTTCATTCATGGTTCAATGCAAATAACAAACATGTTTTATTCTTCGCAAGTCTCCACACGTGGCAGTAATAAAACACAGTGCTGTGGCGCTTCCTTTAGCTGAGGGAAAGCCTGCCCTAGCGTCCCCTCAAGTGGGTGACTTGCCTGACTACTCCTCTTCGCCCGGCTCCCACTTCTGGCTACCCACAGCCCGGACCCACACCGGGACTGCTTTGCACTATGAGGTTCCGCCCGCTCCTTTTCTCTCCGGCTTCCCTGTTCTTCCAGCTCCCTTCTTTCTTTCTTTCTGCCCACTCAGCTCCACACTCTGCCCCTGGCTGTTTCTTCTCTCCCGTCCCAGACACAACTGCCTTCAGCACACACTTCCTTTCCCCCTAAGCTGCCGGCTCCTCCTCCCTCCTGTACAGTTTCTATGTTGACAGCATTAACCACTTCAGAGAAAACCTGTGCTTCCTTGTAAGGGGTCTGCCCACCCCTTACACAAGAAGTGGCTGTTGTACTCCATTAGTGCCCCACTGGTGCCAAGCAATTTCTAGCACCTCTGCATGACACCCTCCTGTTCTGTTTTTAATAAGCTATAATGATAGCAAAAAATGCTGCCATTTAGTGGCATACAAGAAGTGGCTGTTGTACTCCATTAGTGCCCCACTGGTGCAAATCTATGTGCAGCACCTCTGCATGACACCCTCCTGCTCTGTTTTTAATAAGCTATAATGATAGCAAAAAATGCTGCCATTTAGTGGCATACAAGAAGTGGCTGTTGTACTCCATTAGTGCCCCACTGGTGCAAATCTATGTGCAGCACCTCTGCATGACACCCTCCTGCTCTGTTTTTAATAAGCTATAATGATAGCAAAAAATGCTGCCATTTAGTGGCATACAAGAAGTGGCTGTTGTACTCCATTAGTGCCCCACTGGTGCCAAGCTATTTCTAGCACCTCTGCATGACACCCTCCTGTTCTGTTTTTAATAAGCTATAATGATAGCAAAAAATGCTGCCATTTAGTGGCATCCTAAAAGTGGCTGTTGGACTTCATTATTGTCCCACTAGTGCAAAGATATTTGCAGCACCTCTGCCTGCATTGCACACTCAAACTCATTGTTACTAAGCCATTATAATACCAAAAATTGAGTAAACTTAGTGGCATCCTAAAAGTGGCTGTTGTACTCCTATAGTGCCCCACTGGTGCAAATCTATGTGCAGCACCTCTGCATGACACCCTCCTTCTCTGTTTTTAATAAGCTATAATGATAGCAAAAAATGCTGCCATTTAGTGACATAAAAGAAGTGGCTGTTGTACTCCATTAGTGCCCCACTGGTGCAAATCTATGTGCAGCACCTCTGCATGACACCCTCCTGCTCTGTTTTTAATAAGCTATAATGATAGCAAAAAATACTGCCATTTAGTGGCATACAAGAAGTGGCTGTTGGACTTCCATTAGTGTCGCACTGGTGCAAAGCTATTTCTAGCACCTCTGCATGACACCCTCCTGCACATTTTGCTACACTAATTTTATAGCAAACTCAGGGAATTCCTTGCTGCATTTGATCATTCGGAGGGATAGAAAGTGAGGCTTCCTTTGCTGTCCTGGTACCCACAGAACACGGCCACTGTACCCACCTGTCCACTTTTGCCGCGCTATTTAATTTGCCCAAAGAGCTAACTCTTTTTCTGCCTTCCTAAAATTGTCTGGAATACTAAGTTAGTGTTCATTTGCTGCCAAGCAAGGTACAACACATGTGCATTCTACACTCCTTTCCATTTCTGGAATGCAATTATTAAATGCAGGTAGTCCAGCCAATCTGTGACGAAGGTGCAGGTGTGGATATAATGTAGCCTGCATCCAATGATTGTTCTCTCGATGTCTGACAGCTCAACAATACCTTCTGTTTCCACTTCCAAAACAAGTGATGACCTGCCAATCACACTTCCTGTTGCGTGTAAAGGGGTGGAAGTTCAGTGTGAAAAACCATGTGAGACTGCTGTCCCCACAGTCACAGAGGATGAAGAGCACGCAGATGCACTTGATGGGGCAGGCGGTGGTTGCTCAGGCACGCTAGGCCGCATTGTAGCACAGTGAAATTCACATTGCGACTTATGCTTCATTTTAATTCGTGTACAGGGTGGGCTCCCCAGTATGCAGCAAAACCAGGCAACAGGAAAAGGACTCTAGTCAGTTGGGTTGATAAATGATTGTTTAACTTTACAAAACAAACAATAAGAACCATGCATACAATTTAAATAATTGAACAATCTATTCTGTTGCCTACTACCTGCTAATCCCTCTGCATAGCAGTAATTGTGTGTTTGTGCGTGTGTGTGTGTGCGAACACGACTTACCAGTGGCGCATCACAAGAGCTTCCCAGTTATCTACGTAAACATAGACAAAACACATTACCCCCCCTGAATACCCTTGTTAGCTGAAGCCTCACAGATAAGGCAGATGATAGCAGTGTGAATGCAAACCACACAGCTCTGCAACACAGTCATGGAAATTTTGAAAATCAACAGTCAATGCAAACATGTGTCGCTTTCCCTCTATGATTTAAACTGTACGTGACAATTTGACAGTGCAGAGGCAGCAAGTCTTATTGTCTATAAATAGTCGGCCTACCCAGAACAGATATGTGTTTTGCTAATAAAACAAAGTGTTGCATGCAGACATTATTGTCTGGGCACAGCCTACCGTACCCAGGTACTGTGATGTCAGTTGCCAGAAATACAGACTTTACGCTCCTCTCACGGTAAGCAGTATAGACAGCACCGTAAGAATGTTGGTCTGTGGCACAGGATGCTGCTCACTGGCGTTACGGTACTCCTCACCAAACTCCAAAATGACTCCCCTCACAATTGAACGAAGTGTTTCCGCGGTGGCTCCTTGCTGTAACACACACCTTTAGCTTTTCCTTCTGTTCATAGACAGCCTCTCCAAGTCCACACCTGAAGAGCAATTTCTAATCCACGTCTAAGTGTGGAGAGGCAGCTAGTGCGCATGCGTGTGCCGATTTACCCCAGCCGCAACCTAACTACAGTGTTTCGCCTAGTGAGTATGCTCAGCCTGACTGTGCCATTCCTGAGGCTAAGTCTTCATTTTGGGATACAGCGCATGCTCCCACACTTAGTGCGAAAAGCCTCTTTGCATAGGTACTTGCATTCCATGCCAGGTCTAAGTCCTGTTTTGTGCCTAGACACCATGCTAAAGCTGATAGTCTTTTTTCAGAGACTGTATTTCATGCTACTGAGCATGCTCAGGCACTTACTGCATCAGAAACTAGGTCCGGTATTGAACTCTTTAGCCCTGCCCCTGATGTGGGGGGCCCATATAGACCACAGGGCATCAGGTGTCCTGACGATGTGGCCAGGCCACTCCCAAATGGCTTGCAGAGGCCCGCCCCTATGACTTGTCACCTCATTATTGATGGTCAGAGGATGACTGGTGAGGTGTTTGTGTCGTGGCAGCCATGAGGTCATTATTGAAGTTGCGGTTCCAAATAGGACGCTAGTTATGCCACTCATGATGTGTCACTCTGCTTTTGTCTCCAGCAGGTGCATTGTGGTCCACCCTGGTTTGGGGCGGACCCAGGTTATAAAACGGGCTGGAGCCAACAAGGAGGTGCACAGTCTTCTATTATGTCCGAAAGAGCACACCTCCATGTGTTGAACCCATTGCGGCTTTAGGCCAGAGGTAGGCAGGGATAGGGCGTCGATGCAGGCCACCACCACAGTTGGTAACGCAGAACGGTTAAGACCAGCTCCTGTACTACAAGTCCTGCTTGTGCAGCCCAGTGGCATTAATAGGCCTGCTGCTGCTGATGCGCCTGCTGTCCACAGGTGTGGCCCGAATGCACATGGTCAGGGTACTCAATGGCCCCTGTGATGTTAACAGGGAGTTCCTGGGCTGGGTGGGCGTGTGGACCCTGTGACGCTAACAGGGCTCCCAGTCTCCAGATCCAAGTGGCGTCTAACTCGGTTCAGGCTACTATTAGTTTCATAGCCACACAGCTCTGTATCCTCCACCAAACCTTCCAGTTGCCAACCTCTCCTTTTCCAACTGGGAGCACGGTGGACATTGACTGCTGATGGGGATATATACCTTTCAATTTCTTTTCTTATTAATTTTCGTTATATAGCGGTAACATAGTATATACCACCTTATCCAAATCTGCCAGTCCCACCGTAACAGATGGTGTTTCTTCAGCAAATGTTACTTTTGCTTAACCACTAAACCCACGGACAAAAACATTTTTCCCCTTTCCAACACACCTGTTCCCCTTTCCACCAGCATCTGTCCTTTTTCAACTCATTTTGTATATGACCAAAAGTGCAACTCTGCAGGGACACCGTACTCAATGCCATCTCAGCACAGCAGCCAGCCCTCGGTCCCTCAGATGTGGACAAGTAAAAGACCATTTCCTCCTATCCATGGCAAAGCGTTGAGATTCACTCTGTGCAGCACTGGTGTTTAGTGGAAAAGCAGATCTAAGATTGCGTACCACCTTCTGCAGATACTCCTGTATACGTGCGTCCCTTTCTATGGCAGGAATTATTTCGCCAAATTTTGTCTTGTAGCGGGGATCTAACAGTGTGGCAACCCAGTAGTTAGCATTACTTCGAATTCGTACAATCTGAGGGTCATGTTGTAGGTAGTGCAGCAGCAAGGCGCTCATGTGTCTTGAGCATCCAGGAGGACCAAGTCCTTGGTGTGTTGGTAGCAGAGAGGTGAGAATCGTGCCTCCTTCCTCTGCCCTCTCCCCCCAACCTCGCACAACCGAAATGTGAGCAAGCTCTCACTCATCTGCTGAGTCTTCCATGCCCATCGCCAGTTCGTCCTCCATTTCTTCATGGGCTCCTGCACCTTCCTCAACACTTTTTGCTGATACTATGCGCCCTTGTTAATCCCTCTCCCTCACCATGACTGCCGCCTAGGTGCCGCTGACCATCTGGACCTCGTAGATCTTGTTATCCCTTCCGCATATGACTCCTCCTGTACTTCCTCCCCTTCCTCTTGTCCCAACACCTGACTCCGAATAATGCTTACAGTGTGCTCCATCATGTAGATGACCAGAATTGTCACGCTGAGAATGGCATTGCCAGTGCTAAACATCTTCGTCGACATTTGTAAACTGTGTAGAAGGGTGCATAGGTCCTTGATCTGACACCACTCCAGCAGCGTGATCTGCACCACCTCTGGATCAAGTTAGGCCAGGCTATCTGTCATAACGTATTGCAGCAGGGTTCGGCGGTGCTGCCACAAACGCTGCAACATGTGCAGATTCAAATTCCTGCGTGTCGGCACATCGCATTTCAGGCATTTAACCACCAGACCTAAAGACTTCTGGAGCGACGAAAGTTGTTGAGCTGCTGTGTGCGAACGATGGAAGTGAGCACATAGCGAGTGTGCCCGCTGCACAAGGCCATGTAGGCCGGGATGGTGTTTTAAAAATTGCTGGAGAATTAGATTCAACACGTGAGCCACACAAGGCACGTGTGTCACATTGTCACGGCGAAGGGCCGCAGCCATGTTTGCATCATTGTCACACCCGGCCTTTCCTGTCTGCTGGTTGAGTGGAGACAGCCATTGATGAAACTTGGTCTCCAGAGCTAATCGTCCACAACTTCTCAGCGGTGTGACTCACATTTCCCATACAATTCAAAGTAAACATTTGACCGCATGATGGCATTGAGCTCTGCTGCCAGCATAGTAAGGAGGAGGTGTGTGGTTTTCCTTGAGCGCAGTTACAAGGAAGGGTGCCCTGACCACACAGGGTTTGGGCCGAGGTGAAGGACCCACACGAGGTTGAGGAGGCAGAAGCAGTGTATTAACTTCTACATACAGAGGAAGGATTGATACAACTCGTGGGGACAGCAAGACTTGTACAGCAGACCCTTCTCCATCTCTCCCCATAGTAACCCATTGCCCAGTCAGCGACATGTAACGCCCCTGTCCATGCTTACTGGGCCAAGTATCTGTGGCGAAATGCACCCTGTCACACAGTTTCTCAAAGAAGCGGTGATGTTTGGTGCGACATGCTGGTGTAGCGCGTGCACGCCTTTGTTGGAGAAGGAGTGGCGCCTGGGTATCGGCTCTTGGGGCACTGTGATGGACATAAGGTCTCGAAAATCCTCGGTTAAAAAGGTTGGAAAGGAAGCATTTTGGTAGCCAACAGTTTGCAGATGCTGAAAGTCAAGCTCTAAGCCATGTCATGCCCTTCTAAAAGCATGTAAAACACAGCAAGGGGACTCCAACCACAGTCTCCCTCGTTTCCACTAATTGGGCCACACACACCCCACTTGGCTGGCATCAGTTGACCCCCATTTTCAAGAAGAAAAAGATGCTTTGCATGAAGCACTCTCAAAAATATGCGTGCCTTTCACCTCCCCTGGACGAGCCAGGGGAAGAAAAGTCCTCTGAGAGCCATGACTTGTTCATCTAGGTTCTTTTTTCAAAAGCGAGGGTACTCCAACCACAGTCTCCCTCGTTTCCACTAATTGGGCCACACACACCCCACTTGACTGGCATCACTTGACCCCCATTTTCAAGATGAAAAAGATGCTTTGCATGAAGCACTCTCAAAAATAGGTGTGCCTTTCACCTCCCCTGGCTGAGCCAGGGGAAGAAAAGTCCTCTGAGAGCCATGACTTGTTCATCTTGGTTCTTTTTTCAAAAGCGAGGGGACTCCAACCACAGTCTCCCTCGTTTCCACTAATTGGGCCACACACACCCCACTTAACTGGCATCAGTTGATCCCCCTTTTCAAAATGAAAAAGATGCTTTGCATGACGCACTCTCAAAAATACGTGTGCCTTTCGCGTCCCCTGGCTGACCTAGGGGAAGAAAAGTCCTCTGAGAGCCATGTCCACATTGTTAGTGGACAGACGCGTGTTCTTATCTGCCAGCAGACCCCCAGCAGCACTGAAGACAGGTTCCGAGAGAACACTGGCTGCAGGGCACGACAAGATCCCCAAGGCGTACGTGGCAAGCTCAGGCAATTTATCCAGATTGGAAGCCTAAAATGAGCAGGGCTCAAGTTGCACAGTAATGGCATCGATGTTTCCTTGCATATACTCATATATCTGTGTCTCCTCTTTTTCCTTGTCCAGGTCTTTTGTTTTCGCATGAGTATATGTCCTTGTCACTTTCCCATGTGTTTGTGTTGTGTTGTGAGTTGTTTGTCACCTTTTGGACACCTTTGAGGGTGTTTTCTAGGTGTTTTTATGTGTTTGTGATTGCCTGCCATTGTTTCCTATGCAGTTCGAGTTCGGTTCGTCGAACATTCGCCGAACTGAACTAGAACTAGACCTCCGTTCGACGAACCGAACTCGAGCCGAACCATGACCGGTTCGCTCATCTCTAGTTATTATCCATACTTCTTATCATTTTCATATATATCTAAATTTATATTGAGCATAAGAACAGCTCTAACTATCAGCATGACCATATTTTGAAAATAAGATAGAAAAAGGAAGAGAAAAAGGAGAAAAGAAAGAACAACAACAACAGCCACATTGCGCTTTCTTGCTTCATTATCTGCAACATGTCTGTATTGTTAGTATCAGAAATAGTGATGACTACTGGGTTGCCACTCTGTTAGTTCCATGGTACAAGAGTAAATTGATCAAGATGCTTTACCACCTGGAAAGGGACGTGCTGATGCTGAAGTATTGAAACAAGCTTGTAGACCATCTTAACAGTAGCTTTTCATAAGACAGCAGTGAGGCACACAGCGTGCATCACTGTTCTAGAATTCCAACCACGGGTGCGCCGTGTCGTCAATGCAGAAACGTTATCAGCAGCAGCAGTTCAAGTGGCAGAAGCACACATTTGTTACACCATTGCATGCACCCGCAGAGCAGAGTAGAAGTCTGAAACATACTGAATGACTGGAGAGGATGGTGCAGGAGTATCTAGAGCTCAATATCGATGCAATAAGGGGGAACTGGACCCTTTTGCATTTTGATAAATAAACATGGAAGAGTGGCTTGAGCTCGCCAGTCATAATTTGGAAGTTTTGGCTTGTCCAACAGCCAGAGTTCTCTCAGAACATGTCTTCAGCACTGCTGGTGGTGTATTTACAGATAAGTCATGGATTTCCAATGACTTTGCCACCCCAGTCCCAGATTGTGCAGACTACGTGATGGTGTAGTGCCAGGGTTCTATGAGCAAGAGGCCTACGCCTGTCTGTCATCTTGCTGTCTTTGGTGAAGGTACAAAATGCTAGTTCAGGCCTTGTTCCAGGGATGATCTCATGCAGCCATGTTGCGGCCTTGGACTATTTGTAGTCTGTGCCAATTCTTGCCACATTTCCTGTTGCCTGACTTTAATTTTTGGAAATGTGGTGATTCCAAGTAGAGTCTACAAATAGTCATTTGTCTGTAGTGCCAGGGTTCTTGGAGCAAGAGGCCTGCACCTGTCTTTTACCTCTCTGTTTCTGGTGTAGGTAGAAATGCTGGTTTAGGCCTTGTTCCTGGGCCGGTCCCATGCAGCCATGTTGCTTAGTTGGCCTCTTTGTTGTGTGTGCCAATTATTGCCACTTTTCCTCTTGCCTGACCTTAATTTTTGGAAATGTGTAGACTCCAAGTCGGATCTTGAAATTGCCTTTTGTCAGTATCGCTAGGGTTCTGTGAGCAAGAGGCCTGCGCCTTTCTGCCATCTTGCTGTCTCTGGTGAAGGTAGAAATCCTGGTTCAGGCCTTGTTACAGGGCCAGTCCCATGCATCCATGTTGCGGCTTTCCACTATTTGTAGCCTGTGCCACTTGTTGCCACTCCAAGTCGGGTGTCAAAATTATCTTTTACCTGCACTGGCAGGGGTGTGGGAGCAGGAGGCCTAATCCTGTAATCATCTACCTTTTGCTTTATAAAATGGAAATGCCAGGCCATATCTTGTGTTTTACAGGGTCCATACCTCACTGTTGTGCAAAGACACTATATGGAAATGAGGTGGGGGGGCGGAATTTATGCCACTGTCCTGCTGTCTGCCTGAAATCTTTTTAAATGTCAAGACTCCAAGATGGGTCTCCAAGTGGTTTCTTGTCTGTACTGTCAGGGGTGTGGGAGCAGTCTGAAATCTGATGAAGACATTTCAACACCAAATTTGTACCTCCTGCAAAAAAAACTCCACAGAAATTGCATCAAATCTGTTTTTGTGGATTTTTTTGCCAAGAGATGCACATTTAGTGCTGACATTTTTGCACCATATTCCTACACCCAATCTTTATTTACATAATTAAAAAAAAGCCTCACATGGTTCCTCCTTAAGCACACGGCTAGGGGCTGCAGCCTGTAGATGTGGTTTGTACCGGCTTTATCTCTGCCGGTATCAATAGATGGGGGGACCCTATGCCATTTTATTTATTGATTTATTTATTTTATACCATGATATAGTCGCACAGACAGGGTCTGTGATTACAAACAATGATAGAAGATTGTCTGAGTCAAGGTCTGACTGCACCCAGAGACGCCGTTTGGTGGTGAAAGCTGTGAATATAGGTGAGGGATAATCAGCAGCCCCAGGAGTACAGCTTTGGAAGCAGTTACAGTCGTGGGGAGACTCAGTAAGTATGCAATGCTTTAACTTTTTTGCTTCATTTTTTTACAGTAATTTCCCTAGCCAATCATAGTCATGCTAATACTTGACATGGCTATGATGGGGTCGGGATTGGGTTTTCTGCAAGCGAACACTTACCGAACATTGCCGACTTTTGAGCAAAGTGTTCTCTAAGCTGAGCCCAAACGAACCAGCCAACACTCATACCGAATTTGAAATTGGTGAAAGTGAACTAAACAGGTTTGCTCATCTCTAGTCAAGATTCTAAGATGGATCTCCCAGTTGTGTCTTGTCTGTACTGGCAAGAGTGTTGGAGAAGCGGCCTAATCCAGTCACTCATCCACCTCTGGATTTTTAAAATGGAAATCCCAGGCCACATCCTGTGTGTAAGTCAAAGCTATAAGGCAGTGCTGAAATTAATATGCATTGGAGAAGGCAGTCACACAGCTGCAGAGTTGTGGACTGCTATCCAGGCCAAGTTTGATCAATGGCTGTCTCCACTGAACCTGGATAACAGTGCAAACCTGGTGGTGACACTATGCTTGAGTGGCATCATACATGTGCCTTGCATGACTCACGTCCTCAATCTGGTTGTACAGAAATTTCTAGGCCACTATTACAGCCTGGATGTGCTGCTGCCGAAGGCATGGTCACTGTGTGCTCACTTTTAAAAATGGAAATCCCAGGCCACATCTTCTGTTCTGCATGGACCATACCTCACTGCTGTGCAAAGACACTGTGGGGAAATAGGGGTGGGAAATTAATGTCACTGTCCTTCTGTCTGCCTGAAATGTTTTTAAATGTCAATACTCCATGATGGGTCTCCAAGTTGTGTCTTCTCTGTACTGGCAGGTGTGTGGGAGCAAGAGGCCTAATAATGTCACTCATTCACCGTTTGATTTTTATAAGGAAATGCCAGGCGACATTCTGTGTCTTGCATAGACCATATATCACTGCTGTGCATAGACACTATGGGAAAATGCGGAGGTGGGGGCAATTGATGCCACTGCCCTGTTGTCTGCCTGAAATGTTTTAAATGTTAAGACTCCAAAATGGGTATCCAAGTTATGTCTTATCTGTACTGGCAGGGGTGTGAGAGCAAGAGGCCTAATCCTGTCACTCATCCACCTTTTGATTTTTAACATGGAAATGTAAGGCAACATTCTATGTGTTGCATGGACTATACCTCACTGCTGAGCAAATACACTACGGAGAAATGGAGGGCACGGGCAAATTGATGGTACTGTCCTGCTGTCTGTCTGAAATGTTTGTAAATATCTAGACTCCAGGATGGGTCTCCAAGTTGTGTCTTGTCTATACTGGCAGGGGTGTGGGAGCACGAGCCCTACCCCTGTCTCAAATCCACCTCAATATTTCTTATGTCAATAGTCTAGGAAGCTAATGGTTATGCCAAAACTTTGGTGCTGCACTGTAAAACATATTTTTGCTGTTGTGGAAGCTTTTTGACTCCCCCTAAAGGTGTTTTATCTGACTTAGGTTTGGCTTCTGATTGAATCCAATGGCGTTCAAAAAAGTTTGACGAACGATTCAGCGACAAGTTCGGCAAACATAGGGACAATTTGCCAAGGCTTGGTGAACTGAACTTTGAATGGTTCTCTCATCTCTACTCATCACTTGTACTGAACAATGTAGCTATTAATCCAACTTTGGGTTAAGGTACAGAACCCACTAGGAGCCACAACCATAGCTTTGTAAGTTTATCTGCCTCTGTCTCCATCAAGCTACACTTCCCTTCTCTTTTCTCTTCTCATTACAAAGACATTTATAGGCTGCTGCATGTAACCTGATCTTTTTATCTTTTCATCCTGCAATTTAGCAAGAGTAATGACTTCATGAGGATCAGAGCAAAACAAGCTGTTTAAAAATGGAAAAAAGGCAATTTTGCCTATTAACATATATTGCAAAATATGCGTATTGTATTGATTTTTAACCCCTTCACGACCATGGACGGATATATCCGTCATGGATCGTGTCCCGGTAAGCCCCGCCCCCTGCCGCGGGCAGGCGGCGTGGATCGGCACACATATCAGCTGTTTTCAACAGCTGACATGTGTGCCTACATGTTCCGAGTGGAATCGCATTCCACCCGGAACATTAACCCCTTAGATCTCGCTGCCAAAGTCTGGCAGCGAGATCTATATGCGCGCGGCCATCTTTTTTTCTTACCGCCGCCCCCTCCGGACGTCACGTGAGTGATCACGTGACGTTCGGTGGTTGCCATCGTAGCACAGGGTCATGTGATGACGCCTGGTGCTACGAAGTTTCACTTTCATTCTTCCTCGGCACGGAGCAGAGGAAGAAAGAAAGTGACTATTTCTGCTGTTTACAGCGGTACAGCTGTGATCAGCAGATAGCGATCAGCAATCGGATTGCTGATCGCTATAGCCCCCTAGGGGGACTAGTAAAATAAAATAAAAAAAGTAAAAAAAAAGTTTTAAAAAATTAAAAAAAAAACAAAAAACCTAAAAGTTCAAATCACCCCCCTTTCCCCCCATTGAAAATTAAAGGGTTAAAAAATAAATAAATATACACATATTTGGTATCGCCGCGTTCAGAAATGCCCGATCTATCAAAATATAAAATCAATTAATCTGATTGGTAAACGGCGTAGTGGCAAAAAAATTCCAAACGCCAAAATTACGTTTTTTGGTCGCCGCAAGTTTTACGCAAAATGTAATAACAGGCGATCAAAACGTAGCATCTGCGCAAAAATGCTACCATTAGAAACATCAGCTCGAGACGCAAAAAATAAGCCGTCACTGAGCCATAGATCCCAAAAAATAAGAACGCTACGTGTTTCGGAAAATGGCGCAAAACGTGCGCCACTTTTATTGGACAAACTTGTGAATTTTTTTAACCCCTTAGTTACAAGTAAACCTATACATGTTTGGTGTCTACAAACTCGCACCGACCTCAGGCATCATACCCACACATCAGTTTTACCATATAGTGAACACCGTGAATAAAACATCCCAAAAACTATTGTGCCATCACACTTTTTTTGCAATTTTTCCACACTTGGAATTTTTTTGCTGCTTTCCAGTACACCATATGGTAAAACGTATGGTTTCATTTAAAAGTAAAACTTGTCCCGCAAAAAACAAGCCCTCATATGGCAAGATTGACGGAAAAATAAAAAAGTTACGGCTCTCGGAAGAAGAGGAGCAAAAAACAAAAACGCAAAAACGGAAAGTGCCCCGGGGCTGAAGGGGTTAAACAGAAAAATCAATAATAGTAATACTTTAAAGCTGGACTGAAAATGATGCAACAGATACATTACACAAATAAATGGAATTTTAAACAAGGAAAGGATGATAGGAAGTCCAGTCTCTTGTAAATAAACTTTTACAAACAGCAATCAAAAAGATACAAATTTAACAATATGGTCCACATCTACAGTATTTGTTCTCCCTCTAGATGTTCTAGGTGGTTTCATGAAATGTTTTTGCTATTTAGCAATAAAAGAAACATTGTAAAAACTTTTTACTTTTCAAGAAACTTCTGAAAACATTTTTTGTTATAGCTGAAATAAATGCAGCTGTGTTGGAGATGAGTGAATCTTTTGAAATTCAAACATAGCTTTCTCAAAGTTTTTCCCCAAAATTACATTAGTGGCTAAACACAAATATTGGAAAGACTACATGTTACACACCTATCTCTTATGCAAAGTCGGCTCCACTTCTTTCAACTATTGCTGCTGCCCTTCGCTGTGCTCCACATCAGATTTTACTACCTGGAATACCTCATTATCATTAACATAATCATCTAAGACTTTTTAAGGTCCACTAGGACCTTAAAAATGCCATCTCCTGTTACTCAAACCTGCTGGTTAAACAATCATTTGCTGTGGGTTCTATGAACTATTTTTTCAGAGAATATTCACTTTGCTGTAACCATCTCTACAATCTTCTGCAATCTTTATTTTCTGCTTCTTTCTGTTACCCATCAACTGTTGTATGCATTACAAACTTATTTATTTATTCTATTAACATTGCAGTCATTTCTGCATTCTCCCGTGTCTTCTGCAATCGGTATCTACTTCTCTCGGCTATTTAACCCGCTGTGTACATTATGAACTACAATCTAGAGATTCTATAAGTTACGCTGTAATCATTTCTGTAGTGTTTGTCACACTTCACCTGACTTTCAGTATTTGTTTACGCTCGTGGCTCTGTGGTTTCTAATATGTGCTTCTGTTATGTTCGTATAGCAACTCACAAGGGATAACAATAAAAAACTAAACAACTGCAACTAAGCAGGCCAATTCCTGTACAGACTAGAGATCCCAACCCCATAATCCCTAGTGGTACATGCAGAAGTTTGAATATCCCTGCCACAGACTAAACTATGGCAACTCAGGCCAGATCAGCCAGCAATCTCTTCATGTTTCTCCTAAAGATTTGGAGGGAAGAGAAGAATATATCTTACCTACAGAAGTGAAGGTGTGCTGAAGTAGAAAGAGACCCCAGAGTGAGTAAGGGTGCTTTAGACACTGCGACATCGCTAGTGATGTCGTTAGCAATGTGACACGTGAGATTGCGGATGCGATCTAGCGTGTCACATCGCTAACGAGATCGCTAGCGATGTCGCAGCGTGTAAAGCACCCTTAAGGAAAACAACAAAATCAAGAAAGAGTCTATATTGCTAAACAATTTCCCACCTACTTACTAACAACAAACATAAAAATGTAGAGAAACTGGAGAACAAGAGTATATGTGCAATTTTAGAAATCTTTATTGAGACACACACAACAAGAAAAATGATTAAAAAGGATTTCTACCATATCAAAATAGGGGGAAGAAGTATACAAGAGTCGAGGAATTATAATAGTAGTAACCCTCATGTACAGACGAAAATTATTCATTAAATATAAAGATAAATACTGTCTGAGGGAAAAGTTAATATCACCCAAGACAATTGTACACAGTAATGGTATCAGGGACTGTGGCTGGGTTTCAGATCATCATGGTCTCTCCGACCTGTGGTAAGGAGAAGCCATGGCAATAATTAACCTGATTACTGCTTAAGTGAGCACCAAATGGAAGGTCATAAAATAGACAAGTAGGCTCTCCTCCTCGATAAAGCAACAGCCCTCGCAGAACGCGCGTCGGCAATGATCCTGGGCGCTTTATAGGAACCTCACACTGATTCTGGGACTGTGGACCAGGCTATTCACATCAGGAGCACATCTCAGGAATTACCTGTTAAGCATTTGCACTTTAGGTGAGAAATGTAATCTCATTCTTTCCCTACTAATTATTTATGCCTGATGTGGATACTTGTCTATTTTATGACCCTCCATTTGGTGGTCACTTAAGCAGTAATCAGGTTAATTATTGCCATGGCTTCTTCTTACCACAGGTCGGAGAGACCATGATGATCTGAAACCCAGCCACAGTCCCTGATACCATTACTGTGTACAATTGTCTTGGGTGATATTAACTTTTCCCTCAGACAGTATTTATCTTTATATTTAATGAATAATTTTCATCTGTACATGAGGGTTTCTACTATTATAATTCCTCGACTCTTGTATACTTCTTCCCCCTATTTCGATATGGTAGAATCCTTTTTAATCATTTTTCTTGTCGTGTATGTCTCAATAAAGATTTCTAAAATTGCACATATACTCTTGTTTTCCAGTTTCTCTATGATTATGAGTAGTGCTGGCACCAACCCTGCCCTATTTCGGTTGACTTGGTGCTTTACTTGATGGCTCTGTTTATGAGAAGTGTGTTGTTAAACTTAAAAATATGTGCAGAGTGGAGAACATAAACAGCAGAGGGAGGTATCCTAGCTGGTCTTCCATTGACTGGCAGAAACTAACAACAATATGGCTAGACTTCAAAATGAGACTATAACCAGCAGGAAATACCAGCAGGAGGAAATTATTTAAAGCTACACCCGTTACTTTATGCCTATCTCCATCCAACCAATGTCTCCATTCCTCAAAAGCTCTCTTAACAGCCAAGAGTTCCCAATCACCTAAATCATAATTGGACTCTGTGAAAATTCCGAGATAAAAAAGCACAAGGATAAAAGTAACCATAATTCTGTGAAAAACCAGCACCCATATCCACAGAAGAGACATCTATGTCAACCTCAAATGACAAAGCAACATTGGGTTGATTGAGGACTAGAGCTTTAGAAAAAGCAGTCTTGAGAGCTGTAGAGGCATCACTAGCCTCAGTAGAGCAAGAGGAAAAGTTAGTCCCCTTCATGGTAATATGAGTAATAGGTTTGACTATGACAAAGAAGTTCTTAATAAACTTATGATAAAAATTAGCAAAAGCTAAGAACCTCTGTAAGGCTTTACGATAAATAGGTTGTATCCAATCTAGGACGGCCCGTACCTTAACGGGATCCATCTGAAAATCAAAATGAAAAACTAATGACCTCAAACCTAACTCTGCTGCACTTCAGATTGACACTTCTCTAGATTGGCAAATATATGGTTGTCAAAAAGAACGTTACGCACTTGCTGAACATGCTTTTGATGCTCCTCACAAGAATATGAGTAAATCAAGATATCATCCAAGTATGTCATTACAAATTTACCCCCTAGAGAAGTAAATATATAATTTGTGAAATTCTGAAAACACTGCTGGAGCATTGGTATAACTGAATGGCATCACCAAATTTTCAAAGTGACCCTCAGGTGTATTGAAAGCAGTCTTCCTCCCATTACCTTGGTGAATACGTATAAGGTTATATGCTCCTCTCATATCCAGTTTAGGAAACCAATTGGCCCCCGCTAGTTGATTAAACTGATTAGAAATATGAGGTAGTGGGTATGGATTACATACAATACTCTTATAAATCTCTCTAAAATCCAAACAAGGACACAACCCTCCATCTTTTTTCTTAACAAAAAAATCCTACTGCGACTGGTGAGGTGGAAAGCCTTTTGTGACCCTTAGAGAGACTCTTTTGAATGTACTCCTTCAAGGCATCTCCTTCAGGAAAAGAAAAGTTAAACAAAACAGACGAGATTAGGCAATTTGGCCCCTGATATGAATTCAATAGCACAATTGTATGATCTATGCGCAGGAAGAACTTCACATTCAGTCTCAGAAAAAACATCCTTAATATCCTTAATAAAATATTCAAGAAGGCAGCTCATAGATGCCAGGGATTTAAATAAACAATTAGAAAACACTTTGAATTTGAAGTTATTCATGGTTTGTAAAACAAAAAAATAAAGGAAAAAACTTACCCTGCACCACTTCCCACACTGCTAAAGCATCAGCGATCACTTTAATGTCATTTTCTGTGGTTGTGATGGCCTCCCAAAAATGTCCTGAAACTATGATATCTAGCAGATTATAATTAGAGATGAGCGAACCGGTCGCGGTTCGGCTCGAGGGCGGCTCGCCGAACGGAGCTCCCGTTCGAGTTTGGTTCGTCGAACGTTCGACAAACCGAACTCGAACCAATAGGCTATAATGGGAGACAATCACAAACACATAAAAATGCATTATAAATGTACACATACAGTTAATAAACATTGCCATAACACTTACCGGTCCCCGCGATCCCTCCAGCACTCTGTCTCCTGCCGCTATTCCATCCGATGATCGCTGAATCCTCCCGGTGACCGGCACTGCCAGCAGAGATGCAGTACCTATCGTGACGTCAAAATAGCCATGTGACCAGTCACGTGGCTATTATCTCATTGGCTACAGACTGGTCACATGACTATGACGCGTCATGTAGGACCTGCGAGTGCATATCTCCAGTACACGGTGCACATGTGTGTATCGCCGTGTACCGGCGACATGCTCTAGCACACGGTCGACTCCCCGTTCCGTTAGGGACCGGCTGATACAGCCGGTCATTAACGGAGATCACCGTTGCTATAGCAACGCAGTTAGCGGTGACGTCACCGCTAACCGCGGCTCCTGGAGCACCGTTGCTATGGTAACGCGTCTGTCAGCGTTACCGCTGTTACTGCTAGCAGCACTGATCACTCACGGAGTGAAGGCTGCATGCTGCTTCCCGTGCAGCTTTCACGGAGTGAATGCTCCATGGGAAGCAGCGTCTTCCCCCATGCAGCAGTGATGGAGCAGAGCTGCATTTGTTGAACGAGAAAGACAGAAGAGCAGGATCGTGGAGGACTGACAGGGGGTAATAAAGATGGAGTCTCTAATGTGTCTGTGTATTTATTTCTATTAAAGTATTTTTTCTCTGTGTGGTGTCTTTTTTTTAACCCTTTATTGGAGATTCTTAATGGCCGGGTCAAACGTGCCTGACATTAAGAATCTCTGGCTTAATACTGGCTAGTAAAACAAAACCAGTATTAACTCATAATTACCCAACAAGCCACCCGGCTCCAGGGCTGTTGGAAGAGTTGGATACAGCGCCAGATGATGGCGCTTCTATGAGAGCGCCATTTTCTGGGACGGCTGCGGACTGAAATTCGCAGCAGAGGCGCCCAGAAACCTCGGGCTAACCTGTGCTGCGGATTCCAATCCCCAGCTGCCTAGTTGTACCTGGCTGGACACAAAAATGGGGCGAAGCCCACGTCATTTGTTTTTTAATTATTTCATGAAATAAGTGAAATAATTAAAAAAAACGGGCTTCCCTATATTTTTGGTTCTCAGCCGGGTACAAATAGGCAACTGGGGGTTGGAGGCAGCCCGTGGCTGCCTGCTGTACCTGGCTAGCATACAAAAATATGGCGAAGCCCACGTCATTTTTTTGGTGGGCAAAAAACTTCTGCATACAGTCCTGGATGGAGTATGCTGAGCCTTGTAGTTCTGCAGCTGCTGTCTGCTCTTCTCCATACAGACAGACAGCAGCTGCAGAACTACAAGGCTCAGCATACTCCATCCAGGACTGTATGCAGAAGTTTTTTGCCCCCTGAAAAAATTATGTGGGCTTCACCATATTTTTGTATGCTAGCCAGGTACAGCAGGCAGGTACGGCTGCCCCCAACCTCCAGTTGCCTATTTGTACCCGACTGGGAACCAAAAATAAAGGGAAGCCCTTTTTTTATTATTTCATGAATTTCATGAAATAATTAGAAAACAAATGACGTAGGCTTCGCCCCATTTTTGTGTCCAGCCAGGTACAACTAGGCAGCTGGGGATTGGAATCCGCAGCACAGGATGGCCTGAGCAGCCGCCTCAGAAAATGGCATTTTCATAGAAGCGCCATCTTCTGGCACTGTATCCAACTCTTCCAGCACCTGCCTGCTATACCTGGCTAGCATACAAAAATATGGCGAAGCTCACGTCCTTTTTTTGTAGTTTTTTGGCAAAAAAAATAAAAAATGCTTCCCTGGATTTTCCATTGCCAATGAAGGTAACACCAAGCAGTGGGGGTTAGCAGCTGCTTGGATTACCCTTAGCTAGCAATACAAAAAATGCAGCGGGAGCCCATATATATTTTTTTTAATTATTTATTTAAATAACTAAAAACAAAATGGGCTTCCCTGTATTTTGATTGCTGGACATCACAGTGCTGTAAAAATAAATCTTTAAAAAAATGACGTAGCGTTCCGCGTTATTTTTGATTCTCAGCGCAGATAAAGCAGACAGCTATGGGTTGCCACCCCCATCTGCCTGCCGTTACCTTGGTTGGCAATCAAAATACAGGGAAGCCCATTAATTTTTTCTATTTAAAAAATAGATAAAAAAAAAATTACGTTGGGTCTCCCCATTTTTGATAGCCAGCTAGGGTAAAGCAGACGGATGTAGCCTGAAAACCACAGCTGGCAGCTTTACCGTGGTTGGGGATCCAATGTGGAGGTCCCCTCAGGCTCTTTTTTATAATTATTTTATAAATATTAATAATTACACAATAAAAGTAGGGTCCCCCCCAAATTGGATCACCAACCAAGGTAAAGCGGACAGCTGTGGTCTGGTATTCTCAGGGTGGGAAGGTCCATAGTTATTGGGCCTTCACAGCCTAAAAATAGCAGGCTGCAGGCACCCCAGACGTGGCGCATCCACTAGATGCGCCAATCCTGGCGCTTCACCCCAGCTCATCCCGTGCCCTGGTGCAGTGGCAAACGGGGTAATAAATCGGGTTGATACTAGCTGTAAAGTCACCTGAGATCAAGCCCAGCAGTTTGTGATGTCATGGCGTCTATTAGATACCCAACATCATAAACTGTCAGTACTAACAAAAAATAAAATCGACAAAAGAACTTTATTTGAAAAAACAGTCCGCAAAACATTTCCTCTTTCACCAATTTATTGTAAGAAAAAAAATAAATGGGTCCCACGACGACTCTGGAAACGTCTAGAATATGGGGGGGAGACACTCAGGGAACGTATCCCCCATTTTCTAGGAGTGCGGACCCTTCATGTGAGGAGTGTGGGTGCAATGAATCTGCACTCACTCTCCCCGGGTCCACAGCAGCAGAGTCCATGTCGTAATGGTTGCTACCAAAGCTGCAATGCCCTGCTCATGAGGTAAGGGCATGCCTAATCAGGAGAACTACTGTAGAGGAAGCTCTGCTCACTGGTATATAGGTGCTCAGAGGTAATAATAGATAAAATTAGTGAGTAACCTCGGCACTCTATATCTCCCAGACTAAGTCAGTAAGTCACAACGGATAGTAATGCAAAATCACTCTTTATTGGTCCGTATTAAGAAATTTTTTTTTTTCATAAGCATATATGTTTTTGTCCAAAACAAGTTACAAATGACGTTTCGGCCTGAGCCTTCGTCAGATTGGACTTATCTGCATGTAATCATGAAAAAGGACAATAATCAGTATCACATAAGAGTGAGAGAACAATAACATAAACTTGAACAATGTAGAGGTACAATTGGGATGCAGCAAAAAAATTGCAACACAGCAAGAAATGAAACACATGATACAAATGTCATAATACAGTACAAGGACAATATAGTAATGACAAATATGGGGTCAGAGTAGGCTTAGACAGCTCTGGTACGAAAGAGATGTCAATCATAAAGTAACATGTGCAGTAGGTGTAGAGCTACACTATGCATGGCAGAGCTAATGGGTAGACCAACCATAGAAAAAGTGGAGAAAAAGTGGAGAAAAAATGGAGAAAAAGTGGAGAAAAAGTGGAGAAAAAGTGGAGAAAAAGTGGAGAAAAAGTGGAGAAAAAATGGAGAAAAAATGTAGAAAAAGTCGAGGAAAAAATGTAGAAAAAGTGGAGAAAAAATGGAGAAAAAGTGGAGAAAAAGTGGAGAAAAAGTTGAGAAAAAGTTGAGAAAAAATGGAGAAAAAAATGGAGAAAAAGTGGAGAAAAAGTGGAGAAAGAGTGGAGAAAAAATGTAGAAAAAGTGGAGAAAAGGTGGAGAAAAAGTGGAGAAGTGGAGAAGTGGAGAAAAAGTGGAGAAAAAGTGGAGAAAAAGTGGAGAAAAAGTGGAGAAAAAATGGAGAAAAACTGGAGAAAAAGTGGAGAAAAAGTGGAGAAAAATTGAAGAAAAAGTGGAGAAAAAGTGGAGAAAAAATAGAGAAAAAGTGGAGAAAAGGTGGAGAAAAAGTGGAGAAGAAGTGGAGAAAAAGTGGAGAAGAAGTGGAGAAGAAGTGGAGAAAAAGTGGAGGAAAAAGTGGAGAAAAAGTGGAGAAAAAGTGGAGAAAATGTGCACAAAAAGTGGAGAAAAAGTGGAGTAAAAGTGGAGAAAAAGTGGAGAAAAAATGGAGAAAAAGTGGAGAAAAAGTGGAGAAAAAGTGCAGAAGAAGTGGAGAAGTGTTTGTTCATGCCAGATGGGAGATAAATAATTTTTTACCGGCGCTGTCATTTACTGTAACGTGATCATCGGTGTACGGTGTATACCTGTGATCACGTGAGCGGAGACCGGAAAAACCGTCCTGAATCATGATCTCCAGGGTCTCAGCTAGCCCTGAAACTCCGGAGATTTTCTGACGCCGGGGGGCGTTATTCACTTATTTCTGCCTGCTGTTTATAAACGGCAGATCAGAATAAGGCTAGATTAACACGACCGATCCATTTTTGCGGTCTGCAAAAAACAGTCCGTTTTTTTTCACGGGTGCATCCGTGTGGCATCCGTTTCCGTTCCGTAGACGGTCCGTATGTCATCTGTTTGTCATCCGTGTGCCTTCCGTTTTTTTTGTGTACTGCAAAAAAACTGAAGGAGGGTAAATGCATAAATTTACCCAGGATCCATAGCTTCATCCTACATGAGGCGGTCACATGTTCACTCCAGTGCCATTTTCTACGGCTTTTCACAGCGTAGAGCACTCTGGTGATTTTCTTGTGCTTGTGCACTTCATATCAGTCTTTTCTGTCATTATAATGGCAGAAAGACACATAATGTCCCACTCTCCTGCATTTTGTAATTTTGCACCCTTTGGTGCCTTTCATGTGGCACTAAGGGGTGCTTAGCTTTGTATTTAGCCAAAAAAATGAAAAAAAAATGACGTAGGGTTCCCCCTAGTTTTGTAGCCAGCTAGGGTAAAGCAGACGGCTGCAGCCTGAAGACCACAGCTGGCAGCCTCACCTTGGCTGGTAATCCAAAACTGAGGGCACCCCACGCTGTTATTTTAAATTAAATAAATAATAATAAAAAAAAACACGTAGGGGTCCCCCCTAAATTGGATCACCAGCCAAGGTAAAGCAGACAGCTGGGGTCTGATATTCTCAGACTAGGGAGGTCCATGGTTATTGGACTCTCCCCAGCCTAAAAATAGCAGCCCGCAGCCGCCCCAGAAGTGGCGCATCCATTAGATGCGCCAATCCTGGTGCTTCGCCCCAGCTCATCCCGCGCCCTGGTGCTGTGGCAAACGGGGTAATATATGGGGTTAATACCAGATGTGTAATGTCACCTGGCATCAAGCCCTGGGGTTGGTATGGTCAGGCGTCTATCAGATACCCGACATCACCAACCCAGTCAGTAATAAAAAAAAATAGACGACAAACACATTTTTATTTGAAAAAACACTCCCCAAAACATTCCCTCTTTAACCAATTTATTAGAAAGAAAAACAAATCCAGGTCTGCTGTAATCCAAGGGGTTGCCATGACGATCCACACTGTCCCAGTCAATGAAGAGAAGAATGTTCCCCATTGGCTGGGAGAGCAATACAGTGACCTGAGCTAACATCAATGGGTCAGCCCAGGTCACTGCAGGGCATGACAAGTGCTGCTGTCAGCGAGGTACATTACCTGCGCTGATCTCCAGCACACTGACAGCACCTGTCACTGAGTTCAATGACCGCCGCCTTCACAGCCAAGTATCGCGAGAGGCCCGTGACGTCACCGCTAGTCAGTCTCGGGTCGGAAGCGAGAGAAGGTGATGTGACAAGCGGCGGCCATGGAGGACAGTGACAGCGCTGAGGTCGGGATGGCGGGACTTCATCACCGCAGGTAAGCCGAGCGGGGCCATGTGTGCAGAGTGTGTGTGCAGAGTGTGTGTACAGAGTGTGTGTGTGTGTGTGTGTTTGTGTGTGTACGTACGTGTGTACATGCCGCGTGCAGGAGGGGGCGGAGTGAGCTGAGCGGGGAAGTGTGGGCTTCCTGCACGGAAGTAGGATAAACATCGGGTTACTAACCAAAGCGCTTTGCTTGGATACCCGATGTTTATCTTGGTTACCAGCTTCTGTCAGGCTGCCAGCGATGGCTCCTGCACACTGTAGCTGTAAAAAGCCCTGCTTTTTGCTGCTAGAACCGTTCTCGAACGTATCTAGAACTATCGAGCTTTTAGCAAAAAGCTCGAGTTCTAGTTCGATCTAGAACAGCCCCCAAAATCACTCGAGCCGCGAACTGGAGAACCTCGAACCGTGTACCGTGCTCAACTCTAATTATAATTAGAGATGAGCGAACCGGTCGCGGTTCGGCTCGAGGTTGGTTCGCCGAACGGACCTCCCGTTCGAGTTCGGTTCGTCGAACGTTCGACGAACCGAACTCGAACTGCATAGGAAACAATGGCAGGCAATCACAAACACAGAAAAACACCTAGAAAACACCCTCAAAGGTGTCCAAAAGGTCACAAACAACTCACAACACATGGGAAAGTGACAAGGACATATACTCATGCGAAAACAAAAGAGCTGGACAAGGAAAAAGAGGAGGACACACAGATATATGAGTATATGCAAGGAAACATGCCATTATTGTGCAACTTGAGCCCTGCTCATTCTTGGCTTCCAATCTTGATAAATTGCCTGAGCTCGCCACGTACGTCTTGGGGATCTTGTCGTGTCCTGCAGCCAGCGTTCTCTCTGAACCTGTCTTCAGTGCTGCTGTGGGTCTGCTGGCAGATAAGCACACGTGTCTGTCCACTGACAATGTGGACATGGCTCTCAGAGGACTTTTCTTCCCCGGGGTCAGCCAGGGGACGGGAAAGGCATGCGTATTTTTGAGAGTGCTTCATGCAAAGCATCTTTTTATTTTTCAAAAGGGGGCTCAACCGATGCCAGTCAAGTGGGGTGTGTGTGGCCCAGTGAGTGGCAACGAGGGAGACTGTGGTTGGAGTCCCCTCGCTGTGTTTCTAAAAGAACCAAGATGAACAAGTCATGGCTCTCAGAGGACTTTTCTTCCCCGGGGTCAGCCAGGGGACGGGAAAGGCACGCGTATTTTTGAGAGTGCTTCATGCAAAGCATCTTTTTCTTTTTCAAAAGGGGGCTCAACCGATGCCAGTCAAGTGGGGTGTGTGTGGCCCAGTGAGTGGCAACGAGGGAGACTGTGGTTGGAGTCCCCTCGCTGTGTTTCTAAAAGAACCAAGATGAACAAGTCATGGCTCTCAGAGGACTTTTCTTCCCCGGGGTCAGCCAGGGGACGGGAAAGGCACGCGTATTTTTGAGAGTGCTTCATGCAAAGCATCTTTTTCTTTTTCAAAAGGGGGCTCAACTGATGCCAGTCAAGTGGGGTGTGTGTGGCCCAGTGAGTGGCAACGAGGGAGACTGTGGTTGGAGTCCCCTCGCTGTGTTTCTAAAAGAACCAAGATGAACAAGTCATGGCTCTCAGAGGACTTTTCTTCCCCGGGGTCAGCCAGGGGACGGGAAAGGCACGCGTATTTTTGAGAGTGCTTCATGCAAAGCATCTTTTTCTTTTTCAAAAGGGGGCTCAACCGATGCCAGTCAAGTGGGGTGTGTGTGGCCCAGTGAGTGGCAACGAGGGAGACTGTGGTTGGAGTCCCCTCGCTGTGTTTCTAAAAGAACCAAGATGAACAAGTCATGGCTCTCAGAGGACTTTTCTTCCCCGGGGTCAGCCAGGGGACGGGAAAGGCACGCGTATTTTTGAGAGTGCTTCATGCAAAGCATCTTTTTCTTTTTCAAAAGGGGGCTCAACCGATGCCAGTCAAGTGGGGTGTGTGTGGCCCAGTGAGTGGCAACGAGGGAGACTGTGGTTGGAGTCCCCTCGCTGTGTTTCTAAAAGAACCAAGATGAACAAGTCATGGCTCTCAGAGGACTTTTCTTCCCCGGGGTCAGCCAGGGGACGGGAAAGGCACGCGTATTTTTGAGAGTGCTTCATGCAAAGCATCTTTTTCTTTTTCAAAAGGGGGCTCAACCGATGCCAGTCAAGTGGGGTGTGTGTGGCCCAGTGAGTGGCAACGAGGGAGACTGTGGTTGGAGTCCCCTCGCTGTGTTTCTAAAAGAACCAAGATGAACAAGTCATGGCTCTCAGAGGACTTTTCTTCCCCGGGGTCAGCCAGGGGACGGGAAAGGCACGCGTATTTTTGAGAGTGCTTCATGCAAAGCATCTTTTTCTTTTTCAAAAGGGGGCTCAACCGATGCCAGTCAAGTGGGGTGTGTGTGGCCCAGTGAGTGGCAACGAGGGAGACTGTGGTTGGAGTCCCCTCGCTGTGTTTCTAAAAGAACCAAGATGAACAAGTCATGGCTCTCAGAGGACTTTTCTTCCCCGGGGTCAGCCAGGGGACGGGAAAGGCACGCGTATTTTTGAGAGTGCTTCATGCAAAGCATCTTTTTCTTTTTCAAAAGGGGGCTCAACCGATGCCAGTCAAGTGGGGTGTGTGTGGCCCA
Source organism: Anomaloglossus baeobatrachus (assembly GCF_048569485.1). Classification (NCBI taxonomy): domain Eukaryota; kingdom Metazoa; phylum Chordata; class Amphibia; order Anura; family Aromobatidae; genus Anomaloglossus; species Anomaloglossus baeobatrachus. The sequence continues at coordinate 99,200,147 of NC_134358.1, read as the reverse complement.
GTGAGTGGCAACGAGGGAGACTGTGGTTGGAGTCCCCTCGCTGTGTTTCTAAAAGAACCAAGATGAACAAGTCATGGCTCTCAGAGGACTTTTCTTCCCCGGGGTCAGCCAGGGGATGGGAAAGGCACGCGTATTTTTGAGAGTGCTTCATGCAAAGCATCTTTTTCTTTTTCAAAAGGGGGCTCAACCGATGCCAGTCAAGTGGGGTGTGTGTGGCCCAGTGAGTGGCAACGAGGGAGACTGTGGTTGGAGTCCCCTCGCTGTGTTTCTAAAAGAACCAAGATGAACAAGTCATGGCTCTCAGAGGACTTTTCTTCCCCGGGGTCAGCCAGGGGACGGGAAAGGCACGCGTATTTTTGAGAGTGCTTCATGCAAAGCATCTTTTTCTTTTTCAAAAGGGGGCTCAACCGATGCCAGTCAAGTGGGGTGTGTGTGGCCCAGTGAGTGGCAACGAGGGAGACTGTGGTTGGAGTCCCCTCGCTGTGTTTCTAAAAGAACCAAGATGAACAAGTCATGGCTCTCAGAGGACTTTTCTTCCCCGGGGTCAGCCAGGGGACGGGAAAGGCACGCGTATTTTTGAGAGTGCTTCATGCAAAGCATCTTTTTCTTTTTCAAAAGGGGGCTCAACCGATGCTAGTCAAGTGGGGTGTGTGTGGCCCAGTGAGTGGCAATGAGGGAGACTGTGGTTGGAGTCCCCTCGCTGTGTTTCTAAAAGAACCAAGATGAACAAGTCATGGCTCTCAGAGGACTTTTCTTCCCCGGGGTCAGCCAGGGGACGGGAAAGGCACGCGTATTTTTGAGAGTGCTTCATGCAAAGCATCTTTTTCTTTTTCAAAAGGGGGCTCAACCGATGCCAGTCAAGTGGGGTGTGTGTGGCCCAGTGAGTGGCAACGAGGGAGACTGTGGTTGGAGTCCCCTCGCTGTGTTTCTAAAAGAACCAAGATGAACAAGTCATGGCTCTCAGAGGACTTTTCTTCCCCGGGGTCAGCCAGGGGACGGGAAAGGCACGCGTATTTTTGAGAGTGCTTCATGCAAAGCATCTTTTTCTTTTTCAAAAGGGGGCTCAACCGATGCCAGTCAAGTGGGGTGTGTGTGGCCCAGTGAGTGGCAACGAGGGAGACTGTGGTTGGAGTCCCCTCGCTGTGTTTCTAAAAGAACCAAGATGAACAAGTCATGGCTCTCAGAGGACTTTTCTTCCCCGGGGTCAGCCAGGGGACGGGAAAGGCACGCGTATTTTTGAGAGTGCTTCATGCAAAGCATCTTTTTCTTTTTCAAAAGGGGGCTCAACCGATGCCAGTCAAGTGGGGTGTGTGTGGCCCAGTGAGTGGCAACGAGGGAGACTGTGGTTGGAGTCCCCTCGCTGTGTTTCTAAAAGAACCAAGATGAACAAGTCATGGCTCTCAGAGGACTTTTCTTCCCCGGGGTCAGCCAGGGGACGGGAAAGGCACGCGTATTTTTGAGAGTGCTTCATGCAAAGCATCTTTTTCTTTTTCAAAAGGGGGCTCAACCGATGCCAGTCAAGTGGGGTGTGTGTGGCCCAGTGAGTGGCAACGAGGGAGACTGTGGTTGGAGTCCCCTCGCTGTGTTTCTAAAAGAACCAAGATGAACAAGTCATGGCTCTCAGAGGACTTTTCTTCCCCGGGGTCAGCCAGGGGACGGGAAAGGCACGCGTATTTTTGAGAGTGCTTCATGCAAAGCATCTTTTTCTTTTTCAAAAGGGGGCTCAACCGATGCCAGTCAAGTGGGGTGTGTGTGGCCCAGTGAGTGGCAACGAGGGAGACTGTGGTTGGAGTCCCCTCGCTGTGTTTCTAAAAGAACCAAGATGAACAAGTCATGGCTCTCAGAGGACTTTTCTTCCCCGGGGTCAGCCAGGGGACGGGAAAGGCACGCGTATTTTTGAGAGTGCTTCATGCAAAGCATCTTTTTCTTTTTCAAAAGGGGGCTCAACCGATGCCAGTCAAGTGGGGTGTGTGTGGCCCAGTGAGTGGCAACGAGGGAGACTGTGGTTGGAGTCCCCTCGCTGTGTTTCTAAAAGAACCAAGATGAACAAGTCATGGCTCTCAGAGGACTTTTCTTCCCCGGGGTCAGCCAGGGGACGGGAAAGGCACGCGTATTTTTGAGAGTGCTTCATGCAAAGCATCTTTTTCTTTTTCAAAAGGGGGCTCAACCGATGCCAGTCAAGTGGGGTGTGTGTGGCCCAGTGAGTGGCAACGAGGGAGACTGTGGTTGGAGTCCCCTCGCTGTGTTTCTAAAAGAACCAAGATGAACAAGTCATGGCTCTCAGAGGACTTTTCTTCCCCGGGGTCAGCCAGGGGACGGGAAAGGCACGCGTATTTTTGAGAGTGCTTCATGCAAAGCATCTTTTTCTTTTTCAAAAGGGGGCTCAACCGATGCCAGTCAAGTGGGGTGTGTGTGGCCCAGTGAGTGGCAACGAGGGAGACTGTGGTTGGAGTCCCCTCGCTGTGTTTCTAAAAGAACCAAGATGAACAAGTCATGGCTCTCAGAGGACTTTTCTTCCCCGGGGTCAGCCAGGGGACGGGAAAGGCACGCGTATTTTTGAGAGTGCTTCATGCAAAGCATCTTTTTCTTTTTCAAAAGGGGGCTCAACCGATGCCAGTCAAGTGGGGTGTGTGTGGCCCAGTGAGTGGCAACGAGGGAGACTGTGGTTGGAGTCCCCTCGCTGTGTTTCTAAAAGAACCAAGATGAACAAGTCATGGCTCTCAGAGGACTTTTCTTCCCCGGGGTCAGCCAGGGGACGGGAAAGGCACGCGTATTTTTGAGAGTGCTTCATGCAAAGCATCTTTTTCTTTTTCAAAAGGGGGCTCAACCGATGCCAGTCAAGTGGGGTGTGTGTGGCCCAGTGAGTGGCAACGAGGGAGACTGTGGTTGGAGTCCCCTCGCTGTGTTTCTAAAAGAACCAAGATGAACAAGTCATGGCTCTCAGAGGACTTTTCTTCCCCGGGGTCAGCCAGGGGACGGGAAAGGCACGCGTATTTTTGAGAGTGCTTCATGCAAAGCATCTTTTTCTTTTTCAAAAGGGGGCTCAACCGATGCCAGTCAAGTGGGGTGTGTGTGGCCCAGTGAGTGGCAACGAGGGAGACTGTGGTTGGAGTCCCCTCGCTGTGTTTCTAAAAGAACCAAGATGAACAAGTCATGGCTCTCAGAGGACTTTTCTTCCCCGGGGTCAGCCAGGGGACGGGAAAGGCACGCGTATTTTTGAGAGTGCTTCATGCAAAGCATCTTTTTCTTTTTCAAAAGGGGGCTCAACCGATGCCAGTCAAGTGGGGTGTGTGTGGCCCAGTGAGTGGCAACGAGGGAGACTGTGGTTGGAGTCCCCTCGCTGTGTTTCTAAAAGAACCAAGATGAACAAGTCATGGCTCTCAGAGGACTTTTCTTCCCCGGGGTCAGCCAGGGGACGGGAAAGGCACGCGTATTTTTGAGAGTGCTTCATGCAAAGCATCTTTTTCTTTTTCAAAAGGGGGCTCAACCGATGCCAGTCAAGTGGGGTGTGTGTGGCCCAGTGAGTGGCAACGAGGGAGACTGTGGTTGGAGTCCCCTCGCTGTGTTTCTAAAAGAACCAAGATGAACAAGTCATGGCTCTCAGAGGACTTTTCTTCCCCGGGGTCAGCCAGGGGACGGGAAAGGCACGCGTATTTTTGAGAGTGCTTCATGCAAAGCATCTTTTTCTTTTTCAAAAGGGGGCTCAACCGATGCCAGTCAAGTGGGGTGTGTGTGGCCCAGTGAGTGGCAACGAGGGAGACTGTGGTTGGAGTCCCCTCGCTGTGTTTCTAAAAGAACCAAGATGAACAAGTCATGGCTCTCAGAGGACTTTTCTTCCCCGGGGTCAGCCAGGGGACGGGAAAGGCACGCGTATTTTTGAGAGTGCTTCATGCAAAGCATCTTTTTCTTTTTCAAAAGGGGGCTCAACCGATGCCAGTCAAGTGGGGTGTGTGTGGCCCAGTGAGTGGCAACGAGGGAGACTGTGGTTGGAGTCCCCTCGCTGTGTTTCTAAAAGAACCAAGATGAACAAGTCATGGCTCTCAGAGGACTTTTCTTCCCCGGGGTCAGCCAGGGGACGGGAAAGGCACGCGTATTTTTGAGAGTGCTTCATGCAAAGCATCTTTTTCTTTTTCAAAAGGGGGCTCAACCGATGCCAGTCAAGTGGGGTGTGTGTGGCCCAGTGAGTGGCAACGAGGGAGACTGTGGTTGGAGTCCCCTCGCTGTGTTTCTAAAAGAACCAAGATGAACAAGTCATGGCTCTCAGAGGACTTTTCTTCCCCGGGGTCAGCCAGGGGACGGGAAAGGCACGCGTATTTTTGAGAGTGCTTCATGCAAAGCATCTTTTTCTTTTTCAAAAGGGGGCTCAACCGATGCCAGTCAAGTGGGGTGTGTGTGGCCCAGTGAGTGGCAACGAGGGAGACTGTGGTTGGAGTCCCCTCGCTGTGTTTCTAAAAGAACCAAGATGAACAAGTCATGGCTCTCAGAGGACTTTTCTTCCCCGGGGTCAGCCAGGGGACGGGAAAGGCACGCGTATTTTTGAGAGTGCTTCATGCAAAGCATCTTTTTCTTTTTCAAAAGGGGGCTCAACCGATGCCAGTCAAGTGGGGTGTGTGTGGCCCAGTGAGTGGCAACGAGGGAGACTGTGGTTGGAGTCCCCTCGCTGTGTTTCTAAAAGAACCAAGATGAACAAGTCATGGCTCTCAGAGGACTTTTCTTCCCCGGGGTCAGCCAGGGGACGGGAAAGGCACGCGTATTTTTGAGAGTGCTTCATGCAAAGCATCTTTTTCTTTTTCAAAAGGGGGCTCAACCGATGCTAGTCAAGTGGGGTGTGTGTGGCCCAGTGAGTGGCAATGAGGGAGACTGTGGTTGGAGTCCCCTCGCTGTGTTTCTAAAAGAACCAAGATGAACAAGTCATGGCTCTCAGAGGACTTTTCTTCCCCGGGGTCAGCCAGGGGACGGGAAAGGCACGCGTATTTTTGAGAGTGCTTCATGCAAAGCATCTTTTTCTTTTTCAAAAGGGGGCTCAACCGATGCCAGTCAAGTGGGGTGTGTGTGGCCCAGTGAGTGGCAACGAGGGAGACTGTGGTTGGAGTCCCCTCGCTGTGTTTCTAAAAGAACCAAGATGAACAAGTCATGGCTCTCAGAGGACTTTTCTTCCCCGGGGTCAGCCAGGGGACGGGAAAGGCACGCGTATTTTTGAGAGTGCTTCATGCAAAGCATCTTTTTCTTTTTCAAAAGGGGGCTCAACCGATGCCAGTCAAGTGGGGTGTGTGTGGCCCAGTGAGTGGCAACGAGGGAGACTGTGGTTGGAGTCCCCTCGCTGTGTTTCTAAAAGAACCAAGATGAACAAGTCATGGCTCTCAGAGGACTTTTCTTCCCCGGGGTCAGCCAGGGGACGGGAAAGGCACGCGTATTTTTGAGAGTGCTTCATGCAAAGCATCTTTTTATTTTCAAAAGGGGGCTCAACCGATGCCAGTCAAGTGGGGTGTGTGTGGCCCAGTGAGTGGCAACGAGGGAGACTGTGGTTGGAGTCCCCTCGCTGTGTTATACATGCTTTTAGAAGGGCATGACATGGCTTGGAGGTTGACTTTCATAAAATGCAAACTGTTGGCTACCAAAATGCTGCCTTTCCAACAACTGTGGTTATAGGCAATGAGGAACATACTGATGAAGATGAGACGCAGATACCCGATTGGGATGACAACTTAAATATTCGGTCAGGGCAAGAAGAAACTCGGTCTGAGGGGGAGGGGAGTGCAAACACAACAATTGATGATGAAGTTCTAGATCCCACCTACTGTCAACCCACAGTCAGACACTTGAGGAGGTCAATAGAGGCGGTGGAGGAGGATGCAACCGACGTCGAAGTAACCTGGCGCCTTCCTGGACACAGTCGGAGCACTGGTAGCACGTCTACAACTGCATCCTCAGCCACCACTCTGCCTCTGAGCATTATTCGGGGTGGATCAACAGGTCGCATGGCCTCTAAGCCTTGCCTAGCCTGGTCCTTTTTTGACATAAAAAAAGATCGGCCAAATTATGTGATCTGTAACATTTGCCATGGTTATCTTAGTAGAGGTCAAAACCTCAGCAGTTTGACAACTTCTTCCATGAATCGTCACATGAATAAATATCATATGGCCTGGTGGGAAGCTCACCGTGCTGCAATGCGGCCTAGTGGAGCCAACCATCCACCGCCTGCCCCTTCCAGGGCATCCGCGCGCTCGTCATCTTCTAGGACTGTGGGGACAGCTGTCACACCTGTTTTTCCACCCACAACTTCCACCACTGTAACCGCAACAGGCAGTTTGCTTGGTAGGTCGTCAGTTGGTTTGGAAGGGGAAACAAGTGAGTGTGTACAGCTCTCTCAGACATCGATAGCACCAACTTTGGATGAAGGCAACATCATGTCTCCGCCTGCACTTTCCTCCCAAAGCTGCATTTTTCCAGGGACACCCTACTCAACACCGTCTACACACAGCAGCCAGATCTCTGTCCCTCAGATGTGGTCAAATAAAAGGCCACTTCCTTCGACCCATGACAAAGCGAAGAGGTTGACTCTATCCCTCTGTAAGCTGTTGGCTACAGAAATGCTGCCTTTCCGCCTAGTGGACACACAGGATTTTAGAGACCTTATATCTGTCGCTGTGCCCCAGTACCAGATGCCTAGTCGCCACTACTTCTCTAAGAAAGGTGTGCCCGCGCTACACCAGCATGTCGCACACAATATCACCGCTTCCTTGAGAAACTCTGTGTGTGAACGGGTGAATTTCAGCACCGATACTTGGACCAGTAAGCATGGACAGGGACGTTACATGTCGCTGACTGGGCACTGGGTAACTATGGTGATAGATGGTGAAGGGTCTGCTGCACAAGTCTTGCCGTCCCCACGACTTGTGTGTCAATCCTCTGTCTGTCCAAGTTCCGCCACTGCTTCTGCATCCTCCACCTCATCTGGGTCCTCCACCTCCGCCCCAAGCCTGCCTGGTCAGGCCACCAGCGTTCTCACTGCGCAGAAGGAATCACGCACCCCTCATTACTATGCTGGCAGCAGAGCGCAACGGCATCAGGCGGTCTTTAGCTTGACATGTCTTGGGAATAAGAGTCACACAGCTGAGGAGTTGTGGTCAGCTCTGCGGTCCGAGTTTAATAAATGGTTGTCTCCACTCAACCTGCAGCCTGGTAAGGCCGTGTGCGACAATGCTGCAAACCTGGGTGCGGCCCTTCGCCTGGGCAAGGTGACACACGTGCCTTGTATGGCTCACGTGTTGAACCTTGTTGTCCAGCAATTTTTAACACACTATCCCGGCCTAGATGGCCTTCTGACCAGGGCACGGAAACTGTCTGCAGTGCTCACTTCCGCCGTTCAAGCGCCGCAGCTGAGCGACTTGCATCGCTCCAGAAGTCTTTCGGCCTGCCGGTTCATCGCCTGAAATGCGATGTGGCGACACGCTGGAATTCAACTCTCCACATGTTACAGCGACTGTGGCAGCACCGCAGAGCCCTGGTGCAATACGTCATGACGTATAGCCTAGGCCAACGAGATGCAGAGGTGGGGCAGATCACCCTGATGGAGTGATCTCAGATCACGGACCTATGCACCCTTCTGCACAGTTTCGACATGGCGACGAATATGTTTAGCGCTGACAATGCCATTATCAGCATGACGATTACAGTCATTTACATGCTGGAGCACACGCTAAACACTATTCGGAGTCAGGGGGTGGGACAACAGGAAGGGGAGGAACTACAGGAGGATTCATATGCGCAAGACACAACAACATCACCAAGGTCCAGACGTTCATCATCACCAACGCGGCAGGCATGGGACCATGGGGGACAGGGATCAACAAGGGCGCATGGTAGCAGGCGAGATGTTGAGGAAGGTGCAGGAGGACATGAAGATATGGAGGACGAACTGTCCATGGACATGGAAGACTCAGCTGATGAGGGGGACCTTGGTCAAATTTAAGTTGAAAGAGGTTGGGGGGAGATGACAGAGGAAGAAAGAACGGTTAGCACCTCTATGCCACAAACACAGCGTGGACTTGGTCCGCATGGCTGCGCAAGACACATGAGTGCCTTCTTGTTGCACTACCTCCAACATGACCCTCGTATTGTCAAAATTAGAAGTGATGATGACTACTGGCTTGCCACACTATTAGATCCCCGGGACAAGTCCAAATTTTGTGACATAATTCCACCCATAGAAAGGGACGCACGTATGCAGGAGTATCAGCAGAAGCTGTTACTCGATCTTAGCTCGGCTTTTCCACCAAACAACCGTGCAGGTGAAGGGAGTGATTCTCCCAGTTGTAACTTGACAAACATGGGACGGCCTCGTCATCTTCAACAGTCTACCCGTACCAGTAGGACCGTATCTGGTGCTGGTAACAGCAATTTTATGGAATCTTTTCATAATTTTTTTAGACCCTCCTTTGCAAGGCCACCAGAGACATCAAGTGTGTCACATAGTCAACGGATGGAGAGGATGATACAGGAGTATCTCCAAATGAACATCGATGCAATGACTTTGCAAATGGAGCCTTGCTCCTTTTGTGCTTCAAATCTAGAAAAATGTCAAGAGCTCTCCAGTTACGCCTTGAAGATTTTGTCGTGTCCAGCTGCCAGCGTTGTCTCTGAACGTGTCTTCAGTGCTGCTGGGTGTGTGCTGACAGATAAGCGCACGCGTCTGTCCAGTGGCAATGTGGACAGACTGACGTTCATCAAAATGAACAAGTCATGGATCCAGAAGGAATTTACTACCCCTGTGTCATCCTGGGGAGAGTAAATGCTTGTGGATTTGGAATGTGCTTGATGCAAATCAAAACATCCTGTTTGCAACTAGGGCACAAGTCCTGCCACTGATGGGGTGTCTGTGTGCCCAATTTGGGGAAAAAAGGTAGACTCCGCTTGGAGTAACCCTTGCTTGCTGTGTTTTTTAAAAATGATACAAGATGAACAGATCTGAAGGCAAGATGAAGGCAACATCATGTCTCCGCCTGCACTTTTCTCACAAACCTGCATTTTTCCAGGGACACCCTACTCAACACCGTCTACAGACAGCAGCCAGATCTCTGTCCCTCAGATGTGGTCAAATAAAAGGCCACTTACTGCGACCCATGACAAAGCTAAGTGGTTGACTCTATCCCTCTGTAAGCTGTTGGCTACCGAAATGCTGCCTTTACGCGTAGTGGACACACAGGATTTTACAGACCTTATGTCTGTCGCTGTGCCCCAGTACCAGATGCCCAATCACCACTGCTTCTCCAAGAAAAGCATGCCCGCGCTACACCAGCATGTCGCACACAACATCACCACTTCCTTGAGAAAATCTGTGTGCGACAGGGTGCATTTCAACACAGATACTTGGACCAGTAAGCATAGACAGGGTCATTACATGTCACTGAATGGGCACTGGCAAACTATGGTGAGAGATGGAGAAGGGTCTGCTGTACAAGTCTTGCCGTCCCCACGAGTTGTTTCAATCCTTGTTCTGTATGTAGAAGTTAATACACTGCTTCTGCCTCTTCAACCTCGTGTGGGTCCTCTACCTTGGCGCAAACCCTGTGTGGTCAGGCCACCCTTCCTTGCAACTGCGCACAAGGACTACCACACACCTCCTTACTATGCTGGCAGCAGAGCTCAATGCCATCAGGCGGTCAAAGTTTTACTTTGAAATGTATGGGAAATGTGAGTCACACCGCTATTACAGAGAATAGTAGTCAGGCAGGGTCAAAACATTAATTGAGGAACAGGAACAGAATGGGACGGCCAGGAAAGAATCAGAAAACAAGCAGAGGTGAAATGCGTATCGGCCAACAAGGTACATAAACAGCAAGCAGGAAAAGTAGTCAGGTAACAAGCACACAAAATCATAAAACTGAACTGGGGGTAAAATTAACCAGAGGTTCATAGCTATGTCTGGCAGTGGTCTGCAGACAGGATGGGCATAAAAAAGGGTGTGGTGTCTTCCCATTGGTTGTAGCTGAATGATGGTATTTCATCTGTGAGATACCCACCAGCTACATTCAGCCAGAGATTCTGCATCTGTCAAGGTAATGCAGCCCAGTGGGTGAGCCTAACCTGCGTCCACCTGCGCCGCTGGCATCGACTACTCTCCCATCATCAGCACTATTCATGAAAGGAACACGTTGTCACCTGGCGACCGGAGTACAAATTGACGGAGCGGACTCCGTTGGTGACTTAACAGCCGTGTGCGGCAATGATGCAAACCTGGCTGCGGGCCATCCTCAGGGCAATGTGACACACGTGCCTTTTAGGGCTCACGTGTTGAACCGAATTCGCCAGCAATTTTTAAAACACCATCACGGCCTACATGGCCTTGTGCAGTGGGCACGCTCGCTATGTGCTCACTTCCATCGTGCGCACACAGCAGCTCAACAACTTTCATCACTCCGGAAGTCTTAGGGTCTGGCAGTTAAACGCCGTAAATGCGATGTTTCGACACGCAGGAATTGGAATCTGCACATGTTGCAGCGTGTGTGGCAGCACCGCAGAGCCCTGCTGAAATACGGTAAGACATATAGCCTGGGATAACTTGATCCAGAGGTGGTGCAGATCACGCTGCTGGAGTGGTGTCAGATCAAGGACCTATGCACCCTGCTACACAGTTTTGAAATGTCGACGAAGATGTTTAGCACTGGCAATGTCATTCTCAGCGTGACAATTCTGGTCATCTACATGATGGAGCACACTGTAATTATTATTCGGAGTCAGGTGTTGGGACAAGAGGAAGGGGAGGAAGTACAGGAGGAGTCATATGCGGAAGGGATAACAAGATCTACGAGGTCCAGATGGTCAGCGGCACCTATGCGGCAGTCATGGTGAGGGAGAGGGATTAACAAGGGCGCATAGTATCAGCAAAAAGTGTTGATGAAAGTGCAGGAGCCCATGAAGAAATGGAGGACGAACTGGCGATGGGCATGGAAGACTCAGCAGATGAGTGAGAGCTTGCTCACATTTCGGTTGTGCGAGGTTGGGGGGAGAGGGCAGAGGAAGGATGCACGATTCTCACCTCTCTGCCACCAACACACCAAGGACTTGGTCCTCCTGGATGCACAAGACACATGAGCGCCTTCTTGCTGCACTACCTACATGACCCTCGGATTGTATGAATTTGAACTAATCCTGAATACTGGGTTGCCACACTGTTAGATCCCCGGTACAAGACAAAATTTGGCGAACTAATTCCTGCCATAGAAATAGACGCACGTATACAGGAGTATCTGCAGAATGTGGTACGCAATCTTAGATCTACTTGTCCACTAAACACCAGTGCTGCACAGAGTGAATCTCAACGCTTTGTCATGGATAGGAGGAAATGGTCTTTTACTTGTCCACATCGGAGGGACCGAGGGATGGCTGCTGTGCTGAGATGGCGTTGAGTACGGTGTCCCTGCACAGTTGCACTTTTGGTCATATCCCAAAATGAGTTGAAAAAGGACAGATGCTGTTGGAAAGGGGAACAGGTGTGTTGGAAAGGGGAAAAAAGTTTTGGTCCGTGGATTTGGTGGTTAAGCAACTGTAACATTTGCTGAAGAAACAACATCTGTTACATTGGGACTGGCAGATTTGGATAAAGTGGTATATAATCTGTGACCGCTATATAACGAAAATTAATAAGAAAAGAAAGAGAAAGGTATATATCCCCATCAGCAGTCAGTGTCCACCGTGCTCCCAGTTGGAAAAGGAGAGGTTGGCAACTTGAAGGTTTGGTGGAGGATACAGAGCTGTGTGGCTATGAAACTAATAGTAGCCTGAACCGAGTTAGACGCCATTCGGATCTGGAGACTGTGAGCCCTGTTAGCGTCACAGGGTCCACATGCCCACCCAGCCCAGGAACTCCCTGTTAACAACACAGGGGCCATTGAGTACGCTGACCGTGTGCGTAGGGGCCACACCTGTGGACAGCAGGCGCATCAGCAGCAGCAGGCCTGTTAATGCCACTGGGCTGCACAAGCAGGACTGTTAGGACAGGAGCTGGTCTTAACCGTTCTGCGTTACCAACTGTGGTGGTGGCCTGCATCCACCACCCGATCCCTGCCTACCTCTGGCCTAAAGCCGCAATGGGTTCAACACATGGAGGTGTGCTCTTTCGGAGCATAATAGAAGACTGCGCACCTCCTTGTTGGCTCCAGCCCCTTTTATAACCTGGGTCCGCCCCAAACCAGGGTGAACCACAATGCACCTCCTGGAGACAAAAGTAGAGTGACACGTCATGAGTGGCATAACTAGCATCCTATTTGGAAACGCAACTTCAATGATGACCTCATGGCTGCCATGACCCAAACACCTCACCAGTCATCGTCTGAGCATCAATAATGCGGTGACAAGTCATAGGTGTGGGCCTCTGCAAGCCATTTGGGAGGACACCTGATGCCCTGTGGTCTATATGGGACCCCCACATCAGGGCCAGGGCCAAAGAGTTCATTACCGGACCTAGTCTCTGATGCAGGAAGTGCCTGAGCATGCTCAGTAGCATGAAATACAGTCTCTGAAAAAAGACTATCAGCTTTAGCATGGTGTCTATGCCCAAAACAGGACTTATACCCGGCACGGAATGCAAGCACCTGTGCAAAGAGGCTTTTCACACTTAGTGTGGGAGCATGCGCTGTATCCCGAAATGAAAACTTAGCGTCAGGAATGGCACAGTCAGGCTGAGCATACTCACTAGGCGAAACACTGTAATTATGCTGCAGCTGGGGTACATCGGCACACGCATGCGCACTAGCTGCCTCTCCACACTTAGACGTGGAGGGGAAATTTGTCTTGGAGATGCTGTCTATGAACAGAAGGAAAAGCTAAAGGAAGCCTGACTTTCTATCCCTCCGAATTATGAAATGCAGCAATGAATTCCATGAGTTTGCTATAACATTAGCGTAGCAAAATGTGCATGAGGGTGTGATGTAGAGGTGCTAGAAATAGCTTGTCACCAGTGGGGCACTAATGGAATACAACAGCCAGTTCTATGATGCCACAAAATGGCAGTATTTTGTGCTATCATTATAGCTTATTAAAAACAGAGCACGAGGTTGTCATGCAGAGGTGCTGCACATAGATTTGCAGTAGTGTGAATTGACAAAAGTACAATAGCCACGTTTAGGATACAACTAGGTACAGTGAGTGTTTGGTAGTATAATGGCTGAGTTTAAAAAAGTTTGAGTGTGCAATGCAGGCAGATGTCCTGCAAATAACGTTCCAATACTGTGAATTGACAAAAGTACAATAGCCACGTTTAGGATACAACTAGGTACAGTGAGTGTTTGCTAGTATAATGGCTGAGTTTAAAAAAGTTTGAGTGTGCAAGGCAGGCAGATGTCCTGCAAATAACGTTCCAATACTGTGAATTGACAAAAGTACAATAGCCACGTTTAGGATACAACTAGGTACAGTGAGTGTTTGCTAGTATAATGGCTGAGTTTAAAAAAGTTTGAGTGTGCAATGCAGGCAGACGTCCTGCAAATAACGTTCCAATACTGTGAATTGACAAAAGTACAATAGCCACGTTTAGGATACAACTTGGTACAGTGAGTGTTTGCTAGTATAATGGCTGAGTTTAAAAAAGTTTGAGTGTGCAATGCAGGCAGACGTGCTGCAAATAACGTTCCAATACTGTGAATTGACAAAAGTACAATAGCCACGTTTAGGATACAACTAGGTACAGTGAGTGTTTGCTAGTATAATGGCTGAGTTTAAAAAAGTTTGAGTGTGCAAGGCAGGCAGATGTCCTGCAAATAACGTTCCAATACTGTGAATTGACAAAAGTACAATAGCCACGTTTAGGATACAACTAGGTACAGTGAGTGTTTGCTAGTATAATGGCTGAGTTTAAAAAAGTTTGAGTGTGCAATGCAGGCAGACGTGCTGCTAATAACGTTCCAATACTGTGAATTGACAAAAGTACAATAGCCACGTTTAGGATACAACTAGGTACAGTGAGTGTTTGCTAGTATAATGGCTGAGTTTAAAAAAGTTTGAGTGTGCAATGCAGGCAGACGTCCTGCAAATAACGTTCCAATACTGTGAATTGACAAAAGTACAATAGCCACGTTTAGGATACAACTAGGTACAGTGAGTGTTTGCTAGTATAATGGCTGAGTTTAAAAAAGTTTGAGTGTGCAATGCAGGCAGACGTCCTGCAAATAACGTTCCAATACTGTGAATTGACAAAAGTACAATAGCCACGTTTAGGATACAACTAGGTACAGTGAGTGTTTGCTAGTATAATGGCTGAGTTTAAAAAAGTTTGAGTGTGCAATGCAGGCAGACGTCCTGCAAATAACGTTCCAATACTGTGAATTGACAAAAGTACAATAGCCACGTTTAGGATACAACTAGGTACAGTGAGTGTTTGCTAGTATAATGGCTGAGTTTAAAAAAGTTTGAGTGTGCAATGCAGGCAGACGTGCTGCAAATAACGTTCCAATACTGTGAATTGACAAAAGTACAATAGCCACGTTTAGGATACAACTAGGTACAGTGAGTGTTTGCTAGTATAATGGCTGAGTTTAAAAAAGTTTGAGTGTGCAAGGCAGGCAGATGTCCTGCAAATAACGTTCCAATACTGTGAATTGACAAAAGTACAATAGCCACGTTTAGGATACAACTAGGTACAGTGAGTGTTTGCTAGTATAATGGCTGAGTTTAAAAAAGTTTGAGTGTGCAATGCAGGCAGACGTGCTGCTAATAACGTTCCAATACTGTGAATTGACAAAAGTACAATAGCCACGTTTAGGATACAACTAGGTACAGTGAGTGTTTGCTAGTATAATGGCTGAGTTTAAAAAAGTTTGAGTGTGCAATGCAGGCAGACGTCCTGCAAATAACGTTCCAATACTGTGAATTGACAAAAGTACAATAGCCACGTTTAGGATACAACTAGGTACAGTGAGTGTTTGCTAGTATAATGGCTGAGTTTAAAAAAGTTTGAGTGTGCAATGCAGGCAGACGTGCTGCAAATAACGTTCCAATACTGTGAATTGACAAAAGTACAATAGCCACGTTTAGGATACAACTAGGTACAGTGAGTGTTTGCTAGTATAATGGCTGAGTTTAAAAAAGTTTGAGTGTGCAATGCAGGCAGATGTCCTGCAAATAACGTTCCAATACTGTGAATTGACAAAAGTACAATAGCCACGTTTAGGATACAACTAGGTACAGTGAGTGTTTGCTAGTATAATGGCTGAGTTTAAAAAAGTTTGAGTGTGCAAGGCAGGCAGATGTCCTGCAAATAACGTTCCAATACTGTGAATTGACAAAAGTACAATAGCCACGTTTAGGATACAACTAGGTACAGTGAGTGTTTGCTAGTATAATGGCTGAGTTTAAAAAAGTTTGAGTGTGCAATGCAGGCAGACGTGCTGCAAATAACGTTCCAATACTGTGAATTGACAAAAGTACAATAGCCACGTTTAGGATACAACTAGGTACAGTGAGTGTTTGCTAGTATAATGGCTGAGTTTAAAAAAGTTTGAGTGTGCAATGCAGGCAGATGTCCTGCAAATAACGTTCCAATACTGTGAATTGACAAAAGTACAATAGCCACGTTTAGGATACAACTAGGTACAGTGAGTGTTTGCTAGTATAATGGCTGAGTTTAAAAAAGTTTGAGTGTGCAATGCAGGCAGACGTGCTGCAAATAACGTTCCAATACTGTGAATTGACAAAACTACAATAGCCACGTTTAGGATACAACTAGGTACAGTGAGTGTTTGCTAGTATAATGGCTGAGTTTAAAAAAGTTTGAGTGTGCAATGCAGGCAGACGTCCTGCAAATAACGTTCCAATACTGTGAATTGACAAAAGTACAATAGCCACGTTTAGGATACAACTAGGTACAGTGAGTGTTTGCTAGTATAATGGCTGAGTTTAAAAAAGTTTGAGTGTGCAAGGCAGGCAGATGTCCTGCAAATAACGTTCCAATACTGTGAATTGACAAAAGTACAATAGCCACGTTTAGGATACAACTAGGTACAGTGAGTGTTTGCTAGTATAATGGCTGAGTTTAAAAAAGTTAGAGTGTGCAATGCAGGCAGATGTCATGCAAATAACGTTCCAATACTGTGAATTGACAAAAGTCCAATAGCCACGTATAGGATGCCACTAGGTACACTGAGTGTTTGCTAGTATAATGGCTTCGTTATAATTAGTTGGAGTGTGCAACGCAGGCAGATGCGCTCTGCAAATGTCTTGGCACTAGTGGGACTATAGCAAAGTCCAATAGCCACGTTTAGGATGCCACTAGGTACACTGAGTGTTTGCTAGTAAAATTGATTAGTTTAAAAAAGTTGTAGTGTGCAATGCAGGCAGACGTGCTCTGCAAATGTCTTTGCACTAGTGGGACTATAGCAAAGTCCAATAGCCACGTATAGGATGCCACTAGGTACACTGAGTGTTTGCTAGTAAAATTGCTTAGTTTAAAAAAGTTGTAGTGTGCAATGCAGGCAGACGTGCTCTGCAAATGTCTTTGCACTAGTGGGACTATAGCAAAGTCCAATAGCCACGTATAGGATGCCACTAGGTACACTGAGTGTTTGCTAGTAAAATTGCTTAGTTTAAAAAACTTGGAGTGTGCAATGCAGGCAGATGTGCTCTGCTAATGTCTTTGCACTAGTGGGACTATAGCAAAGTCCAATAGCCACGTATAGGATGCCACTAGGTACACTGAGTGTTTGCTAGTATAATGGCTTCGTTATAATTAGTTGGAGTGTGCAACGCAGGCAGATGCGCTCTGCAAATGTCTTGGCACTAGTGGGACTATAGCAAAGTCCAATAGCCACGTATAGGATGCCACTAGGTACACTGAGTGTTTGCTAGTAAAATTGCTTAGTTTAAAAAAGTTGTAGTGTGCAATGCAGGCAGACGTGCTCTGCAAATGTCTTTGCACTAGTGGGACTATAGCAAAGTCCAATAGCCACGTATAGGATGCCACTAGGTACACTGAGTGTTTGCTAGTAAAATTGCTTAGTTTAAAAAAGTTGTAGTGTGCAATGCAGGCAGACGTGCTCTGCAAATGTATTTGCACTAGTGGGACTATAGCAAAGTCCAATAGCCACGTATAGGATGCCACTAGGTACACTGAGTGTTTGCTAGTAAAATTGCTTAGTTTAAAAAAGTTGGAGTGTGCAATGCAGGCAGATGTGCTCTGCTAATGTCTTTGCACTAGTGGGACTATAGCAAAGTCCAATAGCCACGTTTAGGATGCCACTAGGTACACTGAGTGTTTGCTAGTATAATGGCATACTTAGAATGAGTTGGAGTGTGCAGAGGACAAGAGGGTACAGTGGCAGGATTGTGGTGCTCTGGGTAGAGGAATGGAAGCCTGCCTTTCTATTCCCTCCTAATGGTGAAATGCAGGGAGGAAATCCCTGACCTGGGCTACACAGACGCTGTTGCTGTTTGCAGGACCTGTCACCTATGGCTCTCTGACCCTGCCGCTTTGAGCCCTTAAAAGGACTGCTAGAATGTGCTCTCCCTAAGCTGTCTAACGCTGTGTATGCAGCGCATACAGCTGTATCGGCTATAGGACTCAGGAGGACGGAGCTGCGACACTGATGTCTGACACCAAAGACGCAGAAGGCAGATAATGGCGTTCGTGAAGAAAATGTCCGGTTTTATAATGCAGGGACATGTGACATGCAGATCCTATCACACATGCCGTTGCTTCTCTGGCTCAAAGTCCACTTAGGTGTGTGTGTGTCTGTGATTGGCTGACATGCTGGCCTGCCCCACAAGACGCGCGCGCTTAGGGAAGGAAGACAAGAAAAAAAAAAAAAAAATGGCGATCGCCATTATAGAAACAGCAGTGATCTGAAGGCGCTGTTCACGCACACTATACACTGAAATGTGATAATAGTTTGATTCACAGAGTGACTTACACTATTACAGCAGAAACCAAGCTAGGATTTAGCTGTTTTTTGGCTGCTAGAACCGTTCTCGAACGTTTCTAGAACTATCGAGCTTTTGCAAAAAGCTCGAGTTCTAGTTCGATCTAGAACATGCCCCAAAATCACTCGAGCCGCGAACTGGAGAACCACGAACCACGAACCGCGCTCAACTCTAATTATAATACCTTGTAAAGTGGTGGTCAGTATCTGGACCATCACTGAAAAACAGTACTCAATTGAGCACAGTCTGTACGCGAGAGTTGGTTTACATCTTTAGAGTTGCTGAGTAAGTCACTCTTCTGTAGTGTGTAAACTCTTCCTGGGAGCAGGGTCCACTATCTCTCTCTCATAGAGTGTTAGCTCTTATGATCAGTGAGGTCATCTCTATCTCTCTCGTAGAGAGAAAGCTCTTATGGTCAATGGGGTTCTCTCTCTATTCTACCCTACGTGTATGTTTAAGCTTCCAGTATTGAGATTTCTCCCAAATTTAATCACCATCAATCAGACTTAGGCAGAAAATTGGGCAAAGAAGGTTAAGTCAAATTTCAAAAGATCCACTCCTCTCTAAATGTAAGGGGTACTTTGTACGTTGCGACATCACTACTGCGATATCGTCGGGGTCAAATCGAAAGTGACGCACATCCGGCGCCGGTAACGACGTCGCAACATGTAAAGCCTAGAAGCACCGATAAATGATCGCAAAAGCATCGCAAATCGGTGATCTGTGTAGTGTTTTTCATTTCCATAATTTCGCTGCAGCGACAGGTACGATGTTGTTCCTCGCTACTGCAGCAGCACACATTGCTGTGCATAAAGCCGCAGGAGCGAGGAACATCTCCTTACCTGCCTCCCGCCTGCAATGAGGAAGGAAGGGGGTGGGCGTGATATTTACGTCCCGCTCATCTCCGCCCCTGACGTGTGACGCCGCTGTGATGCCGCACGACCCGCCCCCTTAGGAAGGAGGCGGGTCGCCGGCCAGAGCGACGTCGCAGGGCAGGTAAGTGCATGTGAAGCTGCTGTAGCGATAATGTTCGCTACGGCAGCTATCACAAGATATCGCATCTGCGACGGGGGCGGTGACTATCACGCTCGGCATCTCTACAATTGACTAGCGATGTCGCAGCATGCAAAGTACCCCTTAGGCTACAGAGCATCAGAAAAAGGCTCTATGGCTCACACATAAAGTGCAGTGTAATCCAGAGAGTCTATATCGTCATCATATGACTCAGAAGAAGAGCGGAACAGCGCTGGATACAGGAGAGGATGTCGACCAATAAGTATATTAACACACTGACACTTTACTACTGTATCTTGTACGCTGGTTTAAGGAACAAGAAAATTAATCGGAGTTCTTCTTTATGCTGGTAAAGATAGTTTTAACATCTCCCAATCCATAAATATGCATTTTTTTTTCTTTGTGTTGGATCATACCTAAGGTTTTCCTGGAAAAGTTCGCAGAACTTCCCCTTTTCTTATCCCACTAACAGGAGATTATTGTGTGTTATGACACATTTAGAATGGAACTCATGTCCGATAGTGTTAGCCTTCCGTATTAGCTTACTACACATTGCTTGAATTCATAGTATCATAGTATCATAGTTTTTAAGGTTGAAGGGAGACTATAAGGGCGGCTTTGCACGTTGCGACATTGCACGTGCGATGTCGATGGGGTCAAATCGAAAGTGACGCACATCCGGCGTCGCAGTCGATATCGCAATGTGCAAATCCTTTTTGATACGATGAACGAGCGCAAAAGCGTCGTTATTGTATCATCGCTGCAGCCTCTGACATTTCCATAATGCCGGTGCAGCGACAGGTACGATGTTGTTCCTCGCTCCTGCGGCAGCACACATCACTGTGTGTAAAGCCGCAGGAGCGAGGAACTTCACCTTACCTGCCGCCGGCTGCAATGAGAAGGACTGAGGTGGGCGGGATGTTTACATCCTGCTCATCTCCGCCCCTCCACTTCAATTGGCCGCCTGCCGTGTGACGTCGCTGTGACGCCGCACGACCCGCCCCCTTAGGAAGGAGGCGGGTCGCCGGCCAGAGGGACGTCGCACGGCAGGTATGTGCGTGTGAAACTGCCGTAGCGATAATAATCGCTACGGCAGCTTTCACTAGATATTGCACGTGCGACGGGGGCGGGACTATCGCTGCAGCATCGGTAACACATTGTTACCGATGTCGCAGCGTGCAAAGCCCACCTAAGTCCATCTAGTTCAACCTGTAGCCTAACATGTTGATCCAGAGGAAGGCAAAAAAACCCCAATGTGGCAAACAAGTTCCAATGGGGGAAAAATGTCCTTCCTGACTCCACATCCGGGAATCAGACTAGTTCCCTGGATCAATACCCTGTCATAAAATCTAATATACATAACTAGTAATATTAAATTTTTCAAGAAAGGCGTCCAGGCTCTGCTTAAATGTTAGTAGTGAATCACTAATTACAACATCATGCGGCAGAGAGTTCCATAGTCTCACTGCTCGTACAGTAAAGAATCCTCGTCTGTGATTATGATTAAACCTTCTTTCCTCAAGACGTAGCGGATGCCCCCGTGTTCCAGTCGCAGGCCTAGGTGTAAAAAGATCTTTGGAAAGGTCTCTGTACTGTCCCCTCATATATTTATACATTGTGATTAGATCCCCTCTAAGCCTTCGTTTTTCCAAACTAAATAACCCCAAGTTTAATAACCTGTCTTGGTATTGCAGCCCACCCATTCCTCTAATAATCTTGGTCGCTCTTCTCTGCACCCTCTCCAGTTCAGCTATGTCCTTCTTATATATCGGTGACCTGAATTGTACACAGTATTCTAAGTGCGGTCGCACTAGTGACTTGTACAGAGGTAGAACTATATTTTTTTCATGAACACTTATACCTCTTTTAATACATCCCATTATTTTATTAGCCCTGGCAGCAGCTGCCTGACACTGTCCACTAAAGTGAAGTTTACCATCCACCCATACACCCAAGTCTTTTTCTGTGTCTGTTTTACCCAGTGTTCTACAATTAAGTACATAATCATAAATGTTATTTCCTCTACCCAAGTGCATGACCTTACATTTATCTACATTAAACTTCAATTGCCACTTCTCAGCCCAATCCTCCAATTTACATAAATCTCCCTGTAATATAAAATTATCCTCCTCTGTATTGATTACCCTGCAGAGTTTAGTATCATCTTCAAATATTGAAATTCTACTCCGCATGCCCCCAACAAGGTCATTTATAAATATGTTGAAAAGAAGCGGGCCCAATACTGACCCCTGTGGTACCCCACTATGAACTGAGACCCAGTCCGAGTACGTACCATTAATAACCACCCTTTGTTTCCTATCACTGAGCCAGTTTTTAACCCAGTTACACATATTTTCCCCTATCCCCATTATTCTCATTTTATGTACCAACCTTTTGTGTGGCACCGTATCAAAAGCTTTTGAAAAGTCCATATACACAACATCCACTGCATTTCCCTGGTCCAGGCTTGAACTTACCTCTTCATAGAAGCTGATCAAATTAGTTTGACAGGATCGATCCCTCATAAACCCATGTTTGATACTCTGTCATAAGGTTATTTTTCTTGAGATACTCCAGTATAGCATCTCTCAAGAAACCCTCAAGGATTTTACCAACCGTAGAGGTTAAACTTACCGGCCTATAATTTCCCGGATCAGTTTTTGTCCCCTTTTTGAATATTGGCACCACATTTGCTATGCGCCAGTCCTGCGGTACCGACCCTGTTATTAAGGAATCTGAGAAGATTAAAAATAATGGTCTATCTATCACAGAACTCAATTCCTGTAGTACTCTGGGGTGTATGCCATCCGGGCCCGGAGATTTGTCAACCTTAGTGATTTCGAGGCGGCGGCGTACTTCCTGCTGGGTTAAGCAGGTAATATTCAAGGGTGAATTTATGGTATCACTGGTCATGTCATCTGCCATGGCATTTTCTTGTATAAAAACCGTAGAAAAAAAGTCATTCAGCAGGTTGGCTTTACCCTCATCTCCCTCCACCATTTCACCAAGACTATTTTTAAGGGGGCCAACACTATCGCTTTTCAGTTTTTTACTGTTTATGTAGTTAAAGAATATTTTAGGATTATTTTTACTTTCTCTCGCAATGAGTCTCTCTGTCTCAAACTTAGCTAACTTAATTTGCTTTTTACATATTTTATTTAATTTTCTATAATTATATAATGCCTCATCACTACCTACCCTCTTTAATTCTTTTAAGGCTTTCTGTTTTTCTTTTATTGCTTCCCTTACAGCTCTATTTAGCCATAGGGGTTTCCTCCTATTTCTAGCATGTTTGTTCCCATAGGGTATATTTTCTGCACAAGCCCTATTCAGGATGCTCATAAAAGTCTCCCATTTGCTTTGTGTACTTTCATTACTTAGTACATCATCCCAGTTTATTGCACTTAGATCATCTCTCAACCGTTTAAAATTTGCTTTCCTGAAGTTTAGTGTCCTTGTAGCCCCTCTACTAGACATCTTACTAAAGAATACATGGAAACTTATTATTTTGTGATCACTATTCCCCAAGTAACCCCCAACTTGTATATTTGATATGCGGTCTGGCCTATTGGTTAGTACAAGGTCTAGTAGTGCTCCCCCTCTTGTGGGGTCCTGTACCATTTGTGAAAGGTAATTATCTTTCATTGTTATCAAAAATCTATTTCCTTTGCTGGAACTGCAAGTTTCTGTTCCCCAATTTATATCAGGATAGTTAAAGTCCCCCATAATAATTACCTCTCCGAGACTCGCTGCTTTATCAATTTGCTTTATGAGGAGATTCTCTACCTCTTCCATAATATTCGGCGTCTTATAACACACCCCTATCAGTATTTTATTTTTCAATCTCCCCCCCCTTATCTCCACCCATAGGGACTCTACATTCTCAGTACCCTCACATATGTTGTCACGCAGGATGGGTTTTAAGGATGATTTTACATATAGACACACACCTCCCCCTCGCTTATTTGTACGGTCATTCCTGAATAGGCTATAATCCTGTAAATTAACAGCCCAGTCATAGCTCTCATCCAGCCATGTCTCTGATATCCCCACTATATCATAATTTTCTTCCAACAATATTAATTCTAATTCCTCCACCTTATTTGTGAGGCTTCGGGCATTAGTGTACATGCACGTTACGTATGACTCTGTACCTGTATTCCTGCTTACTGTATTAACTGTCCTAACCCTTCCCCCCGTACCACCCCCAATTTCATTACTTGTGCCCTGGTCACTATCTGCACTACATTCCCCTTCTATAAAGTGAATACCCTCGCCCCCCATTCCTAGTTTAAACACTCCTCCAACCTTCTAGCCATTTTCTGCCCCAGCAGAGCTGCACCCTCCCCATTAAGATGCAGCCCATCCCTAGCATAGAATCTGTAGCCAACTGAAAAGTCGGCCCAATTCTCCAGGAACCCAAAACCCTCTTTCCTACACCAATTCCTGAGCCACCTGTTAACCTCCCTGATCTCCCTTTGCCTCTCTGGTGTGGCTCGTGGCACAGGTAGTATTTCCGAAAATACCACCTTTGAGGTCCATGCTTTAAGCTTACAACCTAATTCCCTGAAATCATCTTTAAGGACCTTCCACCTACCTCTAACTTTGTCCTTTGTGCCAATGTGTACAATGACCGCTGGGTCCTCCCCAGCCCCTCCCAGTAATCTGTCAACCCGATCAGCGATGTGCCGAACTCGAGCGCCAGGAAGACAACACACTGTTCGGCGATCCCTGTCTTTGTGACAGATTGTCCTATCTGTCCCCCTAATAATTGAGTCCCCCACTACCAGTACCTGTCTTGCCTGCCCTGCACTCCTATTCCCCCCCTTACTGGAGCAGACACTCCTCTGGCGTTCAGAGGTCATGCCTTGCTGCAGCAATGCTACCCCTGTAATGACATCCCCCTCATCTGCCAAGTTTGCAAACCTATTGGGGTGTGTCAGTTCAGGACTAGCCTTCCTAGCACTTTTCCCTTTACCCCCCTTTCTAACTGTCACCCAGCTACCTACCTCACCGTCCTGCCGCTCCCTACTACGATCCTCCCCCACATCTGACCCAGCAAGCTGCTGCTCAGTGAGCAGCAAACTCCTTTCCATATTGCTAATGCATCTCAGAGTTGCCAGCTGCTCATTTAGATCCAGTATCTGGGCTTCCAAACGTGCAACTTGCGCACATCTCGAACAACAGTATGCACCCTCGAACGGCTTTTCAAGGACTGCATACATGAGACAAGATGTACACTGGATCGCATTAGCAATAGTGGAGCACATTTTCTAATGGGGATAGCACTAAACAAATGTTAAGTAATTAAACAACTAAATACAAACAATTCTACTCACACTTACTTTTGTTCACACTTTGCTCACTCACGCTCACAATGAAGAAGACAGGCTAAAATTCTAAGCAATGGATCTCCACTGGTTGTAAATATACAGTATATTATAACATTAATCACTACATTTTTTCACTTTTTACATTAACTGTACTTTTGCAAACCATTTGCTACCACACATAGCTTTTACATGGGCTAGACAAAAATAGATGCAAACTGCTTGGTAAGGTTTAGATATTAGAATGGAGAAATGAGTTTGAAAACTGTAAAAGTAGTAAAAGGCAAATGCTAGACCACATTCAGCTGTCAGACTTTCATGCATGTGCTCTATCCGTGTTTTTCATGGATAGAATATTTGTCCATTATAATCTATGGAGCTGTTTACATATCAGTTTTTGTTTTTACTTAAAAAATTACAGAAGCATGTCTGTTTTTGAGCTGAGTCACGAGTCAATATTACCCATACAAATCTACGTCTGAAAAATCAAGGATCCTACACAGATGGCATCAGTGTGCTATCAATGTGCTGTCCATAATTCACATTGTAATGTATAGGAGAAGCTGTCACGGGTTATGTATTAACAGGCCAGAGGCCCCTAGGCTGACCCTCAGACTTGGGACCCTGCGCTGTCCCTTATCTCGACTGTAAGCTTGATGGTACTTGAGCCTCCAACATGGCTCTGTCTCCTATCCAAGCCCTGATACAACTTCCCCCCACTCAGGAAGTGGGCTGGAAACTCAGAAACAAGCCCCAAAAAATTACATGGACAAAGGAAAACAGAAACGCGTGGGATCAGCACTCACACACACAGGAGAGACAATATGTGTACTGGGGGGGGTAAAACAAAAAGGGGAGGAAGTAACGCACAATCGGGAAATGCTCACAGCACTCCAAAACACAGCATGGATCACCATCCACATGAAAAGCACCACTTTATACTCGCTGGAGTATAAACTGAAGCTAACATCGGCACCTTCTGGATGGAGGCAGTGCCTTAAATAGGGAAGTGGCAGCTGCACTTGGTCATTAGCAACCTGAGCACTTAGGTCCTACTCAGAAGTCTGCAGGAATTAACTCCTGCAGAGCTGTAGACCAGTGAACCTGAACCAGCTGGCGTCCTGCTCTGGCTGAACAATCCAGAAACCTTAGATTGCTTGCCATACTCTGCACTGTGAGCAGAGTCTGATGCCACCGTGCCAGCAGGTGCGCAGAGCTGAACATCGCATGACAGGAGCTTTGCAATGTATTTATTCTTACTTATGAGAAAATCACTGAGGAAATACTAATGGTAAAATCTAGTCATGGGCTAGGCACTAAAATGATTGGGTGCTCGGTACTTGGGTCAAGCAATTTTTAATGCTCGATTTCTTATCTCGAGTGACGAACATAATGAAAGTCAATGGGAAACTTGAGCATTTTTCTAGCAGACTCTCCCAAGGAGGTCTTGGAGCAAGAAAATGGATGGAAGAAGCACTCAAGCACTCAAATGAAATGGGATCAGCATGGGGAAGGTGCTTGGACAGATCTCGGACTCTCAAGTCACTGATAGAAACAATGTTGTCTTTTATATACTGGCAATAAAACATTCCAAACCAAACATAACATGGATTTAACAGAAAAACTTGTTAGGAAACATTCTTTCCTGTATAATGACTTAAATATTATGCAAATGTAACTAGAGAGAAGAAATGCCTCTTGCAACCTTTAGGCTATGTCCTCCCATAGCGGTTTTGATGCATTTTTGCACTCTCTTGACACCGAACTTAGCGTGGACACCCGATCTACATAGCACAAGGTAGTCCAGAACTCCCGGACTCAAGCAATCCACCAGCCTCAACCTCCCAGGTAGCTCGGATTACAGGTGCCCACCACTACACCTAGCACTCTCGATGCTTTTAGTGGGGAAAAAATGCTGTTAAAATGATGTAAAAATGATGGAAGCATTAACATGCTCCTTTTTTCAAAACTGCAGCATTTTTCTATTTCAGTTAGGAAAATGAAAGAATCATGTGCATAAGAATTCAGATTTTTTTTTTCCCATTTGTAAAGAGTGGTTAGGCTGGTTAAGTCGATGCACTAGGTGCAAGTCCTATCAAAAATTGAAAGGAGGGATTGGAATACCATCTGGATTACATGTATAGAATGACCTCAAAAAACATTTTTTCCATTTGAAAATGTGGGACTCCTAGATTGGTAGAGCGTATGCACTATCTTCAAGTGTTGCGGGCTGCGGCCACTGCCGCTTCTCTAGGCCCGCTATCCGGGGTTCGCTGCTGCGGCTCGAGTGGTGACCGACCCGGGCTCGCACGGCCATCTGTCCTAACAAACATTGTAAAGGGGGATATTTACAGGGGATATGTGTGACGCCCTGGACTAGCCAGGTAGTTACAAACACAACACCACACACACCCCTTCCCCGGACAGGTGACACCAGTCACACAGAAATCCTTTTTGCCACCCTCCGGGCTTGATGTCCTCACCAGGTGGAGCGGAGCCAGGTGATTGACGCCATCCACCGAGGAGTTCACAGGCCTGGAGGCGGGAAAGCACGGCAGTTTTGAGTTGCAGTTACAGTAGAGTGGCTGTGACAGTTGGAGGTGAGAGTGGAAGGAGAGGAGAAAGGACACGCACAGACGGACCTGGGACCAGGCCCGCCAGTGGAACTGCTAGATGTCTGGGTCGGAGCTCAGGCACCTCCAGCAAGGTCGGCAGACGGTGGTGGACGCCTGCAGGAGTTGGGAGTACGGTCATTGGAACCATAGGACCGGGGTCAGGCAGTGGCCCGCCGGTACCGAATCGGGGAGCCGATTGGAAGCCAAGCACCAGGCAGGGTACTCAGACCCTGACTAGGCTAGTAGCCGCCCTGATAGTCAAATTCACTGATTGCGGTCTGGACCTCAGGGGTTCATTCCCACCCAAGTCCCGATTGAAGGCAACAGCCCAACCATTCAGGATAAGTGCCACCGCCAAGAGCAAGAGATCAAAAGGGCCAGCGTGTGCAGGCAAACGGGCTCCTACGGCACTTACACGCTAGGGAGCGGACTATCAGTGTCCAGGCACAGGAGTCGGCATCTACATAACGTAGGTGCAGGGAAACGACAGCCATCACCAACCCATCCAGGGAGAACACTGCAGCCGGCTGCGGGCCCCATCCATTCTGCCGTTTGGTTTACCAGAGACTCTGGTATCTTGTGTCAGAGTGAGTACACCAGCGCCTTCGGGCCGCGCACCGCACTGCACCGCACCCTCGTCCAGTACGCCCACGCTCCCTTAACCCCAGCACCTTCCCACAGGCCCCCGGGACCATTGCCACTGCCCACGGAGGGGTTAACACCGAGCTGCATAACACCGTCCCCAGGAGGCCTAGTCAACGGCAGCGGTGGTGTCCACCATACAATCACCACAACCCATGGGTGGCGTCACGAACTTCACCAATTCCACCAACCAACCACCCGAACCCCTGCATGCATCGCCACTACCCCTTTCAGAGCGGCGTGACCCCTGGGTCCGTGAGAGGCTCGAGCCACCACCTGCAGTACGCGAGCACGGACCTGAGCGGCTCGGCGGCCGCAGCCGAGACCGCGGGGTGGTACATATATTGTGTCGGTGATGCCCCCCCGTGGGTTGCGGTGAGGGATGGTGACACTGCCACTACCTGGTGATGGGGCGCCTGCAGCTGATGGAGCGGGGCAGCAAGATGGGATCCCCTCCACGGGTAGGGGAGGTGTAGTCCCGGGGCCCGTGGTCGGAACGCGGGAGGGATGGCTGCTGGAGGTGGTGCGCCGGATTGGACTGGGGGACAATGGTGTACTCACAGTAATTTCACACAAGTCCAGTGGTAAAACAAATTGCCAGTGACCGGCGGCCATTGGAGGGTGTATTCGGGTCCCACACCTAAGTTAGTCCAACAGGTGTCCCTTCCTCCTGCATGTTATGTTTGTCTCTACTGTTAAATGACTTCGCATGGAACGGAGAAGTCCACTCCCGGTTCTGTGTG
Organism: Anomaloglossus baeobatrachus; assembly: GCF_048569485.1. Classification (NCBI taxonomy): domain Eukaryota; kingdom Metazoa; phylum Chordata; class Amphibia; order Anura; family Aromobatidae; genus Anomaloglossus; species Anomaloglossus baeobatrachus. Next base: position 99,171,893 of record NC_134358.1, on the reverse strand, counting down.
TATTTGGGAGCTGTGGCCTGCGAAATCTGACACTTGGGATTTCTGTGGGTTCTGACGGACACCCTAGCCACCGCGTTGGGCTTCCGTTTCACTCTCTGGGCTTCGGGAGAACAAAGCCTGAAACCTCATCCTCTGCTGGTGAATTAACAAGGGGCATGCAACCTTCCTCGTCCTAGGGTCCAGGCACCCCGTCTGTACACAGCCTCCAGACCAGATTCCCGCTGTCGGCACCGTTGGGCTATGACCCTGCCCCAGTCCACTTAAGGTTTTCCGCGACCGGATCTCCATCGCCTGTGGCTCTGTTTACTGTCTGCCACCTAGCCGAGTAGTCCAAGGGCCCCTACCCCTGACTACACTGCACAGTCTCCACTTGACTTCCACTCACTACTCCTCCACACTTCAACTATCACTTTCACTTGTCTGAACTGTTCAAACTCCAACTTGATCTACTGAGTTCCCGCCCCTGACACCTCAGGACCCCTAGGTTGGCATTCTCAACCGCCTGATCCTGCCCACTGGTGTGCTCTTATTATCATGAGGGGGTGGCTAAGTTTTAATGGCTGTGTGTTGTACCTGGGTGTGGGTTTTGGTGGTAACAAGGAGGATGAATACTTTTGTAACTACCTGCTTTTGCCAGGGCATCACACAAGTCCTGTCAAAAATTATAAGGAGGAACTCCAATATAACCTGGAACACACTGTGGTCAAAAGAAAGGAGCTCCAGAGGCCATCACTCAGAGTACAAGTTGCACAACAAGGACTTTCAGATGTCTAACTCTGATTTTGCTCCCGTTAAGATGGGCAGAAGTTCCTCCAGTGTCAGCTGAAGGCATCAAGCAGCCCAGAGGCTTCAGATAGATTGAAGCTGGGGTATCCAAACTTTATTTTATGTCCTTGGAGACCTTTGCCAATGAAGATTCATGAACCATGGAGGGGGGAACTTCTTCAACCAATTTCGGAGGAAAAAAACGCCACAATTCCTTAGTCCAGTTATTCACACAAGAGGTGCATTTGGGCCTTTCTCTCATTGTATTAATGCATCTTTATTTTTTTTACACGGAGTTGAGGTAAACCTGAGGCTCGCAGACAGCAGTCACCTCTTCCTGCCTGCTTAAGTTAATTAATTAGGTTTTTACTGTCATCTTAATAACTAACAGGCACAACCCCAGCAGATTACATTAGCAGAACATAAAGTCAATTCAAATTTTTTGTTATTTCTGGTGTATTCCCATTCAACCCTTCCCACCCCAAAAAATGTATACGGTTCATGATTTTTTATATTTCTTGTCCTTCTCCTCCTTCTCTTCCTGCACCATATCAACATGGTTATCATGCATCCCTCACTCCAAATTTTTACAGGGTCCTTATTCATAAGTTTACTTGCCATAGACTTGAACCCAATCAGAGTCTCCCAGGCTGCATTTATACCTCCCTCCATACAGAAGTTGATTCCCTGGGTTTTCAGTATCACTGAGGGCAAAAACACTGATATGCGCATCCACCTGCCAACTAAAAGTGCCCACAGGCTAACTATCCTCAAAATGAGAAAAAAGGGAAAATGGATTCTGTCTATGATAATATGTTATTATATTTAAGTGTGCTATTCACAGGTTTAGGGTGTCATGATTTAGAGCGTTACCACTCGACTAGACCAGAACTGACCTGTGTCTGTTTTTAATTTTTCTATGGAATCTAATAAAATACATTTATTAGGAAAGTTTCTCTATTTGGATTACTGTGACCAGGAGCCGGCCTGTTTCCATGCACAACTTTCCTTTTAAGGTCCCAGATGGTTGAATTGGTGAGCTGATGCATGTATTTTTCATAATGTTAATTTACCAATATTCTCTATGAAGAAACTTTAGATACTGTCTTTTCAACTGTAAATGCTCCTAAAGCCTAACTTAGACATCAGTGATTTTTATGGTATGAAAAACATGGTCTTTTTCATCATTTTGGATCAGATATTCATCAGTGCTTTGTAATATATGAGGCTCTACTAGTATTGGGCGAGCATGCTCGGCACAGCGCGGTACTCGATCGAGCATTGAGGTGCCTAAGACGCTCCATACCCAATCGAATATCCTCATACTCCGGCGCCATACTTGAATCCTCGCACTGTCTGTTTGAAGCACACTTGAATAAAATATGTTATGTTATTCAAGTGTGCTGTTCACAGGTTTGCGGTGTCATGATTAAGAATGTTACCGCTCAAAAGGACTGACCTGTGTCTATGTTTTTAATTTTTCTATGGAATTCTAATAAAATAGAGATTTTATGAAACTTTTAGAGGATGCTGGTTTTTCTATTTAAATTAACATTTTACCAGTGCTTTGCATTTGTGCAACAGGAAGGCATTTTTCTGGAAGAAAATTCTTGTGATACATTCACCCTTCCTCTTGTAGAAGACCTAGTAAGCACAGTTCAGGAATAAGTGGCTCTGAGGCCTCCGACACACATCCGTACCGCCGGTACGTGTTTGGCAGTTTTTTCACGTACCGGCGGCACGGAGACACGTGGACCTATGTTTTCACTATTGTATGGACACACGTAAGTATTTTGGAATGGAACATGTGTCCGTTCCATACTTACGTGTGTCCGTGATTTTTGCACGCCGACATGTCCACGTATTCTCTGTCAGCACGGGTGTCACACGTCCCGCACCCGTACCACACAGACGTAGTGTGGCAGCGGTTCCGTGTGACACACTCCGGAGAACAAGTGTCATTAATTTTAAAATAAAAAAAACAAATACTCACCTCCACCAGCCCCGCAGATTCTACCGCTGCAAACTGTTCCTGCCGGCCGCCGCTCGTTATGAGCGTGTAAAGGAGGTGGGCGTGCTGTCCCAGGCGCTGATCTCCGCCCCTCCGCTCGTCCAGAAGCAGCGTCAGCGGGGAGTGGGCGTGGCTGGAGCCGAAGATCAGGACCCTGGACAGCAGCGCGGACCACGTGAGTATGTAAATTACCTGTTCTCTGTGTGCTATCGCGGATAGAACACGGAGAACACACGTGGACCGCACGTACCCGAGACACGTACTTACCTCACGCATCAGGCAGGGAAAATACGTGTCTCGCGGCACGTGTGTGTTTTTAACGGATGTGTGTTTCAGGCCTAAAAGAGTATGCTACTATACTACACACTACTTGAATCAATGTTAAAGGGGTTATTCAGTTTAGAATGAAAAGTCTGCAATTACTTAGTGTGACTGCAGTGGGTGCTACGAGGATTTACGAGGATTTGTCGGTGTCAGAGTAAAGAATGGTGTTTAAGTATGCTATATGTATACTCTCAGTCAGAACCCAACACATGGGTATGGCCTTGCTTAATACTGTACAAGTGTATTGAGAGAGGCTATGACCCGTCTAGTTGAGTTCTGGTTGGGTTACTCTTGGTGCGCATTGTGTGCGCTGGGAGGATTGACAAAGTCTGTTATTGTGGCACCCCTGAGGTGTCAGGTGCCACAGGATATTGAACCCAGTAATGGGTGTGTCGCGGGCGGGGAGGAGGATGGCAACGCTGCGCTCACCCACTGCTCGGGTCCGGCTGCTGCTACTCTGTGGTGGCTCGAGCGGTGGGCCGGATCCCGGGGTCTCGAGCGACGCTCCTCGCCCGTGAGTGAAAGGGGGTTGTTTTGGTGTTGGGGATTTGGTTATTGTCCGTGACGCCACCCACGGTTGTGGTGATTTTAGTGACACCACCGCTGCTCTGAACGGGGATCCCGGGAGCGGTGACTGGAGCAGCTAAGTTGTTAGTCCTCCCCTCCATGGGTAGGGGGTTGATGGTCCCGCGGCCCGGTGATGGGGTAGGACAGAATGGCAGGCAGGTTATGGGGCCTGGTGAGGTGCAGGGACGCGGGGGCAGCGCTGTGCCGTACGGCACTGTGGTACTCACTCAGCCTGAGACGTTGACACAGTTCAGGGTAAAACACATGGCTGGAAAGACGGTTCCCACGGACGGCTGCTGTTGCTTTTCCCCGGTAGTTAACGGTGACTGTCTCTTTCCCTGCACCTAGTACTTCTGTTGGTTCCAATGGGTTCCCACCGGTAACCCGCTCCCCGGCTTGGATATGGGCCGGAGGAGCCCCATCTTTGCCCGCAGGCACTGGCCCTGAGAAACTGGTGCCTTGGCGGTGGCAGTGTCTCTCTCCTACGGTTGGACTTTTGCCTTCAATCGGGACTTAGTTGTTTTGAAACCCGGAGGTCCCCTTCACTGACGGATTTGGCAAATTCACGGCGACCCCAAGCCTTGCCGGGGTCCGAAAGGCCCCTGCCAATGGTGCTGGCCTCTCTTTGTGTACCGGTCCGGTACCGCCGGGCCACCACCCGTCCACGGTCCTTTCGGCAACTCCGATCAGCCACTCCTGCAGACGGTCACCACCGTCTGCTAACCTTGCTGTCTTTGTCCGGGGCACACACCCGGACGCAGTCAGTTAGACGCTCCACTACCACTTTGCTCCTCACACTTCCACTGTCCAAACTAAACTCTTTACTTTTCCCGCTTCCAGGACTGTGAACTCCTCGGTGGGCGGGATCAACCGCCTGGCCCACCCCCTGGTGGGAACATCAGCCCCTGGAGGAAGGCAACAAGGATTTTTAGGTTTAGCTCTGGTGTACCTAACCGGGGTGTAGGGTGTGGTGATGTAGTTACCTGGCTTGTCCAGGGCGTCACAGGTGCAGTGCTAACCTTCCTTCCTGGAAGACCAGTGCCGGTAAACACCACAAATACACAGAATTCTGCCTCTTTCCGAGACTGGGGTAACAAGCTAGAGATGGGTTTGATGGATGGCCACCTATAGCTGGGACTATCCAATCCGGTAGTCAGAAAGCTGGAAAGGGGAGGGGCTAGTGAGTGCAGACGACAGTAGACAGACATCTTGACAGCGAGTCAGTGAGAACTCGAGGACTGAGTAAGTCAGCATGTGTAAAGTGGTCTGTTGAACTAAAGGAGTACGGTCACCGGGAAAGTACGTTGTGAGTACTCACAGGACCAAGCACCGGCAGGGTGCAGAGCCCTAGTTCAGGAAGACGCTTCAAGCTCACCTGATAAATCTCCCCGGTGAGGGAATTAACAGGGTTCGTAACCAAGGTTACTGTTCGGGGCACAGCAACAAAGAGGGAGCCCAGGGACTGAGACAGAGGTCCAACCCAAGAGAGGTTCAAGCTGCCTGCCATAAGGGCCAGGACTGTAACAACAGGAGGGGACCCCAAAACGCTCCAGGCCACGGAGACCCACCAACTACAGAAGGGTGCATGCAAGTAAAGCTCACCAGATCACCACACGGGCACTGGGACAAAAGGAATACCAGATTACCTGAGGCCCAGATTGGTAGAGACCAGCACCAGCCGCGTTGCAGCTCCACTGAATCAGTGAGTAAAGAACCAGTTAAACTGCAGCTCCTGTGTTGTCTGAATTCTTCCTGCACCGCGTGTACAACTTTCCATATACTACAGCCACCATCATTCTCCCCTGGGGCTCAGCTCTACATGCGGAGGGCCCTAACATCCAAGCTGGTCAATACCACCAGCCCCAGCAGTGAGAGACTTTGCAGCAGCGACTTTCCTCACCTAGCTGCATACCGCTGGTGTTGTCACAAAAAACATTTTATTTTTATTATTATTTCCAATTTTCCACTATTCCCCTTTTTAAGCGACCCCCAGGGTCACGGAACCGGGCATTGGCCAGTAATCGTGACATGTCCCTGTGATCCCAGGCCCAGGACTGAGTACGCCAAGGCCCTGGGGTGTGTCATTATCACACAGAGTGACTGTAGACATTTTTTTAAGATTGGACAACTCCTTTAATGCTGCTGTACTCAATGGAATTATGCAGCTAAAAATTAACAAATTCAGTAATTCAAGTCTTCTCTTACTCTGCCTCATGCAAGTGAATGGCAGTTGTCACTGACTGACATTGGTGACCTATCCTCAGGCTAAATCATCTATATGAGATTGTTGGGTGTCCATGAACAGGTTTCCCTACTCATTATTCAATGAATGATCTTTATAGCTTCCAGATATAAGAAATACTGGCTGATCAATGAGGCTGCCAGGGGTTGGATTCTCCTTGATCTTAAATTGATGACCTGGACAATACCTTTAGGCCTCTTTTACACATCATTTTTTGCCGTCAGGTGCATTCTGGCAATTTGCGGAAAAAACGGATTTGGCGTCTGTTGCTGCCGGATCTGTTTTTTTTTTTTCTCATAGACTTGTATTTGCATCGGATTGCGCCGCACGGCCTCGAGTTTCATCTGGCGTACGCCAGATGCGGCGAAATTTGCTTATCCAGCTGCTGAAAAGGATGCACAATGGAACGTTTTTTGTCCCTAGCAAAAAAAACACACTGTGCGGTGCCGTGTGTTGTATAACGAAAGCCTATGAGCGCCGGATCCGTCGTAATGTGGCAAAAAACGTATTCCACCAACGGATCCGATTTTTTTAACTAAGCATGCTCAGATGAGATGGAAATTAATTTCTGGTCTCTCTCTCTCTCTCTATGTCTCTCTCATGTCATAAAATGTATAAATATATAGTACATGTTTAGAGACATGTGAAATTAATTTGTTTTCCTATTCTTTTTTTTTCATATTCACTAGAGCATTATTTTTCATATATTTCTGTTTTCTTGTTGAATTGATATCATTTGCTGAAAATTTCATATATTTACCGTATATACCCAAGTGTCGCGGGCGGAGGAGGGGACGCAGCGCTCTCCCACTGCTCGGGTCCGGCTGCTGCTGCTGCTCGGTGGTGGCTCGAGCGGTGTGCCGGATCCCGGGGACTCGAGCGGCGCTCCTCGCCCGTGAGTGAAAGGGGTTGATTGATGGTGGGGATTTGGTTATTGTCCGTGACGCCACCCACGGTCCTCCCCTCCGTGGGTAGGGGGTTGATGGTCCCGCGGCCCGGTGATGGGGTAGGACAGGATGGCAGGCGGGTTATGGGGTCTGGCGAGGTGCAGGGTCGCGGGGGCAGCGCTGTGCCGTATGGCACTGTGGTACTCACTCAGCCTGAGACGTTGACACAGTTCAGGGTAAAACACACGGCTGGAAAGACAGTTCCCACGGACGGCTGCTGTTGCTTTTCCCCGGTAGGTTAACGGTGACTGTCCTTTCCCTGCACCTAGTACTGCTGTTGGTTCCAATGGGTTCCCACCGGTAACCCGCTCCCCGGCTTGGATATGGGCCAGAGGAGCCCCCTTTTGCCCGCAGGCGCTGGCCCTGATGAACTGATGCCTTGGCGGTGGCGGTGTCCCTCTCACTTGGTTGGACCGTTGCCTTCAATCGGGACTTAGTTGTTTGGAAACCCAGGAGGTCCCCTTCACTGACGGATTTGGCAAATTCACGGCGACTCCAAGCCTTGCCAGGGTCCGAAAGGCCCCTGCCAATGATGCTGGCTTCTCCTTGTGTACCGGTCTGGTACCGCCGGGCCACCGCCCGTCCACGGTCCTTACGTTAACTCCGATAGGTCACCGCCGTCTGCTCACCTTGCTGTCTCTGTCCGGGCCACACACCCGGACGCTGTCAGTTAGTTGCTCCACTACCACCTTTCTCCTCACACTTTCACTGTCCAAACTAATCTGCTCGCTTTTCCCGCCTCCAGGACTGTGAACTCCTCGGTGGGCGGGACCAACCGCCTGGCCCACCCCCTGGTGTGAACATCAGCCCCTGGAGGAAGGCAACAAGGATTTTTGGGTCTAGCTTAGGTGTGCCTAACCGGGGTGTAGGGTGTGGGGGTGTAGTTACCTGTGACCCCTGGCTTGTCCAGGGCGTCACACAAGTATAAGCTGAGGCTCCTAATTCTACAACAAGAAACAGGGAAACCGTATTGACTTGAGTATAAACCTAGGGAGGGAAATGCAGCAGCTACTGGGAAGTTTCAAAAATAAAAATAGATCTCAATAAAATGTACTGAGCCCCATCCTTGTCCCCCCTTGTTGTTACGGTTGCTCTGGCACTGGAGACTATGTTCGGATTTCTTGCTACTGCACATGTGCAAGCGCTGGAGACTAAGTCCTATCTTGGAGCCATTGCACATGTGCAGGTGACATCATCGCTGACACGAGGTCACATGTCTCTCACACCTTCTAAGCTGATTGGCCACTGGTCATGTGCTTGTGACACGTGGTCACATGTCTCTGACACCTTCTATGCCGATTCGTCGCTGGTCATGTGCTTGTGACGCTTTGCTCGGTGATAGGCCAGCGTGACATCATTGCTGTCGTTCTGGCAGAGGATTGGCTCTGGTGTCCTCCATCTTGGATGAGGCACAGAGTCTATATAAGACCCTGACGCACGCCGCTCGGTGCTCAGTCCTCTTGGTTCATGCATGAGAGTAGATGCTCTGTGCACGTCCCTCTAGGCATCTCTCTGTCTATGCTAGGTGAGCGCTACCGGCAGGGTAGCATTCTTGTACCTTACAGCTTTGGCTGCGGTCCGTATCCTTACATCTTAGTGGAGCGGACATAGGCAGGTGCCTGAGGCACATGGTCCGGCTGGGCCTTGTGATTCTACTCGTAGGTGGACGTTGCCGCTAGGGTAACGTTCCTTATACTGCGTCTGGCAGTTGTTCGTATCCTCGCACACTAGGGGAGCGAACATAGGTAGGAGCTTTGTGCGGCTTGTGCTGCTGTCCGTCTCTTTTGCACCACTAGAAGAGCGGACCTAGGCAGGTGCCATTTCACATTCACTGCTTTTGTCTCTGTGATCATTAACAGAGACCATACCACACACCCTCCGAGTAAGGGAGGAATTGCTTTATTTCCTAACTATATGCCTCTGTGAGTTTAACAGAGGTATTGCACTCTGCACTTGTGCTACTACTATTTACAGCGGCACACTTATATACTCTTCCTCACTCATTAACCTATCCCTTTTACGTTAATGCTAAATACGGTAGTCGCTGTGACTTTAACAGTACATGCCGTGATTGGCTCTAGTGTCACTGAGACGTATCAGTGTCAGTGCTGCTTCCATAGTACAAGATACCCCTTATCCTCTGCCATAGTCTGCAGCAGAGACTTTGCACGGTGGACCCTGACTGTCTGATATCCCTTTGGTTTCTATAATCAGACAGCCCCCGTAACACTTGTAGTAATGTGCCCATCCTTGTCCCCCCTTGTAGTAATGTGCCCATCCTTGTCCCCCCTTGTAGTAATGTGCCCATCCTTGTTCCCCCTTGTAGTAATGTGCCCCATCCTTCTTTCCCCTCCCCTTATTGTAATATGCCCATCCTTGTGCCCCTTCCTTGGGCCCTGCAGTAATGTCCCCTCTAGTAAGGTCCTCCTACTGGTCCCCTTCTTGTCCTCTATTATGAAAAAAAAAAATATTCTCACATCTCCTCCGTTCCCGCGGTGCCCTCAGCTGCTCCTTGTAGACCCCTCTGTGATGACGTCCAATGCACGGGGCTGCTGTCTGCCGTCATGTCTTTACTGCAGTTGAATGCTTTACAGCGGCAGTGGTGGCCCCGTGTACAGGATGCTATCACAGAGGGGTCTATGCCTGCGGTCTGCAAGAGGCACCCCTTGATGATCGAGTCCCATGCACGGAGCCACCGCTGCTGTCAGCGCTTTACAGCAGTTGAATGCTTTGCGCACCACTGCCGCTGTAAAGCATTCGACTGCTGTAAAGGCATGATGGCAGCCTGCAGCGGTGGCTCAGTGCACGGGACACGATCATCAAGGGGTGCCTCTTGCAGACCGCAGGCATAGACCCCTCCGTGATTGCGTCTAATACACAGGGCCACCACTGCCGTCAGCGCTTTACAGCAGTTGATTGCTTTACTGCACCGTCACATTCAACTGCAGTAAAGACATGATGGCAGATACCAGCCCCGTGCAACGGACGCTATCACGGAGGAGTCTACAGGGAGCATCCGCGGGAACGGAGGAGAGGTGAGAATATGAGAATTATTTTTCTTGTGGGACCCTGTCCTGAGTATAAGCCAAGGGGGGGATTTTCAGCTTAAAAAAATGGGCTAAATAAACTCAGCTTATACTCGAGTATATACGATATACTGTATATATTACACCTATCAGTGACATACATTTGATATGTGTTGTAAAGCAGAATAATAGTTATTGTTAGAATTGTATCCACTTATTCTGTGTTTCTATAATACCACATAACTGTAACGGATATTAAATGCCAATCAATATACCCATCAATGAAAAGAGAACAAAAGGAAAAACAAATGTCACATTCTTTTCAAGCGTTTCTTAAATGAAGACAACACAGTGAACAATTCCTGTTTGAGAGAAGACATTGAATATTTTTATTGCTTGGTAAACATCATAGGAAAACAAATAACAATGGCATTACATTGAGAGCAGCCTTCAGCCTGTACATTAGCTGGCATTCAGATAAGTAATATGAGCAATCACACTTTGGGAAACATTTCAGGAGAATTGAATGTTCTCACATCTTGACCTTTACAAGAGATTGCACGTTTAATATTCTTAAAAAGCACAGAACATGCTTCATGGCTGCCCGCTCCATACTAATGAGAAGGGTGGCTATTGATATACATTCGGTATGTTCTATTTTCACAGAATAAATCTATGTTGGACATACTATAGATCTAAGGAATTTGCCAATATTGAAAATGAATTTATGGACTGTTTATTTATTTTTTTGTCATCATTTTGAGGGATATTAAGTTGGAGGGTGAACACAGTCAATATTGTATAGTTAAATGTTGCAATCATTGATGACTAAATTAAGTTTAGCTGCTATTTTTGCTTTCACACTAGCCCACCAATTGTTGAGATGACCACAGTGTAACAGATGTAAGAGTGCCCGGGGTGGGAATCATGGGCGAGGGCTACACTTCTTCGCTGGCCACAACATGCTACAGGAACAGGAGATTGCTATGTGTGTGAGAGGCATAATACCATTACCATGAACACATTCGCCTCCTTAATCTCCTCTTTCTTCAGGATAAGGACACCAGAAGAGATGTTAAAACCAAAACACATTTTACTGAGCAGATAACTATAGTACATAGGACAGTAGGCAGCACACTTTGTCTTACCGTTTTTACAGCACAGAGGCACACTCTTAGCAGTTTCCATCAGCGGCATATGGTTTGTCAATAATGCATGGATGGCACAAATGAGAGTGCCTCTTTCCTCTCTTCATAAGAACCACCCAGGTCAATATGTTATGCTATGGCCACCGCACATAAGCACTTAGATTAGTCCTCTCAATATGGCACCAGCTAGTCAAATCCCTTTTTCTTCTCCGGTTGGCACTGGCCTCACTTTTTGGCTAGCACAACTTGCATGCACTATGCACTCACTTGCTCCAGTATTCACTTTTGTCTCTACTAACATCTCTCTTAGTTCATGCTTCTTAGTACTTTACAACAGCTCACAAGCTCTGGCTGCTCTGAAGAGAAGCACTTCCCACTCTCCAACTATACACTCCTCTCTAACTATGAAATACCGTGTCTTATATAGACTCAAACTCTGTTTCCTCTCCTTGTCTGACTGGGCTCAACCTCTCACTAACCTGAGGGAACCTAATCCTATCCAGGAGGAACTAGTGATCTTGTGTGGTCAGTTTCTACACGACAACTCTCTTGACATTTTCATATTACCTTTCCAATAACATCATTATAACGTACGCCTTGTGTAAATCCACACAGTATACATGTTACACTGTAATATTAAGATCATTGGTTCTTCAGGTGGGGCATATGACTGCAGGTATGTACCAAAAGCTGATTGATCCACTTTGAGTCAAATTTCCTCAATTTCATGGTTCCCCACAAGTTTGAACAGTTTACTGTTTGATTCACAAGGATCACCCCCCCCCAAAAAATAAATTGCATGGCAACATTTTCCACACTGATATGGACTAAGAAAGCATGGTAATGGCGTGTGGTGCAGCCACGTAAGTTTAACCATAATGCCTTGCAGGTGTCCCATATAGTCTTGCCAATTAAGGGGAATGATAACAGGTACTACTAAAAAATGATGGCCAGCCAAGCAGAGTCATTTTAGGATTTAGCAAAGTAGAGAAAAGTGTTCAGAGCATAAATCACATTCAACATATGGATAGAAAAAAACTAAATGATGTGCTAGGCTAGGGTCATGCAACCGTTTTTCTTTCATCTGAGAAAATTTGTCTGATTATGCTAATCACTCTCTGCTGAAACTCTGATCAGAGTTTAGTCTGAGTGTGACTAAAGTTTCTCGCAGGTGGAGAAAAAAAATTGTTTTTCCATGTACTCTATATTGTAAATATGGGAAAATTGGACCAAACTTAGATGTCATCGAAGTGTTGTCCATTTTTTTCAGTGGAACCATAGTCCTGAAAGTGGGAGTGTCATCAATTCTTGGAGGCAAATTATGCTTGCTGCAATTTTTTTCTCGGACAGACTTGGTGCAAGTAAAAAATAGGACATGTGCACGGGCCCCCACAGAATAATACGGGAATGAGTGCTATCTATCATAGCAGCACATAGAAGTCATCCAATTTTTATGGTTATGTGCACAATCTTATCTGAGAATATTGATCTGATTATGCTAATCACACTTTGCTGAAACTCTGATCAGATTGTGATCCAATTTTCTCAAAGGTGGAAGAAAAATTGTTTTTTCCATCTTCTCAACATTTTAAGTTTGGGAAAATCGGACCGCACTTGGACATCATCCAAGTGTGGACCAACTTTTCAATGGACCCATAAATTTGAATGAGTAACATTCGATTCTTGGAGACAAATCATCCATTCTGCGATTTTTTTCTTGGACAAACTCAAAGCGAGGAAACAAATGGACAGGTTTACAGAATTACATGGGATCGAGTTGTTTCTGTCAAAGCAACAAATAGCATTCATCCAATTTTTCTGTTTGTGTGCACGATCTCTTATAATACTGCAGTGCAGTCCTGAATGACATTAAAAATGGGACTGGATGTCTCAGTTTGTGAATAATCATACAAATATTCAGGAGATATGGGGAGGTGCTGCAGCTACAAAGTCAGTGTGACTGTAAATCAATTGATCTGTGATACACTGCAGTGTCAGCACCTTAATATCAGCATCTTTTATTTTTCAAACTGTAAACAATGAGAGCAATTTATTAACCCCTGTCCAGATTTTCCTACTGTTGTAGTGAAGCAAAGTCTAGATGATTTCTTCACTTTCATTCCAAATATTTTATATAACACTGCATTGTGTGATCACGCTCCATTTTTTGTACATCAACTCAAAACTGCTCAAGGAACAAAAAAAACAGTTCTGATGAGTGATTCCAAGAAGACAAGTCCTGCAGCGTCTCTGTAATATTTGCCGTATATTTCTAATGGTTCTTTAGTATTTCTGATTATTTGTTTATTAAATATGGATAGGTTGCTTTCTTATGATTCTACTGGATGTTTTTATATGCTTGAATTCAGATGTTGAAAAATGTTAAAAAGTTTACAGGTGTGAACACTTTTTCAAGCCAATGCACAATAACCTTATCTAAATTATCTGAATTAATGTCTCCTACTGACAAGGCTTCCTGATATAGCAGTTACATTTTTTCTGTAGACGAGACTTAAGCGGGCTTTACACACAGCGACATCGCTAGCGATATCGCTGGTGGAAGCACCCGCCCCCGTCGGTTGTGCATCACAGGCAAATCACTGCCAACAACAACATCGCTAACACCCGTCACACATACTTACCTTCCTAGCGACGTCGCTGTGGCCAGTGAACTGCCTCCTTTCTAAGGGGCAGTTTGTGCAGCGTCACAGCGGCGTCACTAAGCGGCCACCCAAAAGAAGCGGATGGGCAGAGATGAGCAGCCGTAACATCCCGCCCACTTCCTTCCTTCCTCATTGCCGGCGGCCGCAGGTACGATGTAGTTCCTTGTTCCTGCGGTGTCACACATAGTGATGTGTGCTGCCACCGGAACGACGAACAACCTGCGTCCTGCAACAGCAACGATAATTGGGATTAGAACGACCGGTCAACGATCAACGATTAGGTGAGTAATTTTGATTGTTTAACGGTCGTTCGTGCATTTCACATGCAACGACGTCACTAACGAGGTCGGATGTGCGTCACGAATTCCATGACCCCAATGACATCTTGTTAGCGATGTTGTTGCAAGTAAAGCCCGCTTTAGCACCAACACCAACCTTTTCACATACATTGAGGATTACAAAACAGGGAAGATATACAATTGGCAGGTATCAACTATATTAAAAATATATGTACAAGGGAAATTAACACAAAAAATTCATTCTAATCTGTCAGAGACAGATGCTCCCAAATATTCACCGTTACTTTTTATATGTGGGAGAAACTGCAATGGAGACACGTCACAAAGAATGGAAGATCCAGTAAAGAATATAGTGATAAATACAGTGTGTCCACCCATATCCTATCCACCGCCATTAACTTGAGAACGGCGGCAGCTATAGGCATAGAAGTGGTGTCCAGCTATAGTAATGTAGCCATGCGTTACACAATTAAACCACCTATAGTGCCACCTGGTGGAAAACATCAGAGTTAGCATTTTTATCTCGAAAATGGAACAAAATAGAGAAAAAAAGTGAATTACAAAGTTGTAGGGTATCATCAATTCAATACGAATTGACATCTTGCATACAGAAATGCTATGATTATAACGTGTAAAACTCACAAGGGTGCGGACGTGAAGCGATACCTCATGGAGACCTTTCTACAAGTCATTGAGTATGGTGGCTGCGTGGAGTGGCCTCCACGTTCACTTGACCTGACCCTATTGGACTTCTTTCTGTGAGGTCACATCAAACAGCAGGTGTATGTGACCCCTCCACCAACATTGCAGGACCTACAACGACGTATCACAGATGCTTGTGCAAACGCATCACCTACCATATTGCACAACGTGCAGCAAGATACAGTATGTTGTCCAGAGTCCAGATGGGCATTGCAGCTGACGGTGGCCACCTTGAGCATCACAGTTAAATGAGCGCCATATGCGTGACCAGCATTCAATGTTTTGGGAGTGTCATGGGTTTCATATCATAGCATTTACGTATGCAAGGTGTCATTTCGTATTGAATTGAGAATGCCCTGCAATTTTTTTATTCACTTTTTTTCTCTATCTCGTTTCGTTTTCAAGATAAAAATGCTAATTCTGTTGTTTTCCACCAGGTGGCGCTATAGGTCCTTTCATTGTGTAGCAAATGGCTACTTTACTATATCCAGACTCCACTTCTATGCTTATAGCTGTTGCTGTTCTCAATTTAATGGTGGTGGACAGGATATGGATGGACACACTGTATATCCTATCATACACAGTGTTTGAAAAAATTTTCATATCCCAAAAATATTTCCACTTTATTCACGTTACACCTACCAACTTAAATGCAATTCATTGGATTTTATCTGATATATCAACACAAAATAGCAAGTATTTATGAAATGTAAAGGAAATGATACATGCTTGTTTAAATATTTTAAAAATATAAATATGAAAATTGTGATGTGCATTTGTATTTAGCCCCCCTGCATCAATACTTTGTACCACCAGCTTTACTTCAATTACTGCTGCAAGTCTTTTGAGGCATGTCTCTCCCAGCTTTGCAGATCCACAGGCTAATTTCTTTGTCTATTTGTTGCCAAATTGCCATAGCTCAGTGACATTGGCTGAGTGAAACTGAACTGTAAAGTTCGTGGTTCAAATGGAGCACTGGGTGTCCGGGTCTTGGACTCGAGCACAGACTTTAAAAAAAAAAAAGTCTTTGTCCAAGTTCAGAGCTTGGGTACTGTTCATACTGTATGTAAATAACATTTGCTGATCAACATACCTTGGCTGAGTATCAAAAATAGGGCAGAGATCATGACTTTTTTTTATTATTCTGGCGCTTTACCTGGCTTTTCCTGATAGCTTTGGTGCTGTGGCAATCGGGAAAATGTTTTTTGAGGTTGATGTCAGCTGTGAATTGACAGCTGGCATCAAACCCTGGGTTAGGCATCTATCAGACACCCCCATTACTAACCTGGTAAGTATAGAGGTAAAAAAACACATAGGGAAAAAAGTTAATTGAGTAAACACTTCCCCACATTGGCCTCATAGGTCACTACAGGTCAATGGCAGCACGGAATTTCTCACGAGTGATGACGTCAGTAATTCAGTGATGTCACTGTTCATGAGAAATTTCAGGCTGCCACTGACTTGTAGTGACCTATGCAGCTTCATTCTGATAATGTTCTCTGAAAGCAGCTCCATAGGAATTGATGGGTGTTGGGAGACATTACGACATTGGATTAGGTCCGAACTCCTCGGATCTCTTTCAAATTAATAATTTGGTAAACATGGGAGTGGGGAGATTGTTTATTCACCAATAAGACTATGTCAAAGCGTCAAGGATTTTTTTTTAACTAATTGGTAAATGATAGAGTGTGGGGGAGTTCAAATACTTTTTTTCCTTTGTGTGTATGTGTGTGTTTTTTAAATCTATACTTCTTGGGTTAGTAATGGGGGTGTCTCATAGACACCTATCCATTACTACGCACTAGTCTTGATCCAAGCTGTCAATTCACAGCTGACATCAACGCCAAATGTATTACCCCAATAGCTGGTGCACCAAGGCAATTGTGAAGATACAGGCAAACTGACAGAATTGGTGCATCTAATGTTTGCACCTCTTTTGGAGCGGCTATCGGCTGCTAGTTTCAGGCTGTGAGTGGTTAAATAACTATGAGGCCTGATAATACAAGCCCCAGCTTTCTGCTTTATCATGGCTGGTTATCAAAGATAGGGTGAAGCCCATGCTATTTTTTTTAAATTATTTATTTAAATACTTCATGAAAACGGCATGGGATCCCCTCTATAATTGATAACCAGCCAAGGTAAAGTTAACAGCTGATGGTTGCAGCCCCCAGTTGTCTGCTTACTTGTGCTGGTTATCAAAAATAGAAAGAAACCCATGTCTTTTTTTATTTATTCCCTATCCACATTTGTTTGCAGGGCAATTTCCCCCATTTTGCTTCAGTTAGCAGCAACCTAGCTCTTTGTCATGATGGTAATGTAGTATCTGGGAACAGGGGCTCCTAAACTGGCCCTCAGGCTAGAGTGCCATAATTGTCCCCTATCCCAGAGATACTTCTGAAATGGAAAAGGTCTTGACCTCCAGTGTAGCCCTGACTTCTGATCAGCCCTAGGTCTAATACTAACTCACCACCAACCCCGAATAGAACCAGGACTGGAGTGGTAAATCCCACACAGAAAGACACACTAGGGGAAAACTAAACTCAAACTCCCAGCAATCACTCACAGAGGTATAGACAAAACGTGCTCAGGAGGAAATAAAGAAAAGGAAGGATATAAATGACAGGAGTATTTCCACAACTCACCAGAGTAGCATATAGCAGTTCACCAGTAGCTGGATCACCATGTACATAGGAGAAGTAGCAGAAAGCAATTATCGGCATGGGGGAGCAGATTCCACCATCTTGTAAAAAGCAGAGGTGACTGTGATAGGTCTCCAGAAACCCATGACCCTACCAGCAATTTACAAGCCGGCAGGAATTAACTCCTGCTTGACAGATTATTAGTAAGCACACAACAGGTCGACACCAGGCTCTCAGTGAGCAACTCAAAAGCACCAGGTGGCTTATTAGACTCTGAAGTGTGAACAAAGTCAGAAGGCACCATAATACCTGGTGAGTTTAAAGCTGAACACCGTGTGACAGTTTTCTTCTTATGACTCTTTCATGAAGGCCATATTGAGTAGTTGTCTCTGAACTGTTGATTTATGTGCCATAACTGTATTGTCTGCAAAATCTTCCTGATGGTCTTTTGCAGTCAAGCAGGGGTTCTGATTTGTCTCTCTAGCAATCCTACAAGCAGCTCACATAGAAATTTTGCTTGCTCTTCCAGACCTTATCTTGACCTCCGCTGTTCCTGTTTCCTGCCATTTCTTAACTACATTATGAACTGAGGAAAGGACAACTTGAAAATGTTTTGCTATTTTCTTAAAGCCTTCTCCTGCTTTGTGGGCCTTCATCATTTTCATTTTCACAGTACTAGGCAGCTGCTGTTTATTAGTACAAGGTTAGAGGAGACCTTTCCTAAAAATGATAGTGAACAAACCATAACCCTACCAGGCTAATTAAGGTCTGAAACCTTGGTCAAAGTTACCTGAGCATACAAATCTCCAAGGGTGTTCAAACTTTTGCATCTGCCTATTTTTGTTTTTATTATTTCTAAAATATAAACATTGATATTTGTCACGGCCAGGTGGACGGGCAGACCCAGGAGGTGGATCCACTGGGCCGAACTCCTAGATGGTAGTAAAGAGTCCGGTAGCTGGAACACTATAAACAGCAGAACAGTCCGTGCACACGAGTATAGCGGAGAAGTCCCTGGGACCACGGAGTCAAGGGTGGTAGTCCGGGTGACGCAGCTCAGGTTCGGAAGCCGAGATGATGTCAGGCGGGGTCCGGAACCTTTGGAGCGAGATGACGGGTCACCGCAGGGATCCGAGATGGTGCGGACTGTCAGGATGGCAGATGGACAGCGTTCGGGGTTCAGGATACGGCAGGACTGGATGGCGAGGCAGGCACGGCTCTACAAGAGAGATAGGTGAGTATATGCACAGAGACACCAGGAGACCTGACTCCTAGCTTAGGAAACACGAAGATCAGGCCCCGCCCCCTTGGACAATAAACCCCTTTATACCCTGTACCTGTTTAGCCTCATTTCCTGTTAATGGACGCTGGCCCTTTAAGAAAGGGTCAGTGACCGCGCGCGCGCCCTAATGCGCATGCGCGCGGCCCGGGTGCCAGAAGCCAGGGAAGGAAGCTGAGAGGAGGACGCAGGGGAGCCGGCCAGGGCCTGGGAAGCCGTCGGGCGCCGGGATCGGAGACCAGGGGACCTGGGAAGGACGGGCACCGGAGGCTGGAGAGCGGGGAGCGTGGCAGGTGAGCCGGGGAGCGGGGCTGAGGACCCGGGGAGCGGAACAGAGGACCCGGGAAGGGGAGCCGAGGACCCGGGGAGCGTGACAGTACCCCCCCCCACGCCCCCCTCCCCGCAACCGGGACATGAAGGCACGGATCAGAGGAGTGCCTACGTTCTCCCTGGGCTCCCAGGACCTATCCTCAGGACCATACCCTTCCCAGTCCACCAGGAAGAACTGTCGACCTCGTACGGTCTTCATGGCCACGATATCCCTTACCGCATAGATGTCGTCATCGGCAATAGGTGGAGGAGCCGGACTGGCAGCAGCGGAGAGGGGACCAAGGACAACCGGCTTGAGCAGGGAGACGTGGAATGAGTTGGGTATCCTCATCGTGGCCAGGAGCTGTAGCTTGTAGGAGACCTCATTGATCTTGTTGAGGACTTTAAACGGCCCAATGTAGCGAGGACCCAGCTTGTATGATGGTATCTTCAGGCGGACGTACTGGGAAGCAAGCCAGACGAGATCTCCAGGAGAGAAACACGGAGGGTCCAGACGTTTCTTGTCTGCGTGTCTTTTCATCCGCAGGGAAGCACGCCCAAGGGACGCTTTGACAGAGTCCCAAATGGTTGCAAAGTCACGGGCTACTGTATCTGCAGCAGGGACATCCGAAGAAGGGGATACAGGCAATGGGATGGAAAGTTGAAGTCCGTAAACGACATGGAAGGGAGAGCTGGAGGACGACTCACTGATGTGGTGGTTGTGGGAGAATTCAGCCCAAGGAAGAAGAGCGGACCAGTCGTCGTGATGGGCGTTAACATAGTGACGTAAGAAAGAGGTCAAGATTTGATTGACCCTCTCTACCTGGCCATTAGACTGAGGATGGTATGCAGATGAAAAGTCCAGAGTCACTCCCAGATGTTTACAGAGAGCCCTCCAGAAGCGGGAGGTGAACTGAGTTCCTCTGTCGGATACGATGTGTAATGGAAAGCCATGCAAGCGGAAGATGTGTTGTATATAGGCGTCCGCGAGTTCCTGAGCAGAGGGCAGTCCAGCCATAGGGACAAAATGGGCCATTTTAGAGAACCGGTCCACCACGACCCATATGACTGTGTGTCCGGAGGACAATGGCAAGTCCGTAATAAAGTCCATTGCTATGTGTTGCCACGGAACTGAGGGTATCGGCAGAGGCAGAAGACGGCCATATGGGAGGTGTTTGGGCGTCTTGTTCCTGGCACAAGAGGAACAGGCGGATACAAAAGCAGCGACGTCCGTGCGAAGGGATGGCCACCAATAATGACGTACAATCGCACCCCATGTCTTTTTCTGACCAGCATGACCGGCTGTTTTCGAGGCATGACCCCAGTGTAACACTTTTTTCCTGTCTACCTCGGAGACATAGGTCTTCCCGGGCGGTATCTGGGCCAGGGTGACAGGGGCCACCGGAATGATTTTACTAGGACAAATGATGGGTTGGGTAGTCTCTTCCTCCTGCTCCATGGGCATGAAAGACCTGGACAAGGCATCAGCGCGTACATTCTTGTCCGCAGGTCGGAAGTGAAGCTGGAAATCAAACCTGGCAAAGAATAGGGACCACCTGGCTTGCCGTGGGTTCAGACGCTGAGCGGACCGTAGGTATTCCAAGTTCTTGTGGTCCGTGTAAATAATCACGGGGTACACTGCACCTTCCAGGAGGTAGCGCCATTCCTCCAAAGCCAGTTTGACTGCCAAGAGCTCTCGGTCACCGATGGTGTAGTTGCGTTCAGGCGCTGAGAAGCCCTTGGAGAAGAATCCGCAAGTCACCATCTTCCCGGAGGAGGACTTTTGCATGAGCACTGCTCCGGCTCCTGAGGAGGAGGCATCCACCTCCAAGGTGAACTGGCGGTTTAACTCCGGACGGTGAAGTACAGGAGAGGAAGCAAAAGCCCGCTTCAGAGAGCCAAACGCGGCGTCAGCCGCAGGTGACCAGTCCTTTGGATTAGCCTCCTTCTTAGTCAAAGCGGAGAGAGGAGCAGTCAAGGCAGAGAAGTGAGGGATAAACTGGCGGTAGTAGTTGGCGAATCCCAGGAAGCGTTGGATTGCCTTCAGTCCAGAAGGAGGAGGCCAGTTGAGAATGGCGGAGACCTTCTTGGGATCCATCTGCAGTCCAGTATCAGAGATGATGTACCCCAGAAAGGGGAGAGAAGACTGCTCAAAGACTAGAGTTGAGCGCGGTTCGTGGTTCGTGGTTCTCCAGTTCTAGGCTCGAGTGATTTTGGGGCATGTTCTAGATCGAACTAGAACTCGAGCTTTTTGCAAAAGCTCGATAGTTCTAGAAACGTTCGAGAACGGTTCTAGCAGCCAAAAAACAGCTAAATCATAGCTTGGTTTCTGCTGTAATAGTGTAAGTCACTCTGTGAATCAAACTATTATCACATTTCAGTGTATAGTGTGCGTGAACAGCGCCTTCAGATCACTGCTGTTTCTATAATGGCGATCGCCATTTTTTTTTTTTTTTTTCTTGTCTTCCTTCCCTAAGCGCGCGCGTCTTGTGGGGCGGGCCAGCATGTCAGCCAATCACAGACACACACACAGCTAAGTGGACTTTGAGCCAGAGAAGCAACGGCATGTGTGATAGGATCTGCATGTCACATGTCCCTGCATTATAAAACCGGACATTTTCTTCACGGACGCCATTATCTGCCTTCTGCGTCTTTGGTGTCAGACATCACTGTCGCAGCTCCGTCTTCCTGAGTCCTATAGCCGATACAGCTGTATGCGCTGCATACACAGCGTTAGACAGCATAGGGAGAGCACTTTATAGCAGTCCTTTTAAGGGCTCAAACCGGCAGGGTCAGAGTTAAGGTGACAGGTCCTGAAAACAGCGCCAGCGTCTGTGCAGCCAAGGTCAGGGATTTCCTCCCTGCATTTCACCATTAGGAGGGAATAGAAAGGCAGGCTTCCATTCCTCTACCCAGAGCACCACAATCCTGCCACTGTACCCTCTTGTCCTCTGCACACTCCAACTCATAACTAAGCCATTATACTAGCAAACACTCAGTGTACCTAGTGGCATCCTATCTGTGGCTATTGGACTTTGCTATAGTCCCACTAGTGCAAAGACATTTGCAGAGCACGTCTGCCTGCATTGCACACTACAACTAATTATAACTAAGCCATTATACTAGCAAACACTCAGTGTACCTAGTGGCATCCTATACGTGGCTATTGGACTTTGCTATAGTCCCACTAGTGCCAAGACATTTGCAGAGCGCATCTGCCTGCGTTGCACACTCCAACTAATTATAACTAAGCCATTATACTAGCACACACTCAGTGTACCTAGTGGCATCCTATACGTGGCTATTGGACTTTGCTATAGTCCCACTAGTGCCAAGACATTTGCAGAGCGCATCTGCCTGCGTTGCACACTCCAACTAATTAAAACTAAGCCATTATACTAGCACACACTCAGTGTACCTAGTGGCATCCTATACGTGGCTATTGGACTTTGCTATAGTCCCACTAGTGCCAAGACATTTGCAGAGCGCATCTGCCTGCGTTGCACACTCCAACTAATTATAACTAAGCCATTATACTAGCACACACTCAGTGTACCTAGTGGCATCCTATACGTGGCTATTGGACTTTGCTATAGTCCCACTAGTGCCAAGACATTTGCAGAGCGCATCTGCCTGCGTTGCACACTCCAACTAATTATAACTAAGCCATTATACTAGCAAACACTTAGTGTACCTAGTGGCATCCTATACGTGGCTATTGGACTTTGCTATAGTCCCACTAGTGCCAAGACATTTGCAGAGCGCATCTGCCTGCGTTGCACACTCCAACTAATTATAACTAAGCCATTATACTAGCACACACTCAGTGTACCTAGTGGCATCCTATACGTGGCTATTGGACTTTGCTATAGTCCCACTAGTGCCAAGACATTTGCAGAGCGCATCTGCCTGCGTTGCACACTCCAACTAATTATAACTAAGCCATTATACTAGCAAACACTTAGTGTACCTAGTGGCATCCTATACGTGGCTATTGGACTTTGCTATAGTCCCACTAGTGCCAAGACATTTGCAGAGCGCATCTGCCTGCGTTGCACACTCCAACTAATTATAACTAAGCCATTATACTAGCACACACTCAGTGTACCTAGTGGCATCCTATACGTGGCTATTGGACTTTGCTATAGTCCCACTAGTGCCAAGACATTTGCAGAGCGCATCTGCCTGCGTTGCACACTCCAACTAATTATAACTAAGCCATTATACTAGCAAACACTTAGTGTACCTAGTGGCATCCTATACGTGGCTATTGGACTTTGCTATAGTCCCACTAGTGCCAAGACATTTGCAGAGCGCATCTGCCTGCGTTGCACACTCCAACTAATTATAACTAAGCCATTATACTAGCACACACTCAGTGTACCTAGTGGCATCCTATACGTGGCTATTGGACTTTGCTATAGTCCCACTAGTGCCAAGACATTTGCAGAGCGCATCTGCCTGCGTTGCACACTCCAACTAATTATAACTAAGCCATTATACTAGCAAACACTTAGTGTACCTAGTGGCATCCTATACGTGGCTATTGGACTTTGCTATAGTCCCACTAGTGCCAAGACATTTGCAGAGCGCATCTGCCTGCGTTGCACACTCCAACTAATTATAACTAAGCCATTATACTAGCACACACTCAGTGTACCTAGTGGCATCCTATACGTGGCTATTGGACTTTGCTATAGTCCCACTAGTGCCAAGACATTTGCAGAGCGCATCTGCCTGCGTTGCACACTCCAACTAATTATAACTAAGCCATTATACTAGCACACACTCAGTGTACCTAGTGGCATCCTATACGTGGCTATTGGACTTTGCTATAGTCCCACTAGTGCCAAGACATTTGCAGAGCGCATCTGCCTGCGTTGCACACTCCAACTAATTATAACTAAGCCATTATACTAGCACACACTCAGTGTACCTAGTGGCATCCTATACGTGGCTATTGGACTTTGCTATAGTCCCACTAGTGCCAAGACATTTGCAGAGCGCATCTGCCTGCGTTGCACACTCCAACTAATTATAACTAAGCCATTATACTAGCACACACTCAGTGTACCTAGTGGCATCCTATACGTGGCTATAGGACTTTGCTATAGTCCCACTAGTGCCAAGACATTTGCAGAGCGCATCTGCCTGCGTTGCACACTCCAACTAATTATAACTAAGCCATTATACTAGCACACACTCAGTGTACCTAGTGGCATCCTATACGTGGCTATTGGACTTTGCTATAGTCCCACTAGTGCCAAGACATTTGCAGAGCGCATCTGCCTGCGTTGCACACTCCAACTAATTATAACTAAGCCATTATACTAGCACACACTCAGTGTACCTAGTAGCATCCTATACGTGGCTATTGGACTTTGCTATAGTCCCACTAGTGCCAAGACATTTGCAGAGCGCATCTGCCTGCGTTGCACACTCCAACTAATTATAACTAAGCCATTATACTAGCACACACTCAGTGTACCTAGTGGCATCCTATACGTGGCTATTGGACTTTGCTATAGTCCCACTAGTGCCAAGACATTTGCAGAGCGCATCTGCCTGCGTTGCACACTCCAACTAATTATAACTAAGCCATTATACTAGCACACACTCAGTGTACCTAGTGGCATCCTATACGTGGCTATTGGACTTTGCTATAGTCCCACTAGTGCCAAGACATTTGCAGAGCGCATCTGCCTGCGTTGCACACTCCAACTAATTATAACTAAGCCATTATACTAGCACACACTCAGTGTACCTAGTGGCATCCTATACGTGGCTATTGGACTTTGCTATAGTCCTACTAGTGCCAAGACATTTGCAGAGCGCATCTGCCTGCGTTGCACACTCCAACTAATTATAACTAAGCCATTATACTAGCACACACTCAGTGTACCTAGTGGCATCCTATACGTGGCTATTGGACTTTGCTATAGTCCCACTAGTGCCAAGACATTTGCAGAGCGCATCTGCCTGCGTTGCACACTCCAACTAATTATAACTAAGCCATTATACTAGCACACACTCAGTGTACCTAGTGGCATCCTATACGTGGCTATTGGACTTTGCTATAGTCCCACTAGTGCCAAGACATTTGCAGAGCGCATCTGCCTGCGTTGCACACTCCAACTAATTATAACTAAGCCATTATACTAGCACACACTCAGTGTACCTAGTGGCATCCTATACGTGGCTATTGGACTTTGCTATAGTCCCACTAGTGCCAAGACATTTGCAGAGCGCATCTGCCTGCGTTGCACACTCCAACTAATTATAACTAAGCCATTATACTAGCAAACACTTAGTGTACCTAGTGGCATCCTATACGTGGCTATTGGACTTTGCTATAGTCCCACTAGTGCCAAGACATTTGCAGAGCGCATATGCCTGCGTTGCACACTCCAACTAATTATAACTAAGCCATTATACTAGCACACACTCAGTGTACCTAGTGGCATCCTATACGTGGCTATTG
Organism: Anomaloglossus baeobatrachus; assembly: GCF_048569485.1. Taxonomy (NCBI): domain Eukaryota; kingdom Metazoa; phylum Chordata; class Amphibia; order Anura; family Aromobatidae; genus Anomaloglossus; species Anomaloglossus baeobatrachus. The sequence continues at coordinate 99,146,491 of NC_134358.1, read as the reverse complement.
GACTTTGCTATAGTCCCACTAGTGCCAAGACATTTGCAGAGCGCATCTGCCTGCGTTGCACACTCCAACTAATTATAACTAAGCCATTATACTAGCACACACTCAGTGTACCTAGTGGCATCCTTTACGTGGCTATTGGACTTTGCTATAGTCCCACTAGTGCCAAGACATTTGCAGAGCGCATCTGCCTGCGTTGCACACTCCAACTAATTATAACTAAGCCATTATACTAGCAAACACTTAGTGTACCTAGTGGCATCCTATACGTGGCTATTGGACTTTGCTATAGTCCCACTAGTGCCAAGACATTTGCAGAGCGCATCTGCCTGCGTTGCACACTCCAACTAATTATAACTAAGCCATTATACTAGCAAACACTCAGTGTACCTAGTGGCATCCTATACGTGGCTATTGGACTTTGCTTTAGTCCCACTAGTGCCAAGACATTTGCAGCACGTCTGCCTGCGTTGCACACTCCAACTAATTATAACTAAGTTACATTGTCAGGGATATTTATTCTTTATTATTCTGCTGTTAATAAAGCTAGACCACCACTGCAATCTTCACCACCTCTCAATTTTAACTACCACATTTTCAGTCCACAATCTTGTCGCAATCAACTTGAGTGGCAAAATGACAGATGCTGGTGGAAAGGGGGAAGAGGCGTGGTGGAAAAGGCAAAAAAGGTTTTGTCAGTGGGGAAGGTGGCAAAGCTCCATTATCATCTGCTGCAGATAGACCATCTACTAGCAAAAGTAAGATGTCTACTACTTATTGTGGACAATCCGATGTGCTCCCTTTTTTACGGACACGAACAAGAGGAACAAAGGTAGATGATGGGCAAAAAAGGAAAATGCTTGAATGGATCTCAAGTGGTCCAACAAGTGCCCTCTCAGCCACTTCAAGTACCGCATCCAAAAAACACCAGTCCTCTGAGTTGTCATCCCAATCACACTTGATTTCTCCCAGCTCTGAAGTCTCCATCAGCCCTGCACAGTATGGTGGAACTGAGATGGCTGAGTCTGCAGAGCTGTTCAGTCACACTATAGCCTGGGAATCAGAGGTCTGCTCCCAAGCTACAGTGAGTACAGAACAGGAAATGGTCTGCAGTGATGCCCAGAACCTTTGTGACTCTGATTCAGGCCGTGAGGACCAAGTTTCTGAGCATAATGTTGACCCTTTGTCACAAACTGTAACACCTGTGGTTATAGACAATGAGGAACATACTGATGAAGATGAGACGCAGATACCCGATTGGGATGACAACTTAAATATTCGGTCAGGGCAAGAAGAGGCTCGGTCTGAGGGGGAGGGGAGTGCAAACACAACAATTGATGATGACGTTCTAGATCCCACCTACTGTCAACCCCCAGTCAGGCACTCGAGGAGGTCAACAGAGGCGGTGGAGGAGGATGCAACCGACGACGAAGTTACCTTGCGCCTTCCTGGACAGAGTCGGAGCACTGGTAGCACGTCTACAACTGCATCCTCAGCCACCACTCTGCCTATGAGCATTATTCGGGGTGGATCAACAGGTCGCATGGCCTCTAAGCCTTGCCTAGCCTGGTCCTTTTTTCACATCGAAAAAGATCGCCCAACTCATGTGATATGTAACATTTGTCATGATTCTGTTAGTAGAGGTCAAAACCTCAGCAGTTTGACAACTTCTTCCATGAATCGTCACATGACTAAATATCATAAGTCCCGGTGGGAAGCTCACCGTGCTGCAATGCGGCCTAGCGGAGCGAACCATCCACCGCCCGCCCCTTCCAGTGCATCCGCGCGCTCTTCATCTTCTAGGACTGTGGGGACAGCTGTCACACCTGTTTTTCCACGCAAAACTTCCACCACTGTAACCGCAACAGGCAGTTTGCTTGTAAGGTCGTCAGTTGGTTTGGAAGGGGAAACAAGTGAGTGTGTACAGCTCTCTCAGACATCGATAGCACCAACGTTGGATGAAGGCAACATCATGTCTCCGCCTGCACTTTCCTCACAAACCTGCATTTTTCCAGGGACACCCTACTCAACACCGTCTACACACAGCAGCCAGATCTCTGTCCCTCAGATGTGGTCAAATAAAAGGCCACTTCCTCCGACCCATGACAAAGCTAAGAGGTTGACTCTATCCCTCTGTAAGCTGTTGGCTACCGAAATGCTGCCTTTCCGCCTAGTGGACACACAGGATTTTAGAGACCTTATGTCTGTCGCTGTGCCCCAGTACCAGATGCCTAGTCGCCACTACTTCTCTAAGAAAGGTGTGCCCGCGCTACACCAGCATGTCGCACACAACATCACCGCTTCCTTGAGAAACTCTGTGTGTGAACGGGTGCATTTCACCACCGATACTTGGACCAGTAAGCATGGACAGGGACGTTACATGTCGCTGACTGGGCACTGGGTAACTATGGTGATAGATGGTGAAGGGTCTGCTGCACAAGTCTTGCCGTCCCCACGACTTGTGTGTCAATCCTCTGTCTGTCCAAGTTCCGCCACTGCTTCTGCATCCTCCACCTCATCTGGGTCCTCCACCTCCGCCCCAAGCCTGCCTGGTCAGGCCACCAGCGTTCTCACTGTGCAGAAGGAATCACGCACCCCTCATTACTATGCTGGCAGCAGAGCGCAACGGCATCAGGCGGTCTTTAGCTTGACATGTCTTGGTAATAAGAGTCACACAGCTGAGGAGTTGTGGTCAGCTCTGCGGTCCGAGTTTAATAAATGGTTGTCTCCACTCAACCTGCAGCCTGGTAAGGCCATGTGCGACAATGCTGCAAACCTGGGTGCGGCCCTTCGCCTGGGCAAGGTGACACACGTACCTTGTATGGCTCACGTGTTGAACCTTGTCGTGCAGCAATTTTTAACACACTATCCCGGCCTAGATGGCCTTCTGAACAGGGCACGAAAACTGTCTGCTCACTTCCGCCGTTCAAGCGCCGCAGCTGAGCGACTTGCATCGCTCCAGAAGTCTTTCGGCCTGCCGGTTCATCGCCTGAAATGCGATGTGGCGACACGCTGGAATTCAACTCTCCACATGTTACAGCGACTGTGGCAGCACCGCAGAGCCCTGGTGCAATACGTCATGACGTATAGCCTGGGCCAACGAGATGCAGAGGTGGGGCAGATCACCCTGATGGAGTGGTCTCAGATCAAGGACCTATGCACCCTTCTGCACAGTTTCGACATGGCGACGAATATGTTTAGCGCTGACAATGTCATTATCAGCATGACGATTACAGTCATTTACATGCTGGAGCACACGCTAAACACTATTCGGAGTCAGGGGGTGGGACAACATGAAGGGGAGGAACTACAGGAGGATTCATATGCGCAAGGGACAACAACATCACCAAGGTCCAGACGTTCATCATCACCAACGCAGCAGGCATGGGACCAAGGGGGACAGGGATCGACAAGGGCGCATAGTAGCAGGCGAAATGTTGAGCAAGGTGCAGGAGAACATGAAGAAATGGAGGACGAACTGTCCATGGACATGGAAGACTCAGCGGATGAGGGAGACCTTGGTCAAATTTCAGTTGAAAGAGGTTGGGGTCAGATGTCAGAGGAAGAACGAACGGGTAGCACCTCTATGCCACAAACACAGCGTGGACTTGGTCCGCATGGCTGCGCAAGACACATGAGTGCCTTTTTGTTGCACTACCTCCAACATGACAGTCGTATTGTCAAAATTAGAAGTGATGATGACTACTGGATTGCCACACTATTAGATCCCCGGTACAAGTCCAAATTTTGTGACATAATTCCAGCCATAGAAAGGGACGCACGTATGCAGGAGTATCAGCAGAAGCTGTTACTAGATCTTAGCTCGGCTTTTCCACCAAACAACCGTGCAGGTGCAGGGAGTGAATCTCCCAGTTGTAACTTGACAAACATGGGACGGTCTCGTCATCTTCAACAGTCTACCCGTACCAGTAGGACCGTATCTGGTGCCGGTAACAGCAATTTTATGGAATCTTTTCATAATTTTTTTAGACCCTCTTTTGCAAGGCCACCAGAGACAACAAGTCTGACACATAGTCAACGGCTGGAGAGGATGATACAGGAGTATCTCCAAATGAACATCGATGCCATGACTGTGCAACTGGAGCCTTGCTCCTTTTGGGCTTCAAACCTAGAAAAATGGCAAGAGCTCGCAACTTACGCCTTGGAGATTTTGTCGTGTCCAGCTGCCAGCGTTGTCTCTGAACGTGTATTCAGTGCTGCTGGGTGTGTGCTGACAGATAAGCGCACGCGTCTGTCCAGTGACAATGTGGACAGACTGACGTTCATCAAAATGAACAAGTCATGGATCCAGAAGGAATTTACTACCCCTGTGTCATCCTGGGGAGAGTAAATGCTTGTTGATTTGGAATGTGCTTGATGCAAATCAAAACATCCTGTTTGCAACTAGGGCACAAGTGCTGCCACTGAATGGGTGGGTGTGTGGGGCCCAATTTTTGGAAAAAAAGGGAGACTCCGCTTGGAGTAACCCTTGCTTGCTGTGTTTTTAAAAGAAGCCAAGATGAACAGAGCTGGGATCAGGAAAGACTTTGCTACCTACCCCGGTGTCATCCTGGGGACGGATAAGAATGACGTATTTTTGAATGTGCTTGATGCAAATCTAGCTGTGAAGTGTACAACTGGGGCACAACTGCTGCCACTGAATGGGTGGGTGTGTGGGGCCCAATTTTTGGAAAAAAAGGGAGACTCCGCTTGGAGTAACCCTTGCTTGCTGTGTTTTTAAAAGAAGCCAAGATGAACAGAGCTGGGATCAGGAAAGACTTTGCTACCTACCCCGGTGTCATCCTGGGGACGGATAAGAATGACGTATTTTTGAATGTGCTTGATGCAAATCTAGCTGTGAAGTGTACAACTGGGGCACAACTGCTGCCACTGAATGGGTGGGTGTGTGGGGCCCAATTTTTGGAAAAAAAGGGAGACTCCGCTTGGAGTAACCCTTGCTTGCTGTGTTTTTAAAAGAAGCCAAGATGAACAGAGCTGGGATCAGGAAAGACTTTGCTACCTACCCCGGTGTCATCCTGGGGATGGATAAGAATGGCGTATTTTTGAATGTGCTTGATGCAAATGTAGCTGTGAAGTGTACAACTAGGGCACAACTGCTGCCACTGAAGGGGTGGGTGTGTGTGGGGCCCAATTTTTGGAAAAAAGGGAGACTCCGCTTGGAGTAACCCTTGCTTGATGTGTTTTTAAAAGAAGCCAAGATGAACAGAGCTGGGATCAGGAAAGACTTTGCTACCTACCCCGGTGTCATCCTGGGGACGGATAAGAATGACGTATTTTTGAATGTGCTTGATGCAAATCTAGCTGTGAAGTGTACAACTGGGGCACAAGTGCTGCCACTGAATGGGTGGGTGTGTGGGGCCCAATTTTTGGAAAAAAAGGGAGACTCCGCTTGGAGTAACCCTTGCTTGCTGTGTTTTTAAAAGAAGCCAAGATGAACAGAGCTGGGATCAGGAAAGACTTTGCTACCTACCCCGGTGTCATCCTGGGGACGGATAAGAATGACGTATTTTTGAATGTGCTTGATGCAAATCTAGCTGTGAAGTGTACAACTGGGGCACAACTGCTGCCACTGAATGGGTGGGTGTGTGGGGCCCAATTTTTGGAAAAAAAGGGAGACTCCGCTTGGAGTAACCCTTGCTTGCTGTGTTTTTAAAAGAAGCCAAGATGAACAGAGCTGGGATCAGGAAAGACTTTGCTACCTACCCCGGTGTCATCCTGGGGACGGATAAGAATGACGTATTTTTGAATGTGCTTGATGCAAATCTAGCTGTGAAGTGTACAACTGGGGCACAACTGCTGCCACTGAATGGGTGGGTGTGTGGGGCCCAATTTTTGGAAAAAAAGGGAGACTCCGCTTGGAGTAACCCTTGCTTGCTGTGTTTTTAAAAGAAGCCAAGATGAACAGAGCTGGGATCAGGAAAGACTTTGCTACCTACCCCGGTGTCATCCTGGGGATGGATAAGAATGGCGTATTTTTGAATGTGCTTGATGCAAATGTAGCTGTGAAGTGTACAACTAGGGCACAACTGCTGCCACTGAAGGGGTGGGTGTGTGTGGGGCCCAATTTTTGGAAAAAAGGGAGACTCCGCTTGGAGTAACCCTTGCTTGATGTGTTTTTAAAAGAAGCCAAGATGAACAGAGCTGGGATCAGGAAAGACTTTGCTACCTACCCCGGTGTCATCCTGGGGACGGATAAGAATGACGTATTTTTGAATGTGCTTGATGCAAATCTAGCTGTGAAGTGTACAACTGGGGCACAACTGCTGCCACTGAATGGGTGGGTGTGTGGGGCCCAATTTTTGGAAAAAAAGGGAGACTCCGCTTGGAGTAACCCTTGCTTGCTGTGTTTTTAAAAGAAGCCAAGATGAACAGAGCTGGGATCAGGAAAGACTTTGCTACCTACCCCGGTGTCATCCTGGGGACGGATAAGAATGACGTATTTTTGAATGTGCTTGATGCAAATCTAGCTGTGAAGTGTACAACTGGGGCACAACTGCTGCCACTGAATGGGTGGGTGTGTGGGGCCCAATTTTTGGAAAAAAAGGGAGACTCCGCTTGGAGTAACCCTTGCTTGCTGTGTTTTTAAAAGAAGCCAAGATGAACAGAGCTGGGATCAGGAAAGACTTTGCTACCTACCCCGGTGTCATCCTGGGGACGGATAAGAATGACGTATTTTTGAATGTGCTTGATGCAAATCTAGCTGTGAAGTGTACAACTGGGGCACAACTGCTGCCAATGAATGGGTGGGTGTGTGGGGCCCAATTTTTGGAAAAAAAGGGAGACTCCGCTTGGAGTAACCCTTGCTTGCTGTGTTTTTAAAAGAAGCCAAGATGAACAGAGCTGGGATCAGGAAAGACTTTGCTACCTACCCCGGTGTCATCCTGGGGACGGATAAGAATGGCGTATTTTTGAATGTGCTTGATGCAAATGTAGCTGTGAAGTGTACAACTAGGGCACAACTGCTGCCACTGAAGGGGTGGGTGTGTGTGGGGCCACATTTTTGGAAAAAAGGGAGACTCCGCTTGGAGTAACCCTTGCTTACATTGTTTTTAAAAGAAGCCAAGATGAACAAGTCATGGGTCAGCAAAGACTTTGCTACCTACCCCGGTGTCATCCTGGGGATGGATAAGAATGGCGTATTTTTGAATGTGCTTGATGCAAATGTAGCTGTGAAGTGTACAACTAGGGCACAACTGCTGCCACTGAAGGGGTGGGTGTGTGTGGGGCCCAATTTTTGGAAAAAAGGGAGACTCCGCTTGGAGTAACCCTTGCTTGATGTGTTTTTAAAAGAATCCAAGATGAACAGAGCTGGGATCAGGAAAGACTTTGCTACCTACCCCGGTGTCATCCTGGGGACGGATAAGAATGACGTATTTTTGAATGTGCTTGATGCAAATCTAGCTGTGAAGTGTACAACTGGGGCACAACTGCTGCCACTGAATGGGTGGGTGTGTGGGGCCCAATTTTTGGAAAAAAAGGGAGACTCCGCTTGGAGTAACCCTTGCTTGATGTGTTTTTAAAAGAAGCCAAGATGAACAGAGCTGGGATCAGGAAAGACTTTGCTACCTACCCCGGTGTCATCCTGGGGACGGATAAGAATGGCGTATTTTTGAATGTGCTTGATGCAAATGTAGCTGTGAAGTGTACAACTAGGGCACAACTGCTGCCACTGAAGGGGTGGGTGTGTGTGGGGCCCAATTTTTGGAAAAAAGGGAGACTCCGCTTGGAGTAACCCTTGATTGCTGTGTTTTTTATAAATGATCCAAGCTGCACAGAGCTGGGATCAGGAAAGACTTAGCTACCTACCCTGGTGTCATCCTGGGGACGGTTAATTATGGCGTATTTTTGAATGTGCTTGATGCAAATCTAGCTGTGAAGTGTGCAACTGGGGCACAAGTGCTACCACTGAAGGGGTGGGTGTGTGTGTGGCCCAATTTTTGGAAAAAAGGGAGACTCCGCTTGGAGTCACCTTGCGATGTTTTACATGATTTTAGAAGGGCGTGCCATGCCTATATCTGTGTGTCCTCCTCTTTTTCCTTGTCCAGCTGTTTTGTTTTCGCATGAGTATATGTCCTTGTCACTTTCCAATGTGTTTGAGTTGTTTGTCACCTTTAGGACACCTTTGAGGGTGTTTTCTAGGTGTTTTTCTGTGTTTGTGATTGCCTGCCATTGTTTCCTATGCAGTTCGAGTTCGGTTCGTCGAACGTTCGACGAACCGAACTCGAACGGGAGGTCCGTTCGGCGAACCAACCTCGAGCCGAACCGCGACCGGTTCGCTCATCTCTATCAAAGACACACTTCTCATGCTTTGCGTACAGACGATTCTCTCTCAGTCTTTGTAGAACCAGCTGTACGTTTTCTCTGTGGGTTTGGAGGTCCGGAGAGAAGACAAGGATGTCATCTAGATACACTACCACACAGATGTAGAGAAGGTCCCGGAACACGTCGTTCACCAGTTCTTGAAAGACGGCAGGAGCGTTACACAGGCCGAAGGGCATCACGCAGTATTCATAATGTCCATCGCGCGTATTGAACGCGGTTTTCCATTCGTCACCAGAGCGGATGCGTACCAGATTGTAAGCACCCCGAAGATCCAGCTTGGTGAACACACGAGCTCCTCTAAGCCGGTCAAACAATTCGGGAATGAGCGGCAGAGGGTACTTGTTTTTTACGGTGATTTGATTCAAACCCCGGTAGTCTATGCATGGGCGTAAGTCGCCCTCTTTCTTCTTGACAAAGAAGAAACCTGCTCCAGCAGGAGAGGAGGATCTCCGAATGAACCCCCTTGCCAGGCTCTCTGAGATGTAAGCAGACATGGCCCTTGTTTCGGCTGGAGATAAAGGATATATCCGTCCTCGTGGTGGTGTTGTTCCTGGGAGCAGATCGATGGCACAATCGTATGGACGATGTGGCGGCAGTACCTCGGATTCCTTTTTATCAAAGACATCTGCAAAGGACCAATAGGCCGAGGGCAGCCCCGGTAGGTTCTCTGGAACCGGAGGTCGTCGGATGGGTTGTATGGACTTTAGGCACCTCTCATGACACGAAGAGCCCCATCGGGTGATTTCGCCAGTGCCCCAGCTAACTGATGGTTCGTGTGTCCGCAACCATGGAAGTCCCAGCAGGATCTGGTGGGACATGTGTGGGAGGACGTAGAAAGCGATGTTCTCGGTGTGAAGGGCACCGATACGCAGTTCGACCGGCCTGGTGATCCAGGAGATGGTGTCAGAGAGGGGTCTCCCATCCACCGAGGCAATCACTAGGGGCTTGTCGAGTGGAATAACAGGCACCCGGTACTTGTCCACCGTGGCCTGCTGGATGAAATTGCCTGCTGCCCCGGAATCGAGGTAGGCATCAGCCGTGAACCGCGTCTCTCCCGTTGTCACTTGCACTGTCCATGTAACCGGGTCAGAGAGAGTCCCAGCACCTAGGGTGGCCTCTCCTACCAACTCTAGGCTTTGGAGTTTCCCGGCCTCTCTGGACAGGAGCATAGCAGGTGTGTGCCCTCACCGCAGTAAAAGCAGAGACCCTTGGCGAGCCGCTCTGCTCGACGTTGTTCAGACTGACGCACTCGGTCGATCTGCATGGGCTCGTGGACGGGAGCCCAAGCTGTCGATGACTGAAGTACGGAGGGTTTCTGCGGAGGAGAGGAATGCCGTACCGGACGTCTCTCACGGGACACTTCCTTGGATCGCTCCTGAAAGCGAATGTCCACTCGAGTCGCTAGGGCAATCAGGGCATCCAGGGTGGTCGGTACGTCACGACCCGCCAGCTCGTCTTTAATTCGCCCTGAGAGTCCTTCCCAGAAGGCGGCGGTTAGGGCCTCGTTGTTCCACCCGAGTTCTGAGGCCAGGGTGCGAAACCGGATCGCGTATTGACCCACCGTCAGAGTCCCCTGACGTAACCGGAGAAGAGACGAAGCAGACGCGGAGGCGCGTCCGGGCTCATCAAAGGTACCACGGAATGCCTGCAGGAAGTCCTGGATGTTCGTGGTCACAGGATCCCCCTTCTCCCACAAGGGGTTCATCCACGCCAGTGCCTCACCCTCTAGATGGGACATGATGAAGGCGACCTTGGCTTGGTCGGAGGCAAACAAATGCGGCAGCTGCGTGAAATGGAGGGAGCATTGGTTTAAGAATCCCCTGCAGGTCTTGGGGTCTCCGGCGTACCTGGGTGGTGAAGCCAACCAAAGTCTGGTGGTATCTGAAGAAGTCGCCACAGGAGCTGGATCCGTGGATTGACTAGTGGAAGCCCGAGATGCTGAAGACGTGACTGCCGCTTGTAGCGTGTTCAGGCGGGCGTCCACAGAAGACATGAATTGCAGCATGCGGGTCTGAGTCTCACGCTGGCGTTGGAGTTCCTCCTGTACGGCTGCTAGTGCTGCAGCGGGATCCATGGCCTGATCTTACTGTCACGGCCAGGTGGACGGGCAGACCCAGGAGGTGGATCCACTGGGCCGAACTCCTAGATGGTAGTAAAGAGTCCGGTAGCTGGAACACTATAAACAGCAGAACAGTCCGTGCACACGAGTATAGCGGAGAAGTCCCTGGGACCACGGAGTCAAGGGTGGTAGTCCGGGTGACGCAGCTCAGGTTCGGAAGCCGAGATGATGTCAGGCGGGGTCCGGAACCTTTGGAGCGAGATGACGGGTCACCGCAGGGATCCGAGATGGTGCGGACTGTCAGGATGGCAGATGGACAGCGTTCGGGGTTCAGGATATGGCAGGACTGGATGGCGAGGCAGGCACGGCTCTACAAGAGAGATAGGTGAGTATATGCACAGAGACACCAGGAGACCTGACTCCTAGCTTAGGAAACACGAAGATCAGGCCCCGCCCCCTTGGACAATAAACCCCTTTATACCCTGTACCTGTTTAGCCTCATTTCCTGTTAATGGACGCTGGCCCTTTAAGAAAGGGTCAGTGACCGCGCGCGCGCCCTAATGCGCATGCGTGCGGCCCGGGTGCCAGAAGCCAGGGAAGGAAGCTGAGAGGAGGACGCAGGGGAGCCGGCCAGGGCCTGGGAAGCCGTCGGGCGCCGGGATCGGAGACCAGGGGACCTGGGAAGGACGGGCACCGGAGGCTGGAGAGCGGGGAGCGTGGCAGGTGAGCCGGGGAGCGGGGCTGAGGACCCGGGGAGCGGAACAGAGGACCCGGGAAGGGGAGCCGAGGACCCGGGGAGCGTGACAATATTGTTTATTTAAATAATTAAAAAAAACCTGAGTGTGCTCTGCCTTATTAAATACCAATTAAATACAAAGGAAATGGGTCTTTAACGTTATGCTTTTAAAAGACCATTTCATTCATCTTCAACTTGCTTAACTTTTCACCATAGCAGTAATTTTGACCAGGGGTACTTAAACTTTTGCATGTCACTATATATACTAGGTTTTCAATTCAAAAGCAACTACTTTCAATAGGCTACCCACATTGGGGTGATACAAATTTTAATTTTGTCTTTACAAAAAAAAAAGAAGAAATATATCCATTTATATCTAGAAATATTTGTACAGTGAAACAAGTTTTGCCATTATGGCTGTTTACTAGAACATATTCAAGATACAGTTGTATGATCATTATGGGCTTAAAATGAAGACTCTCAGCTTTAATTTGAGGATATTCTCATCCTAATTGGAGTAAGGGTTTATGAGTTACAGTTCTTTAATGTGTAGCTGGCTCTTTTTCTACGGACTAAAGGAAATTGGACAATTATCTCAAAAGCTCTTTATGAGCTGCATGGGCAATTCCCAAGGTAACCCATCACCAATTAAGCAGGTAAAAGGTCTGGAGTTGAGTTCAGGTGTGGAATTTCCAGTTGGAAGTTGTTACTGTGAATCCACAACATGAAGTCAAAGGAGCTCTCAATGAAAGAGAAATAGACCATTAGGGTGAAAAAACAGAAGAAATTCATCAAAGAGATAGCAGAAATGTTACGAGTGGCCAAATGAAAAGTCCTGTATATTTGGCTAATAACAAAGAAAGCATCATTGACCTTAGGAACTCAAAAAAGGCCTGGATGTCCATGAAAGACAACAGTGGTGAATAATAGTAGAATCCTTTCCATGGTGAAGTAAAATCCTTTCACAACATCCTCCCAAGTAAAGAACACTTTTCAGTATCTACATCTACCATAAAGGGAAGACTTAATGAGAGCAAATACAGAGGGTTCACCACAAGGTGCAAATCATTAATCAGCCTAAGGCCTCTTTCACATGTCCCTGAAAAACACGCACGTGTTTTTCACGGACGTGTCAAAGGTGTGTATTGCCCTCGGTGTGCTGTGTGCATGGCCTACGTGTGTTCTCCGTGTGTTATCCGTGATAACACACGGAGAACGGGAACTTTCTACTCACCTGTCCCTGGCGTCGCTGTCCGTGGTGCTGAAATTCAGTCACCGATCCTGCCAACTCCCCGCTGCTGCTGCTTTCGGCCACAGTGAAGTGAATATTTAATTAGCATAATGAGCGGCGGTCGGCAGCAAGTGACATCAGTGGCAGAGACAGGAGGGCAGGAGAAGGTGAGTATTGTTTTGGTTTTTTTCTCGCTGACACATGTCTTTTCTCCGGTGCGTGTCACACAGAACACATCCATGTGGTTCGTGTGTGTTACGTGTGACATGTTTGCGTTCCGTGTGACACCCGTGATGCCAGAGAAAAACGGACATGTTGGTGTGAGAAACACATGGACACACGTAAGTATGGAACGGACACATGTTCCGTTCGAAAATACTTACGTGTGTCCAAAACATTAGGAATACATAGGTCCACGTGTGCAAGTGTCTCCGGTACGTGAGAAAACTGCCAAACAAGTACCAGAGGCACGTACGTGTGAAAGAAGCCTTAAGGATACAACGACTGGATTTAGACTTTACCAAAAATGATCTTAAGAAGCCATCCCAGTTCTAGTAAAGTATTCTTTGGACAGGTGAAACTAATATTAACCTGTACCAGAATGATGGGAAGGAGACAGTTTGGAGAAGGCTTGGAACGGCTCATATTCCAAAGCACACCACACCATCTATAACAGACTGTGGAGGCACAGTGATGGTCGAGAATTCTTGTCTTTCAGTGATCTTGGGTCACTAGTGTTTTATTGATGATGTGACTGAAGACAGAAGCAAATGGAAAAATTCTGAAGGGTACAGGGCGATACTTTCTGCTTATATTCAACAAAATGCAGGAAGGTTGATTGGACTGCGCTTCACAGTACAGATGCACAATAACTCAAAACATATTGTGAAAGCATCCCAGGAGTTTTTAAAGGCAAAGAAGCAGTAAAGGGGAATATTATGCAATGGTCAAGTCAATCATCAGATCTCAACCCCTATTGAGCATGCATTTCACATACTTAACACTAGAGATGAGTGAACCTGCCAAGGTTCAATTCGGTTTGCCAACTTCCCCTGTGTTTTCAGAATGGTTGAATGACCCTATCCGAAACTCATTGAATTCAATTGGAGGCAAAAACAGAGTCATAAACAACACCTTTAGAGTAGCCCTAAAGCTTCCAAAACAGTTCACACTGTTTTACAGTGGAGCCACATTGTTGTGGCAAAGCCATTAGTTTCCTAGAGTATTTAACATAAGAAATATTGAGGTGGAAAAGTTATAGGTATAGGACTGGTGGGCTGGGAGCCCTCATACCTAATACACCTGCTCAAGCTGATTTTCTGCTCAGGCACACTTAGGTTGCTGCAGTATTAGCTTCATAGACTGTTATTGCTAGACACATTTAAGGATAGTAAGAGAGGTAGATGAGTGAAATGTAGCTGAATGCCTTCCGGTGTCAGAGCTCAACTGCTACAAGCAACACACAGCAAGGACAGCCAACTAGGAGTCCCCATTCCCATTTCCCCAAATTAGGGGCAGGCACCAGGACAGTTTCATCAATTGCCCCAGAGTGCCCATAGTGTTCTGGCCCAACAGTGAGGCATGGGCCATGTACCAGACAGGGTTTAGCCCAGAATTTACATCTTTCGAATGAAGAGGTGGATGCGTGACAGGAGTAGGCCAGTTTGTCTCAAACTCCAGCCACTACAGACAAGACACAAATTGGACACTCAACATGGAGTCTCCACATTTCCAAAAATTAGGGGCAGACACCAGGATAGTGGAATCAATTACTTCACAGTACCAATAGAGTTTTGGCCCAGCAGTGAGGTTTGGGCCATTTACCAGAAAGGGTATGACCAAGAATTTACAGCTTTCAAGCGAATAGGTAGATGAGTGACAGGAGTAGGCATGTTCCTCTTAGACTCCAGCCACTACAGACAAGAAACAACTTGGACACCCAACATGGAGTCTCCCCATTGCCAAAAATTAGGGGAAGACACCAGAACAGTGGCATCAACTACCCCAGTAGGTCTGGCCTAGAATTTACAGCTTTCAAATGAAGAGGTGGATGAGTGACAAGAGTAGTCCCGACAGTCTTCTGCCAGTCCTGAAGACTTAACTCCTTCCTTACTTTAACAGGGACTAAATTATGACATAAAACATCATTCACTGGAAGAGTTCTACCTTAAGATATAATTTTGCTATAAAATAAAGCTGTGAACAAACATCAATGCTCAGCTTGCAGACTGGTCAAAATAATTAAAAACCACCTACTCTACTTTATGCAAAGCAATTTCACAGCTAGTTGTGTATTTAAATGCTAGAACACACTTTGAATAGTCTGCGGGAGGAGGTGGTGGTCCCAGAGGAAGAGGAGGAAGCATAGGAGGATGCGAAAGGGACACCAATATCTCTAGGGTCCGGTATGTCGTTGAATAGGCAGGTGGCATGATAGAGTGTAAAATAATGAGTTTATGAACATTTGATTCATAAATAAGATTCAAAAATGGATCTCATTATTCAGGCCTTTAGCTTGAATGTCTAGAGTTAAAAGTCCTTTGATTTGTATGAGTTGAAGTTCTAGCCAAAACACCTATATACGGATAAGGCTGCACATCAAACTTAGATAATGGTATAATGCCTCAAGCATGTGGACAAATATTGGAATATACAATGAAAAATGCTACTTGCTAATTTGAACATGTGAATAATGAATTGCATACCTGCCATGAATATTAGGAAAAAGGAGATATTTAGCAATCGCATTGATCAATGTAACTGAGCCCCAAGGCCTCGTCAAGGCATATCTCTATATTGGGGTCCCTAGCTCTGTGACCCTAACTGTGTGTCATCTCATTGCAATTAAAAACTGCTACGGGTGGAGAGGGGTAACTAAGGACTTTCTTATATAGGAGATGGAAAAAACATGGCCGAAAGGGGCGGAGCTGTGTTCACATTCAGAAAAAAAACTACATATAACTGAATAGGATAACTGAAGTGAGCACTAATATATATATTATGAGTGCAAGCCAAAAATTACATACTATATACGGATAAGGCTGCACATCAAACTTAGATAATGGTATAATGCCTCAAGCATGTGGACAAATATTGGAATATACAATGAAAAATGCTACTTGCTAATTTGAACATGTGAATAATGAATTGCATACCTGCCATGAATATTAGGAAAAAGGAGATATTTAGCAATCGCATTGATCAATGTAACTGAGCCCCAAGGCCTCGTCAAGGCATATCTCTATATTGGGGTCCCTAGCTCTGTGACCCTAACTGTGTGTCATCTCATTGCAATTAAAAACTGCTACGGGTGGAGAGGGGTAACTAAGGACTTTCTTATATAGGAGATGGAAAAAACATGGCCGAAAGGGGCGGAGCTGTGTTCACATTCAGAAAAAAAACTACATATAACTGAATAGGATAACTGAAGTGAGCACTAATATATATATTATGAGTGCAAGCCAAAAATTACATACTATATACGGATAAGGCTGCACATCAAACTTAGATAATGGTATAATGCCTCAAGCATGTGGACAAATATTGGAATATACAATGAAAAATGCTACTTGCTAATTTGAACATGTGAATAATGAATTGCATACCTGCCATGAATATTAGGAAAAAGGAGATATTTAGCAATCGCATTGATCAATGTAACTGAGCCCCAAGGCCTCGTCAAGGCATATCTCTATATTGGGGTCCCTAGCTCTGTGACCCTAACTGTGTGTCATCTCATTGCAATTAAAAACTGCTATGGGTGGAGAGGGGTAACTAAGGACTTTCTTATATAGGAGATGGAAAAAACATGGCCGAAAGGGGCGGAGCTGTGTTCACATTCAGAAAAAAAAAACTACATATAACTGAATAGGATAACTGAAGTGAGCACTAATATATATATTATGAGTGCAAGCCAAAAATTACATACTATATACGGATAAGGCTGCACATCAAACTTAGATAATGGTATAATGCCTCAAGCATGTGGACAAATATTGGAATATACAATGAAAAATGCTACTTGCTAATTTGAACATGTGAATAATGAATTGCATACCTGCCATGAATATTAGGAAAAAGGAGAGATTTAACAATCGCATTGATCAATGTAACTGAGCCCCAAGGCCTCGTCAAGGCATATCTCTATATTGGGGTCCCTAGCTCTGTGACCCTAACTGTGTGTCATCTCATTGCAATTAAAAACTGCTATGGGTGGAGAGGGGTAACTAAGGACTTTCTTATATAGGAGATGGAAAAAACATGGCCGAAAGGGGCGGAGCTGTGTTCACATTCAGAAAAAAAACTACATATAACTGAATAGGATAACTGAAGTGAGCACTAATATATATATTATGAGTGCAAGCCAAAAATTACATACTATATACGGATAAGGCTGCACATCAAACTTAGATAATGGTGTAATGCCTCAAGCATGTGGACAAATATTGGAATATACAATGAAAAATGCTACTTGCTAATTTGAACATGTGAATAATGAATTGCATACCTGCCATGAATATTAGGAAAAAGGAGATATTTAGCAATCGCATTGATCAATGTAACTGAGCCCCAAGGCCTCGTCAAGGCATATCTCTATATTGGGGTCCCTAGCTCTGTGACCCTAACTGTGTGTCATCTCATTGCAATTAAAAACTGCTATGGGTGGAGAGGGGTAACTAAGGACTTTCTTATATAGGAGATGGAAAAAACATGGCCGAAAGGGGCGGAGCTGTGTTCACATTCAGAAAAAAAACTACATATAACTGAATAGGATAACTGAAGTGAGCACTAATATATATATTATGAGTGCAAGCCAAAAATTACATACTATATACGGATAAGGCTGCACATCAAACTTAGATAATGGTATAATGCCTCAAGCATGTGGACAAATATTGGAATATACAATGAAAAATGCTACTTGCTAATTTGAACATGTGAATAATGAATTGCATACCTGCCATGAATATTAGGAAAAAGGAGATATTTAACAATCGCATTGATCAATGTAACTGAGCCCCAAGGCCTCATCAAGGCATATCTCTATATTGGGGTCCCTAGCTCTGTGACCCTAACTGTGTGTCATCTCATTGCAATTAAAAACTGCTATGGGTGGAGAGGGGTAACTAAGGACTTTCTTATATAGGAGATGGAAAAAACATGGCCGAAAGGGGCGGAGCTGTGTTCACATTCAGAAAAAAAACTACATATAACTGAATAGGATAACTGAAGTGAGCACTAATATATATATTATGAGTGCAAGCCAAAAATTACATACTATAAACACCTGGCATGACAAATCATACTTGGCTGACAGGTCAATGCTATTCTCAAGCTGGTCTCTTAGTAACAGTCTGTAATTAGCCACGAAGGGCTCATATACATTACACCAGGCTATAGCTTATCTATCTTTAGTCTGCAAAACACGTTCTGTGCATGACACATACGTTGCAACTTAAAGACCACGTGAACGATTACTTCATGTAATAACCAGGAAAGGAAATAAGTGTTATTTCGGGTTCTGAAACTCACGGCAAACCCATGTAAAGTCACAAGAAGTAATCCGAGCCAGTGAAAAACAGTATTTAAGCAGGGTCATATTCTGTGGATTCAGAATGCTCTACCATTCTCAACCCAGAGGCTGATGGAAGACTGCCGTGACATCACAACTATGTAAGATACAATAGACTCTTTCTTTTCTTATTACTCAATTTAATTAACCAAGCATTATTTTTCTGCAGTGATTTTTAACTTTTAAATAAACCCATGTTTTCACCTCATTTTTCTTCTCTGAACAATCATTGCATACTGGGCTAATTATATACGCCGATCCTATTTTTAACACAGGGTGGAGTGGAACGATCAATGAGGGTTCGTGGTACCATGCAAACTGTTAGTGAAGGTACAGGAGCCAAAGAACAAATCGAGGGAAATGAGGAGGAAGAAGTGATGGGCACATAGCAGTCAGGAGATGAAGAAAATAGGGATCCCCTCTTTTGTCTATGGTTTGTGGGAGGGGACGGAGGAAGCAAGCTTGAGTGTTACCCTGCCACCAACACAGCATAGACTTGGACCTCACGGAAATGACAACACATGAGCGCCTTTTTGCTGCACCATGCCCGTATTGTTATAAATATAAATAGCGCTGACTACTGGGTTGCCACTCTGTTAGATCCATGATAAAAGAGTAAATTTCGTAACATGCTTCCCTCCCCTGGAAAGGAACTCATGCATGCTGGAGTACCGAAACAACCTGTACACAGTCTTAAGAGTGTTTTTCCCCAAAGGCAGAAATAAATGAGGCAGTGTGCATGCTTGACTGCAGCACCTTGACACTATGGGTACTCTGGAGCAATTGATGCCTCTTTCATGGTGTCTGCCTCTAGATTTTGGAAATGGATACAGTGTTATCAATTATTTATCTCCAGTGATTGATTGATATATATATATATATATATATATATATATATATATATATATATATATATATATATATATATATATATCAATCAGTGCCTACAAGTAGTATTCAACCCCCTGCAGATTTAGCAGGTTTACACATTCGGAATTAACTTGGCATTGTGACATTTGGACTGTAGATCAGCCTGGAAGTGTGAAATGTACTGCAGCAAAAAAGAATATTATTTCTTTTTTTATTTTTTTTTTAAATTGTGAAAAGTTTATTCAGAGGGTCATTTATTATTCAACCCCTCAAACCACAAGAATTATGTTTGGTTCCCCTAAAGTATTAAGAAGTATTTCAGGCACAAAGAACAATGAGCTTCACATGTTTGGATTAATTATCTCTTTTTCCAGCCTTTTCTGACTAATTAAGACCCTCCCCAAACTTGTGAACAGCACTCATACTTGGTCAACATGGGAAAGACAAAGGAGCATTCCAAGGCCATCAGAGACAAGATCGTGGAGGGTCACAAGGCTGGCAAGGGGTACAAAACCCTTTCCAAGGAGTTGGGCCTACCTGTCTCCACTATTGGGAGCATCATCCGGAAGTGGAAGGCTTATGGAACTACTGTTAGCCTTCCACGGCCTGGACAGCCTTTGAAAGTTTCCACCCGTGCCAAGGCCAGGCTTGTCCGAAGAGTCAAGGCTAACCCAAGGACAACAAGGAAGGAGCTCCGGGAAGATCTCATGGCAGTGGGGACATTGGTTTCAGTCAATACCATAAGTAATGTACTCCACCGCAATGGTCTCCATTCCAGACGAGCCCGTAAGGTACCTTTACTTTCAAAGCGTCATGTCAAGGCTCGTCTACAGTTTGCTTATGATCACTTGGAGGACTCTGAGACAGACTGGTTCAAGGTTCTCTGGTCTGATGAGACCAAGATCGAGATCTTTGGAAGTCCAAGCAGACTCCTTGCTCGGGGCTTTATAATAGGATCAATAAAAATTTTCAACATGAAATTTGCCTATCATCTTTCTTCCAAACTAAAGCTAGAGTATTGAGTTTTGTGTACTTTTGAGGAGTCTATTGTTCCCTTGTGAGTTATTAAATGACTTGTTTCTATGCTTGTATGTGTTTAACTTCAATTAAAACTTATTGGAAAAAAAAAAGCATTTAGATACTGAAATTTCAATCGTTGGCAGGACTACAAAAGTAGCAAATCAATCTCTATTTAGATGACGAAATAGCCATTTTTGCCTGGCCACAGATTTTGCAATCCCTATTTAGATGATAAGATGGCCATTATTGATTGAGCCACAGATTTTGCAATCCCTATTTATATTCTGAAATAGCAATTTTTAGCTGGACCACCCAATTACCACTATTTAGATGATAAAATGGCCATTTTTGCCAGGACCATATATTTTGTAATCCCTACTTAGATGCTGAAATAGCAATTTTGAGCTGGATAAAAGATATAGCACTATTTAAATGCTGATATAGCAATTTTGAGCAAGAGAACAGATTTTTTTACTATTTAGATGCTGAAATAGCACTTTTGAGCTTGAGAGCAGATTTTGCACTATTTAGATGCAAATAGCAATTAGGAGCTGGGGAACATATTTTGAAATATTTAAAACCTGAAATATCAATTTAGAGCTGGAGAACAGATTTGGTACTATTTAGATTCTGAAATAACAATTTGGAGCTGGAGAACAGATTTGGTACTATTTAGAGTCTGAAATAACAATTTGGAGCTGGACAACTGATGATTGCACTATTTAGATGCTGAAATGGCAATTTGGAGTGGGACAACACATTTTGCACTATTTAGATGCTGAAATAGCAATTTTTGGAAGGCCCACACAATTAACCACTAGATGATTAAATGGTGATTAGTGGCACACAACGTTCTCTACACTACACACCCCTGCACTTCTGTATTCTACGCCTTAACCCTCCTATCTCAACTACCTAAAATTAAACCCCCTAGCTAAGCTAACTATCTGTCTAGCAGCAGCACGGTCCCTAAGCTGTAGCAATTACAAAATGGCGCCGATGTCACATGTCAATCCACATTTTATATGCAAAGGAACATGTGACTTAGGCAGCCAATGACACAACCCTTGTGTCTGAATGTTGTGGATGTTTTCTACTCTCTCATTGGTAACCGGCACATCCACACATGAAGTTGAGGAAATAAAATTCAGTCCGCCTCTCTTCTAACCTCTCCCCACCCCTCATCAAACACTACACTCATCATACAGCACCACTACTCTTGCAAAAGTGATAAAAGGTAGATGAAAAGCATTAGTGCAACCACAAACAGTTACTGAACAAAACCGATCTTTGCTGATTTTGGGACCACAGTGCTCAGGCAGGCAGCTGCACTTTGCTGGCTGCCGGACCTTTAAATCCACACTTGCATGCAACGTTCACTGCTGAATACTGCATGCAGGTGTATTGAAGTTTATCTGTCTGCGGAGCTAGCTCGCAGTGTGTTACAGTCCCATAGATAAAGAGGTGCTGCAGCACCAGTCAGTGTCCCCCAGCACAGTGTATGCCCTCTTGCGCTGTATGGCCCTCCAACTAAGCTGTATGTTTCTCTCCACCAAGCTGTATGGCCCCCCTGAGCTGTATGTGCTCCCCTGAGCTGTACGGGCACCCCAAACTGAATGGGCCTCCACTGAGCTGTATGGCTCCCACTAAGCTGTATGGTTCTCACTAAGCTGTAAAGGCCACCCTGAACTGCATAGGCTCTCTTCAGCTGTATGTGCCCCCCAGTGCTGTAGGTGCCCCCACTGAGCTGTATGGGCCCTCCAGAAGTGAATGGGTCCTCCAAAGCTGTATGGCCTCACTGTGCTGCATGGGCCCCTCTGAGCTGTATGGGTTCACCAATGACCTGGATGGGCCCCGCTGAGCTGTATGGCCCCCCCCCGCAAGCTGTATGTGCCCCCCCAACCTCTTTGGGCCCCTTAAAGTTGTAGGTGGCCCACTAGACCTGTATGTTTGGCCCCACAGAGCTGTACGGGCCCCCAAAGCTGTAAGGGTGGCTGTCCAGAGCTGTATGTGAGCCTCCAGAGCTGTATGTGCGGCCCCCCAGTAGCTGTATGCAACCCATCCTGTAATGTGTATGCTCCCCAGACCTGTATGCCACCCCAGTAGCATGTATGTTTCCAAGTATTGTCTATTCCCACCAGTAATATGTATGCCCCTGAGTAACATGTATGCCTCTCAGTAATATGTATGGCCCCCAGTAATGTGTATGCCTCTCAGTAACCTGTATGACCCCATTGTTGTGTATGACCCTCAGTAATGTGTATGCCCCCAGTAATGTGTATTCCCTCAGTAATGTGTATGTCCCTAAGTAACCTGTATGCTCCACAGTAATGTGTATGCCTGCCTAGTAATGTGTGTGCCCCCCAGTAATGTTTATGCTCCCAGCCCCTCCTGTGATGTATATACTATAGCCCCAACTCCTCCTTTGATGTATATACTGTAGACCCTTTTCATCCTGTGATGTATATACTGTAGCTCCCAAACCCTCCTGTAATCTATCTACTGTAGTCCTCTGCCCTTTCTGTGATCTATATACATCAGAGTCACTGTGCACTGTGTGGGGCCATGTCTGTTAGTGATGACTATCACGCAGTGAGGCCTGCACACCCACATGCCCTGGAGGAGCTGGACGGAGACAAGTGGAGGAGGTGAATGAGGTTGCTGCTAATTTTCCCATTTTAAAATTATCTCTAATGTATCTGTGTGTGTATGTATGATGTGTATATCTATGTACAGTATGTCCGTGTATATGACTGTGTATACATTTACATCTGTTTCTATGTAGTTTTGTGAATTTTTCTTCAAATATCTATAAGTACTTATGCCTGTATGTATCTGTGTATGTGCGTGTCTATGTGTGCATGGGGCCCACTGAGACTCTTTCACCCATGACCCACAAAAACCTGGAGCCGGTTCTGAGTCATTGCCTTCAAAGGATACTCTACAAAATATTAAAAATTAAGATTTACAGAATGAGGGAGTGCTGGCAAAGCAGGATCTCTGCTTGTGTGATGGCACGATCCCCAGTGGAGGTCCTTGTTAGAGATGAGCAAACCCAAGGTTCGGTTTTTTAACTGAACACCAACTTAAAAAACAGAGTTTGGATGCTTTACGTGCAAACTTCACTCGCGCGAGCAGTGCTGTGCTCAGGTACGCTTTGTGCTCAGCCCTGTGTGAGCCGCTTGCAGTGTTTGAACAGCTCGCACTAACAACAGTGTACTCACATGTAGTGTGCAAGAAAAAAAAATTTGGAAAAGCCCATCCACCCTCCCCCGGAAGGGATCTGTTTATGATTGGCTATATGCGGGCAGAGACTCAAACTACCAATTAGTGATTTTGAAACTGGCTCGGGCCAAGTTCAAACCAGTGGAGGTTCGGTTTGATTGCATTGTCTATCGATTACTTCTGAAGTTTTTCATAACAGGCTCTCCATGCACATTAGATATTTGCTTTTCTCTTTTAGCTGATATCCTCCTCATATTTAGCAGTTAGACCCGTGACGTGATCGCGGGGTGTCAATAGGTTTCCATGACAAATGAGGATCTGCTATGCCTGTCATACTCCTGTGAAAGCCAGCATTTTACCGAAGTTCATAGGAGATTATGGTTTTCACTTTACACAGCAGTGCCGATGCACTGCTATGTATAGCATAAGCAATCAGTCAATCACAGCTTCATGTCCCCAAAGGGAACTATTGAAATAAAAAGTAGAAAAAATGTTTTTTAAAAATTTGAAAAACCATAAAAAACACAAACATTTAAATGACCCCCCTCTTGGCCCCATTAAAAATAAAACAATAAAAATACATATATTTGATATCTCTGAGTTCATAAAAGTCCAATCTATCAAAATATAAAGTAAATTAATGCAATCTGTAAACAATGTAATGAGATAAAAATCAAAAGGCTAGAATTACGTTTTTTGTTTTTTGTAACATTGCTATAAGAGGCGATCAAAACATTGCATCTACCCCAAAATTCCGTTAATAAAAAGATCTGCTCAAGGCACAAAAAATAAGATCTCACACAGCCCCATATCACGAAAACTGAAAGCATTTTGGGTCTCTGAAAATGGTGGCTAATGGTTAATTACTTCTTTTACAAATTTCTGAATTTGTTTACACCACTTAAATAAGAAATAAACTTTTCTTATTCGGTACCTTTGTAATTGTACTGGCTGGAGAATCATATTGTTACAGATCTGATTGTGGTGCTGTGCACGTATTGTGATTTTATGTTTCACCTTCCTGTGGACCCGGTGTCTGCCTGTGCGCTGCATTGAGCATCCGGCCAGTGTTTCCGGTATCTCTTCTGTGACACTGGGATGGGCGGTTTCCCTACTCCAGGTCGCTCTCTGGTTGGTGTGAGGGGGTTTGCTCTCCTGATCTGCATTCGGGGTAATTGCTGGGCTTCATTAGGGAGCGGTGTCAGCTGGATCATCGCCAGTCGTATTATCTGGTTAGTGTCAGTAGGTGCCTGGCTCCTGGCTGTTTCATGAATTGATCTTGGTGCTCGACCCTGGATTGTTTTCTGACTTTTCTCTGTCTCATCCTCTGACCCTGCATACCCTCTGGCTCCTGAGCTCTGATCCCCTCTTGACTGCATCCTTGTCTGTCCCTTTTGACCCTTATGTGCTCTCCTAGTTACCGGACCTCGACCTGACTTCTGACCCCGCTTTTGTCTTCTCCCTGTGTGTAGTTGTGTCTTCTCGGCACTGACCTCGGCTTGTATGACTGCACCTCTGCTATTGCAGCACGGTTACGCACAGCACCATCTAGTTGCTACTCTGCCCCACTCACATAGTGACTCGTTTCTCAATCTAATCCATGAGTGTCGTTACACATATGGTAAATAAAAAACCCCAAAACAATTATGTAATTGAACTCTTTTGTAATTTCATGCTTTTGGAATTTTTTTTCCCGCTTTCCAGTGTATCCAGTGCATCACATGAGGAGAGTCATCCCGCAAAAAAATCCCCATATGGCTATGCTGCTGTAAATATAAAAAAAAGTTATGGCTCTTCGAAGAAGAAGAGGTAAAAAATGGAAAAACAAACAAACAAACAAAAAACTTAAAATAGCAGCCATGAAGAGGCTAAAGCGGTTGCTCGGGATTAGAAGAACATTTCCGCTCCCTTTCAGAAACCGAATTGCCCCTGACCATGAGCTGTGTCTGTCGGAAGAACTCAGCCTCTTAATAGTTAACGTAGCCGAGTTGTAGTACCATGCACAACCCAAGGTCAGCAGTGGCATTGTTTCTGAAAGAGAGTAGACATCTTTTTATAACTTGTTCCTATCATGTATCAGTGTTGCAGGCAGCTTGATTTAACAGATCACAGTGCCGCTATGGTCTACTGAAAATATAGGAAATATACTGTATCCTTCTGATGCAGCTGAGGTTAATGAGAATAAGCAACATTACCTCTTTAAGAGCATAAAGTGAGCGTTTTAGTCTAATCGATATGATGCAGACATAAAATAGTGCATGAATTTCTCACAAGACAGTCTTTCTCTCCTTGATATATTATTCAATCAGTTTGGATTACCAACCAGTGACTTTTTTCACACTTTGTTAACTCTAAAAATACAAAAAAATGGCATAGAAAGGTTTTAAATGGTCCCAAGGCAGAAAATTACATGGAGAGGTTATTGCAGGCAAATAGAACTGTACACTTTGGTCACTCTACCATAGGTCTCCTCAATTTCCTTTTCAACCCTTTTAAAAATAGGCTCTTTAAGAATGCAATGTCCATATGTTAGAGTTGTTTTGTTCTTTCCATTAAATGGCTATAATTTTTATTTATTTGGATAGTCAAGAGATTTCAATATCTCCTCTGTTCTCAGGAGGCTTATTTTCACAGCATGTTTGTACCAACTGTTTTTGCTTTTCTTGCATGTAATATTAAGCTTAAATGGTTGAAAACTGAAAAAAATAGTGTGTTTTTATAATTGTTTAGAAATTTTCACTTAAAACATTTTTAATTATGTTTTAGAATATAATTGCTAATAATTTAGGATTTTACTGGATAATAATTTGACCTTTTACAGGGAATGTCAGCAAATTTTTGCTACCTCAACTAAGATCAAAGAGACCCTGAATCCAATGATGTATCACTTAGATTAATGGGTGCAGGAAGTTTAGATTTAAACATGAAGCAGAGCTGAAAGAGCTGTCCTGCCCACTCCAGGGTCTCTACAGAGATTGTACATTGACAGTGAGCCCCTGCCTCACCGCCCGTAGCACAGCAGCCTGCAGCACATAAGCTCACAGAAAAGTGCCTGCAGCCCCAAAACAGCACCCGCAGCACTGCCCCGGCCTGCTGTGACCCCTCTCCACCACCTCCCGGTAAGCTACATTCATATTATAAGACACACCTCTCATTTTCCTCCCAATTTTTGGGGGAGGAAAAGTGTGTCTTATAATCCAAAAAATTAATTTGCATTTTATTGCATGAAATAAGTATTTAATCACCTACAAACCAGCAAGGATTCTGGCTCTCACAAAACTGTTATTTTTTTATTTAAGAAGTTCCTACTCTGCACTCATTACCTGTATTAATTGCATCTGTTTAAACTCATCTGTATGAAAGACACCTGCCCACACACTCAATCAATCACATTCCAGCCTATCCATCATGCCTAAGATCAGAGAGCTTTCTAGGGACAAAATTATAGGCCTGCACAAGGCTGGTATGGGCTACAGGAGGCAAGCAGCTTGGTGAAAAGCAACAAGTGTTAGCGCAATTATTAGAAAAGGGAAAGAAACACAAGATGACTGTCAGTCTTTCGCACTCTGATGCTACATGCAAGATCCCGCCTCATGAGGTAAGGATGATTTTGAGAAAGGTCAGGAATCAGTCCAGAACTACATGGGAGGACCTGGTCAATGACCTGAAGAGTGCAGGGACTACAGTCTAAAATATTATCGCTAATAATGCACTCTGCCATCATGGACTAAAATACTGCAGGGCGCGCATGATCCTCCTGCTTCATGCCAGCACATGTCCAGGTCTGTTTGAAATTCGCCAATGACCATCTGTCTGATCTAAAGGAGGCATGTAAGAAGTTCATGTGGTCATATGAGACCAAAATAGAACTCTGCATTTTTGCAAAGAGGACAGTTCGACTGCACTGTATTGAAGACAGGATGGATGAGGTCATGTACCGCAAGATTTTGGCCAACAACCTCCTTCCCTCAGTAACAGCATTGAAGATGGGTTGTGGCTGGGTCTTCCTGCATGACAATGACCCAAAACACACAGCCAGGGCAACTAAGGAGTAGCTCCGCAAGAAGCATTTCAAGGTCCCGGTGTGGCATAGCCAGTCTCCAGACCTGAACCCAATAGACAATCCTTTGAGGGAGCTGAAACTCAATGTTGCCTAGTGATAGCCCCAAAGCCTGAAAGATCTGGAGAAGATCTGTATGGAGGATTGGGCCAAAGACCCTGCTGCAGTGCATGTGCAAATCTGGTCAAAGTCTCCAGGATATGCCAACCCTCTGTAATGGCAAACAAAGATTTCTGTAGCAAATATTCAATTCAGGGTTTTTTTTAATTGCATTAAATACTTATTTCATGCAATAAAATGAAAATTATTTAAAAGTCATACAATGTGGTTTTCTGTATTCTTTTTATTCTGTCTGTCACAGTTGAAGTGTACCTACAATAAAAATTACAGACCTCTCCATTCTTTGTAGGTGGGAAAACTTGCAAAATCATCAGTGTATCAAATAATTATTTTCCTCACTGTATGTTACAAATTTGAGAAACTGTAAATTACGTACACGTTTATGGTTAAAAATACTCCTCAAAAATGCTAAAAGTAGTATTTTACCCTCTCGTAAAATATATATGAAATATTACAGTATTTCTGTGTTATTAGGGTAATAGGGTATACATGGTAGGAAAGGGGACAGGTTATTGGGCATGTAAGAACATGGGAGAAGACTGTCTTTAGCACTTGGTATATAACAGCTACATTTTGGAAGACACACTTTTTATCACATTTCAGATTGCTGATCTCATGCAAACTAAGTCCATCATAAGAGATTAAATCTTCCATAGCAGGTCAAATTGAGGACAGCAGATGTGCATGGATTGAAATGTCTTTGCTGGATATTCTCATTAATTTCAATCATTGGCATGATTTGTGGGAATACAAATTTTCTGTCCGCTTTGTGAGTCATTCTAGTGGAAAAACAATTTACAATTTCTTCATAATACGTATGACATTTAGTAAAAGAAAAAAAACTACGGAACAAGTAAATTAGGAGATTTTGTTCTTATAGACTATCTCTCTATCTCTCTATCTGTGTCTCTGTCTGTCTCTATCCATTTACACTCAGGAACCTTTATTTATCCAATTACCAAAGCTTTCATTGAGTTTCATCCAGACAGTAACCTTCGTCAAGAAAATCTTAACCTAATGGAGTTCTTCCAGTCATAGTGTAATATTTTCTATAGTATAGATCTATCTACACTTGGAAAACCTAGTCTATTAAATTTCTAATTGAATTTTATCCTTTAAATAATCTTTTTTTCTGAGACCCTCAACTGAAAAGATTTGTCCCTGTTTATTCTATCAACAGGAGAGGAGCTAAATTAAGATTACTAGTTCCACCGCTAGGACTGACACTGAGAAGAACCTTGGTGTTGCGTCCCTTGTTTAAATGAAGCAGTGGTTGACCATGTACTTTTACATTACATTTAAAGTCTATGAGACTGATAGCTTAGCGTAGTACTAGTTTGCTTCTGTCAGTCCTTTTAACTTTGAATGAAAGGACAATAATCAACTTTGACAGCCACACAATTCAAATGCAAAACTTGGGACCTCCTTTCTTCTAAATATTAGGGGTTTCAGCAGTGGATACCAGGTATTATAGGACAGGATATTTCACATGTTGATGTGGTTGCTCTCTACTATACAAACAAACAGGAATAAGTGGATCTCCTCCTTTCTATTTGCTAGAAAATCAATAATTACTTTCGATATGGGGCCTGTGTCCAGGGGTGTACATAGAAATCATAGCAAAAGTTCAAATTGGGAATCTCCCTCCCCCCCAAAAAAAAGAATACTTAATTTAAGGCTGGGTGACATAAGAGCATATCTCACAACTTTGCTGCCCTTCCAAAGTAACTTTCTTCCTTTTGAAGCCAATAAAATCCATTTCATTGCATCTATAAAGTGTGATGACAACAAAATTGCCCCACAATCACTGCACAATATCCCCAAAGCGAGTTCCTCTACAGTACCCTCCACATAGACAGTATGATAACCCTAATGTTCCCCCTCAAATACCCCAGTAAAGTATGGTGATTCCAAATCAGTATAATCCTCGAACTATGACCCACGCAGTCTTCCATGCAGTATAATGGGATTACATACATTATAATGGCCCTCGCACCTCTTCACGCCGTAAAATGGCCCCAGAAGCCTTCTAAACAGTATAATTAGAAGCATACACAGCCATCCTCACAGTATGATGGACACCACACAAACCTTCACATTGTATAATTGCTTGAATACAGTGTAATAGCCCTTAAAGCCCTCCCAATAGTATAATGGCCTCCACATAGCCTTCCATATAGTATAATGGTCCTCCCAATAGCCTTTCATATACAATAATGCAAACTCCATAGTGTCCATATAGTATTATGTACCTCCCATAGTCCTCCAAATAGAATAATGCACCCAATAGTTCTCCATTCAGTATAATGCACACCCCTTAGTCCTCCATATAAAATAATACACACTCATAGTCCTTTATAGTGAATGATGTATGCAGCATAGTCCTCTGTTACGAGGGGGACCCGGGGAAGCGTGCCAAGATGGGAAATGGACTGCTTCCGCCGGTCAAGGTCCACTGTGCGGTGTAAGGGACCGCCGCTATGGTGGGTGAAGAGTGAGCGGGTTGCTGCTAGCGATCGTCTGGAATGTCACAGACGATCTATGTACACCGATCTGCCCTAACCCGTGAGGGTTGTATGGCACAGATCTCACGGCTCGGTGTACCTGTTGCACGGGGAAGCACAGAGGTGCCCACGCACGTGTGCCAGTGGAAGTCACGAGAATATGGTACGAGGGTAGCACAGAGGTGCCCACGCACGTGTGCTTTCAATAACCAAGTGAGTCCAATGGAGACTTGAGGAGCTCACCTGGGACAGGAACACGGCCTGTTGACGGGGGTACTGCCGGAGCAGCAAGGCAGGAACACGGCCTGCAAACGAGGTACTGCCGGAGCAGCAAGGGCCAAGCCCACAAGAGACAGTAATGCCTGAGCAGTGGCGTGGCAGCACGCTGCCAGACATCCAAACATAGAAGGACGGTCACGCGCCGCCATGATGGCAGGGGGAGCTTTTAAGGAGGTGCAGCTCCACCCGAGGGCGGGCGCGAGGCGGAGATGACGGACTTGACCCAATCAGGGTCCACGACGTCCCAGCCTGGCCAGTCAGGATTCACCACGTCACCAGCCTTGTCATCAAGCCGTGTGACGTCAGTGAGCGAATCAGGACCCACCATGCATTGCACATGCTCACCCTCCTGCCTCTGGGAAATAGAGGCGGGATCCTCGGTCTCACAATGTGGAGAGATAACGGGAATCTCACTGCTTCCCTGAGCAGTAAACCTCTGCACATTGCGCAGCCTCGCAGACCTTCGGGGCCGCTGAGCAGGAGAGTCTGCGGCAGGCCAGGAATGGGAGACCGCTTCACTCCTTGTAACAGGAGAACCACTAGGTGTCACCCTTCTGCTGCCTCTCTGAGAAGGTATCTCCTGCACACTGCGCAGTCTGGCAGACCTTCGGCGCTGCTGAGCAGGAATGCTCGTGGCAGGCAAGGAATGGGAGACTGCCTCAGTCCTTGCCTCAGGAGAGCCACGAGATGTAACAGTCCTCCATATAGAATAATGCACACCACATAGTTCTCCATATAGTATTATGCATCCCCATAGTCCTCCATATAGAATAATGCACCCCATAGTTCTCCATAAAGTATTATGCATCCCCATAGTCCTCCATATAGAATAATGCACCCCATAGTTTTCCATTTAGTTTAATTTACATCCCTTAGTCCTTCATTTAAAATAATGCACACCATATAGTCCTCCATATAGTTTATCCACAATTTCTACCCCTCTGTATTGAATAATGCACACGTCATAGTCCTCCATATAGTATAGTATGTACCCTATAGTCCTTGATATAAATAATGCACCCCCACAGTCGTTCATATAAAATTATGCACCTCCATAGTCCTCCATATAGAACAATACACCACCATAGCTGTACATATAGAATAATGCACCCCCATAGTTCAAATAGTGCACACTCCATAAACTTCCATATTAATGCACCCTCATAGTTCTCCATATAAAATAATACAGTAGACATCCCATAGTCCTCCTTATAGAACAATACTCCCCCATTGTTCTCTATTTAAAATAATGCACACCCCATAGTCATTCATATAGTATAGTAGCCACCAGTGTACTCATTAATTAAAAAAAAATAAAAAAAATTCTCACCTCCTATCATTCAACCACTGCTCTGATCTTCATGGTGAGCGTTTTGCAGCGCTGTTCATCTCAGCATATCGGGCGTGTTGTAGTGGCCTCATCGCACTCACTGCAGACGCCGTGGGAGAATGATGCAGGAGGGAACATCAGTGTAGCGCTTCCACTTTTATCAGTGTATCAACATCCTGGAGGCCAATACAGTAAAGCTGGTGTCACACTAAACGACAGCGACAACGACGTCGCTGTTACGTCACCATTTTCGGTGACGTAACAGCGACCTTGTAAGTCGCTGTTATGATCGCTGCTTAGCTGTCAAACACAGCAGAAGCAGCGATCATAACGTCGCTGTGCTACATGTTCAGAGAGCAGGGAGCCACGCTTAGCGCTGGCTCCTTGCTCTCCTGCTGCACACATCGGGTTAATTAACCCGATGTGTGCTGCAGCTACATGTCACAGTTCAGAGAGCAGGGAGCCGCGCTTAGCGCTGGCTCCTTGCTCTCCTGCAGCACACATCGGGTTAATTACCCGATGCATACTGCAGCCACATGTCACAGTGCAGGAGCCGGCGCTGGCAGCAAGAGCGGAGGCTGGTAACCAGCGTAAACATCGGGTAACTAGGGAAAGGTCTTCCCTTGGTTACCCGATGTTTACGCTGGTTACAGCTTACCGCAGCTGCCAGTGCCGGCTCCTGCTCGCTTCATTTCGTCGCTCTCTCGCTGTCACACACAGCGATGTGTGTGTCACAGCGGGAGAGTGACGACCAAAAAATGAAGCTGGACATTCAGCAACGACCGGCGACCTCACAGCAGGGGCCAGCTCGTTGCTGGATGTCACACACAGCGACAGCGACGGGACGTCGCTGCAACGTCACAGAAAATGGTGACGTAGCAGCGACGTCGTTGTCGTCGTCGTTATGTGTGACACCAGCTTTAAACGAGTGGGGGGAGGGGCCTGGTGCCAGTGCCGTCACTGGCACTAGGCACCTTTGACTCATGGGCCCCATAGCGGTCATATGCACTATTGTGTCCTACCTAGGGGATAGATGATAATTGTTAGAGGAGTGTGTATCCAACAACAAGCAGAATTTTAAGAATCTATTGTTTAAAAAAAGAATCCTAATTTGTATTTGAAGTTTGCTATTCACATTAAGCCTGTTGTTGGATGATCTGCATCTATACAAAGTGATGTAACAACAATTTGCCAGTATGAAATATATATCTGAGATAATAGGGTTATTTCTTTGCCTGTGGCTACAAAAAGAGATCAATGCGTTCAATTTCTATTTGAAGACGTCTGCATGCTTCAAATTCATCTTTTCTCTTTTATAATATTCTTTTTATTTTTATGTTCTTCTGTTTTTTTATCTTCTTTAATCAATCATTTTAATCTCCACTCTTCCTTGTTCAGACACAAAGGCACATAACCACCATGTCTACTAAAGACACATACATCACAATGGTTTAAATGGATCAATATAATAAGAATTGGTAAGCCAATCACAATGCTTCTCCTTAGGTGGTTGTGCAATATATATGTGATGAAGAGATACATGAATAGAAAAAAGTAACTGCTGATTTGAACTGATTTCTGACCCTCCGTTATTATCCATAAACATCAACTTTCTTTAGCTATTCAGCTTATATTGTAGTATTGTATATTTATTTGTATTGGAGCAGTTCAGTATCTATTTTACTGTACAGATAGAATTTAAAAGAGTTCTCTGGGAAAGAAAGAACATTAATAAACTAAAAAAAACAAAACAAGTAAAGAATCGCAGCTGTACTTGCATATGAGCTAATGAATATACAATTGTGCTCAAAAGTTTACATACCCCGGCCGATTTTTTCCTTTCTTGGCTTTTTTTTCAGAGAATATGAATGATGACACAAAATCTTTTTTTTCCACTGATGGTTAGTAGTGATGAGCGAATACTAAAAAGCTCGGGTGCTCGAAGCTCGGGCCGAGCCTCCCAAGATACTCGTGTACTCGGCCCGAGCAACGAGCCCAATGTTATCCTATGGGAGACCCGAGTATTTTTGTGAAATGACCCCCCGGCAGCATGGAGAAACCCTAAAAATGTCACAAAAGTCTCAGAAGAGTGCTCAAATGACATGGCAACAGCATGGGGAAGACCCCTTGAAGCATTTATCACTGAAAAGGCACAGCTGTGAACAATTTTGTCCGCGTTTTACGCCATTTTTACGGACTCACCAGAAAACCTTCCAAAATGACCCCAAAATGATTTTTCATGGCGGAAATGTTAAGGGCACATACCCAATAGTGAGATAGAGCTGGTGTATGTTACTTTTTGAGATTAATACATGAAAGATTTTACGTGAAAACATTGTGTGGCACTCCGATGTCCCTGAGAAGTGACGTACATGAAGGCCTCTTGAGTCTAATGTGCCCATTTTGAGGAAGTGAGTCTTTGTAGTATTTTCCTTTGCCAGGGCAGTCCAAAATTGTGAGGTTCACCAATGCCCCTGCATACAGACGTGCATGAGGGCCTGTAAACCTGAAGTGCCCATTGGAAGGAAGTGGGTCTATTGTAGTATAGCCCTTAGGCAGGGCAGCCAAAAATTGGGAGGCTCCACATTGTCCCTGGATAGAGACGTGCATGATGGCCTGTAAACCTGAAGTGCCCATTGTAAGGAAGTGGGTCTATTGTAGTATAGCCCTTAGGCAGGGCAGCCAAAAATTGGGAGGCTCCACGTTGTCCCTGGATAGAGACGTGCATGAGGGCCTGTAAACCTGAAGTGCCCATTGGAAGGAAGTGGGTCTATTGTAGTATAGCCCTTAGGCAGGGCAGCCAAAAATTGGGAGGCTCCACGTTGTCCCTGGGTAGAGACGTGCATGAGGGCCTCAAAACATTAAGTGTCCATTGTCAGGAAGTGGGTGTATTATAGTATAGCCCTTAGGCAGGGCAGCCAAAAATTGGGAAGCTCCACGTTGTCCCTGGGTAGAGACGTGCATGAGGGCCTCAAAACATTAAGTGTCCATTGTCAGGAAGTGGGTGTATTATAGTATAGCCCTTAGGCAGGGCAGCCAAAAATTGGGAGGCTACACGTTGTCCCTGGGTAGAGACGTGCATGAGGGCCTCAAAACATTAAGTGTCCATTGTCAGGAAGTGGGTGTATTATAGTATAGCCCTTAGGCAGGGCAGCCAAAAATTGGGAGGCTCCACATTGTCCCTGGATAGAGACGTGCATGATGGCCTGTAAACCTGAAGTGCCCATTGTAAGGAAGTGGGTCTATTGTAGTATAGCCCTTAGGCAGGGCAGCCAAAAATTGGGAGGCTCCACGTTGTCCCTGGATAGAGACGTGCATGAGGGCCTGTAAACCTGAAGTGCCCATTGGAAGGAAGTGGGTCTATTGTAGTATAGCCCTTAGGCAGGGCAGCCAAAAATTGGGAGGCTCCACGTTGTCCCTGGGTAGAGACGTGCATGAGGGCCTTAAAACATTAAGTGTCCATTGTCAGGAAGTGGGTGTATTATAGTATAGCCCTTAGGCAGGGCAGCCAAAAATTGGGAGGCTCCACGTTGTCCCTGGGTAGAGACGTGCATGAGGGCCTCAAAACATTAAGTGTCCATTGTCAGGAAGTGGGTGTATTATAGTATAGCCCTTAGGCAGGGCAGCCAAAAATTGGGAGGCTACACGTTGTCCCTGGGTAGAGACGTGCATGAGGGCCTCAAAACATTAAGTGTCCATTGTCAGGAAGTGGGTGTATTATAGTATAGCCCTTAGGCAGGGCAGCCAAAAATTGGGAGGCTCCACATTGTCCCTGGATAGAGACGTGCATGATGGCCTGTAAACCTGAAGTGCCCATTGTAAGGAAGTGGGTCTATTGTAGTATAGCCCTTAGGCAGAGCAGCCAAAAATTGGGAGGCTCCACGTTGTCCCTGGATAGAGACGTGCATGAGGGCCTGTAAACCTGAAGTGCCCATTGGAAGGAAGTGGGTCTATTGTAGTATAGCCCTTAGGCAGGGCAGCCAAAAATTGGGAGGCTCCACGTTGTCCCTGGATAGAGACGTGCATGAGGGCCTGTAAACCTGAAGTGCCCATTGTCAGGAAGTGGGTGTATTATAGTATAGCCCTTAGGCAGGGCAGCCAAAAATTGGGCGGCTCCACGTTGTCCCTGGATAGAGACCTGTTAGGTTCTTAGTGCCTCCGTGCTTGCATTTAAAAACCGCACGTGTGTGCCTGTTGGTGGCAGCTTTCCGCTGCATTTGTGTGAGTTTTGCAAAAACTTGGATATAACGCACAAGTCTAGTGAATACACATCAGCACAGCATTGCAAAATGCGCAAGGGCGTTGTCAACGAACAAGGAAGTGGACGTGATGGTGGTGCAGGCAGAGACCGAGGTTGTGTGCAAGCTCTAATTTCGCCACAACAAAGGGCCACATCTAGTCGCTCGCACGTCCTGTCCCAAATTCTTGGGGACCACAGCAGTACACCGCTCTTGAACCAAGACCAGTGTCAACAGGTTGTTAGTTGGATAGCGGATAATGCTTCCAGTCAGATTGGCACCACCACAAACACTCTGTCTTCCACACGGTCAAGTGTCATTAGCCGTGATACTGCACCGCACATTTCAGAACCTGATCCTCCTTCCTACCACCAGGCCGAGTACACGTCCACGGACATTACTGATCCCACACTTGGACACTCGGAAGAGCTGTTCGTTCACGTTTCCATTCACAAATTCTGGCCTCTCGCCAGCTCCTGTTGAAGTGGGCCATGACGAGATTGTATGTACAGATGCCCAAATATTTGAGCAGCCACGTTCTCACGAAGTTGGCAACGTGTCTCAACAAGGGGTGGACGATGATGAGACACAATTGTCAGGAAGTCAGGAGGAGGAGCAGGGTGCGGAAGAGGAAGACGACGTGGTGGATGATCCAGTAACTGACCCAACCTGGCAGGAGGATATGCAGAGCGAGGACAGCAGTGCACAGGGGGAGGGAGGCGTAGCATCCCAACAGGCAGTAAGAAGCAGAGTGGTGGCCCCAGGCAGGCATCAGGCAACTGTTCCCCGGAACAACACGACACAAGGTGCCTGTACAAATGTTAGGTCTTCCCGAGTCTGGCTGTAATACTATTGTATGTATTGAGGATTTCGATTGCGTTAGGGCAATGACAACCAGAGATGAGTTCTTGGTGCAAGACGTTTATAATATGCAACCAGCAAATATGTACATAAACGGAACAAAAACACAGTAGAACATAAATACAGGAAATACCTTCCAGGGACGGAGCGAAAGGGAATTCCCGGGACCGCGCACCGGACTCCCCCAGGGAGACCACCAAGAGCGAACCCCTATACAGGGACTGTCTGGCAATCACCCCAGAAGCCCTAAATGCGCAGCAGCCGGGACACAAAAGGGCAATAGGTAAGTCCAAAAATGTCCGTACGTGATGTGAGTCCAGAGTGGTATTAAACGGAAGGAACCGGGCAGAAGTGCCGACCAAAGACGGCAAACGGAGTCCGGGCACAGCTAGATCATACCAGATGAAGTCCAGAGTCGGTGTCGGTTGTTTTCCAAGAGGATCCGAATAACAATCAGGAACCAAAAGCAGCAGGGCAGGAGCACACAGGAAGCAGTATACTCAGGCACTGGACTAAGCTTTAGGGGCGGCTTTTAAACAGATGGACAGGAAGTAGGGCAACAGAACAGAAAACTCCATGTTAACAAAGGGCAAGCTCTTTCAAAAGAAAACTGGAAAACCCGGAACTCTGACACTGGCAGTTTTTTAAGTTGGCTCCAGATGATTCTAAAAAGGCCATTTGCAACACCTGCCATGCCAGCATCAGCAGGGGTACCAAAACTAGCAGCCTGACCACCACCAGCATGATCAGGCACATGTCAGCCAAGCACCCGACTTTGTGGGAAGTACAACAGAGTCGAGGAGCAGTGCTTGCTGATGTCACTGCTACGTCTTCGCTGGTTGTGCATGCGAGCCAATCCCCTGTCCATGCTGCCTGCGAACAAGCCTCCTCCACTCCTGCACCTGCAGTTGCCTACGCAGAAAGAACACCATCATCAAGCACGTCCTTGTCCCAGCGCAGCGTTCAGTTATCCATTCAGCAAACCTTTGAACGCAGGCGCAAATACACTGCCAACACCCCACATGCCACAGTTCTAAATGCTAACATTTCGCGACTGCTTGCGCTGGAAATGTTGCCTTTTAGGCTGGTTGAGACAGAAGCATTCCACGACCTGATGGTGGCAGCTGTCCCACGTTACTCGGTCCACAGCCGCCACTATTTCTCCCGGTGTGCCGTCCCCGCATTGCATAACCACGTGTCACAAAACATCACACGTGCCCTGAACAACGCTGTTTCAGCCAAAGTCCACCTAACCACAGACACGTGGACAAGTGCATGTGGGCAAGGCCGCTACATCTCGTTGACGTCACACTGGGTTAATATTGTGCAAGCTGGGACCCAGTCTGAGCGAGGGACGGAACACGTCCTTCACACACCAAGTTTTGCAGGCCCTACCTCAGTCAGGGTTTCACACACACTCTACAGCTCCGGAATGTCATGCTCCTCAGCCTCCTCCTCCTCCTGCGCATCCTGATCCACTTTACCCTCCACACCAGTCCCAAGCTGGAAGTGTCGCGGGTGGAGGAGGGGACGGTGCGCTCTCCCACTGCTCGGGTCCGGCTGACGCTGCTCTACGGCTGCTGCTGCTCGTTGGCTCGAGCGATGGCCGGATCCCAGGGACTCGAGCGGCGCTACTTGCCCGTGAGTGAAAAGGGGTGGTTTGGGTTTTGGGGATATTGTCCGTGACGCCACCCACGGTTGTGTTGATTGTGTGGACACCACCGCTGCTCTGGACGGGGATCCCGGGAGCCTGTGACAGGGAGCAGCTTTGTTGTTATTTCTCCCCTCCGTGGGTAGGGGGGTTGGTTGTCCCGGGGCCTGGTGATGGGGTAGAGATGGATGACAGGCGGGTTGCGGGGCCTGATGAGGTGCAGGGTCGCAGGGGCAGCGCTGTGCCGCACGGCACGGAGGTACTCACTCAGCCCAATGATGATGACACAGTTCACGGTAAAACAAGTGGCTGGATGGACGGGTCACTCGGACGGCTGCGGTTGTTCCTCCCTGCAGGTTAGTGATGACTGTCTCTCCCTGCACCTAAGTTAAGTGTTGGTAGTGATGGTTTCCCAACGGTAACCCGCTCCCCGACCTGGATATGGGCCGGAGGAGCCCCTTTTGCCCACAGGCGCTGGCCCTGGGAGACGGTTGCCCTTGGCGGTGGCGGTGTCTCCCCTTCACGGTTGGACGGTTGCCTTCTATCTGGACTTGGCTGTTTGGAAACCCTGAGGTCCCCTTCACTAACGGATTTGGCAAATTCACGGCGACACCAAGCCTTGCCGGGATCCGAAAGTCCTCTGCCAATGGTGCTGGCTTCTCTTTGTATACCGGTCCAGTACGGCCGGGTCACCACCCGTCCACGGTCCTTACGGCAGACTCCAATCGGCCTCCACTGCAGATGGTCACCACATCCTGCCAACCTTGCTGTCCTGTCCGGGCCACACACCCGGACCAACTTCAGGCTCTTTGCTGTCACTTTTCTCCTCTCTACTACTTTCCTCCTTCCACTTCCTTAGCTTAACTCTCACTGCCTGTGTTTTCCCTCCTCCTCGGTGGGTGGAGACCAACCGCCTGGCTCCACACCCTGGTGTGGACAACAGCCCCTGGGGAAGGCAACAAGGATTTTGTGTTTTGACTATGATATGCCTGCAGGGAGTGTGGGGTGTTTAAGTGTTGTGCTCTGTGGCCCCTGGCTTGTCCAGGGCGACACAGAAGCACTGCAGCACTGCCTCGGCGAAGCGGCAACAGGCAGTGCTGAAGCTAATCTGCATAGGTGACAAACCCCACAATGCTGAAGAGGTGTGGACAGCTCTGAAACAGCAGGCAGATCACTGGCTCACAACTCTGAACCTAAAGCCAGGAAAGGTCGTGTGTGACAATGGCCGGAACCTGGTGGCGGCTTTGAGGCGAGGCCAGCTGACACATGTTCCATGCGTGGCCCATGTGCTCAACCTCGTGGTTCAGCGGTTTCTAAAGTCATACTCAGAGCTGTCTGATCTGCTGGTAAAAGTTCGCCGCCTGTCTGCACATTTTCGAAAGTCACCTACTGCTTCAGCCGGCCTTGCTGGCTTTCAGCGCCATTTGCATCTTCCGGCACACAGACTGGTGTGTGATGTCCCCACGCGTTGGAATTCAACTCTGCACAAGTTGGTCAGGATATGTGAGCAGAAGAGGGCAGTTGTTGAGTACCTGCATCACCTAAGCCGTCGGAAAATGGGTCAAACTCCACACATAACACCTGAGGAGTGGAGATGGATGTCCGACCTATGCACCATCCGCCAAAACTTTGAGGACTCCACCAAGATGGTGAGCGGCGATGACGACATTATTAGCGTCACCATACCGCTTCTCTGCCTTCTAAAATGGTCTCTGCTCAAAAAACAACCATGATGCATTGCAGGCGGAGCGCGATGAGTTTGAGCAAGAAACAGTAGTGGGTGTGGGTGATAACACACAGCCCAGCCTCGTCTCATCACAACGTGCAGTGGAGGACTATGACGAGGAGGAGGATGAAGACATGGAGCAACTCTCTGGCCAAATTGAGGAGATGACATGCAGTCATATCCTCGGTTCAGCGTGGCTGGCCAGAGGACAGGGTAGATGATGAGGAGGAGGAGGAGGAGAACAGCATGTTCAGTCATCGTGTTGGTCAGGATACTGAAGTGATGGCTGTTAAGAGTCTGGCACACATGGCTGACTTTATGGTAAGCTGCCTGTCTCGTGACCCTCGCGTTAAGAACATCTTGGCCGACAATCATTACTGGTTGGTAACACTGTTAGACCCACGCTAAAAGGAGAACTTTATGTCTCTTATTCCCGAGGCGGAGAGGTCAGGCAAAATGCAGCAGTTCCAGAAGGCCATAGTCACGGAAGTAGGCAAAGCATTCCCCTCACAAAACGCTAGCGGCATAGGTCAGGAATCAGTGGACAACCAAGGCGTACAGCCGAGAGGGGCACAAGACCAATCCGCCAGAGGTAGGGGAACAGTCTTTAAGATGTGGGACAGTTTTCTCAGCCCCTCACATACCACAGCCCCTGAGGTGAGGGGTAGTGCCACAAGAAATCATAAGTTTGGCCAGATGCTCAAGGAGTACCTTGCAGATCAAACAACTGTACTCCGACATTCCTCTGTGCCTTACAATTAATGTGTATCCAAGCTGGACACGTGGCATGAATTGGCTCTCTACGCCTTGGAAGTCCTGGCCTGCCCTGCCGCTAGCGTTTTGTCAGAGCGTGTTTTTAGTGCCGCAGGTGGAATCATTACAGATAAACGCACCCGCCTGTCAACTGTAAATGCTGACAGGCTGACTCTGATCAAGATGAACAAGGGTTGGATTTGGCCAGACTTCACCACACACCAACAGCAAATGACAGCGGAATTTAAAGTTTGTAACGGGAATTTGCCATGTACCTCCACTCACCCATGGTAACACACTTCTGGACTTTGGCTAATCGCTGGACTGCTCCTCCTTCTCCTCATGCGCCATCATGGTGACCGTTACAATAGTTAAGCCGTTGTTTCAGGTATACCCCCAGTGGTAAATTTTTTTGCCCATTCTTTCTGAATGGGCATTACAACGACAGGAGACCCGCTCCTTTGCAATGGGAACAATGTTTTGAGGCCCTCATGCACATCTCTATCCAGGGACAATGTGGAGCCTCCAAATTTTTGGCTGCCCTGCCTAAGGGCTATACTACAATAGACCCACTTCCTTACAATGGGCACTTCATGTTTACAGGCCCTCATGCACGTCTCTATCCAGGGACAATATGGAGCCTGACGCTGCCACCGACAGGCACACACGTGCTGTTTTTAAATGCAAGCACGGACGCAATAAGAACCTAACTGGTTTTTAGGAGCGACAATTACTGAGAAGTCTGACACTATCAGACACTGCTGACTGACGTGTATTATACACTAGACTTGTGCGTTATATAATAGTTTGTGCAAAACGCGCACCTGTACGCTGCCACCGACAGACACACACGTGCTGTTTTTAAATGCAAGCACGGACGCAATAAGAACCTAACTGGTTTTTAGGAGCGACAATTACTGAGAAGTCTGACACTATCAGACACTGCTGACTGACGTGTATTATACACTAGACTTGTGCATTATATAATAGTTTGTGCAAAACGCGCACCTGTACGCTGCCACCGACAGACACACACGTGCTGTTTTTAAATGCAAGCACGGACGCAATAAGAACCTAACTGGTTTTTAGGAGCGACAATTACTGAGAAGTCTGACACTATCAGACACTGCTGAATGACGTGTATTATACACTAGACTTGTGCGTTATATAATAGTTTGTGCAAAACGCGCACCTGTACGCTGCCACCGACAGACACACACGTGCTGTTTTTAAATGCAAGCACGGACGCAATAAGAACCTAACTGGTTTTTAGGAGCGACAATTACTGAGAAGTCTGACACTATCAGACACTGCTGACTGACGTGTATTATACACTAGACTTGTGCGTTATATAATAGTTTGTGCAAAACGCGCACCTGTACGCTGCCACCGACAGACACACACGTGCTGTTTTTAAATGCAAGCACGGACGCAATAAGAACCTAACAGGTTTTTAGGAGCGACAATTACTGAGAAGTCTGACACTATCAGACACTGCTGACTGACGTGTATTATACACTAGACTTGTGCGTTATATAATAGTTTGTGCAAAACGTGCACCTGTACGCTGCCACCGACAGACACACACGTGCTGTTTTTAAATGCAAGCACGGACGCAATAAGAACCTAACTGGTTTTTAGGAGCGACAATTACTGAGAAGTCTGACACTATCAGACACTGCTGACTGACGTGTATTATACACTAGACTTGTGCGTTATATAATAGTTTGTGCAAAACGCGCACCTGTACGCTGCCACCGACAGACACACACGTGCTGTTTTTAAATGCAAGCACGGACGCACTAAGAACCTAACTGGTTTTTAGGAGCGACAATTACTGAGAAGTCTGACACTATCTGGACTGTTTTAGACTGTGTAAACCAGCCCCAGATATGATGAAGGCTGGTATACGGTCACCACTAGGAATGGCTATATACCCTGCCTGCCTGCCTGCCTGTATACTGCTACAATAGTCCTGACAAGGACTCTTCTGGTCACTAGCCTGTATTCCGACCTGGCTATACCCTGCCTGTATATAGCAACAATAGTCCTGAGAAGGACTCTGCTACTGTACTCCGACCTGGCTATACCCTGCCTGCCTGTATACAACTAGAATAGTCCTGAGAAGGACTTCTGGTCACACTGTTTGCAGCCCTGCTCCGGAACTAACTATAAAGGGCCGCAAAGCTTTCCCTGAATCAGCGACACTCTCCCTGCACTGACTGTCTGGATAGCTGTGAGCAGAGCACAGCGCGCCGGCCGGTATAAAGGCTCGGTCACGCTGTGCAGGCCGGCCAATCACTGCAATTCCACAACTAACAGGGCTGTGGCATTGCAGTGGTCTGCCAGCCAATCCCTGCATGAGGGCTGGCTCTCAAAAGAGCGCCAATATGCAGAAATGAAGACCACGAGTACAGCACGAGTATCGCGAGATTACTCGGTCCCCGCCGAGCAGCCCGAGTACAGCGATACTCGTGCGAGTACCGAGTAGTTACAAGCATGCTCGCTCATCACTAATGGTTAGTGGTTGGCGGAAGCCATTTATTGTCAAATGCTGTGTTTTCTCTTTTTAAATTATGACAACCAAAAACATCCAAATCACCCTGATCAAAAGTTCACATACCCCAGTTCTTAATAACGTGTATTGCCCCCTCTAACATCAATGACATCTTGAAGTCTTGTGTGGTAGTTGTGGAAGAGGTTCTTTATTTTCTCATATGGTGAAGCTGCCCATTCTTCTTGGCAAAAAGCCTCCTGTTCCTGTATATTCTGTAGAAACTGAGATGGCCACTCCAGAACCTTCAGTACAAGCACAGAAATCCCATGCCAATATGTGCTTCTTTATTCAGCAGCGTAAACTGATCTGTGGTGTGCTTTTACAAGCGGCAACATGTCTATTTATGCTAGTGGAGATGCGAGTGTTCTTGGCGGAAGAACACAGCCCAGAACCCTGATCGTAAGCATGGAGGCTGTGTCCTCCCACAAGGAACACTAGCGTCTCTGCAAGAGGAATAACACTATGTCTACAACGCAACATATCTGGGTTCTGGGAGAGTACCCTTAAAGTGTTTTAAGTGCAGTCTGACAAAGTAGAACTTGATCTTTTGTACCTCTGTTGCTCGTTTCTGTGCCCAGTGGTCAGATGGCTCTTGCTGCCTGTTTACCACTGATCACCATGCACCAAGGCATGTCTATAATTTCAGCTTCAGAATTAGTATCTCCTCCCCTCCGTATTAATATCCAGCCTGAACACTGCTCCAAAAGCCATGATAATCAAGGAATGGGGAAGGAGCGTTGCTGTCAATGTCCTCTCGATAAGGCAGTGCTTTATGACCAATATATCAAGTGAACTGACTTGATGTCA
Organism: Anomaloglossus baeobatrachus; assembly: GCF_048569485.1. Lineage (NCBI taxonomy): Eukaryota > Metazoa > Chordata > Amphibia > Anura > Aromobatidae > Anomaloglossus > Anomaloglossus baeobatrachus. The sequence goes on along the minus strand of NC_134358.1, from coordinate 99,102,552 downwards.
ACAGGACGATTCACAGCAAGTGCTGGTGGAATCATGGAAGGCAGCAGATTATCGAAGCAAAGCTATTGTAAAGCATTAAAACGTTTACTGGCTTGTGGCTTTGAACATAATGCCATATAAAACACTGAAACAACCCCTTTAATTAAAGATAGTCTCTAACATATGAAAAAAGTATTTTTTTTCCATGTCAATAACCTTTAAATGAATCCCTTAGGCCTTTATCTATCCCTATTCTGTGTGCTCTGAGTGTTCTGATCCCTACACAGTACAGGCATGAAGTTGCGACCATTGACCGGTCCCTATACTTTTTACTGCCTGTGATAGCCCCACTGATTGGCTATGCTACACCATATAATCATATTGCTGCATTATGAAGAAGCACAAGTATGCAGCTTATGTGAAATGGCATTGGTTTTAATAACAAACTATATTGATATTGGATATACAGTATATCACAAAAGTGATTACATCCCTCATTTTTGTAAATATTTTATTATAGCTTTTCATGGAACAATGTTGATGATATACACTTTGATATAATGTAAAGTAGTCAGTGTACAGTTTGGATGACAGTGTAAATTTGGTGTGCTCCCTAAATAACTCAACAATAATGTCCAAATTGCTGACAACTAAAGTAAATGCACCCTTAAGTGAAAATCAGCAAATTGTGCCCAAAGTGACAATTTTCAAACATAGCCTTAACTCTCTTGGGCATGGAGTTCACCTGGGCTTGACAGGAGCTACTGGAATCCCGTTATATCCTCCATGATGACATCATGGAGCTTGTGGATATGAGAGACCTTATGCTCCTCCACCTTTAACTTGAGGATGCCCCACTGATGCACAATAGGGTTTTGGTCTGGAGACATGCTTGGCCAGTCCAGCACCTTTACCCTCAGTTTCCTTAGCAAGGCAGTGGTCATCTTGGAGGTATGTTTGGAGTCATTATCATGTTGAAATATTCTCCTATGGTCCAGTTTCGGAAGGGAGGAAATCATGCTTTGCTTCAGTATTTCACAGTACATGTTGGCATTCATGGTTCCCTCAATGACTTGTAGCTCCCCACAGCCAGCAGCACTCATGCAGCCCCAAACCATGACACTTCCAACACTATGTTTGACTGATGGCAGGACACACTTGTCTTTGTCCTCCTCACTTGGTTGTGACTACACATGATTGACACTATCTGAACCTAATACGTTTATCTTGGTCTCATCAGACTATAGGATATGGTTCCAGTAATCCATGTCCTTAGTTTACTTGTCTTCAGCAAACTGTTTGCAGGCTTTCTTGTGCATCATCTTTAGAAGAGGCTTCCTTCTGAGATGACAGCCATGCAGACCAATTTGATGCAGTGTGCGGCATATAATCTGAGCACTGTCAGGCGGACCTCCCATTCCTTTAACCTCTGCAGCAATGCTGGCAGCACTCATATGTCTATTTTGAAAAGACAACCTCTGGATTTGTCGCTGAGCATGTGCACTCAACTTCTTTGCTCAACCATGGCAAGACTGCTCTGAGTGGAACCTGTCTTGTTAAACCACTGTATGGTCTTGGCCACCGTGCTGCAGCTCAGTTTCAGGGGGGTAGCAATCTTTTTATGGCCTAGGCCATCTTTATGTAAAGCAATAATTATTTCAGATTTTCAGAGAATTCTTTGCCATGAGGTGCCAAGTTGAACTTTTTTTTATCAGTATGAGAGAGTGTGTGAGCGATAACACCAAATTTAACACTTGAAGTCCCAGAAATTTCGAGCTCCCCCCTGAAGTCCCGAAAGAGGGTCAAATGACATACAATAAACTGAATAGAACTAACTAGAAACTAAATGGCTAAACTCAATGGAAAACAACAACCTCCTGTGGAGCGACAGTAATGGCCTTAATTACAGAACAAAAGACGGTGATTATAGGATGTTAGCTAAAATCCTTCAGGTTATTCGACCCATCTCTGGGTTCCAAAGGTAGAAATGTTAAATGACCCCTCTCTGGGACTTCTAGTGTTAACACACCTGCCCCCTATTCACTCCTAGGAATTTGAACACTAATGAAGCACATGAAACCGGGGAGGGAAATAGCTAATTGGGCACAATTTTCACTTAAGGGTGCACTTACTTTTGTTGCCAGCGGTTAGGCATTAAAGGCTGTGTGTTGAGCTATTTAGCGTGCATACAAAATTTATACTGTTTTATAAGCTGTAAACTGACCACTTTACATTGTATGAAAGTGCCATATCTTCTGTGTTGTCCCGTGGAAAGGTATAATAAAATATTTAATGTGAGAGGTGTACTCACTTTTGTGATATACTGTATTAAGTAGTTACAAACAGTGAATGAATGTTATTTTATATTATATTATATTTACATAAGTATTACTCTTATTACATACTTTGTTTAAATACTTAATTTGCACTTAACAGAGATAACTTTAGAGTTTGGTGAATTTTGTCATACTTGGATTTGGCCATGTTCTGTTCCTGTCACAATGTAATCTCCGTTGACAAGCCTCTTATGATTTCAAAAATGTACTTTTGCTTTCACAGATGCAGCACACAGATAAGAAGCATACAGCGTATCACCCTGTGTTCTGCAGCAGACATATAGGGGTCAGTAGGCACAGAACACACATTGTGCCATAGCATAAATTCTTGAATATTTTCTGATATTGTAAAATGGATAAGGTTATTACTACTTCTTCTGGTTGGGTGCATTAAAGTGGTGTTTAAATATAATAGGTTTACAAAAATAACCTTGTTATCATACCACATCTAACATTTTTCAGCCAACAAAGGTTCATGTTGTTACGCAGAAATGTATTACAATTCTAACAATTTTCAACATCTTTCCCTGTAGTCTTTTAAAATCTGTCAGAAGGTTTTGCTACCTCATCTGACAGCAGCATGATGTAGGCAAAGATATCCTGAATCAAATTGTGTATCACTTAGATTACTGGGTACAATGGTTCTGACACAATTTGAGAGTTTAGATTTAGCATGTAGCAGAGCTGAGAAAGCTGCCCCCGCCCACACCACAGATCTCTGTGTGCATTGTGCAATCATTGCAAACAAACAGTACGCAGTGTGATAAGAGACACATCCCTTAAATCTGTGTTTTAACTCCTAAAGCATGCTGTCCTCCGATTGCATAGCAAAAACCTGTCAACAGATTCCCTCTAATAAATCACATCATAGTTCTTTAAAGGAAATCTGTCATCAGGTTTTTGCTATGTAATTTGAGGACAGCATGCTGTAGGGGTTAACAAACAAAAATCAAATGTGTCTATGTTATCAGATTGTGTGCTGTTGTTTAACTAAACTAAAGGCTTTATCACCTAGTGATTATCATTGGGAACTACAATGTCATGTGCAGGGCAGTTCAGCATGCCCTCTCCTGTGATTGATGCCTCATTGTTAATGTACAATCTCTATAAAGAGCTTTGCGTGGGGAGGACAGCTCTTTCAATTCTGCTGCTTTGCTAAATCTAAAAACCCTAATTGTGTCACAGCAGCTGCAACCAGTAATCTAAGTGATACATTATTGGATTCAGAGTCTCATTAACATGTTGCTTTCAGATGAGGTAGCAAAAACCTGCTGACACATTCTCTTCAAGATAACTTTTCTCTAAATCACATACATACTGCATACACTTAGAGGGAATCTGTCAGCTGGTTTTAGCTACCACATCTGAGAGGAGCATGATATGATCAACAAGACCCTGAATCTAAAGATGTATCACAGGGTGCAGCGATTCTGACACAGAGTTTTTAGATTTAGCAATGCAGCATAACAGAGAAATTTAAGTACACCCACACCAGGGTCTTTGTGTACAATGTCTACAGTGAGCTGATAATCACAGCAGAGAGTGTACTGGACTACCAGGCATGGGGTAATATAGCCTATCAATGATAAGGTTCTGGTGTTGAAACAACCATTGCAATTAAAAAACAGCACATACCTTGATAAGCGATGCAATACTGAAATCTCTATTTTAAAACCTACAACATGCTGTCTTTAGATTACTTAGCAAAAACCTGCTGACACATTCCATTTAAGTTAGCATCATCCTGCTGACTGGTTCCCTTTCACTAGGACAGGTCACCAAGAACAGGCACATTTTTTTAACAGAAGCCAAGATAGAGGTTCTTAGTGATAGTAAGTTTTAGGCTGTGGTAAGACGGTCGTATATTCTCTCATAGGAGAGAATGAAGCAGATTATGCTAATGAGAGAGATCAAACTCTGATTTGAGTTTGATCAGTGTCAGCTTAGTGTGATCTGATTCTCTTGCATGTGAGAATCATAGTACACATGAGGAGAAGATGGAGAGAAAAATGTCTCCATCTTTTTCATTCTATGACTCATTCGCAGCATGCTGTGATTCTCATGCCTAATCAGCAAGAGAAAAAAACACTCATTGCCACTGCCCCACAGTGTAACAATAAATCGAGTGCTATCCGACAAACCATAGGAACATCAAGGAAAACTGTTTTTTCTCTCCGCGCTTGTCACCACTCCAGAGACGGAAATTAATACATACAAGTCTTTATTAAGAACGCTATGTAGAGGTCAACACTATCTGACTATCATTGTCAGGGGTATTTTTGTCCTGAAGAAGGGGGCAGTAACCCCAGAAACGCGTTGACCTGTATATGGTGTTCTTAATAAAGACTTGGATGTATTAATTTCCCTCTCTGGAGTGGTGACAAGCACGTCAAGAAAAAACGGTTTTCCCTTGATGTTCCTATGTGCCTGATTCTCCGGTGCTGCAGCTATCTCCACCATTAGATGTTCTTCCAGGTGTTGGGATCTTTCCCAACCCCAACAGGTGAGTACATTCCTTCACCTCCTCTCCTCTCTTATATACCAGGTAAGACCCTATTGCGTCTCTCCGTCCACAGGTTGTCTTTTTTAGCTGCAAAACATCAGATAGCACTCGTCCGTTATAAGTTCAGGTGACTGCGCCCTTAGGAAGCCAGCTGTTTAACATAACATGGACCATGTTTTTCTTGCATGGTCTGTCTATTTCCTGTATGAAGCACAATTAAACCCCAAATTTTAAATTTAGTGCTTTTATTTTTTTCCTTCCCTTCTTCCATTCTCCATCAAGATAGGGTTTGTTTTTGTGTGGGATGAATTTTTAATGAGATCGTCCAATTTAACATATTAAATATTGGAAAAAAAGACCTAAAAAAGTGAAGTTAAAGAAACCACAATTCCACCATCACCTCTCTGGGTTGCATTTTTACGTTGAATGTACTTGTACTCTAAATTAATTATGTATGACAATCATATGTCTATACTTATAATCTGGAGTAAGAAATATTGCATATGGAATTATTGGATGCCATTGTAAAGTTTGAGCGAAATTCTACTACAAAAAAAATCCTTGTAGATTTGATAGAAATGTTAAATTTTTTAAATAAATAATTTATTCATTTATCCTTTTGAGCCATACATTAATTGATTAGTCAGAAAACACTTTTGCAGGAGATTTTCTTTTTTAAATGAAGCAGGTAAAAAATCATTAAAAAATAATAACAAATTCTGTGTTATAAATGAGTTTGTTTTGACCAAATCATGGCCTATTCGTTTGTAATTTACAGACACATAATTTTCATAAGAACAACTGTTGGTTAAAAAAAGATATCAAATTAAAGGGAACCTTACAGACGCCCTGTGCTCCCAGAACCACCAGCAGTTGTGTCTCCCCATCTAAATTCCCTGCCTAATGGTCCCTTTATTACATTGGACACAAAAACAGATCTTTAGAAAAAGTATTTCTAGTTTATGATATGCAAATTAACCCTTTGACTAGTTGATCAGCATTAGTTTCCTAGACTTGTCAATCAACTTAGCATGTTATCACACCTTTGTGGGCAAAGTAACATGATTTACAAGTCTTGGTGTCATTGCCAGCATTCTTCAAATTTTGGGCATGTGCACAGCTTTGTTGACTCACATCATTGAGCCTCTGAAGCTGGTGTATGCCTTGGCCCACTTAGCATGTTATTGCATGGGTGTGATAATCTGATTTACAAGAGCTGGTGTCATTACCAACTCTCTACAAATCTAGTGCATGTGCATGGCTTTGTTCACAGTCATCATTAAGCCTCTGAAGTTGGGTGTACTCATCCTTTGACATATCCAACATCATTCTCATCCATCATTTCTACTCGGCATAAATCTACTTTCATCACTGAACTACACTGAGGCCCACTTGTCCCTTATCTAGCAATATGATTATGCCTGCACCTGGTGGTGTGGTCAAGTACCCCTACATGTTATCTAGCATGCAGTCCACCCAGATGTAAATGGTTTTTAATGGTCTCATGTGAATCCTGGGTGCCTATTCCCTCCCATAAATGTGCCTGGAGATGTGTGGCATTTATCATTCGGTTCTGAAGGGCAATATTCCCAATGAAGCAGTCCTTAGTGTGGGATATGACCAAAGAATGTTCACTTCTATGCCTTTCTGTGACTCTTACAGTTTATCTGTATCTCTGTTGCAACCTGCTGATGACACTCTGTGACACTCTAAGCTCAATGGCCACTTTCCACCTAGGGAAAATCCTACTTGAATCCTCGCCAATGGAGAGCTAATGCTGATCTATTGTTAGGTGTCGCCTTGGACTCATGAAGTCAAAATGTAAACAGCATGATGAGGAGGACTGTTTAAATACTTATTGAAGCCTGAAATGTATTGTGATTCATGGATCAAACACCTATTTTGAATTTTGCCGTTAAACTCCTTGTTAGGGAGCAGCAAGTTGTGCAAAAAGTACTTAAACATTGACGGGTAAAGCCCCCGTCACATTTAACGACTTACCAGCAATCCCGAAAATGATATGACCTGATAAGGATCGCTGGTAAGTCGCTGGTGAGATGTCACAGTCAGATCTTACTAACGACGCAGTAACGATCAGCGACCTGTATAATGATCTCGGCAGGCGTTGGGACTATATTAGGAGGTCATTGGTAGGCGTCAAACACAGCAGGACATCGCCTTTGAAGAAAATGGTCTCAACCATTCAGTAACGACTAACGATCTCACAGCAGGGGCCTGATCACTGGTAGGTGTCACACATAATGAGATCGCTGATCTGTGATGCAGAAACGATCTCATTAGTGATCAGTAGTGTATTAGACTTGTATGTGCCCCAAAAACAGTTGTGGATGATGAGGATATCAAGAGTATGTTTTTTTACAGGCTTCTCATGATAGGACAAGTATACATACAGTGATGTCCAGTGAATACAAATTAAAATATTGAGATTATGCCTTTATGGATAATAGGTCACTTGTAAAGAGGTTATTTATTTCACCCCCTTAAGCTCTCAAACATTTAGTTTATATGTAATACTAAACAATAAAGTTTTGATGTGTTCTTTCAAGCATGGTGTGTGCATGCTCTCTATAGGATTGTGATATACAATATAATAATTTCTCTACTCAAAGATAAACTCTTCAGTTCATTTTTTGTTGGCTTAATTAGCATTCTGCTTGAATAGCTGAATGGAAATTGTACACCTAATTTCTTCTATATATGGGGGTAGAAACCTTCTAATAAAAGAAAATCTCTTCCAAACCACAAAACCTGTCTTTTTAGGCCATCAAAATACAAATTAGAATCTTAATGGCCTTTTTTTAATATGGAAAGTAATTACATTTTTACATGATTGCAAATTAAAGTTATAAAATATGCTTTGAATTAAACTATTGTTGCTTGTTATGAGTTTTATTACATTAAAGTTTTACAGAGCTATTACTTTTTCTTAACCCCCTGCTTCCTTGTGGAATATTATTATTAAGTCTGAATGATAGCTCAGGTGACCTCATCTCAAAGAGGCATATTAAAATAGGACACTTTTGTGTATCAGATTTAAAGCTGGCCATGGAGTCAAGTCAATATATCCTTCTAATTAAGAGAATCTGAGCCAGAATCCAAATAGAACAGGAGGGTACTAACTCGTCTGCTGGCATTTTACCAAGGACACAATCAAAGTCAATCTATAGGCAATAATCCAAAGTAAATGTTCTACAGAAGAAAGTTGGAATAGCTGTATATTAGGGCTAGCAAATTTGCTTTCTAATCAGGTTGCCTTAGATAGCAAGGACTCTTAACGCTTATTGTCCTCTATACTTGAAAAAAAAAAGATTTGAAAAATGTCTTGCATTTAGCAACTATAGACCTCTCAACCCTCTTGATTTCATATGGAATGAAGAGACAGTTTTCTAAATTTTTAAATCAATAGAACCTAGGTAAAGTATCTAAAATTACCAGAGAAGGTTATTGATGCATTTCCTTCAAGGTGATCCTAACCATTAAAGGACAAGTGTGATGTCAAACACCCAGGTGTAATGAGACGCTAAACCACTAGGAGTCACTAGATACACTAGTGGAGGAGATATGCAGGGTGGTCAAACAAGCAAAGTGTCAGTAGCAAGGAGATCAGGTCAGTAACAGGGAGAGAGAGAAGCCGAAATCAATGTGCAAGCCGAGGGTCTGTTAACCAGGAAGTTGTGTCAAGTACCAGGAAGAGATCAGAGCTGGGGTTGGAGTATGAGCTGAGGTCGGTAGTCAAGAGGACACATCGGGTACATGGAAGAGCACGGAGTTGGGGTCAGGAAACAAGCTGAAGGTCAAGAAGGCAGGGAGTCAAGTCAGAGTAGGAGAGGAGACAGGACGGGATACAAAGATCTAAGTAGAAGGACAAGATCAGATCACTCATTTAGGGGACGAGAGACGTACACTGCTAAGCAGGAACTATCACTGGCGGCATTCCTGGTGAAATAACTCCCAAATAAAGCAAAGCAATCACCCGGGACAAGACGCCAAAGAACAGGCCCCTCCATAACCACACAGGACTAGACCGGGAACAACGAGTTTACTGGAGGAAAATATGAGGCCCAGCATAGGCTCTGCAGGAGAGCAGAGTACCGCTAATCAGAATCATGACAGCAAGGAAACCAAAGACAAGAGTATAACACATGTATATTTTAGATTTTCAACAACTTAGCATTAAAGAGTTGTTCCCAAAGATAAGTGGATCATACAAAATGCAAAATTACCAAAAAATTACAATTTCTTGAGCTACGCTGCCACGTCACAGCAAATCTCTTTGGGGCAGTCCTACTCTAAATTTTTTTTAAAATGTGCTATACAGCCTCACATATGAAAACGTAGAACTGTTTATAGCAGCACCTACCTGGTGCTTTTCAATCCCATACCCATGACTGATTCATGGCTGTGGGTGGGACAGGCCCAAGCAAATGCTGCATAAAATAAATAATCTGTGGATAGGGCTTGATGGCTGAGTGTGAACAGCCACCAACTGCCAAAATCAAGACAGGTGGAAATACACACCAAATTGAGGTGGACGGGAAGGTGGAGGTCAGCCACCAACCAATTCAACGAAGAAAAAACAAGAAAGCCAGCTCGACTCAAAATGTACTACAAAATGTGCACTGCACTAAAAATTCCAAACTGTACTATTTTAATAGTTCTACTTTTTCATATGTGAGGCCGTATGGCACATTTTAAATAAAAATATTTTAGAGTAAGACTGCCCCATAGAGATTTGCCGTGACGTGGTGGGGTAGCTCAAGAAATTGCAATTTTTTTTGCCAAAAAATAAGGATTAAAGAAAGACAATTATACTTACTAAGTTTCCGTGCAGCTTTCACACTGTTTCCGGGCCTCTCATTAAGCCTTATGAATATTCCTTGCTTACCCTGCCCACCCTCTCTGACAGCATCTGTGATTGGTTGCAGTCTGGTAGGAGTTTGCCAGCTGTGAGAAAACTCAGTAAGTATAATTGTCCTGCTTTAATCCCCATTTTGCTTCCCTAGCCCTGACTAATACCCATTTATTTAGAAGCTGAAGAAGGAGATGCGATAACACTACTCTGCTGTGTGGAAATAAACCAACCCAAGTGGTAAAATAGTGATTATTTATTTGGACAAATAATCACTATTTTACTACTTGGGTCCGATTATTTCCACATGACAGGGCGGCATTGGCCGATTTCTTACTTTAGCTTCTACATCCACTGCAGGGGTTCTGCAGCAGCTGTGTCTATGCTTGGATAGTACTGGAGGCTTACACAACTACCTCAGGAGAGCCTCTACTCACTCTCCAAAATGTATCATCCCCTTAATAAGACCCTATTTTGATCTCCTAATGTCTTTCAATCTACTTCCTAACACCATTTTATAGCATGAAAGTTTGGGTCCCCATATACTTATATGAGGATTGCAATCTGGGCGCAAGTTCAGGTCAAGTCCAATCCTGAACCGGACTTTTTTATAAGAGTGGCAGGACAAGGAGAACCTGAACATCTGCGGTTTCACCCATCTCTACCTGGGAAGGTTTCTCTCATGTACTTGCATGGTCTATAATCTTTTGTGCACTTGCCCCAACCCATCGTGTAGTCTATTTCCAATCTCACTAATAGATGAAGATCACAAACAAGTGCTCTCTTCTTTCTTGTCATTCAAATTTTAGCTTACTGCAAAAAAGTTTGTGAAAAAATATTATAATAGTGGTAATATTGAATGGAAGCTATAAATATAGAACAAACATTGTAAATTATGGAAAATACATTTTTTAGTAAAAACTAGTTGATGTTTTGGCTACTTTATATTTAAACTCATTCGTCACTTAATCAGTATGCTAGCCTAAAGACTTTGCAGTTAATAATTTGTCTTTTTTGTTTGGTTTTAGGTATTTTTGCCACTTTTTCATTCAAACTTTATTCCTCTTTTAATTTACACCTTATTATAGTCTATTTTATACATGTACAGCCTTTTTGTTTGGTTTTACATTTACAGATTTGGGGATTTTAAATGTTTTGGGCTGATTCAACTGTTGGGACTTTTTAAAAGAGAATCAAGACACTTTTTTGTGCAAAGATACTCTGGTCTCCCTTTGGAGTGATTTTATATACAGCGGGTGAAATAAGTATTGAACACATCACCAATTTTCAAAGTAAAATATATTTCTAAAGATTCTGTTGATATGAATTTTTCACCAAATGTCAGTAATAACCCATGCAATCCACAGAGACAAAGAAATCAAAGCATAGATGATAATAAATAAAGTTATGGGTAATAATGAAAAATGATAAAGTGGAAAAGTATTGATCATGCTTTCTGAATTTTTTTTATTAGTCAGTAGACAAGTCTTTGTTGGTGATGACAGCTTCAAGATGCTTCCTATATGGAGAAACTAGTTGCATACATTGCTCAGGTGTGATTTTCACCTATTCTTCCACACAAACACTCTTCAAATCCTGAAGGTTCTGTGGGCCTCTTCTATGAACTCTGATCTTTAGTTCCTTCCATGTATTTTCTATTGGCTTCAGCTGAAACCAATGAAACCAACTGAGAGTTTATTTGGCTGTTTGTATGTTTGGGATCATTATCTTGCTGAAATGTTTATCCTCATTTAATCTTCATCATGTCAGATGGCAGCAGATTTTTATCATGAATGCCTCTGTACATTTGTCCATTCATCCTTCCTTCAATTATGTTGCGTGCTAGTGCTATATGATGAAAAACAGCCCTTCCACCTCCAAAGTTCACAGTTGATATATTGTTTTTAGGGTGATATACAGTGGTTTTTGGCCTTCAAACATGATGTGTATTATGGCAATCAAAGAGTTCAATTTTGGTCTCATCTGACCATACTATACTCCCCCAGTATGTCATAGGCTTGTCTGAATGTTGCTGAACAAATTTAAAAGTGCTCAAAATGCTTTTCGTTTAGTAATGGAGACTTGAGTGTTGAGTGTGCATAAAGGCCATTGAAGCTTAGGGCATTACTTATTGTTTTCTTGGTGGTTCTTGGCTCTTACAAGGAGTACCTGGTCGTGGTGGTTATGGTGAAATTATGCTCTTCCTCTTCTGGATTATAGCCCTAAAGGGTACTTTGCACACTACGACATCGCAAGCCGATGCTGCGATGCCGAGTGCGATAGTCCCCGCCCTCGTCGCAGCAGCGATATCTTGTGATTGCTGCTGTAGCGAACATTATCGCTACGGCAGCTTTACATGCACTTACCTGCCCTGCGACGTCACTCTGGCTGGTGAACTGCCTCCTTCCTAAGGGGGCGGGTCGTGTGGCGTCACAGCGACGTCACACGGCAGGCGGCCAATAGGAGCGGAGGGGCAGAGATGAACGGGACGTAAACATCCCGCCCACCTCCTTCCTTCCGCATTGCAGCCGGGACGCAGGTAAGGTGATGTTCTTCACTCCTACGGCTTCACACACAGCGATATGTGATGCCGCAGGGACGAGGAACAACATCGTACCGTCGCTACTGCGAAATTATGGAAATGTCGGACCCTACACCGATCATACGATAACGACACTTTTGTGCTCGTTAATCGTATGTAAAAGGATTCACATACTGCGATGTCGAGAGTGATGCCGGATGTGTGTCACTTTCGACTTGACCCCACCGACATCGCACCTGCGATGTCGTAGTGTGCAAAGGGCCCCTTACAGTTCAGTTCAATAGTTTAGAAATTCTTTGATAACCAATGCCATCAGCATGTTTTGTAACAATAAGGTTGTTAAAGTCTTGAGAAAGCTCACTGGTTTTACCCATGATGAGGCATTTCTTGTCTGGCACCTTGTTAATGAGATACCATTTAATAAGCCATCAGCTGAATCAGGTGATATTATTTTCACTAAGCAGCAGGATTTATTTCTTATTGCTAACAGATTTTAGCTAATGTCATGACTTTCCACGGATTTTGCAGCTCACTTTCTTCATGTGTTCAATATCTTTTCTCTGTGTCCTTTCTTATTGTAACACATTATATAATTTATGGACATCTGTGGTTTGATTTCTTGGCCTCTGTGGATTGAATGGGTTGTTATCGACATCTTGTGAGTAGGGATGGGCGAACCCCCCAATGTTCGTTGTTCAGGAGAATCGCCCGAACATTTTGTAAAGTTCGCGTTCGGGTTCTGATATAACGCGAACTTACGTCTGAACCCCGAACTTAGACTTTACAGTTATGGAAAAGGGTGGGGGTCTGTAAAATAAAGAATACAGTTAATAATTAACATTGTCATTATACATACGTGTCCTGCGACACGTCTTGCAGACTCTGTCTCCCGCCACTTCTCCTTCCGAGTACGATCATCGCTGTGCCGCCCGGTAACCAAAGGACCTTCTGTGACGTCATAGCATGTGATCAGTCATGTGTGTATTATCTCATTGGCTACAGACTGTCACATGGCTATGACATCATGCTAGTTCCTGTCAGTGCATCTCGCCAGTATGCAGTGCTCACCCGAGCATCTCAGTACTCAGTATACTCGGTGAGTGCCGTGTACCAGCGAGATGTTCGGGCACATGCTTGGCTCCCCATCCCTGCATGTCGGCACTCTTTACTGAGTCAGCCCACATGCAGGGATTGGCTGCCACAGCTGGTGAATCGCGGCACCAGGAATCAGGTGATCAGAGATCACCGTTGCTATAGTAACCTGCCCATCAGGTTACTATGGCAACGGTGACAGCGGTGATGTCACCGCTTACCAACCTGCAGCTTCTGCTCACTCATCGAGTAATTACACAGCACAGGGGACCAGAAGCGTTCTTCCTCCCCTGTACTGTCTGATATAGCAGAGCTGCATGGCTTGAAGAAGAAAGAAGACAGAAGACCAGGATCGTGGAGGGGTGAGAGGGAGTAATAAACATGGAGTCCCTGAGTGTATCTGTGTATTCATTTCTAATAAAGTATTTTTTCTTTGTGTGGTGTCTTTTTTTTTTTAATCCTCTATTGGAGATTCTTAATGGCCGGGTCAAACTTGCCTGACATTAAGAATCTCTGGCTTAATACTAGCTGGTAAAACAAAGCTGGTGTTAACCCTTTATTACCCAGCGTGCCACCTGGCATCAGGGCCGCTGGAAGAGTTGGATACAGTGCCAGAAGATGGCGCTTCTATGAACGCGCCATTTTCTGGGGTGGCTGCGGACTGCAATTCGCGGTGGGGAGGGCCCAGAAAACACAACAGAGAGCATTTTTTTTTATTAGAAATAAAACAAAAAACATTTAGAGACTCCATCTTTATTAAAAAAAATCCTTAGTCCAACGTAATCCACAGGTAGAGCCATGTCAGCTTCATCACTGTGCACAGACAGTGTCTATACATAGTGAGAAGCACAGAGAGCCATGTCAGTCTGCTGCATCGTTCTGGACAGAGCAATGAAGCAGATTGACAGTGAGGGGATGATTGCACTTGCATCTTGCATTGCATCACCCCACTCTCCCAACAGCAGTGCCTCAGCTGTGGAAATACATGCAGCTGACCTGCTGCCATCGGGAGATTGTGCGCCGTGATGCGATGACACTCGCATCACGGTGCACCAGGACCTTTGATGACGTCATACTCATGTGACCAGTCTGTAGCCAATGAGGTAATACAACATTCATACGTGACTGGTCACATGGGTATGACGTCACGGTCACAGCAGGTCCTTTTAGCCAGAGGTGCTTACTGGGGGGAACAGCAATGATCGAACGGACGCGGAAGCAGAAGCGCTGGGAGGCAGAGTCTGCAGGACGCGTCACAGGACATGTAAGTATGATGATTCATAATGTTTTTTTAATAACGTGCTTTTTTTTAACAGCCCCTGGACCTAAACTGTAACACAAACTGTAACACGAATGTCCCAGAAAGATCATGTTCGGGGTCGTGTGCACGAACACCATGTGTTCGGTATGGACCCCGAACTTTACAGTTCAGGTTCGCCCATCCCTGCTTGTGAGACATTTTTGTTAAAAGCACCTTTAAAAACATATTTACTTTGAAAATTGGTGATGTGTTCAATTCTTATTTAATCCACTGTATGTTTGAATTTATTTTTTATCAAATCTTTAATATTTTAGCAGAACATGCAATTTTTTTGCACTAAAAAGTCACAAAACTGGTAAAAGACAAAAAAAGAGCATTTTTTTCATTTTGTGCAAAATTCATGAACAATGTGAGCTATTTTAAAGAATTTAGTGAAGAAAATATCAATGAATACCAAAAGACTAAAAACATAAGTGACTTAAAAAGTGCAAATGAAGAAGAGGGTCTTGTATACTTCTAGCCATATTGGTTTTCTCAACATGGCACAAAACTGTACATGTGATAAAAAGCAATGGTCAATAAAATCTGGGATTCCTGACTGTGCTTTTATAATTTATAAAGGGACAGATAGTTTTAGAAAATTAGTTCCACAAAGTGTTAGGCCTTCTTTCTATAGATTGTAAGCCAGAAAATCAGTACAGTTACATTGCTGAATCGGCTTCAATGTGCTTTGAAGATATTCACCTCTCCTCCAGTGTAACTAATGACTGCACTCTTTTGATCTTGCAAAGCCAATATTTTGCACAGTATGCATTATTTTGCCATATAATATGTTTTTCACAATCGCAATATATTTTATAAATATTTTCTTTGTAATTCAGAGATACAAAAAACTGTTTTGGATGCAGCAATGTGAATAATAATAGAACAAAACACAAAAATATAGAAGAGCTGGATCAACCAGCCCTAATTCACAAACAGAATATACTCAGGTCATCTCTCAGTATCTTACTAATGATGTGGAATATTCAAGACTGAGCTGAAAAGTGGAAAATATAGAGCAACTAACAAGTGGTTGAATAAACTGTATGAAATAATTAAAAAACACTGAAGATGAAAGTAGTAGTGGAGATCGGTGTAGTACGTCATGTGATTCACTAAAAATATTTGTATCTAAAGTACGTAACTGTGTTAGAGCAAAAACCCTTATTGTGGTTTAAAAGCAATTTTATATATTTTTACAATACACCATTTTGGCCCCTAATTTGTTTCTGATAATTTCTTAACCTTCGTCTGGCTGAATAAGTACAATTGTAACTATTCCCTTTTTAAATTGCATTAATTTTTTTTTTCGAAAAGCCGTAGAGGGCTGAAATTTCGTGACATCTCAGCAGTTTTGGTCCAGAATATATTGGCCAAATTTCAATAAAATATCTCCACCCCCTTCCGAGATAAGGGGTCGAGCAATTTTGGCAAAATTATGCAGCCTGACAAAGGTTAATAAATCTTTGTAGTATGAGCTACATTTTTTGGGATACAGTGATCTAACCTCCCTGCATAGTCAAGAGAACTCAACAATAAATTCATGCTGCTTGATACTTGGACAGCATCAGCCAGCCTGACTGTTAATTGCAGCTAGTTACATTTTACATTGCAATTTTTAAGAGAAAACATATGTTGAAAGTTCGCTAGGGACAATGCATCTCAAATGACTATCCTGAGGCAGGTCCCCAAGGAATTCTACCCCGCCCCACGTTCCGTTACTGAAAGGTCCATCCATGTACATGCTAAGGGAGAAAACTCTCAGTGTATGTGAGTGTGGCAAGGAGACAGCCACCAACCAAGGTAAAGCCTAGTCTAGTCATCTGAGATGCAGGGTCTCCAGCTGGTTTTACAAAATATGTATTCTCTGAAACACCTGAGTATTTTAGATTAAAACACATACAGCTACACTAAAACACAGACCTTGTGCTTATCATGCATTCTGCCAATAGTTTTGGCAATATTAATCTCAGAAAAATTCATAGCAACAAAGGGCAACAATGTTCACCGTTCACCTGCCCAGGCCATATGAACAAATGCACTAACCGGATACAGCAAAATCCCTTAATAAAGATGGACTCAACATGTGCAAAACAATGATGGAGCAACCACTCACACTGCCAGTGGGTCGTGACTAAGAACAGGTTAACTGAAATAAGTAGACAAACTATCTAGTCTACTTGGAATATTGTCATGATTTTTCCTAGTGTTTAATTTTTTTAATAAAGCCATATTTTAATTTTATATGCGGATGATGGATTTTCCTTCACTTTTTACACAAATGGCTTGTATAGGGCGCCGTTCACACATGTAGGTGCACAACACTTCATACAGTCATATGAAAAAGTTTGGGCACCCCTATTAATGTTAACCTTTTTTTTTTATAACAATTTGGGTTTTTGCAACAGCTATTTCAGTTTCATATATCTAATAACTGATGGACGGAGTAATATTTCTGGATTGAAATGAGGTTTATTGTACTAACAGAAAATGTGCAATCCGCATTTAAACTAAATTTGACCGGTGCAAAAGTATGAGCACACGTATCAATTTCTTGATTTGAACACTCCTAACTACTTTTTACTGACTTACTGAAGCACTAAATTGGTTTTGTAACCTCATTGAGCTTTGAACTTCATAGGCAGGTGTATCCAATCATGAGAAAAAGTATTTAAGGTGGCCACTTGCAAGTTGTTCTCCTATTTGAATCTCCTATGAAGAGTGGCATCATGGGCTCCTCAAAACAACTCTCAAATGATCTGAAAACAAAGATTATTCAACATAGTTGTTCAGGGGAAGGATACAAAAAGTTGTCTCAGAGATTTAAACTATCAGTTTCCACTGTGAGGAACATAGTAAGGAAATGGAAGAACACAAGTATAGTTCTTGTTAAGCCCATAAGTGGCAGGCCAAGAAAAATACCAGAAAGGCAGAGAAGAAGAATGGTGAGAACAGTCAAGGACAATCCACAGACCACCTCCAAAGACCTGCAGCATCATCTTGCTGCAGATGGTGTCACTGTGCATCGGTCAACAATACAGCGCACGTTGCACAAGGAGAAGCTGTATGGGAGAGTGATGTGAAAGAAGCCGTTTCTGCAAGCATGCCACAAACAGAGTCGCCTGAGGTATGCAAAAGCACATTTGGACAAGCCAGTTACATTTTGGAGGAAGGTCCTGTGGACTGATGAAACAAAGATTGAGTTGTTTGGTCATACAAAAAGGCGTTATGCATGGAGGCAAAAAAACACGGCATTCCAAGAAAAGTACTTGCTACCCACAGTAAAATTTGGTGGAGGTTCCATCATGCTTTGGGGCTGTGTGGCCAATGCCGGCACCGGGAATCTTGTTAAAGTTGAGGGTCGCATGGATTCAACTCAGTATCAGCAGATTCTTGACAATAATGTTCAAGAATCAGTGACGAAGTTGAAGTTACGCAGGGGATGGATATTTCAGCAAGACAATGATCCAAAACACCGCTCCAAATCTACTCAGGCATTCATGCAGAGGAACAATTACAATGTTCTGGAATGGCCATCCCAGTCCCCAGACCTGAATATCATTGAACATCTGTGGGATGATTGAAACGGCTGTCCATGCTCGGCGACCATCAAACTTAACTGAACTGGAATTGTTTTGTAAACAGGAATGGTCAAATATACCTTCATCCAGGATCCAGGAACTCATTAAAAGCTACAGGAAAAGCTAGGGGCTGTTATTTTTGCAAAAGGAGGATCTACAAAATATTAATGTCACTTTTATGTTGAGGTGCCCATACTTTTGCACCGGTCAAATTTTATTTAAATGCAGATTGCACATTTTCTGTTAGTACAATAAACCTCATTTCAATCCAGAAATATTACTCAGTCCATCAGTTATTAGTTATATGAAACTGGAATAGCTGTTGCAAAAACCCAAATTGTTATAAAGAAAAAAGGTTAACATTAATAGGGGTGCCCAAACGTTTTCATATGACTGTACTATAGTATTTCCATTATTAAAAACATTGAACAAGAACAGCGCTGTGAACAGCAAATAAACGGTTTGAAGCAATTCACTATGGATAAGACCACTTTCCCGATCTCCAGTCAGTGGTCCTGTCTGGACTTCCATCTGAATCCCCACCCCAAAATGGGTTTTTGGACGTATTGCTCTGTCATGCATAATTTTCAGAATTATGCGCTTTCTGGAGGCGGGCACCTAGATGTACCATACTGCATCCTCCAATAGGCATATACTTCTGAAAATGGTGCACAACAGAGCACACGGTGACTTCCTCAGCACCAATATAGGCAATGGCCCCGTTGGCGTATGTGTCTGAAACCGGGGGTTCGGACAGAAGCCACAATGGGACCACTGATCAGAGATCGGAACGCAGTATGAAAGTGGCCTATGGGTTACTGATCAACTCTCGCCCTCTCACAATATGATACTTCATCTGCTGCCATCATTTGCAATATTATTTACAATAATCTGTGACACTGTCACTTTAAATAGCCCTGAATGTCTTCTACTTTCTCACATTTCTGGTTGTTCATTAATATTATTTTTCTGCAAAAATAACATGTACTTGTTTTAGAGCACTGTACCTATTCCACAGCATTTACTCCACGCACCACAATCAATGCCTATTTTAGAATAGTAAAAATGTACTTTGACTTGTCATTACCGTATGTTACAATTATATAGCACTTGTAAAAAACCTATTAAACATAAGTAAAAAAAAAACTTCTGCATGTTTCCATAGCAGCAAATATAATAGTATTTCTTGACTTGGAAATCGCTCAGATATTTGTTACTTATTAAAATAAAGGTTTAAAAACAAACATAATATTCCCATGGTCATGAGTTACCGCATGTGGGGAGATATGTCTGTCATTTGTGAGCAGTTGTCAGAGATAATGAGCTATGTTCTCGCTGTGCTCCTAACCTTTAAGTCCCCAAATAATGGCCAAGTAGTGGTCCTTCATGGACTAATGAGTTAGGAATTTCCTTGGAATATTACAGCATGGACTGGACATGGCATGGAAATGACAGCAAGTGTTAATGTATCAATTATGTAATATGTTATACATTAAAATATCTATTATTTCTAAAGCTTCAACATATCCTACAACTCTTTAAAGTTAAGGAAATCAAGGAAAATATTACAAACAGAAGGATAAATAAAAATAAAATAAACAAAGGACCAAAACCAGAAATCATTCAGAATTGTCTGCACAGTGTAACGGGCATGGAGAGACACAATGATTTTGTTGACCATACTAACCACATTTTTAATGTACCCTCTCTATATGATACACAGTATACATAACATGGGAGATTTATTCACTAACGTCTAATGCTTCCTTCCCTTATATTTTCTTTTGTGCCTGGAGCAGGAGACTACTAACTTGTGTACTAAGGGCTTAGCGTGTAAAAAGAGTTGGGTTCCTGCTACTAGTCAAAATCAGATTTCACACTAGCCAAAGAAGTACACACAATATCATGTTATTTCCACCTTTCTTCAGCTCATGTTTTAGCGGAGGCATACTGCCCATAACAGTGGCAAACAATGCCCTTCCTATCCCTCACGCCATCACAATTACAGCACTATCCACATCCTCAGGATGTTGATACTGTGGAAAAGAATTGTGGGTCAGGGAGCCATTCAGCTTGTACAGGTCTGAGATTCCATATAGTACAGGCATGATGATGCATTTTCATTACCATACGTAGCGATTGTGAAGGCCATCCTAGTGAGTGGGGGCCTGTGGAGGCCATCATACCAAAAGGGAATATATGGGGACATCAAACTGAGTGCAGATGGGCTGTGGGGACATCATGCTGAGTAGGAGGGCTGTGGGAACATCCATACCCACTGAGGGGGCATCATACTGAATGGGGACTGTGAGGGCAATCATGCTGATTATTGGATTGTGGGGTATTCAAACTGAGTGATGGCTCTAGGGCCATCAAACTGAGTGAGAGTGCACTGTGAGGGCTATCATACTGTTTGGGGAGTGGACTATTAGAGCCATTATACTGAGTGGGAGGAAGGCCATTTGTCCCATTATACTGCATAAGAGTTAGTGCAGGACATCTTACTGAATGAGGGGCTGGCTGTGGTATCATCATACTGAGTGAGGGGTTGTAGGGACATCAAAATAAGTGGGGGTGGGCTGGTGTACCACCATACTTAGTGGAGGGCTGTGGGTATCCTCATACTGAGTGAGGGGCTGTTGGAACCACCATACTGAATCACTGGGTGTGGGAGCCATTATTCTGAGTTAGAAGGCTGTATGGTCTATCATATTAAATGTAAGATTGAGTGATTTAGCTTACAAAGTGAGGGCTGTGGAACCATCATACTGAGAGGGTGCTGTGAGGGTCAGCAAACTGAGTTCGAGGCAAGCTGTAGGGCCATCATACTATGTGGGGGTGGGCTGTTTAAGAAATCATACTGAATTGGAGAAGGGCTGTGGGTGCCATTAAACTAAGTGGGGGACTGTGAGGACTATGGGCACCATTATGCTAAGAGGCAGGCTGTTTGGGACAGCTTTCTGACTGGGGGATGTGTGGGCCATCATGCTGAGTGGAAAGCTGTTAGAACCATCATACTGAGTGGCAGGCTGTGGAGGACAGCTCACTGCCTAGAGGGCTGTGGGGCTATTATTATACTGAGTGGTTTCGGCAGCCTGTGAGGGCCATCATACTGAGTGGGGTGTAAGATTTTTGGGCCATCGTACTAATTAAGGGGGGCTATGGAGGTCATGATACTGAGTGGGGTGCAGGACTATGGGGTATCATACTGTAGCAGCAGTGGGAGGTAGGCTATAAGGGCCATCATATTAACTATGGGTGGGCTGTGGGGACATCATACTGTGTGGGAAATTGTGGGGACTGTCATATTAAGTGGGGAGGCAGGCTGTGTGGACCATTATACTGTGTGAGGTTGTGGAGGATCACACTCACGGTGATCAAATTGCATGATGGTTGTGGGGCTATCATACTTAGTGGCGGCTGTAGGGGCAATAATACTATGTGAGGGGATGTGGAGGTATCATACTCACAGGTGTAAAGGTATTATACTCTATTTGCGTGGGTGGAGGCACTTTTTAAAGCATCAAACCCTATAATAGCCATTAAAGAGGTTTTGAGTGTAAGAAAACTAAGGGGCTTCAATTAGGGGCATAATCACTATGTATGTATTGCAATAAAATTATCTTTCTATGTTTATAAAAATTGTGAGATGTGACTCCGCTTACACCTTTGATTATTTTTCTTAGATTTTTTTTGAGGGGGAGAGTAACTTTATATAACTTTTGCTATAAATCCCCATGCATTTCACGTAGGCCGCCGTGTTTTAGCTTTATTGTACACTATGACATGTTTAGAAGAGTAATTATTAAAGCTAAATTTAATTACAGATGTAAGCTCAGTTTCAACATCTTACAAATAGTCGTGCTTGGTGCAGTGGTGCTTGAGTTTGTGAAACCTTCAATATTTTCCGTTTTTGCATAGATTTGAACTAAAAATACATCAGACTTTTACGCAGCATGTCTTCTCTACAAAACAGCTTCAATTCTGTTGTGATAGTGGGATTTTGCCCATGAAAAGTTCACCCCATATCCCTACACAACATTTCTATAGGATTAAGGCCAGGATTTCAACTTGGCCTTTCCAGAATTTTAACTTTATTTTTGTACCATTCTTTTTTTTTTAGAAAAACGTCTGGTTTGCATTGTTGTCTTGATGCATGATGCACATTTATATTGAGATTTATCTTGTTCCCAGATGTCAACAAATTTTCCTTCAGAATTTGCTGGTATAATTCAGAATTCATTATTCCATCAATAACGGCAAGCTGTCCTGGCACAAATGGAACAAGACAGGCCATGATGCTACCACTACCATATTACGAAAATGCTGTAATGCCCCAGTATTTATAGTTCTACAAATAAAACACTTCTCGATTAAACCAAAAATCTCTACTCTTTTGATTCCATCTGTCCATAAAATATTGTTACAATAGCCTAGTCATTTATCTAGCTGATGTTTAGCAAACTGTTGGTGGTCGACAATGTTGTTTTTGAAGAGCAGCAGCTTTCTCCTCACAATCCTGACATGCAAAACATTGTTATTCAGGTTCCTCTTGATGGTGAAACCATGGAGAATCTTGGGTTCTTTAGTGACTTTGCAGCTAACTATATGCTTTTTTCTTTGAATGATTTTCGCTGGTCAACAACTCCAGGGGAGGGTTACAATGTTCTTGATTTTCCTCCATATGTACAATCAGTCTGACTGAGGATTGGTGGAGTCGAAACTCTTCAGGGATTTTTTTTTTAACTTTTTCCAATCTGATTAGCATCAACAAATCTTTTTTTGATGTCCTTAGAAATTTCTTCTGACCATGCTTTGATATACTTCCACAAACATCCATTGTGAAAATGAGACCTTGATTGATCCGTGTTCTTTAAATACATCAGGTTGCCCGCTCACAACTGATTATTATCCTATGTAGTCTGGAGTCACACTTGTGAGTGACTCACGCGAGTCTCGCATCTGAATCACCCGGCACAGCCGCACACTCTGCTGAAAGGAGCGCCTCAGCTGCATAGAAATACATGCAGCCGACCTGCTCCTGTCCAGAGAGTGTGCGGCCATGCCGGGTGATGCAGATATGAGACTCACGCGAGTCATTCGCAAGTGTGACTCCAGCCTTATTGAAATCATTAGACTCTAATTTCCTTTTCAAATTAACTGCTAATCTTAAAGGTTTGTGTAGTTTTGCCACTTGATATTAGTTACTTTTCCTTGTTAAAACAATGACAGCCTATTTTTCTGGAGTAATGAATTTGTTTTTGTTCTGTTTATCTACTTCTTGTCATTATAGTAAAATCTGATGTGCAGTAGTTTTAGGTCAAATTTATGAAGAAATATGGAAAATATTGAGTTTTTGTGCAACTTCCCCATAAATACCTATTCCCTATGGTAGATGAAGGAACTACTCTTCATGGAGACTGCTATAGCCTATAAAACTTTTCTGACTCATATAGGGGTTGTTCATTCACAAGATATTGAGGAGTGTCCCTTGGATCAAATTGTTAAATAGCCGATAACCAGAGTACCATCAATTAGTGTTTGTAAGCTGGTGTAGAGGCAGAAAGTAAATACATTGAACAGAGCTGCACCATTAAAAATCTACCTACCACTTTCGGGTACTGCAAACAACTGCTATTCATTAAATGGGCTCCACTCAATGTGTTTTCTTCTGGCCACTTCCAGAGGTTATAAAACCTATTCATGGAAGTGCTGGCTGGGTGTGGTACATCTACAATCTGATATTAATGATCACCAATCTGATGAATATGTCATCAATAGAGTTGGATGAATTTATAAGGGTGGAAACAAATTCTGATTGAATTTGACAAGTATCTGTATTCTCCAGAATGAGGATTTCTTTTTTTTTTAATTTTGTTTTCATGAATTCTGAAAAAAACAATAGAGGGCAGGCAAAATGTAAAAAAACCCAACCCGAAAACCATAACTTACTTCACTGCTCATCTCTCTGGCCATCTGCTTGCTATCTGTCATACAGTCGTCAGCACATCTTCTTTCCAGTGCCGCACACAGCATCTTCACGCTAGGCTATTACTTTTGGCTGAGACTAAGCCCGGGCATCTTTGTGCATGCGCATCGTAAGGTCGTGGTGATGCTGTACCTTAACCTTTAGGACTGTACTTCCGGTGTGACTAGACTAATCATCACTGTACTTGTGGGTACACAATTCATTTACCATAATAGCCTCCATCTGTTATTACTATTCAAGTATTAAAGTGGGCTGTTCTACCTCAACTAGGACAAATTACGCATGCAGCAGTTAGAGCATCCTATTTGTATCTTGTGGTCCTTTTTACAACCCGAAGATATTGCCCTATATATGGCAATTACTTCTCCCCCCCACTTGTTAACTAGCTACCTCTACTGATCTAAAAGAGGAAAGTTTCATGCTCTTTGTACACCCCCAGATGCGTGGGTCCAGATGCTAAATTTGACCCTATATGCCCTCTGATCCAGCTTGGTTAATAGCAACTTAGTGCTTTCTTATTTTAACCCTTTCATTACATCCGCTATACATGTACAGCACATGTCAGAAGTGGGTGTATGGAGCAGGCTCACAGGGTGAGCCCTTACTATTCTCAGCAGGTAATAACTGTGCATTACAGCCAGAACCTCCCACTAACAATTGCAGGTGGAGCGTGATTGTTTACCTCCTAAATCTTGCTGTCAAACTCTGACAGCGGGATTTAACACATGGGGCACTCCATTTCAGCTCCCATTGGTGAACCAGTGAAATTATTGCAGTTCACCGATGGGTTGCTATAACAGCAGGGGGTCTGCTGAAGACCTCCATGTTTGTCATACCAGCACTCCTTTGAAAACCTTGCCAGTGTCCATCTTCAAAGGAGACTGGTTTTCTCCATATGCAGATATGCATTGTTGTATACAGGCAAAAGCGGTCAGACAATCGCAGCTTCAAGTCCCAAGGAGACTATAAAAAATAGTGAAAAGTAAAAAAAAGTTTTAAAAAATGTAGAAAAAAGAAAAAAACATAAGTTCAAACCACCCCCATATGTCTCCATTAAAAAAGATAAAAAAATAAATAAAACAATACTCATATGTGGTATCACTGCATTAAGAAAAGTCTGATCTATCAAAATCTAAAAATAATTAATGCAACCTGTAAACATTGTACAAAAAATATTAGAGAATACCAAAATTAAGGGTTTCTGGTCACTGTAATACCACGAAAAATGTTCAAAACACATCTATCCAAAAATTGCATCAATAAAAGTTATCTCCCCCCACTAAAAAATAAGCCATCACACAGGTCCATCGTCTGTAAAATGAAAATATTATGAGTCTTGGAAAATGGTGACAGAACCCTCCCCAAATTCCATCTGCATTTTTATTTCTCCACTAAAATAATAAAAAAAATCTGGACATTTTTGGTATCACCTTAATCATACTGATTAGGAAAACTCTTATTGCAAGGTTATTTAAACCCCAAAATGTACATCATAAAAACTGTTCCAAAAACCCCTGTCAGAATTGTGTTTTTTCACAATTTCTCCCAATTTTGGATTTTTTGCTCATTTTTAGCACACTATGGGGTAAAATGAATTGTGTCATTTAAAAGTACAACTCGTCCCCCAAAAAATAAGCTCTTGTATGTCTATCTGGGTGGAAAGATAAAAAAGTTGTGGCTCTGAGAAAAATGTGGAGGAAAAAACAAAAATGAAAAAATGAAATTGGCCCCATCATGAAGGGATTAAAAGACACAGCATAACCATTTTTTCCAAGTAGTGGCATCTTAGACCTTTGATGCACTACCAATATCATCCTGTTGAGCATGACAAGACTGGGGCATTCCCCCATGATGCCTCATTCACTCATCATTATTTTTGATCAGTATTTCAACAGTATTTTTATGACAAAACTAAGGGGTACTATGCATGCTGTGACATCGCTACTGCAATATCGTCGGGATCAAATCGAAAGTGAGGCACATCCGGGGCCGGTAACGATGTCACAACGTGTAAAGCCTAGATGCGCCGATAAACGATCGCAAAAGCGTCGAAAATCGGTGATCTGTGTAGCGTCGGTCATTTTCATAATGTCGCATCAATAGGAGATACAATGTTGTTCCTTGTTCCTGCGGCAGCACACATCGCTGTGTATGAAGCCGCAGGAGCAAGGAACATCTCCTTACCTGACTCCACCGGCTATGCGGAAGGAAGGAGGTGGGCGGGATGTTTACGTCCCGCTCATCTCCTCCCCTCCGCTTCTATTGGCTGCCTGCCATGTAATGTCGCTGTGACGCCACACGACCCGCCCCCTTAGGAAGGAGGCAGGTCGCCGGCCAGAGCGACGTCGCAGGGCAGGTAAGTGCGTGTGAAGCTGCCGTAGCGATTATGTTTGCTACGGCAGCTATCACAAGATATCGCATGTGTCACAGGGGCGGGTACTATCGTGCTTGGCATCGCTAGCCAATGCTAGCGATGTCGCAACGTGCAAAGTACCCCTAAGAGTGTCTCCAAAACACAGAACATGCGTCAATATTAGCATATGCATAACAATGGCCTTTTCTTAACAATCCTATCAAAGCTGCGGTTATCCCGGTTGCTTGTGCACCTTTTTCTACCACACTTTTCCTTCCACTCAACTTTTCATTAATATGCTTGGATACAGCCCTCTGTGAGCAGCCAGCTTCTTTAGCAATGACCTTTTGTGCCTTACCCTCCGTGTGGAGTGTGTCAATTATTGCCTTCTGGACATCTGTCAATCAACAGTCTTCCCCATGATTGTGTAGCCTACTGAACCAGACTAAGGGACCATTTTAATTGCTTAGGAAGCCTTTGCAGGTGTTTTGTAGTAATTATTCTAATTTTCTGAGATAATGACTTTTTTTTGGGGGGGGGTTGGTTGTAGGCAATAATCATCAACATTAACAGAAATAAACACTTGATATAGATCACTCTGTAATGACTCTATATAATATATGTGTTTCCATTTTTGTATTGAATTAGTGAAATCAATTAACTTTTTGATGATATTCTAATTTATTGAGATGCACTAGTGTGTATATATATATATATATATATATATATATAAAAAAAATATTTAAAAAGACCTATCATTTTCCTTATACAGAGTCACTGAAAATTAATATGACTTAACATGCATGATCCACCACCTTCTTTAATTAGGAAAGAAAAAGTGCGATATTTT
This sequence comes from Anomaloglossus baeobatrachus, assembly GCF_048569485.1. Lineage (NCBI taxonomy): Eukaryota > Metazoa > Chordata > Amphibia > Anura > Aromobatidae > Anomaloglossus > Anomaloglossus baeobatrachus. The sequence goes on along the minus strand of NC_134358.1, from coordinate 99,075,154 downwards.
ATGACCCACTATAGGAAGTGACATCACAGAGGCTAATGAGTTTTTTCAGCAAAGGAAGTTAATACACAGTCTATGGAGTTAACAAATTAAAACTATTTTTTCAAGAGAAAGTTAAACTTCTCCAAATCCCTGGGAAATATATGTTCTGTATCTGAAATTTACATCTGACATTTATATCTAAAATGTAAAATCTGAAAGTAGAGAAGGAAAACTCTGGAAACAAGATAAATTATTTTATTCCGATTCTTTTTATTGTTTATAATAAAGCTACGTTCTTGTCATTTTCTTTGTTTTGACATTTTCAAAGATGTTTATGATTTTTCCAACAAGACGTCTGACACGATCTGTGACATTTTAACATTTAATTTTATTTTGCCTGAGATTGCATTATAAACTCTAAATATATTTCTGCACTCGGTGTTCGCACTTTTAACGAAGGAGCCATAGCCGAATTAAAATACAAAGGCAATTAGAAATGTCTCTCTGTTTTTAATGTCACTACTGGGGTTGTAAGAAAAGATAATGAACATTATTATTGTTATCTGGGATTGTAAAGAGATACTTTCTAAAAGGTAATATTAGCATTATAATTTATTAAGTGGGAAAGGTGTTTATAAACTGTGTAGAGCCAATGCATATCAACAGGGAAAACACGCCGGCTTGTGAAAGATGGGTTTTATTGTGCACATCACAGTGTAATGAAAACTGTTACAATGCATTGTTATGGCTGACTTCCAAATCATTGTGGTGTTTGGATAGTTATGATATATAAAGCGGCCAAGGTTATATGGAATTGTATCCACATTTCGATACCAAATGTTTAGCTTAACCATTATTTGGTACCATGAAAATAAAATCACCAGTGGCACCAATCTGCAAGGGGTCACATTGACCCCATGGTACCAGACAAGGGTTAATTATTAGGGATGATCGAATACACAAATATATCCAATGAATAGGTCGCCACTATGCGAATATTCAATGCGCAATGTAAGTCTATGGGAAGCTCGAATAGTACCGAATAGTTGTTATTCAAGGTTTCCCATAGACTTATACTGCGCATCGAATTTTCGCGAATTGTCGAATAGCGGCGACCTATTCAGAGAATATTCGCGAAGTCGGATATTAGTGATTTTCGAGCATCCCTATTAATAATGTTAGTTCAAAGTAGGCTTCACAATTTTCACAATTCAATTAACTGACTTCCCTAAATAGAGTTATAAGAGGATAAAAAAAATTACACAGACAGTTGAGTGAGGGTTTTGGTCCCCCGATTTGATCCTTATTAATTCTATTGTAAATCAAACTTTCCACATTGAGTTGAATCCCACCATGGTACAACTTGATGGGACAATTACATTAAATCCTTAATGACTGCAGGCAGTAAAGTTACTTCCTAGCGGTCATAGTGATAATCTTTCCCTGCTGCTGCTGCCGGAAGCAGGGAGAGATCGGCGAACATCTCAGCTGATTTATACAGCTGACGTGTGCCTGCTAGGCACGAGCGGAATTGCTATCTGCCCGAGCCTTTTAACCCCTTAAATAGCGCTGTCAATATGTGACAGAAAAATAGTGAAAAAAGAGGTTTCAGCTTACCAGTTTGTTGCAAATTTAGCTAGATGGAGACTCCTGGATGGTGCTCAGTGGACAAGGGAGGCTGTAGACAATCCTAGTAAATAAAATACATGGTGAGGATAAAATTTCCTATGATTGACGAGTTTCAGACACTGGGTCTTTTGTCATAATCAACTAGGAATTAAACATGACTTTTTAATCCTTCGCAAATTTTTGTTTGTATGGACGTTTTGTGCCGGAGTTCCTCCCTACCTTATTATGTGACAGAACCATTATAATAGCGATAGGGGAAGCGTACTAACAGTCAATGCTAATCAATAAATTACAATACACTGCAAAAATGTTTTTGTTTCTTATACAAAAAGGATGTTCCTAAAAGTGTATTTAACATAAAACAGGATATTCCTTAAGGCAATAAAAAAGTGCCAAGTGCATATAATAAGTATTGTAATAATCCACAAATTAAATGACAAGCATTAAGTATAAAGTGATAGTGTATATGTGCTGTAAAACCAAAATAATGAGGTAATAGTATTTAGCCTATTGCACACTATGATTAAGTAATGGTGTAAGGGTACCTTCACACTTAGCGATGCAGCAGCGATCCGACCAGCGATCTGACCTGGTCAGGATCGCTGCTGCATCGCTACATGGTCGCTGGTGAGCTGTCAAACAGGCAGATCTCACCAGCGACCAGTGAACAGCCCCCATCCAGCAGCGACGTGCAAGCGACGCTGCGCTTGCACGGAGCCGCCGTCTGGAAGCTGCGGAGACTGGTAACTAAGGTAAACATCGGGTATGGTTACCCGATGTTTACATTAGTTACCAGCGCACACCGCTTAGCTGTGTGTGCAGGGAGCAGGGAGCCGCGCACACTGAGCGCTGGCTCCTTGCTCTCCTAGCTGCTGTACACATCGGGTTAATTAACCCGATGTGTAATGCAGCTACATGTGCAGAGAGCCGGAGCCGGCAGCACAGGCAGCGTGAGAGCTGCAGAGGCTGGTAACTAAGGTAAATATCGGGTAACCACCTTGGTTACCCGATGTTTATCTTGGTTACAAGCTTACCTCAGCTGTCAGACGCCGGCTCCTGCTCCCTGGTCGCTTCATTTGTCGCTCTCTCGCTGTCACACACAGCGATCTGCGTGTCACAGTGGGAGAGCGCCTTTGAAGAAAACGAACCAGGGCTGTGTGTAACGAGCAGCGATCTCGCAGCAGGGGCCAGATCGCTGCTCATTGTCACACACAGCGAAATCGCTAATGAGGTCACTGCTGCGTCACAAAAAGCGTGACTCAGCAGCGATCTCGGCAGAGAGCTCGCTGTGTGTGAAGCACCCCTAACTCTAAGCACTCAGTATAAATATTGCACAATCACCACTCAGTATCCCCATAGGAGTTAAGTGCACATATAAATAGTTGCATATAAAGAGCTGTGTGTATAGGGAAGGAGAACCTAATCCTAAGGTACCACTACAACAGCTTATAGTAAGTACAATATAGGTACCTCAACAAAAGCATATACGCATATAAAAGGAAATGTTTGTCATGATAGAAATTGAACTCATTGTTTAAACAATACTGCTCCGTCCGGTCCCACCTCCCTAATGCATGTTTCGTGATCCACTTCCTCAGGAGGCTCCTGAGGAACAAACTATGTATTTGTTATTTAAGAAATGTATTAATAAAAATTGAATATTTTAGACTGTATACTTTTTGTTTAATTTCTTTGTCCATCTTATCATCTTCCACAGTCGTGCGGTGAAATCCCGTCTTTGTTTCTTTAAGGAGTACTACTACCCCAGGGATCCTGCAGAAGCCTTCTTTGCCTTCTCTGTATTTGTGGCTTTCACAACTACCCAAAGGGAACCTAGTTTTCTCTCTCCACGTTATCCACTATTCTTGGATAAGACCTTATTTGTGCTATTTTTTTCTTTCCAGTTTATTGCCTTCATTTTATGCGTTGATGTTGCTTGAGGCATAGTGAGTGGCAAAGGTGCCAAAGAGTGAAGATGAAAACTGGAGGGAGAGTTGCACACCAGTCACATTGTATAGGGGAATGATGAAAAGCAGAACTGCTATGGGAATGCTAGACTGAAAAATACAATGGACTATCTGAAAAAATGAAAAAGATTAAAATGGAATATGCATAACTGCTATTAATAATAGGTTAGGAAACCCAAAAATAGAGATTACCTTGGCATAGTTTTTGGGCTCTTTTGCATTGATCAATACAATGGCTAAAAATCTCTTATATTCCTATTATTCATAGCAGTTATACATATTCCATTTTCATGTTTTTCACTTTTTTCAGATCGTTCATTGTATTTTTCAGTCTAGTATACCCATAGCAGTTTTGCTTTTCATCATTCCCCTATACATTGTGACTGGTGTGCAACTCTTTATCCTATTGTATAGTTATATGTTTTTGAGTCTTGCACTTTGTTCACGCTATTGGTGTTCCAGACATACATTCTTTACATGAAAACTGGAGGGAGGCAGCAGAGGACCTTTGGGGAGGTGCTTCACCAGGATAGAAAAGAGGCATGGTGAATATAATTATTTTTATTTTTACACCTCTTTTAATTATGCTTTTAGCTCTGAAGAGCATAATAAACATTTTTTACTGGCTATTCGATGAACATTGAATAAATTTGACGGTAATCAAGCAAAATTTAATTTATCTTTAGTTTTCAATTAAGACAACAATATCTAATTCATATTGAAATAGAATGACTATATTGGTACAATGAATATAATTTGAACTTTATAATTAAAACACAAAAATAAATGTAAAAAAAAAAATAATTATTAGACATGAGATTTCAATAGGGCACCAGGCAATGTTACATTTTCTCTGCGGTCCTTATGCCTTGTGTGTGACACACAGTAAACAGTCGTATGTGTGCAGTAATTTTGTACACTGTTAACCATCTGTCAGAGATGTTAGAAAAACCTTAAACGCTGCCAAATGTAAAAATAAACCCAAAGGAAAGCTTCACAATCGGCATATACTCAAGCAGAAAGTTAATTAAAGAATTGCTATGCATCAAGGAACGCTTCTTTGCGCTTTGATAAACAGACAATAATAAGTGTACATTCCGGAGATCACTGCTGACATTTCTGCAAACAGATTAGATACATTTAGAAAATTTCTTAATGTTTCCACTCGTTCTTCTCAACGTGTCTGCACGGCAGTGGGTATATTTCTAAATAACGGCTGGATTTTACTCAAAAGTCCTAGCAAAATGTTCTATTGCCAATAAAAAGCAAATAACTTTTTTAGGGGTTGACCCAAGGTCATAGAGACCCGTGTCCATAATATTAGTAAGGGCCCTACCCCAAGGTAACATAACCAGGCCAAACGTGAATAATACCCACATTTTCCGATTTCCGATTTGCTTGTGTCCTGTGCTCAGTCACTGGATTTCCTTTAATTAGCACAGAAGAAAAAAAATCCTATATATACAATGTAATCACCTCCTCTGCCAAATACTACAGATAACTGGATGGATACATTACAAAATGATCATGTTTTACTGCTGAGAGTATAGTAAGGGCTGCTTCACACACAGCGAGATCGCTGCTGAGTCACGGTTTTGGTGACGCAGCAGTGACCTCATTAGCGATCTCGCTGTGTGTGACACTGAGCAGCGATCTGGCCCCTGCTGTGAGATCGCTGCTCATTACACACAGCTGTGGTTCGTTTTTTTATTGTTGCTCTCCCGCTGTGACGCACAGATCGCTGTGTGTGACAATGAGAGAGTGACGAAATTAAGCGAGCAGGGAGCAGGAGCCGGCATCTGGCAGCTGCGGTAAGCTGTAACCAGGGTAAACATCGGGTAACCAAGGTGGTTACCCGATATTTACCTTCGTTACCAGCCTCCGCAGCTCTCTCGCTGACTGTGCTGCCGGCTCCTGCTCTCTGCACATGTAGCTACAGTACACATCGGGTTAATTAACCTGATGTGTACTGTAGCTAGGAGAGCAGGGAGCCAGCGCTAAGCAGTGTGCGCGGCTCCCTGCTCTCTGCACATGTATCGACGTTATGATCGCTGCTGCGTCGCTGTGTTTGACAGCTAAGCAGCGATCATAACAGCAACATACAAGGTAGCTGTTGCGTCACAGAAAATGGTGACGTAACAGCGACTTCGTTGTCGCTGTCGCTATGTGTGAACCCAACCTAAAGTGAAAAAGCTGCACACATATTAAAAGGAAATATTGGTAATATTTGAACAATGAAAAATAAATTTGGCTAATTGGAAAAAATGGAAAATGAAAATTGCATAGCTGCTAAGGATATTTGAAATAGAAGAGATATTTAGTAAATGCAATTGTGTCCGAATACCACGACAAGGTAATCTCTTATTATTCGGGAACCTAACCGTAAATGCTTCTCTATGTGATATGAGGCCCAATGGATAGCAGAATTTTAAATCTTTTGGTTGCTAATTTGGCTTTATGAATGGTTTATGTAACACTTAAATTATATAGATAGCTAGTTTTGGAAAAAAAATATTAAACCGGGTTATAATGCTTAACAGTAGACTTAAAGGGAATCTCTCACCAGGGTTTTGACACCTAATCTGAGAACAACATAACGTAGGGGCAGAGACCCTAATTCCAGCAATGTGTCACTTACTGGGCTGCTTAGTGTAGTTTTGATAAAATCACAGTTTAATCAGTAGTAGATTTTCATTACAGGACTACTTGGGGTGTTGCCAGGTAATCCAGCATATTCATGAGATGTGTATAACGGCTAGATCTGCAGCAGAGAAAAATTGATTTTATCAAAATGACAGCAAGCAGCTTAGAAAGTAACACATTGCTAGAATCAAGGTTTCTGTCTCTACATTATGCTTCTCAGATGGGAGAGCATAAATCTGGTGACAGATTCCCTTTAAAAGGAACCTGTCATGTGGAAAAATGCTATTAACCTGCAGATATGGAGTTAATTAGCATGTTAATAGCATTCTAATTTTGCCCAGCGCCTGCACTGAGAAAACTGCTGCCAGGAGGAAATGAACTTTAATCCTCTCAACAGCGTTCCGGTTTCAGTCATGCAGGCAGCACCACTCTGTGTATGGAGAGTTCTCTGTGCACTGACTGACAGCTGGTTGTAATGATGAGCAGCTCTCAGTGCTATCTCCCTGCTCCTTTCATTGCTTCCCAGTTACTCTCTGTAACAAAACATGATCATTTTTAATTTAACTCTGCAAATCTTTTAAAGAATCGGCAAGAAAAATATGCACCCTGCCATTTCACACACTGCTGAAAACTCAGGGGCTCAAGAAGTCAAGCATGGCCACACAGGCTTAACCATGATTCCCTGCAGCTATCACATCTAATGGTCTAGCGCAGCCTATCAGTGGGGATTTTACAGCCAGTATAAAAGATAAGGCTGCAAGAAGCTTATATACTGTAGGCATAGGAGATCAGAGCGCACAGCTCATTCCGCATAGGAATAGAAAAAATACTAATCTGATCATGGTTTACTGCTATAGAGCGGAAGCACCTTGGAAATAGGAATGGTAGCCTCATTTTGTGAGTAATCCAAAGATTCAAGAGATATAGTGAAGTGCTGCACCTGTATAGTCACTCAGTGTGTTTGTGAATGTATCAGTGATATACCGCAGTAACAGCACCTTAATAAAAACCTTTTTATTATTATTATTATTATTATTATTATTATTATTATTATTAATAACACACTACAAACACAGAGGGCTAGAATTAAACCCTTATGCCTTTTTTGCTACTAAACAAATTCCTGAATCCAAGGCTTGTGTGTCACATAAACTGTGCTTTCTGCATTGTAAGAGTGGCTCAAATTGGGTTTCATACACTCGTAGGATATTTATTATACACTAGAAGGTGGCCCGATTCTACGCATCGGGTATTCTAGAATTTACGTATTGTGTAGTTCATGTATGATTTTTGTTATATATATATATATATATATATATATATATATATATATATGTTGTGTGTAGTTACCAAGTGTTTGTGTAGGCGCTGTACATGTTCTGGGTGTTGTCTGGGTGTGACGGGGGTGAGAGCGGTGTTGTATGTGTGTTGCGTTGTTTGTGGATCGCTGTGTGTCTGTAGCGTTGTGTGTTGCGCGGTTTGTGTGTGTGTGGTGTGTTTTGGGGGGAGGTATGTTTTGTGCAATGTGTGTGTTGTGCGGTATGTGCGTATATTTGTGTGTGCCGCGGTGTTTGTGTGTTGGGTGTTGTGTGTGTGCAGCGTTGTCTGTGTGTGTAGGTGTCTGTGTAGGGCAGTTGTTTGTGGTTCCCAGTGTGTGTGTGTGTGTGTGGTGTGTGTGGTGTGTTGTGCAGTGCGCGTGTGTGTGTTGGGGGGAGGTGTGCACTTCCCATTGTGCTCCATCCCCCATGCAGCGCACTCCCCATCGTGCTCCATCTCCCATGCTGCGCACTTCCCATCGTGCTCCATCCGCCATGCTGCGCACTCCCAAACGTGCACCATCCGCCATGCTGCGCACTCCCAAACGTGCACCATCCGCCATGCTGCGCACTCCCAAACGTGCACCATCCGCCATGCTGCGCACTCCCAAACGTGCACCATCCGCCATGCTGCGCACTCCCAAACGTGCTCCATCCGCCAGGCTGCGCACTCCCAAACGTGCTCCATCCGCCATGCTTCGCACTCCCAAACGTGCTCCATCCGCCATGCTGCGCACTCCCAAACGTGCTCCATCCGCCATGCTGCGCACTCCCAAACGTGCTCCATCCGCCATGCTGCGCACTCCCAAACGTGCTCCATCCGCCATGCTGCGCACTCCCAAACGTGCTCCATCCGCCATGCTGCGCACTCCCAAACGTGCTCCATCCGCCATGCTGCGCACTCCCAAACGTGCTCCATCCGCCATGCTGCGCACTCCCAAACGTGCTCCATCCGCCATGCTGCGCACTCCCAAACGTGCTCCATCCGCCATGCTGCGCACTCCCAAACGTGCTCCATCCGCCATGCTGCGCACTCCCAAACGTGCTCCATCCGCCATGCTGCGCACTCCCAAACGTGCTCCATCCGCCATGCTGTGCACTCCCAAACGTGCTCCATCCGCCATGCTGCGCACTCCCAAACGTGCTCCATCCGCCATGCTGCGCACTCCCAAACGTGCTCCATCCGCCATGCTGCGCACTCCCAAACGTGCTCCATCCGACATGCTGCGCACTCCCAAACGTGCTCCATTCCCCATGCTGCGCACTCCCAAACGTGCTCCATCCCCCATGCTGCGCACCCCCCATTGTGCTCCATCCCCTATGCTGCACCAGCATCAGCCTCTCTACCCGCAGCATCAGCCTTCTGTCCCCAGCCTCAGCCCCTCTCTGTCCCCAGCCTCAGCCCCTCTCTGTCCCCAGCCTCAGCCCCTCTCTGTCCCCAGCCTCAGCCCCTCTCTGTCCCCAGCCTCAGCCCCTCTCTGTCCCCAGCCTCAGCCCCTCTCTGTCCCCAGCCTCAGCCCCTCTCTGTCCCGATCCTCGGCCCCTCTCTGTCCCCAGCCTCAGCCCCTCTCTGTCCCCAGCCTCAGCCCCTCTCTGTCCCCAGCCTCAGCCCCTTGCATCCACTCACACACACCCGATCGCATCCACTCACACACACCCGATCGCATCCACTCACACACACCCGATCGCATCCACTCACACACACCCGATCGCATCCACTCACACACACCCGATCGCATCCACTCACACACACCCGATCGCATCCACTCACACACACCCGATCGCATACACTCACACACACCCGATCGCATCCACTCACACACACCCGATCGCATCCACTCACACACACCCGATCGCATACACTCACACACACCCGATCGCATACACTCACACACACAGACACTGACGATATCGCACATACGCGCTGATACTCACAACATCCGGACATACCACATGCCTCTGGCCATGTGATCCTCCGTCAGGTCCTGGAAGATCACAACAGCACAGTATCGAGGCCGAGAAGCAAGCGATATCGCCGGATGCTGTGAGTATGTGGATGCGATGTGTGTGTGAGGTGTGTGTGAGGTATGTGTGAGAGTGAGTGCGATCTGATGTGTGTGTATGCGTGTGTGTGTGCTGTTATGTTTGTGCATGTGGAAGTTGCGCCGCTGCAGGACCTTGATTTACTGGTAACTATGCAAGCATGGTTACCAGCGCAACACGTCCCCCGCTCGCACGGGAGCCAACACCAGCATACGGCGGCGGCGTACGCTGATGTGGGCTCCCGTTGGTGAGGGGGGAAAGGGGGGGAGTGGGGGGGAAAGGGGCAGAGCCTGGGCGAGCGGCTGGCCAATCCGTGTGGGGGCGCAGCCGGGGCGAGAGGCCAATCCGTGTGGGGGGGCGGGGCCATGGCGAACCCAGCGGCCAATCAGCTTTGTGTCACCGTAAGGACATGTCACGGTGACACTGTCACCGTGACACAATTTTGGAGCATGACAGACAGACAGACAGAATAAGGCAATTATATATATAGATGTATTTTTCATATACTTGGAGGTGTTGTAGCTGTTCTGCTCTGACTCAAAGGTCAGCTTACAGGATCACCAGTGAGGTCCAAATTGAATTAGGCCTTTTAGATATCAAGGGCTTAGAGAAAGGATGATAATGCACACTTGTGAGCAAAATCAGTTTCCATTTTTTTACCAGTACACGGATAATACCATTTACATAGAATCATAGAATGGTAGAATTGGAAGGGACCTCAAGGGCCATCAGGTCCAACCTCCAGCGAGTGCAAGGTTTCCTAAATCAACCCAGCTATATGTTTATCTAGTTTCCACTTGGAGATTTCCATTGATGGAGAGCTCACCACCTCCCGTGGTCTCCTGTTCCACTTTATGACTACCCTCAGTGTCCGAAAGTTTTTCCTTATGTCTAATCTGAATCTCCTTCCTTTAAGTTTCCTCCATTGCTTCTTGTACTTCTTGTGCTAATGAGAATAGGGTAGTTCCCCTGCACTGTGACCACCTTTCAGATATTGGTAGACCGCTATTAAGTCTCCTCTCAGTCTTCTCTTTTTCAAACTAAACATCCCTAATTCTTTTAGCCAGTCTTCATATGACATATGAAGAATGGCTACAGTTTACACACAAATGTGATATTGCATAAAAGCTTCTAGTAGAAATTTACCAGATGACCTCCAGCGTCATTTGACCTTTAAGTCTCAGAAATACAGAGACGTAGAGTCTTGCATATGAGATAAGAAAATATTGAATACTGAAGCACAATGAAAATGGAAGTGGTAAATTTGTCAACTTTCTAGCATGCAATAGGAAATCTCATGTAGAAGGTGCCCGCTACAGCCTAACATCAAAATGAGAAAGTTTTAAGAACTCATTCAGATCTCCTTCATTGAGGAACCTCAGCCTAAAATATTATACACCCTGGCATTACTGTAATGTACACATAAAGGAAAAACTAGGAAAATAGTACAGTTATCCACTAGTCACAGGTCTTTCAAGAGATTGAAGAATGAGCTTTTTTTTTAGACATAGCAGCTGTCAATCATTAACAAACCTATTAGCTTGATTACATACTGGGGACAGGGACAGGGCAGGGCCTGTCTTCAAGAACAATATATGGGCCCTTTAGATTCCAATTGTACATCAGAATGAAATTGTTTTGGAGGTGGAAATGGGCCCCTCTTCAGCTCCTGTGTGGCTGCAAAAATTGCACTCATTTTATAGATACAGAAAAAACTTGGCACACCAAAATGAATATAAGGACTGTATTATACATATTATACAGGCAATACAAAAAATCCCAAAAATTTAACATTTCGACTCTTATATTTGGGTCTCATCAGACACATATATTCTTGATAATTACAAAAACCAGAAAAGATTCATCCATGTTGATGTGATTCTAATTAGACCTTATCTAGATTCATAATTAAATTAATTTACAACACAAATGTATGGGGACCATAAGTATGGGCAATCGCTAGATTAGGGAATCAAAGAAGGATAGATTTTTATCAACAATGCAAATATTTTACCTGTTGCAAGAGTTTGGTAGAGGTGCAAAAACAGACAAAATAATAAAACCAAATCTGAGCCCAGCTAACCACTATAACAATGGTAGACCAATAAACCTGTTATAATTCATGGCTACACCACAAGAAGTCACTGCATATCTAAGAATAAAGTATATGTTTCAAATAAGATATATAGGGGAATCCAGAGCTACTCATTACCCATTTCATGAAGAGTTCAAAGCATATTGATAATTTGCAATTCCCAAATACACTTACAAAGTTAGCAGTGGTGGCAGCTGGGTCTAGACACCGGCACTCCGACGTACGTTTTGGTAACAAATTACCTTCATCAGGGAGCGTGGTTATAGCAGCTGTCAATCATTAATAAACCTATTAGCTTGATTACATACTGGAGGACAAGGACAGAACAGGGCCTCTCTTCAAGAACAATATATGGGCCCTTTAGAGTCTAATTTTACATCAGAATGAGACTGCTTTGGAGGTGGAAATGGGCCACTTTACCTGCAAAAGTTGCATTAATAGTATAGCTACAGAAAAATTCTTTGCACACCAAAATGAATATAAGGACTTTATTATACAGGCAATGCAAAAAATCCAAAAAAATGTAAAGTTTCGAGTTCTATATTTGGGTCTTCATCAGACACAATAGATTCTTGAGTAAGAATATGCCTTTAAGATGGTGATACTGTCAAAATCATCGTAAGATCTATAGATAAATCTGCTGTTCTGTATAGATAAAATGGTGCAGTATAGCAGAGCGTCTTACAAGCAGGGAGGAGAGAGCATTAATAATATGTCCATCTTTGGCTTGATATTACTTAACCCTGGAACGCATACCTGGGGCCTCGCAGGCCTGCTAGGTTACTTGTCTTCAATGGTAGATTTCTATGGTTGCGCGTTCTAGGGTTAAGAAAGGTGGCACTGATTTATCAACACCAGCAATATAGGAATCAGACTTATTTATTAAGAGGTACTTGCTGACTGGAGCAAGATTTTTGGTGCAAGGAACACCACAGCTCGTCTAGAACTAGAAGAACTGTGGCATCACACCCCCGCCGCGCTCCCATAGTGCTCCAGTTCCACTCATTTTGGTAGATCTGGGAAAAACTGGTCTAAAGATGCCAAAAGTTGTAGCTGAAGTCCGAGAAGCAACAACATTTTGCAACTTTTAATAGCAATTTGGGACAAAATTTGGCAAAATTGCTTTGCTGACTTACGACCTTTATATTTTTAAGTTTTTTTTGTATGAAGACAGTAATCACTTACAGGTTGTTATTGGCACCCTCTAGCTGGTGCATTGGTCATTTATATCTATTTTGGGTTGTATACTCAGTGGAAATTGTTGTTACAGGCTGTATTTTATAGGGCTCATAGTTGGGCTCTATATGTGTCCCATTCATCTGATGGCTGTCAGTTTGATGTCATTTTAAATGCTTTTAGTTTTCACGTGTGTCTGCTTAAAGGGAACCTGTCAGGTCCAATCTGCACCCAGAACCACGAGCAGTTTTGGGTGTATATTGCTAATCCCTGCCTAACCATCCCTGTATACACTCGCATAGATAAAGGGATCTTTAGAAAAAGTATTTCTAAAAATCTTTTACCGTATGCTAATGAGCGAGGGGACTAGTCCCCTGGGCTTTAGTTCCCTGGCCAGTCACCCTATTAGCATGTTAGTACGCCCCTGTGGGTGTGTTAACATGCTAATGAATACGCCACGTCACAGGATGATCACACTCACCTCTCCGCCGCCATTGTGTCCAATGCTGGATTTCGCCTCAGTGTGCATGACCCCGGAGTCATGTGCACTACTTCAGTTTGAAGCCAGGACATGTACACCCGGCTTTATAGTGCGCATGACCCAACTCCGAGGTCATGCGCACTGAGCCGAAATCCAGCATTGGACACAATGGCGGCGGAGAGGTGAGTGAGATCATCCTGTGACGCTGCATATTCATTAACATGTTAATACACTCACAGGGGCCCACAGGCACGTACTAACATGCTAATGGGGGCGACTGGCCGGGGAACTAACACCAAGAGGGCTAGTGCCCTTGCTCATTAGCATACGGTAAAACATCTTTAGAAATTATTTTTCTAAAGATCTCTTTATCTATGCTAGTGTATACAGGGACAGTTAGGCAGGGATTAGCAATATGCACCCAGAACTGCTCGTGGTTCTGGGTGCATATTGCACCTGACAGGTTCCCTTTAAAAAAGGTTATTTATATTTCGGTGTGCACATTTTATATATGCAGAATCTTTTTTTTCTCTTCTTTTGGGGAAGTTGAGTATAAGATGGGGCAGGGGGCTTACATTTAAATGCCACTCACGTGCTAAATAAAATCACCACTGGATTGGTGCTGTAACCGATGGTCTGTCCTGGATCCACCAAACCACACTTCAATTCAGCAAGTATTGGCTGAAAAAAATCCAACACTCCCAACTGATGTTTTGAACTATTGCAAACATTCATCGGACTAAACGTCAAATTCTAATATTTAATGCTAATGTTAGTAATTTAATATGGATACAATAGAAGTAGCTGCAAGTGGTCCATTGCCACAATATCCCTTACCCCAGCTTCATTACAATGTAGCACTACAAATCCCTGCGTTTACTCTGCTTATGTTCATAGTTACTATTTTAGATCATCCTCCATGGATTGCTCACAATTTGAAAGCTCACATGCTGACTTTAAGGTCGTATTGACATCTCGTTCCTCTGAATCAATAGCTCTGACAAGCAATAAAACTCCATGGCATTTGTTTGTGATCACCGCCTTTCTCTCGGCATCATACCGGCTAAAGTTTCTGTCGTGAAATATATGTGTAATAAAGTTTAGCATTTATATGAATCACTTTAATATTCCATGAAAACAACATTTAGGAGTCAGACAGAATGCAATAATCAGTGTAAAATGTCTTCTATCTGGATTCACCTAAGCATTGGCTTTTCATGGGCACTCACCGTACTACCATAAATTTCCAATATGTTTACCTGTCAATGATGAATTGTTGGCATTAAAACAAAAGTCCATCTCGAATCTTGTAGTTGAGAAAACAGAAAATCAGCAATTATTACTTTACAATGTGAAGATTACGCTCCTTCCCCCCCTCAAAGAGTATAAAGGGAACTATAACCTGACAACCACTGCCACCAGTGACCAAGATGATATTGAGCAGTTTTTTTCAGAATGGATGGTGAGTAGGGTGATCGAATACCTTAAATATTCGGCTTCGCGAATATTTTCCGAATAGGTCGCCGCTATGCGAATATTCGATGCGCAATGTAAGTCTATGGGAAGCCCGAATAGTTCCGAATAGTTGTTATTCGGGTTTCCCATAGACTTACATTGCGCATTTAAGATTCGCGAATAGTCGAATAGCGGCAACCTATTTGGAAAATATACGCAAAGCCGAATATTTGAGGTATTCGATCATCCCTAATGGTGAGTTCAAGAAGCAGGGGAAGAAGAAAAAGTGGCTTATAGGTGGAGTAAGAAGCAGATTATTATAATGATAATAATAATAATAATAATATTTTGGAAATTACAGTCCCTGTTTAATGTTTGGCTGTAATTTGGAAATATCACTGCAATCTTATTTAGGTATTACTGGAGTAAAGAATGGCAATATTATTTAGGTTCTGTACAGCTTTATTAGAAAAAAATTCCATATAACCATACTCAACAATTTCCCGTGGGTTCTGTACCTACAGAGATCCCTCGGGTAGCACAAACTCATGAACATAGGAAATTGAGACAAAAAATCTGAGTTTTTAAAGTGCAAGTGTACATATTTTATTAAACATTGGTGACAATTTCAATAAAAACTTTTTCTTAAAAGCATGAACACCAGGACTGATCCAGAAATTGTATATGGGTAAGACAGAATCTCCCCTCAATAACATGGGTAAGCAAAAGTGTCAATCCAAAATGTGAAGTCCTGAAGAATCCACTAAGTAAAGTGGTTCTTAATCTGGAAGGCAGTGCTTATTGCGTGCCTATAAATAAAACCCAGAGAGACCCATAAGATGGAGGGTACATTGGACAATCCAGGCGTTTGGGAAGGCCCCCATTACGCCCTACGTACATTTCAATTCTTTAGAAATGTGGAGAATCTTCCTCAGGGGACGAGGTGCCATGTTATTGACTTGTCCTGTAATTTATTTGTGCATATGTATAATCTGCTCATATTTGGTCACATAAATCTGGTGGTCTGCTATTTGATGTTGTGGTTATGTACTATTGACCTGTCCATGTGCCTTATAAACCTTGAGGGGAGATTCTGTCTTACCCATATACAATTTCTGGATCAGTCCTGGCGTTCATGCTTTTAAGAAAAAGTTTTTATTGAAATTGTCACCAATGTTTAATAAAATATGTACACTTGCACTTTAAAAACTCAGATTTTTTGTCTCAATCTGTACAGCTTTAGTAGTTAAAAATTAGAACTGTATGAAATTGCTGTATTTGGGCACTACCTAATACTACAAGGAATAAAACTGTAAGTTTTCAACCTAATTTTATTGAGCTAGCCACTTTTCCCTCCCATCAAAAAATCAATTTTAAGCTAATACTTAGATTTAAAAATATTTGGTCAGTGACACAAGTTTAGGTATTTTAGTTGTTTCCCAAAACATATTCAATGTACAATCAATATGGGCTTAATGTACATACTCACATCTTTAATTTGAGGGTATTCAAATCCTAATTGGTGTGAGCGTTTAGGAATTACAGCTCTTTAATATGTAGATGCTTCTTTTTCAAGGGACAAAAAGTAATTGGACAATTATAGGGGGCATGCTACTCTGCCCTGCACGTGCCGAGTAGTTGTCACGATCGTCTCTTGCATGTTGAGAATAGTGACAGCCTTTGGACTGGAGCCTGTCATCTGACTGTCTTCATTTAAATTGGTTTAATTTTCCTTGCCACTGAAGTGGTTAAGTGCCAGTTTTGCTATTGCAGCTTTTCCAAAGCAGTTCCTTGCTGAGTTACGCCCTTCAGCTTTAAATAGTAGTGTATCCCAGCATTCCCTGCGGAACATACAAAGTCATTTGTGTCCTGGCCACCTTTGAGGAATGTTCTGCAAGTCAAGTTCCTGTGCTCAGGCTATATCCTTTTGTTTGTTTATTTTCCCCATGTTTGTCTTTACTTTACTGGTGTGTTGTTAGTGCAGCAGTGAGGTCTAGTGAACCCCACCTGCCCCCTACTAGTCATGGTTACTATAGAGTCTATCGAGGGTCCCAGGTTTCTGTTCGGTGTCAGTTGCGGAGACTGTGTATGGATTGGTGAGTAGAGAAGGGACAGTTGCAGGTGAGGATGGGAGGTGCTTTCCTACCCCTCTCACTAGTTCCAAGGCCTCGGGTTGTTTTTGTGTCCCCGGTGCCCCTCTTTTTGTGTGTTTTTTTTGCTGTACTTCAGATGCACATAGGTTTGAACACACCTCGCCATCCTTACTACACTCAGTGAGCGTGACAGGAGTCACACCAATGTTAATCACTGAGCAATTAAACTCTTTAGTATGAGTAAACAATATCTCCCACACAGATAAAAGAAACAGATATTTTTTCTCTTATAACCCTTGCAGCATGCTGTCCTCAGCTTACATTGTTGTCATAAAGGAGGAATGGCAACAATATAGGAAGTATCTACATATGATATAAAAACTACACTGCCAAATTGTTTCAAAAGAAATACGCTCTACAGTGCCCAACAGTATGCCTAAATATAGTCAAGGTCTATTGATATGTTTTTGGTGCCTAAGTGATAACTTGGATGGATGCTATTTTTTGTCTATTTTTAGGTTAGAATAGAAAAACATTTTATTATCTCCTTGAAAATAGGGTTTTTCTCATATACCGAAATATGCATTTGAGTGTACATTATTTGGCTAGTGTACTTATGCTTCTTAGTACATGTTTGTAGCTGTAATATTAAATAAGAAATATATTTTATTGGTGCTGTTTTAAAATTACAAAATTAAATTGTGTAGGAACAAACTATTAAAGTTTACATTTTGCTGTAAGCATTAATAAATTCACCTCTAGTACTGCAGTTGAATTGACGACTGCCGTGAAGTCATTACAGAAATAATGTGAACAGAATGTAGAAATGATTCCATACTAATGACGAATGGCACATATTGTGATTCATCGAAGGCTGATTTTTTTTTATTCCCGTGAGATGGACCATAAATTGCTACAGTTTTCATTTTCGCTTTATTTGCAAACAGTAGGGTGAATATAACCGATTATGAATGTTTAGCACAAGCTGATTTAATATATTCTTTATGCAGTGAAAGCAGTTTTAGAATTGCTCAATATCTGTAGTTTGTTCATGGCAGGGAGCTTGGTGAAAAAAAACAACTTCTAAAAGAATCTAAAAGTAACTTTGTCAAACTTAAATAAAAACCAAAAAGTTAAGAACTTGGCAATATGTTAGATGCAGCAGAAATGAAAAGAAGTAATGTCGGGGTGAAAAAAAAGATTTGCCTTTTAAAGATGCACATTATAATCTATTCTTCACATACAAGTATACAAAACAGCTAAAGGGTATGTGCGCACAGCAACCTTAACACACCGGCATCCCGACATAGTTTTTGAAGTAGAAAATCCTTCAGGAAATGCTGCCAGTGTTTTTTTCTGGTGTCTTTGTTGTCTTCTTTGTCCTTTTTGCAGCCTTGCCACCAGCAACTTTTTTTTTTTTTTTAATTTTACATATTAACCCTAGAATGCATGACGTTAAAAATATACATATTAACGTATTGGGGGCCTTTTAGGCCCCCATGCACATAATGTAGAAAAACACACTTAAATAACTTTCACAAGTTTATTTCAAAATTGCTCAATAAAATATGAATAGTGGACAAAATTTTAATTACAATTTTTCACAGAAAACACCAAAAAATCTTTTTTTTCCCAAATTTCACGCAAAGACATGAAAACACACAAAAACGCATAGAAATCTATAGCAAACTAGCTGGAGCTACATTTTTATTCTAACTTTCTATTATATCAGTCTTCCAAACAATTCTGACATGTTATTTTTTCAGACGAGTGTTCTTTACAAACAGTTTCCCTACAAGTGGAACAGTATCGCTCAGCTTTCCTCTCTATGTTTCTTGGACACATGAAACAACGCTTTCGTTTTCTTTCTCCTGGCTCTAGAATAATCTGAAACTGTACGCCACACCGTTTCATTGCTTCTTTAGTTTCCTTTGGCAAGCATTTCAAGTCGCTTCGCTCTATCATGTGAGGCATTACAAGTTCATGACAAAGGTCCTTCAAGAATATGTGTCTCCTGTCCTTCTTCTGTGCATGAAATTCTGGATGAGTTTCTGTATAAATAATGAATGAATTTAGGGCTGCTACATCAAGCATATTTGAAAATAGTACTACAGGCCATCGTTTTGTTTGCCTCTTACACGAATATTCTCCCACCATCTCATCTATTTTATCTACACCTCCTTTTGTTGCATTGTAATGCAGGATGATTTCAGGTTTCAATTTTTGGTTATTGCTGTCAACACTGCAATCGTGATGCATGGTACTAAGTAAAATTACAGATTTCTCCTTCTTCGCCTTGTAAGATACCAAAGTTGCTTTGTTATTGAATCCAAAGACACTCTCATAAAGTGCTCGCTGACGATTGTTTTTGAGTGCTGCGGGAATTTCTCGTCTGTTTTGCTTTATAGTACCAACAAGTGTAATAGCTTTTGCAAGCAGAAAATTACCTAGTTCAACATTGGTGAAATAATTGTCCATGGTGATGTTTCTACCTGAATTGAATATTGTAACAGCAAGAGTTTTGACTATTTCAGACCCCAGATCCTTCTGTACTGGTGCACCAACCTCTTTGCCACGGTAGATTACGCCATTTATGCCATAATAATTTGCAGAATCACACATCCAGAAGATTTTTATTCCGTACTTGGCTGGATTGCTGGGCATGTATTGTATGAATTTGCAGCGTCCTCTGAACGGTACAAGTTGTTCATCTACAGTAACATTAGTACTAGGATTGTAACGTTTTGGGCAATTTTTGATAAATATGTTCCAGATATAACTGATAGGGGCTAATTTGTTTGTTTCAAAACTCGCTGCATGAGTTCGCTTATCATCAAAGTGAATGATTCTTCTAATTTCCTCATATCTGCCCACTGACATTGTCGCCTTATAGTGTGGATCAGAAAGTGGGTCTAGAAATAATTCTCGTATTGGGACATCATACTATTTTTGACTCCCTGCCAGCAGTAAAAGTCCAATATATGCATAAAGTTCCTCTTTTGAGATATTTTTCCAGGACTTATTTTTTGCAGAAGCGATATGTCTTCCTTCTAGGTTTGAACATAATAGGACCTCTTCTGCAATATTGTCAGAAAAATAAGTACAGAATACATCTTTAGGGGTAAAGTAACTGGGACTTCCCACAGCTCCTTGAGCCTGTCTCACAATATTGTGTATTGCAGTACGTCCGACTAATGTAGGATTACTGTCCCAAAAAACATTTGTTTTGGATGTTCTACTTATCACTTCTTGAGGATCCACTAGATTCACTTCTTCATCATCAGAAGAATCACTGGATGAGGATGTTTGATTAGCTGGTGGCAGATATTCTTCATCAGACAAAGATAGTTTACTTTCATCATCACTTTGAAACATAATCGCTTCAATGTCTTGGGCAGTCAGACACTTGGAGGAAGACTGTGCCATTGTTGACTAGATGTTAGCAAACTAAAAGAAAAAACAATGAACACAATCAGAGTTGTCCACTCTTTGCTTGTGTGTGACACACTGTAAGTGTAATGTCCCCCCTTCTTCCTCTCACCCTCAGCAGCTCTTACCTTTTTTACTTTTAGGTGGTGTACAATTCTCTGGATTTTTGTGGCTCACAAGCTCTTGCCTTTGCAAGCTTCTTAGAAACAGAAACTCAAAAAGAATCAGATTTCCTCTCAACAGCTTATCTTATCACAGGTCCTTCAGTGATTAGCTCACAGTGTATACTGTCCTCAGTACTCTATACACAGATCATTACTGTGTTCAGAGGACCTGAGGTGATGTCATGGCCTTATCACTCCCTCCAAAAATCACATGACATCCTCACATGTTATTATCCACACCCTGGCCCCTCCACCAGCATTACTGAGTACAAATAAAGTAACTTGAGACACAAACACTTCTGAGAACATGATAAAAATAGCGGGCGCCTAGAAGGCCCCCAATTCGTACAGATGTAGTTTTCACCAAACAAGCATTGTTACACCATAATGCCTATGAAAAAAATTACATGAACAACTGGATATTATCAACAACAACATACTTGAGCAATACCTGGAGTTTCAAAATTCTAACTAAAGTAATTTTGCAGATAATAGCCAAAATGTAAGCATGGGGGCCTAAAAGGCCCCCAATATGCGTAACCTAAAGAATGATAAGGTCAGTTCTTTTAGCCGCTTTCACAGCCTGAAGCAGTTAAATTTACAAAAGACTGAATATGTATATGCAGAGCAAGTGGTTTTTACAATGCTGTGCACATGTTCATTCTTTATGATGGTTATTGAGGGTTTACTCAGTCAGGTTCCAGGTAGAATCTACTTATAAAATTGTGCACAGACCAATAAGGGCAAACTGAGTGGTTTTGTTATGTTAGTATTGGTGAGATATAATAAAGGGTTAACTGTGGGGTGGTCCAAAAAACTCTAATATAAGAAGGTCTCTTTGAAGCAAATAAAATATGCACTTAAAGATGATTCAATCTAAATGCCACTGTCATGATCCAGACCAGTATCTGTCGCTATGGTTTCTCCCAGCTCTGGTCTGGTTATGTCAGGGGTTAATTTCTCCCTGCCTCATTCCAGTTTCTGTGATGCTATATCTGGGTGCTGCACCTCTCGTTCAGTGCCAGTGATAGTCTATGTCTTATAGTGTATGTAGCTGGCTCTGTTGAGGTACCCAATCTGTCCTGCCATACACCGTCTCCCATCTAACCTGTATCTGTCTGTCTTCTCGCACCCTGTCCCGCTTGTCATACCTTTGTTTGTAGTATGGACTTCCCGGTATTTGACTTACGCTCCCATCCCTAACTTGGCTCTGTCTCTCCCTTCGGCTTCTTTTATTACCGTTCAGCTCCTGACCCCTTTGTTTGGTTCTGACTCTGAGTTTGTTCACCCATTGTACATTGATTTGACATCCCGTTGCTGACTTGGCTTTCTGACTACTCTGCTGCCGCCTTGTGGTGACTTTGTTGTACTACTCCAGGTCACGTCTTAGTACAGTGTTTAGTTACTCTGCTGCCACCTTGTGGTGACTCCACTGTACTACTCTGGGCCACGTCTTAGTGCAATGTGACAGCTTCTTTGCCAAATACAGTATGCGCTATAAACGCAATTAAAGAGCAACAACAGTGTTTTTAGCTAGATAGGGAAAGCAGATAGGACATTTCTGGTATTTCCTACATTTTTTACACCAGAAATTGGCACTGTGGACATTGCATTTTACTATAATTGGGTCAGTAATAGCTTAGATGTTGGGTCAGTAATAGCTTAGACCACTCAGAAATGTACCTCAGCTCAGCTTGGAGTCCACAAACTCTTACTGCCAAGGAAGAGAACAGTGGGAGAAGAGCTCTAAAACAAATTACAAGAGATGGAAAGTTCGTTATCTACACTGCTGAATATCCAATGAAGGTGTCACAGGGTATGGAAGAGGGGCAATTAGGCTGACCCCAAGACTGGGACCCCTGCGCTGTTCCTTATCTCCAAGGTAGGCTCGATAATAGCTAGGTTCGAGCCCCCCAGCATGACCCTGTCTTCTGGTTCTAGCCCTCATACTACTCCTCCCCACCTTGGAAGCGGGCCAGAAGCCTAGTAGTAACCAAAATCCCACAAATAAGCAGAGTCATTGGTAAACAGACCTCGCACACACTGCACTTACTTAAAGATGAAGGTGGGAGAGTATGTGAACTGGGGAGTAAAGCAAAAAGGGTAGGAAAGAAATGCACAACTGCAGAACTCACACACCACTCAAAACCGCAACTTTTAGATCACCATAGGACAGAATAACCACAGGAACTGAGGAAGTAAAACTATATCCAGCACTCAGCCACAGTATCCAGAGCCTTATAAAGAATGAAGGCAGCTGGTGATCAGCTGCCTTAGCTCACAACAGATGATCGCAAGCCAGCATGAATTAACACCTGCTGTACTGGAGTGCAGTTAGCCCGAATCAGCTGACGCCCATGACAAGCTGTGAAATTAAGTGAATTAAAGCTGTTTGTTAGACTCTGCAGTGTGAACAGAGTCTGACGCCACCATGACAGCCAAAAGTGCAAAATTGAACACCGCACGACAGGAGGGATTTAGGAGATAATTGGACAATTCAATGCGGCTTATTTGTCAATGCGTTTCAATGTCATCTGACTTCATCTTCAGGAAAAAAAAACAAATATAAGATAAAGCTGGAAAAAAACTTAAATAAACAATCAATCTGAATAAAGGCATTAAAATTGGGAACTAACATAGGGTAATGAATGACTGATTAACTGTCCTTATAAATAAAGTTTGTCAAAGCAAGAGGTGAACAAAATCAATAGGAATGAATTGTGTGATGATTAAAACTAAAAATTAAAGACAATTTATAAACTGAGAAACAGTAAGTAAACGAATACATGTGCAGGCTTCTTGTGGGTGGGACTTTATTTCCATGTTTCTGGAGGACCAATCTGTTGCATTGTATCATTGCATAGCCTATGCTGTTGGAAAATAAGCCAGGAACATACCTGCCCACTTTAAGCAAGAAGTATATCACTCCTTCAACATATGTAATGGTATCTGTTCATGTGGAGAAAGCAAACTGACCAGAAGAATGAGCAAAGCTCAAACTTTCCTCCTTCCTCATCTTTCTGGTAACCTGACTGCACCTGCAAATTCTGCCTTGTAATTGTTGTGAGGACATGGACTCTGTGAGTGCCTAGCATGAGTTAAAAAATTGTTTAAAAGAACTGAAGTCCTCAGTGGTTGATACCTTTTAAGTGCTTTTAACCACTGAGGACTTCAGTTCTTTTAAACCATTTTTTATCTCTACTGGCTAATCGAGTAATTAACCCGGTGTGTGCTGTAACTAGGAGAGCAGGGAGCCAGCGCTCAGTGTGCGCTGCTCCCTGCTCTCTGCACGTGTAGCTCCGTGCGCTGTAACCAAGGTAAATATCGGGTTGGTAACCCGATATTTACCTTAGTTACCAAGCGCAGCATCTTCCACGCGGCGCTGGGGGCTGGTCACTGGTTGCTGGTGAGCTCACCAGCAACTCGTGTAGCGATGCTCCAGCGATCCCTACCAGGTCAGGTTGCTGGTGGGATCGCTGGAGCGTTGCAGTGTGACATCTCACCAGCAACCTCCTAGCAACTTACCAGCGATCCCTATCGTTGTTGGGATCGCTGGTAAGTTGCTTAGTGTGACTGGACCTTTAAAGCTGGGTTTACACACTGAAACTTTCTAGCGATCCCACCAGCGATCCCAACCTGGCCGGGATCGCTACAAAGTCTCTGGTGAGCTGTCAAACAGGCAGACCTGGCCAACGACGCAACAGCGATCCGGACCTGCAGAGCGACCTAGCTGGTTGTTGGGGACGTTGTAAAGCAGCTTTTTGAAAGGGAAGTCGCTGTAAAGTCCCCTTTACACACTGAGACTTTCTAGCGATGCATGCTGCACAGCGGGAAACAAAGGACCTAAGAATGGTCCTGAACGATTTGTAGCGATCACAACTTCACAGCAGGGGCCAGGTTGCTGATGTGTTTCACACACTGCAATGTCGCTGGGGAGGTCGCTATTACGTCACAAAACCAGTGACGTTACAGCAATGTCTTTTGAGATGTTGCAGTGTGTAAAGCCACCTTAAGTGTCTTAACATTCAGCTGGACATGAAGATATATTGTTTATAAACTGGGGATAAGCCCTCATTGTTTCTGACTCTGGAGTCTATTGTTAAAGTTCTTGTTGACTCGTGTAATTATATTGGCCAGAGAGGATCAGATATGCAGACAAATCAATTGTGCTCCATTGTATTGCTATGTGTATTTGGATGTGATGTGGCTTGGCTGTTTCTCCCTCATCTCTCTCAAAGACCATTAAGGTACCGTCACACTAAACAACTTACCAGCGATCCCAACAACGATACAACGTGATAGTGATCGCTGGTAAGTTGCTAGGAGGTTGCTGGTGAGATGTCACACTGCGACGCTCCAGCGATCCCACCAGCAACCTGACCTGGCAGGGATCGCTGGAGCATCGCTACACGGGTTGCTGGTGAGCTGTCACACAGGCAGATCTCACCAGCAACCAGTGACCAGCCCCCATCCAGCAGCGACGCACTGAAGCGATGCTGCGCTTGGTAACTAAGGTAAATATCGGGTAACCAACCCAATATTTACCTTGGTTACCAGCGCACGCAGCTACACGTGCAGAGAGCAGGGAGCAGTGCACACCGCTTAGCGCTGGCTCCCTGCTCTCCTAGCTACAGTACACATCGGGTTAATTACCCGATGTGTGCTGTAGCTACACATGCAGAGAGCAGGGAGCAGCG
This sequence comes from Anomaloglossus baeobatrachus, assembly GCF_048569485.1. Lineage (NCBI taxonomy): Eukaryota > Metazoa > Chordata > Amphibia > Anura > Aromobatidae > Anomaloglossus > Anomaloglossus baeobatrachus. The sequence goes on along the minus strand of NC_134358.1, from coordinate 99,049,987 downwards.
CACACTGCTTAGCGCTGGCTCCCTGCTCTCCTAGTTAAAGCACACATGGGGTTAATTACCCGATCTGTACTCTGCTACACGTGCAAGGAGCAGGAGCCGGCACTGACAGTGAGAGCGGCGGAGGCTGGTAACGAAGGTAAATATCGGGTAAACAAGGACAGGGCTTCTTGGTTACCCGATGTTTACTGCTGTTACCAGTGTCCGCAGAAGCCGGCTCCTGCTGCCTGCACATTTAAGTCCCCTTTACACACTGAGACTTTCTAGCGATCATGCTGCACAGCGGGAAACAAAGGACCAAAGAATGGTCCTGAACGATTTGTAGCGATCAGCAACTTCACAGCAGGGGCCAGGTCGCTGATGTGTTTCACACACTGCAATGTCACTGGGGAGGTCGCTATTACGTCACAAAACCAGTGACGTTACAGCAATGTCGTTTGCGATGTTGCAGTGTGTAAAGCCACCTTTACTGCTGGGGATGTTTTGCATATGGCTTGAGATCTAGCCAATAAGAGCCCAGTCTTAGCCACCAATCGTGAAAACCCCGGTGGTCTGTATGGAGAGCTCAGGGGTATAAGAAGGAGGACTGTCCATTGCCCGGGTTGACTCATGCTACATGATACCAATCTAGGATGTGCGGATCCGATTAGCAAGCCATAGCTGAACCTTGACTATAATACTACATGGACTTCAGCATTGAATGCAAGGATTTGGCTGAGATATCAAAGACTACCTAAGGAAGAAATCCAGCTTGGGACATTCCAGTCACATGACTAAAGTCTTTGCGGTCCTGAGCAAGCTTCCTAAATCTGGCGTTATTTCATTCTCGGTGGGTGTCCGCCAAAAGCGGGGTGCTGCTGGTTTGGAAGAAGTAGCCCTGGAAGCTCTGTGGTACGGATATTCTAGTTCCTGGTGAGCCAGCGGAAGGGGCGGAAGGGTGAGAAACTTGCCGGTTACATTCTGTCCTTTTGCTGGTTATGTGTTCTGTCCCGTTAATTGTTTGGGGATCCAATAAAGTCTTAATATTGTGATTCCCTCACCCTGTGTTGTCTGGGTAGTGTTCCACCCATGGTTAAAGAGGTCGGGCGTTCAGTTGGGGGGAGCCCTGGGCCATGCTGTCTTTCTAAAGGTGGCTGGGCCAGCCGACAAGAGCACCTACTGACCCCCGTGTCTCCACAGTTGTCATCAGCCCCAACATCATCCTCATCTGCTGTTTTACAAACGCTTCTTCCTCTCCATTGTGTCATCATTTCTCACTTTGTGTGCCCAAGAAACAAGCGTTCAATAGTTCAGTTACATGGAGATTGCACTCCGATATGTCTAGGTCCACCACTTCACCACACTGATGCCAGACCACCTGGATTGTATTTTTTTGTGCAAAAGAAATGTGTGCACTTGGACTCTTGGAAGATGCCTAGTCACCATTACTTATTGTACCAAAAATCCATCCCTGTCAGGTTTGTGCAAAAAATGCAATAGTTTCAACTAAAATATATTGTAATATACAGTATGTATCAAATTGTGACACAACTCATCTTATTTCTAGCCTTTTTTATTTATTTTTTCTATTGATATTTTTTTTAATAGTGTTCAGTGAAGGGGTTAACCAGTTTGACAGTTTTATAGATTGGGTTGTTTCGGACTTGGCTGTACCAAATATGTGTCTTTTTTTGTATTGTTTTGTTTTTACATAAATATATGCATTTATTGGTCTAATATTTGTTTCATTTTTTTCTTTAAATTTTGGGTTTTAAAAATATTTTTACAAATGTTTTGCATACTTGAACTTTTTTACTTAGTCCCTATAGGGGGCGTTAACTTTTATTACTCTACTCACTGGTACAATGTATTGCAATGAAACAGCATTGCAATACATTATACATTTCAGTGCTGTACCGACACAAGCCTCTGAGATCTTGCTCCTGGCATGATCTCAGAGGCTTGCCGTAGCTGAGTGACCCAGAAATCATTATGATATCATCATGAAGACCTCCAGTTGCCCTGGCAGCAATCGGGCCCTTGTGTTCACATTGCAGGGGTACAGGTCGCTTATGAGAGGGAACACACTATTTTTCTAAGCCCCTAAATGCTTTGATCTCTATTGATTGCGGAATTTAGTGGGTTAAACAGCCAGAGGTGGCACAGGCACTGTCTCTGGCTGTGAGAGCCGGGTCTTGGCTGTCATGTAAGATAAAGTCAGAGTGGTGATCAACCTGGCACAAACCCTGTGCCCAGAGTGATTGCCATGACATACCCATATGTCATAGGACAGGAATTCCTTCCCAACAATGATGTGTGAGTAGGTCAATAAAGGGTTAAGTACATAGCTTGCAATTGCAATAAAATCATAAAGTGCACTGTATCCAGGCAATTGAGCCTTTTATAGAGTGATGTATATTCAACTTTATTATAAACTAGCTGTAGTGCCCGACATTGCCCGGGATAGTAACTAGAGATGAGCGAACCGGTCATGGTTCGGCTCGAATACGGTTCGCCGAACGGAGGTCTCGTTCGAGTTCGGTTCGGTTCGGCGAACCACTCAAACCACATAGGAAACAATGGGAGGCAATCACAAACACATAAAAACACCTAGAAAACACCCTCAAAGGTGTCCAAAAAGTGACAACTCACAACACAAACACATGGGAAAGTGACAAGGACATATACTCATGTGAAAACAAAAGAGCTGGACAAGGAAAAAGAGGAGGAGAAAAAGATATAGGCATGGTGTTACGGGGGGCTGTCTTATAATAAAACCCAAAGGAATATCAAACAGTCAGGGTCCACTGTGCAAAGACTCTGCTGCAGACTATGGCAGAGGATAAGGGTATATAAGTGTGCCACTGTAAATTGTAATAGCACAAGTGCAGAGTGCAATACCTCTGTTAAACTCACAGAGGAATATAATTAGGAAATAAAGCAATTCCTCCCTTGCTTGGAGGGTGTGTGGTATGGTCTCTGTTAATGGTCACAGAGACAAAAGCAGTGAGTGTGAAATGGTACCTACCTAGGTCCGTTCCTCTAGCGGTGCCAGGAAACGGACAGCAGCGTAAGCCGCACAAAGCTCCTACCTGCGTTCGCTCCACTAGGGTGCAAGGACACGAACCACTAGATATGGCACCGGCCTAGGTCCGCTCCACTAGTGGTGCAAAAGAGATGGACAGCAGCACAAGCCGCACAAAGCTCCTACCTGCGTTCGCTCCGCTAGTGTGCGCGGACACTAACCACTAGATATGGCACCTGCCTAGGTCCGCTCTTCTAGTGGTGCAAAAGAGACGGACAGCAGCATAAGCCGCACAAAGCTCCTACCTATGTTCGCTCCCCTAGTGTGCGAGGATACGAACCCTAGCGGCAACGTCCACCTACGAGTAGAATCACAAGGCCCAGCTGGACCATGTGCTTCAGTCACCTGCCTATGTCTGCTCCACTAAGATGTAAGGATACGGACCGCAGCCGAAGCTGTAAGGTATAAGAACGCTACCCTGCCGGTAGCGCTCACCTAGCATAGACAGAGAGATGCCTAGAGGGACGTGCACAGAGCGTCTACTCTCATGCATGAGCCAAGAGGACTGAGCGCCGGGCGGCGTGCGTCAGGGTCTTATATAGACTCTGTGCCTCATCCAAGATGAAGGACACCAGAGCCAATCCGCTGCCAGAATGACAGCAATGACGTCACGCTGGCATATCACCGAGCAAAGCGTCACAAGCACATGACCAGCGACCAATCGGCATAAAAGGTGTCAGAGACATGTGACCACGTGTCACAAGCACATGACCAGCGGCTAATCAGCTTAGAAGGTGTCAGAGACATGTGACCTCGTGTCAGCGATGATGTCACCCGCACATGTGCAATGGCTCCAAGATAGGACTTAGTCCCCAGCGCTTGCACATGTGCAGTAGCAAGAAATCCGAACATAGTCTCCAGTGCTCGCACATGTGCAGTAGCAAGAAATCCGAATATAGTCTCCAGTGTCACAGCAACCGTAACACATGGCATGCCCTTCTAAAATCATGTAAAACACCGCAAGGTTACTCCAAGCGGAGTCTCCCTTTTTTCCAAAAATTGGGCCACACACACACCCACCCCTTCAGTGGCAGCACTTGTGCCCCAGTTGTACACTTCACAGCTAGATTTGCATCAAGCACATTCAAAAATACGCCAGCCTTAACCGTCCCTAGGATGACACCGGGGTAGGTAGCTAAGTCTTTGCTGAACCATGACTTGTTCATCTTGGCTCCTTTTTAAAAACACAGCAAGCAAGGGTTACTCCAAGTGGAGTCTCCCTTTTTTCCAAAAATTGGGCCACACACACACCACTTCAGTGGCAGCACTTGTGCCCCAGTTGTACACTTCACAGGTAGATTTGCATCAAGCACATTCAAAAATATGCCATACTTAACCGTCCCCAGGATGACACTGGGGTAGGTAGCTAAGTCTTTCCTGATCCCAGCTCTGTTCATCTTGGATCATTTTTAAAAACAATGTAAGCAAGGGTTTCTCCAAGCGGAGTCTCCCTTTTTTCTAAAAATTGGGCCACACACACACCCACCCCTTCAGTGGCAGCACTTGTGCCCCAGTTGTACACTTCACAGCTAGATTTGCATCAAGCACATTCAAAATCCACAAGCATTTACTCTTTCCAGGATGACACAGGGGTAGTAAATTCCTTGTGGATCCATGACTTGTTCATTTTGATGAACGTTAGTCTGTCCACATTGTCACTGGACAGACGCGTGCGCTTATCTGTCAGCACACACCCAGCAGCACTGAAGACACGTTCAGAGACAATGCTGGCAGCTGGACACGACAAAATCTCCAAGGCGTAAGTGGAGAGCTCTGGCCATTTTTCAAGATTTGAAGCCCAAAATGAGCAAGGCTCCTTTTGCAAAGTAATGGCATCGATGTTCATTTGGAGATACTCCAGTATCTTCCTCTCCAGCCGTTGACTATGTGTCAGACTTGTTGTCTCTGGTGGCCTTGCAAAGGATGGTCTAAAAAAATTATGAAAAGATTCAATAGAATTGCTGTTACCAGCACCAGATACGGTGCTACTGGTAGGGGTAGACTGTTGAAGATGACGAGACCATCCCATGTTTGTCAAGTTACAACTGGGAGATTCACTCCCTGCACCACAGTTGTTTGGTGGAAAAGCCGAGCTAAGGGGCACTTTGCACGCTGCGACATCGCAGGCCGATGCTGCGATGCCGAGCGCGATAGTCCCCGCCCCCGTCGCAGCTGCGATATCCTTGTGATAGCTGCCGTAGCGAACATTATCGCTATGGCAGCTTCACATGGACTCACCTGTCCTGCGACCATCGCTCTGGCCGGCGACCCGCCTCCTTATTAAGGGGGCGGGTCATATGGCGTCACTGTGACGTCACACGGCAGGCGGCCAATAGGAGCGGAGGGGCGGAGATGAGCGGGATGTAAACATCCCGCCCACCTCCTTCCTTCCGAATATCCTGCGAAAGCTGCAGTGATGCCGGTAGGAGATGTTCCTCGCTCCTGTGGCTTCACACACAGCGATGTGTGCTGCCGCAGGAACGAGGAACAACATCGGACCGTCGCGTCAGCATAATCATGGATTACGCCGACGCTGCACCGATGATACGATTACGACGCTTTTGCGCTCGTTAATCGTATCATCGAGCCTTTACACACTACGATGTCGCATGCGATGCCGGAAGTACGTCATTTTCAATTTGACCCCACCGACATCGCACCTGCGATGTCGTAGTGTGCAAAGCCCGCCTAAGATCGATTAACAGCTTTTGCTGATACTCCTGCATACGTGCGTCCCTTTCTATGGCTGGAATTATGTCACAAAATTTGGACTTGTACCGGGGATCTAATAGTGTGGCAAGCCAGTAGTCATCATCACTTCTAATTTTGACAATACGAGGGTCATGTTGGAGGTAATGCAGCAAGAAGGCGCTCATGTGTCTTGCGCAGCCATGCGGACAAAGTCCTCGCTGTGTTTGTGGCATAAAGGGGCTAACCGTTCTTTTTTCCTCAGACATCTCCCCCCAACCTCTTTCAACAGAAATTTGACCAAGGTCTCCCTCATCCGCTGAGTCTTCCATGTCCATGGACAGTTTGTCCTTCATTTCTTCATGTTCTCCTGCACCTTCCTCAACATTTTGCCTGCTACCATGCGCCCTTGTTGATCCCTGACCCCCATGGTCCCATGCCTGCCGCGTTGGTGATGATGAACGTCTGGACCTTGGTGATGTTGTTGTCTCTTGCGCATATGAATCCTCCTGTAGTTCCTCCCCTTCCTGTTGTCCTACCCCCTGACTCCGAATAGTGTTTAGCGTGTGCTCCAGCATGTAAATGACTGGAATTGTCATGCTGATAATGGCATTGTCAGCGCTAAACATATTCGTCGCCATGTCAAAACTGTGCATAGGTCCTTGATCTGAGACCACTCCATCAGGGTGATCTGCCCCACCTCTGCATCTCGTTGGCCCAGGCTATACGTCATGACGTATTGCACGTATTGCACCAGGGCTCGACGGTGCTGCCACAGTCGCTGTAACATGTGGAGAGTCAAATTCCAGCGTGTCGGCACATCGCATTTCAGGCCGAAAGACTTCTGGAGCGATGCAAGTTGCTCAGCAAAGGTAGTTGAATGGCGGAAGTGAGCAGACAGTTTTCGTGCCCTGTTCAGAAGGCCATCTAGGCCGGGATAGTGTGTTAAAAATTGCTGGACAACAAGGTTCAACACGTGAGCCATACAAGGCACGTGTGTCACCTTGCCCAGGTGAAGGGCCACACCCAGGTTTGCAGTATTGTCGCACACGGCCTAACCAGGCTGCAGTTTGAGTGGAGACAACCATTTATTAAACTCAGTCTCCAGAGCTACCCACAACTCAGCCACTGTGTGACTCTTATTTCCAAAACATTTCAAGCTAAAGACCGCCTGATGCCGTTGCGCTCTGCTGCCAGCATAGTAATGAGGGGTGCATGATTCCTTCCGCGTAGTTAGAACGCTGGTGGCCTGACCAGGCAGGCTTGGGGCGGAGGTGGAGGACCCAGACGAGGTGGAGGAGGCAGAAGCAGTGGCAGAACTTGGACAGACAGAGGATTAACACACAAGTCGTGGGGACGGCAAGACTTGTACAGCAGACCCTTCACCATCTATCACCATAGTTACCCAGTGCCCAGTCAGCGACATGTAATGTCCCTGTGCATGCTTACTGGTTCAAGTATCGGTGGTGAAATGCACCCGTTCACACACAGAGTTTCTCAAGGAAGTGGTGATGTTGTGTGCAACATGCTGGTGTAGCGCAGGCACACCTTTCTTAGAGAAGTAGGGGCGACTGGGCATCTGGTACTGGGGCACAGCGACAGACATAAGGTCTCTAAAATCCTGTGTGTCCACCAGGCGGAAAGGCAGCATTTCGGTAGCCAAGAGCTTACAGAGGGATAAAGTCAACCTCTTAGCTTTGTCATGGGTCGCAGGAAATGGCATGAAATTTATTTGTCCACATCTGAGGGACAGAGATCTGGCTGCTGTGTGTAGATGGTGTTGAGTAGGGTGTCCCTGGAAAAATGCAGGTTTGTGAGGAAAGTGCAGGCGTAGACATGATGTTGCCTTTATCCAACCTTGGTGCTATCGATGTCTGAGAGAGCTGTACACACGCACTTGTTTCCCCTTCCAAACCAACTGATGACCTACCAAGCAAACTGCCTGCTGCGGTTAGAGTGGTGGAAGTTGTGCGTGGAAAACCAGGTGTGACAGCTGTCCCCACAGTCCTAGAAGATGAAGAGCGAGCGGATGCACTGGAAGGGGCAGGCGGTGGATGGTTCGCTCCGCTAGGCCGCATTGCAGCATGGTGAGCTTCCCACTGGGACATATCATAGTATCATAGTATCATAGTTTTTAAGGTTGAAGGGAGACTAAGTCCATCTAGTTCAACCCGTAGCCTAACATGTTGATCCAGAGGAAGGCAAAAAAACCCCAATGTGGCAAACAAGTTCCAATGGGGAAAAAATGTCCTTCCTGACTGCACATCCGGCAATCAGACTAGTTCCCTGGATCAATACCCTGTCATATAATCTAATATACATAACTGGTAATATTAAATTTTTCAAGAAAGGCGTCCAGGCTCTGCTTAAATGTTAGTAGTGAATCACTCATTACAACATCATGCGGCAGAGAGTTCCATAGTCTCACTGCTCGTACAGTAAAGAATCCTCGTCTGTGATTATGATTAAACCTTCTTTCCTCAAGACGCAGCGGATGCCCCCGTGTTCCAGTCGCAGGCCTAGGTGTAAAAAGATCTTTGGAAAGGTCTCTGTACTGTCCCCTCATATATTTATACATTGTGATTAGATCCCCCCTAAGCCTTCGTTTTTCCAAACTAAATAACCCCAAGTTTAATAACCTGTCTTGGTATTGCAGCCCACCCATTCCTCTAATAATCATGGTGGCTCTTCTCTGCACCCTCTCCAGTTCAGCTATGTCCTTCTTATATATCGGTGACCAGAATTGTACACAGTATTCTAAGTGCGGTCGCACTAGTGACTTGTACAGAGGTACATATGATATTTATTCATGTGACGATTCATGGAAGAAGTTGTCAAACTGCTGAGGTTTTGCCCTCTACAAACAGAATCACGACAACTTTCACAGATCACATAATTTGGGCGATCTTCTGCTATGTCAAAAAAGGACCAGGCTAGGCAAGGCTTAGAGGGCATGCGACCTGCTGATCCACCCGGACTAGTGCTCAGAGGCACAGTGGTGGCTGAGGATGCAGTTGTAGACGTGCTACCAGTACTCCGACGCTGTCCAGGAAGGTGCAAGGTAACTTCGTCGTCAGTTGCATCCTCCTCCACCGCCTCTGTTGACCTCCTCGAGTGCCTGACTGTGGGTTGACAGTAGGTGGGATCTAGAACTTCTTCATCATTTGTTGTGTTTGCACTCCCCTCACCCTCAGACCGAGCCTCTTCTTGCCCTGATCGAATATTTAAGTTGTCATCCCAATCTGCTATCTGCGTCTCATCATCATCAGTATGTTCCTCATTGTCTATTACAACAGGTGTTTCAGTTTCTGAATAAGGGTCAACATTATGCTCAGAAACTTATTTATCACAGCCTGAATCTGAGTCACAAAGGTTCTGGGCATCACTGTAGACAACTTTTTGGTCTGTACTCACTGTAGCTTGGGAGCAGACCTCTGATTCCCAGACTATAGTGTGACTGAACAGCTCTGCAGACTCAGCCATCTCAGTTCCACCATACTGTGCAGGGCGGATGGAGACTTCAGAGCTGGGAGAAAGCAAGTGTGATTGGGATGACAACTCAGAGGACTGGTGTTTTTTGGATGCGGTAGTTGAGGTGGCGGAGAGGGCACTTGTTGGACCACTTGAGATCCATTCAAGCATTTTCTTTTTTTGGGCATCATCTACCTTTGCTCCAGTTGTTCGTGTCCGTAAAAAAGGGAGCACATCGGACTGTCCACGGTAAGTAGTAGACATCTTACTTTTGCTGGAAGATGGTCTATCTTCAGCAGATGTTAATGGAGCTTTGCCACCTTCCCCAAGGACAAACCCTTTTTTTCCTTTTCCAACAAGCCTCTTCCCCTTTCCACCAGCATCTGTCATTTTGCCACTCATTTTCATTGCGACAAGATTGTGCACTTAAAATGTGGTAGTAGAAATTGAGAGGTGGTGTAGATTGCAGCGGTGGTCTATCTTTATTAACAGCAGAATAAACAACAATAACTATCCCTGACATTACAACTACGACCCTTAAACTGGCAGCATAGTTTGCTAGCATAATGGCTTAGTAAAAATGAGTTTGAGTGTGCAATGCAGAGGTGCTGCAAATAGATTTGCACTAGTGGGACACTAATGGAAGTCCAACAGCCACTTTTAGGATGCCACTAAGTTTACTCAGTGTTTGCTAGTATAATGGCTTAGTAACAATGAGTTTGAGTGTGCAATGCAGTGGTGCTGCAAATAGATTTGCACTACTGGGACAATAATGGAAGTCCAACAGCCAATTTTAGGATGCCACTAAGTTTACTCAGTGTGTGCTAGTATAATGGCTTAGTAACAATGAGTTTGAGTGTGCAATGCAAAGGTGCTGCAAATAAATTTGCACTAGTGGGACACTAATGGAAGTCCAACAGCCACTTTTTGGATGCCACTAAGTTTACTCAGTGTTTGCTAGTATAATGGCTTAGTAACAATGAGCTTGAGTGTGCAATGCAGAGGTGCTGCAAATAGCTTTGCACCAGTGGGACAATATTGGAAGTCCAACAGCCACTTTTATGATGCGACTAAGTTTACTCAGTGTTTGCTAGTATAATGGCTTAGTAACAATGAGTTTGAGTGTGCAATGCAGAGGTGCTGCAAATAGATTTGCATTAGTGGGACACTAATGGAAGTCCAACAGCCACTTTTAGGATGCCACTAAGTTTACTCAGTGTTTGCTAGTATAATGGCTTAGTAACAATGGGTTTGAGTGTGCAATGCAGTGGTGCTGCAAATAGATTTGCTCTACTGGGACAATAATGGAAGTCCAACAGCCACTTTTAGGATGCCACTAAGTTTACTCAGTGTTTGCTAGTATAATGGCTTAGTAACAATGAGTTTTAGTGTGCAATGCAGTGGTGCTGCAAATAGCTTTGCACCAGTGGGACAATAATGGAAGTCCAACAGCCACTTTTAGGATGCCACTAAGTTTACTCAGTGTTTGCTAGTATAATGGCTTAGTAACAATGAGTTTGAGTGTGCAATGCAAAGGTGCTGCAAATACATTTGCACTAGTTGGACAATAATGAAAGTCCAACAGCCACTTTTAGGATGCCACTAAGTTTACTCAGTGTTTGTTAGTATAATGGCTTAGTAACAATAAGCTTGAGTGTGCAATGCAGAGGTGCTGCAAATAGATTTGCACTAGTGGGACACTAATGGAAGTCCAACAGCCACTTTTAGGATGCCACTAAGTTTACTCAGTGTTTGCTAGTATAATGGCTTAGTAACAATGAGTTTGAGTGTGCAATGCAGTGATGCTGCAAATAGCTTTGCACCAGTGGGACAATAATGGAAGTCCAACAGCCACTTTTATGATGCCACTAAGTTTACTCAGTGTTTTCTAGTATAATGGCTTAGTAACAATGAGTTTGAGTGTGCAATGCAAAGGTGCTGCAAATAAATTTGCACTAATGGGACACTAATGGAAGTCCAACAGCCACTTTTAGGATGCCACTAAGTTTACTCAGTGTTTGCTAGTATAATGGCTTAGTAACAATGAGCTCTAGTGTGCAATGCAGAGGTGCTGCAAATAGCTTTGCACCAGTGGGACAATAATGGAAGTCCAACAGCCACTTTTAGGATGTGACTAAGTTTACTCAGTGTTTGCTAGTATAATGGCTTAGTAACAATGAGTTTGAGTGTGCAGTGCAGTGGTGCTGCAAATAGTTTTGCACCAGTGGGACAATAATGGAAGTCCAACAGCCACTTTTAGGATGCCACTAAGTTTACTCAGTGTTTGCTAGTAAGTATAATGGCTTAGTAACAATGAGTTTGAGTGTGCAATGCAGTGGTGCTGCAAATAGCTTTGCACTAGTGGGACACTAATGGAAGTCCAACAGCCACTTTTAGGATGCCACTAAGTTTACTCAGTGTTTGCTAGTATAATGGCTTAGTAACAAAAAGCTGGAGTGTGCAAAGGGCAGGAGGGTACAGTGGCAGGTTTGTGGGTCAGTGTACAGGTAAGGAAGCCTCACTTTCTATCCCTCCTAATGGGGAAATGCAGCGAGGAAGTCCCTGAGCTTAGCTACACAGACGCTGTTATCTTCTGTAGCTGTTAAAATCTGTTTCCATGGACCTGACTGTCACCTATGGCTCTGAGCCTGCTGTTATTAGCTCTTACAAGGGCTAATAGAAACGTCTATCCCTATTCTGTATAGCGCTGTGTGTAGAGCGTACACAGCAGTATCGGAGACAGGAGCTACGCCAGCGGTGACTGACACCCAGACGCAGAATTGATAATGGCGTCCGGATGGGCAGATACCCGATTTTATAATGCAGGGACATGTGACATGGACATCCTATCACACATGCCGTTGCTTCTCTGGATAAAAGTCCACTTAGCTGTGTGTGTGTCTGGGATTGGCTGACATGCTGGCCCGCCCCACTACACGCGCACGCTTAGGGAAGGAAGACAATGAAAAAAAAAAATGTCGATCGCCATTATCCCAGCAGCAGTGATCTGTATGCGCTGTTCCCGCACACTATACGCTGAAATTTCATAATAGTGTGAGTCACAGAGTGACTTACACTATTACAGCGGAAAGCCAGCTAGTAATTAGCTTGGCTTTTTGCTGCTAGAACCGTTCTCGAACGTAACTAGAACTATTGAGCTTTAGCAAAAAGCTCGAGTTCTAGTTCGATCTAGAACACCCCCCAAAATCACTCGAACCGCGAACTGGAGAACCACGAACCGCGCTCAACTCTGATAGTAACTAAGCGTATCTCTGTCTCTCTCCCACTCTCCCTCTCTCCCACTCTCTCACTCTCCCTCTCTTTCTGTCTGGCTCCCTCTCTGTCTGAAGAGAAATCGTGATAGGTTGGAACCTTGTCTGAGACCCCTCTCTACAGTGAACCATGCCCTGACCTTTTTGGACTGTAAAAGAATATTTGACTCAAATTCAAGTTACATCGAATTGATTGAGCTATCTCTTTCAGTTACAGTGGAACCTTGCTTAACAAGAACAAACCGTTCTGGGACTGTGCTTGTTAACCAAGTTACTCGTTCAGCAAAGCAAGATTTCCCATAGGAAATCATTGCAATGCAGACGATTCATTCCACAACTTGTTAAATGTCCCATCCTGGTCCCCTATTCTGTCATTCCACACATGTACAAACACACACAAACATGTACACACACACACAAAACTCACACAAACACACAAACTCACACAAACACACATATTATATGCTCACCTTACCTTCCGTTGCATCGCCGGTCTCCTGGGATTTGCTGTTCTCTGGTACGGGGCTGGGCTGTGTATCGGGTTACCATAACGAAGAGGGAGGAACTTCCGCTACCAGAGCGCTGACATCAAAGGCAGAGCCGCTTGCCTCTGATTGGCCAGCGCGCTGCCTTTGAGTAGCGTCTGACAGGAAGTTCCTGCTTTGTCGCTATGGATGCCAATGCACAGCCTGGAGTGGAGCGGACTACAGGACCCAGGAGGCCGGCAATGGAACGGAAGGTACACTATATTATATTATATGCTCACCTTACCTTCCGTTCCATCGCGGGCCTCCTGGGTCTTGTAGTTCGCCGTGAGGACGTCGCGATGTACCCGAGAACTACAAGAACCATGAGGCCGGCGGTGGAACGGAAGGTAAGGTGAGCATAATATGTATGTGTGTGTGTGCGTTTATGTTTGTGTGTTTTGTGCGTACATGTGTGTGTTTGTGTGGACTGCAAGTGCGGGTCAGAGCACGGTGTATGTACAGAACCGGAAGTGTGTGAGGTGAGGATTTCGCTCGTACAGCAAAACTTTCTCGTACAAATTTACAGAAAGCTTTGCTTGTTAAGCGAAATTCTCGTTAAGTGGGTTACTTGTTAAGCGAGGTTCCACTGTACGTGAATAATGGAAAAACCATACTGCAATACCAGTGGGGGTCCCTGCACTGGAATGGTGGGAGATTTAAAAAGTCATACATATACAAAATAAGCTTGTTTTAGATTAGAACATAACTGTTTTACGTGTCTTGAATACCGTACCATGCTTTTTATATATCATAATTTTACATGTACCAACCAAACTCTAATGCCCATCATAACTTCCCATCTCTACAGCATTTTCTCTCTTCGAAAGTCATAATTTGCGATGTCTTCATTTCCTTTTTTTTTACACCAAAGTGCAATCTGAAAACTGTGTGACATTTCGATACACTTGCTGTGTAATTTCAGCTTTTTCCTTTTTGTCCACTGAAGTCTGGGGATTACATGATGTTTGTACTTTGCCTCGGGCTCTTAATACTTTACAGATGTACTACTGGTAAGGAAAAAGTGAATTATTAAACATTTGGGAAGTAGCTGGTCTGCAGGCAGTCAGACTTAAAGGTGAAATAAAATATTAATTGGCTAGATATGTATCAGTTTTATTACTTGCTACCGCTCAGTGGTTTCAATGAACTTTTGAAAACATGAAAATTATTGACTATTATAAAATTATGCTGAGATCTCTTGTCACTCCCTTTTCATTGAAGATATCCAGGTTTCTTCCAATGTCTGAAATATCCAAGAGAACAAAACATGAATATTTAAAAATGATATCTTTATGCATTCCTTTCAAGATCTGTCTTTAAGAAATCACTTTTTTATACCATCCTAATGATAATTTTTGCAATTGCAAGATAACAAAAAAGTTACATCCAATATTGTCCCGTATTTGTATATTTTATTTACATTGCTAGGTAAATGTATAAGCCATATAATTGTATACTTGCGTAAATTCATAGTTCTCCTAATTGACACAATATAATACTAGACAAAGAACAATAGTGTATCTAACGCAGAAGGACCCTACAGAGTGGGAACATTTCCAGCTTAATCTCCTCCTTATAGAAAAAGAGAACAAAATTTGTTTTGTAAAAATTGGTCCAGCATGGTCTAAAAGTAAAAAACAAAAAGCATATAATCATCTCTCCAAATCAAGCCTCCATCCCTCCGTCCAGATTCCGTGCTTTTTTTTTTGCTTCTTATTACAGTGGATATGACATTTGACCATTTCAGCAGTAGAAAGTTAACAAGTAAAAAGTGCAAGAGTGTATAAATCTCAGAGTAAAGCCAGCTTTACACCTTACAATTAGGTGTGCGATTTCGTATGCGATGTGACACGCCCAGGTCGCATATGCGATTTAATGAGATAGCATGTAGGTCGTTCATTTGCTGTCACACGTGCGTTAGTAGTCTATGTTAAATTGATAAATTTTGTGTGCGATCCTTTAGATCATATGTTCTGTGACGTATGCATTGGGCACCCTTTTTTTTTTATTTATTTATTGACTTGCCAAGCGTGTGTAATGTTTAGGGATGCGTTTTTACTATGTCATCTGCCATTCAGCTCTGCTACATGGCCGCTAACAGCAGACACAGACAGCCATGTAGCAGAGCTGAATGGCAGATGACAGCAGACACAGAAAGAGCCGCACGATCAGAATGAACTCGGGTTAACTTCACCGTACTTCATTGTCATGCTGCGGCTCTGTCTGTGTCGCGTCCTGATTAGCGGTCACCAGTGAAGGACTCACCGGTGACCGCTAAACTCCTGAGTAACTGAATTGAGCAGCACTCTCTCATATACTCACCGATCCCCGATCTCCGGCGCGGCGCTGCACGGCGTTCACACTGCTCCGGCGGCTTTTGCTATTTTGAAAAAGCCGGCCGCTCATTAAGCAATCTTGTATTCCCTGCTTTCCCCACCCACCGGCGCCTATGATTGGTTGCAGTGAGACATGCCCCCACGCTGAGTGACAGGTGTCTCACTGAACCCAATCACAGCAGCCGATGGGCGTGTCTATACTGTGCAGTGAAATAAATAATTAAATAATTAAAAAAAACGGCGTGCGGTCCCCCCCAATTTTAAAACCAACCAGATAAAGCCATACGGCTGAAGGCTGGTATTCTCAGGATGGGGAGCTCAACGTTATGGGGAGCTCCCCAGCCTAACAATATCAGCCAGCAGCCGCCCAGAATTGCCGCATACATTGGATGCGACAGTTCTGGGACTGTACCCGGCTCTTCCCGATTTGCCCTGGTGCGTTGGCAATCGGGGTAATAAGGAGTTAATGGCAGCAGCCCATAGCTGCCAATAACTCCTAGATTAATCATGGCAGGCGTCTCCCCGAGATACCTTCCATGATTAATCTGTAAGTGACAGTAAATAAACACACACACCCGAAAAAAACCTTTATTAGAAATGAAAAACACAAATATATACCCTCGTTCACCACTTTAATACGCCCGCAAAAAGCCCTCCATGTCCGGCGTAATCCAGGATGGTCCAGCGTCGCTTCCAGCTCTGCTGCATGAAGGTGACTGGAGCTGCAGAATACACCGCCACTCCTGTCAGCTCCACGCAGCTAATGAATGGAATAGCATGAGCTGTCACTGAGGTTACCCGCGGCCACCGCTGTATCCAGTGACAGCGGCTAACCTCAGTGACAGCTCAGCTGATCGCGCTATTCCCTTCATTAGCTGCGTGGAGATGACAGGAGTGGCTGTGTCTTCTGCAGCTCCGGTCACCTTGATGCAGCAGAGCTGGAAGCGACGCTGGACCATCCTGGATTACGCCGGACATGGAGAGCTTTTTCAGGCTTATTAAAGTGGTGAACGAGGGTATATGTTTGTGTTTTTTATTTCTAATAAAGGATTTTTTCAGGTGTGTGTGTTTATTTACTGTCACTTACAGATTAATCATGGAAGGTATCTCGGGGAGACGCCTGACATGATTAATCTAGGATTTAGTGGCAGCTATGGGCTGCCAATAACTCCTTATTACCCCGATTTGCCAACGCACCAGGGCAAATTGGGAAGAGCCGGGTACAGTCCCAGAACTGTCGCATCTAATGTATGCGGCAATTCTGGGCGGCTGCTGGCTGCTATTGTTAGGCTGGGGGGCTCCCCATAATGTGGAGCTCCCCATCCTGAGACTACCAGCCTTCAGCCGTATGGCTTTATCTGGATGGTTTTAAAATTGTGGGGGACCGCACGCCGTTTTTTAAAATTATTTAATTATTTATTTCACTGCACAGTATAGACACGCCCACTGGCTGCTGTGATTGGGTGCAGTGAGACACCTGTCACTCAGCGTGGGGGCGTGTCTCACTGCAACCAATCATAGGCGCCGGTGGGCGGGGAAAACAGGGAATACGAGATTGTTTAATGAGCGGCCGGCTTTTTCAAAATAGTAAAAGCCGCCGGAGCAGTGTGAACGCCGTGCAGCACCGCGCTGGTGATCGGGGATCGGTGAGTATGAGAGAGGGGGTAAGAGGGATAGACTGACATGGACAGAGAGAGAGGGAGAGAGATAGTGACCGACTGACAGAGATTAGTGAATGACAGACATTGTGAGGCACTTCAGAACGCAGCTTTTCATCTGCGCTCTGAAGCGGACCTTTTTTAAGCTGAGAGAAAAAATCTGCGCACATAGCCTCAGACATCAAAATCGTATGAGGGATGTCACACATTTCAATTGACTAGGTTCGTACAACAAAACGTCCAATGTATGAGGAATAAACGACGTGTATGCGATCACCGTATTTGCGTTCAATCTTGATCGCATGTAGGTGTCACACGCAAATACGTCATGAACGATGCTGGATGTGCGTCACTTACAACTTGACCCCGACGACGGATTGAAAGATCTATTGAAGCGTATAAAGCAGGCATTAGAGGTAGTCATTGTATTGGATTCTTGGTGCCTAAGGGTCTAAGGGATCTCTTTGTCTGAGGAAGGGAAATATATTTCCCATAATGTTCTGTTGTTGATTAGACATGAATGGATCTTTTGACATTCAAAATTTGCATAATTGTACAAATCTCCATACTGGAAAGTTTGTGACATGTGGTGTTCAGCGCTGCACTTATTGGGTGTCAAGGCGGCGTCAGACTCTGTTCACACTGCAGAGTCTGACAAACAGCTTGGGATAACATAGTTACACAGCTTGTCATGGGCATCGGCTAGTTCTGGCTTCATTGCTCTCCAGTACAGCAGGCGTTAATTCCTGCTGACTTGTGATCATCTGCTGGGAACTCAGGCGGCTGATCACCAGCTGCATTCATCCTTTATAAGGCTCTGGATACTGTGACTGAGTGCTGGATATAGCTTTACTTCCTTGATTACTGTGGTTATTCTGTCCTATGGCGATTGTTAGGGCCAGGTGGACGGGCAGACCCAGGAGGTGGATCCACTGGGCTGAACACCTCACCGAGGGCAAGGTGCCCGGTAGCCGGAGCACTAGCAGGACAGTCCGTTCAGAGGAGTGGAGTGAAGAAGTCCCTGGGACCACGGGGTCTTTGATGGTAGTCCGGGTGACGGAGCTCAGGTTCGGAGGCCGAGATGACGTCAGGCAGAGTCCGGAACCAATGGAGCGGGAAGGCGGGTCACCACAGGGATCGGAGATGGTAGGAACTGACGGGATGGCAGGCCGTCACCGTTCGGGGTTTGGGTATCGTCAGGACCGGTTGGGAAGGCAGGAGCGGCTCTACGAGAGAGATAGGTGAGTATATCACAAGACACAAGGAGACCTGACTCCTAGCTTAGAAAACACGAAGACAGGCCCCGCCCACTTGGAAAGGATTCCCCTATATACCCAGTACCTGATCCTTCAATATCCTGTTGGAGGACACTGGCCCTTTAAGAGAGGGTGAATGACCGCGCGCCCTAATGCGCATGCCCGAGGCCCGGGTGCCAGAAGCCAGAGCAGGGAGCGGTGAACAGGAGGCAGGAGAGCCGGGCTGGAGCAGAGCTGCCGATGGGCGCCGGGAGCGGGGACCGGGCCGCCTGGGGACCGCAGGTGATGGGGCCTGGAGGCTGTGGAGCGGGGGACGCCTGGCAGAGGAACCGGGGAGCGAGGCAGGGAAGCCGGGGAGCGTGGCAGGGGAGCCGGGGAACGAGGCAGGAGAGCCGGAGAGCATGGCAGGGGGCCCGGGGAGCGTGACAGTACCCCCTCCCCCACGCCCCCCTCCCCGCAACCGGGACAGGAAGGCACGTATCAGAGGAGTACCCACATTCTCCCGGGGTTCCCAGGACCTATCCTCAGGACCATACCCTGCCCAGTCCACCAGGAAGAACTGTCGGCCCCGTACGGTTTTCATGGCCACGATATCCCTTACCGCATAGATGTCATCATCAGCAATAGGAGGAGGAGCAGAACTGGCAGCAGCGGAGAAGGGACCAAGGACAACCGGCTTGAGCAGGGAGACGTGGAAGGAGTTGGGTATTCTCATCGTGGCCGGGAGCTGCAGCTTGTAGGAGACCTCATTTATTTTGCTGAGGACTTTAAACGGCCCGATGTAGCGAGGACCCAGCTTGTATGATGGTAGCTTCAATCGGTTGTACTTGGAAGCAAGCCAGACCAGATCTCCTGGAGAGAAACACGGTGGATCCAGACCCCTTTTGTCTGCGTGTCTCTTCATCCGCAGGGAAGCACGTCCAAGGGACGTCTTGACAGAGTCCCAAATCGTTGAAAAGTCACGGACTCCGGTATCAGCAGCAGGGACATCCGAGGAAGAAGATACTGGTAATGGAACGGAAGGCTGAAGTCCGTAAACGACATGGAAGGGAGAGCTGGAGGAGGACTCACTGACGTGGTGGTTATGGGAGAATTCAGCCCAAGGAAGAAGCGTGGACCAGTCGTCGTGATGGGCGTTAACGTAGTGACGTAAGAAGGAGGTCAAGATCTGATTGACTCGTTCCACTTGGCCATTCGACTGAGGATGGTAGGCTGAAGAAAAGTCCAGAGTCACTCCCAGATGTTTGCAGAGGGCCCTCCAGAAGCGGGAGGTAAACTGAGTTCCTCTGTCGGACACAATGTGAGATGGAAAGCCATGCAAACGGAAGATGTGCTGTATGTAAGCGTCAGCGAGTTCCTGGGCAGAGGGCAGTCCAGCCATAGGGACGAAATGAGCCATTTTGGAGAACCGATCCACCACGACCCATATGACTGTGTGTCCGGAGGACAGGGGCAAGTCCGTAATAAAGTCCATTGCAATGTGTTGCCACGGAACGGAGGGTATAGGCAGAAGACGACCATATGGCAGGTGTTTGGGCGTCTTGTTCCTGGCACAAGAGGAGCAGGCTGAGACAAAAGAAGCGACGTCCGTGCGAAGGGATGGCCACCAGTAGTGACGTACAATTGTACTTCATGTTTTCTTCTGACCAGCATGGCCGGCTATTTTCGAGGCATGGCCCCAGTCCAACACTTTTTGCCTATCAGTCTCAGAGACATAGGTCTTCCCAGGCGGTATCTGGGCCAGGGTGACAGGAGCCACCGGAATGATCTTACTAGGGCAGATGATGGGCTGGGATGTCTCCTCCTCCTGCTCCATGTGCATGAATGACCTGGACAAGGCATCTGCCTCTACATTCTTGTCCGCGGGTCAAAAATGGAGCTGAAAATCGAACCTGGCAAAGAACAAGGACCACCTGGCTTGCCGTGGGTTCAGTCGCTGAGCGGACCGCAGGTATTCCAGGTTCTTGTGGTCCGTGTAAATAATCACGGGGTACACTGCTCCCTCCAGAAGGTAGCGCCATTCCTCCAGAGCCAGTTTGACTGCCAATAGCTCTCGGTCACCGATGGTGTAGTTGCGTTCAGGCCCTGAGAAGCTCTTGGAGAAGAAACCGCAAGTAACCATCTTCCCGGAGGAGGACTTCTGCATGAGCACTGCTCCGGCTCCCGAGGAGGAGGCATCCACCTCCAAGGTGAACTGACGGTGGAGCACAGGGGAACAAGCAAATGCCTGTTTCAGGGAGCCAAACGCGGCGTCGGCCGCAGGTGACCAGTCCTTTGGATTAGCCCCCTTCTTGGTCAAGGCGGAGAGAGGTGCAGTCAGAGCAGAGAAGTGAGGGATGAACTGACGGTAATAGTTTGCAAATCCCAGAAAGCGTTGGATTGCCTTCAGTCCGTAAGGAGGGGGCCAGTTGAGAATGGAAGAGACCTTCTCCGGGTCCATCTGCAGACCGGTATCAGAGATTATGTAACCCAGGAAGGGAAGAGAAGACTGCTCGAAGACACACTTCTCGTACTTGGCGTACAGACGATTCTCTCTCAGTCTTTGTAGTACCAGCTGCACGTTCTCTCTGTGGGTCTGGAGGTCCGGAGAGAAGACCAGGATATCATCCAGATACACCACCACACAGACGTAGAGAAGGTCCCGGAACACGTCGTTCACCAATTCCTGAAACACTGCTGGTGCGTTACAGAGGCCGAAGGGCATCACACAGTATTCATAGTGCCCATCGCGAGTATTGATTGCGGTCTTCCATTCGTCCCCAGAGCGGATGCAGACCAGGTTATAGGCACCCCGAAGATCCAACTTGGTAAACACACGAGCTCCTCTAAGCCGATCAAACAATTCGGGGATGAGCGGCAGGGGGTATTTATTTTTCACGGTGATCTGGTTCAATCCCCGGTAGTCAATGCATGGGCGTAGGTCGCCCTCTTTCTTCTTAATGAAGAAGAAGCCTGCTCCCGCAGGAGAGGAGGATCTCTGAATGAATCCCCTTGCCAGGTTCTCCGTGATGTAGGCAGACATGGCCCTTGTTTCAGCAGGAGACAGCGGATATATTCGTCATCGAGGTGGTGTAGTTCCCGGGAGTAGGTCGATGGCACAGTCATAAGGACGATGTGGCGGAAGTACCTCTGACTCCTTTTTATCAAAGACGTCCGTGAAGGACCAATAGGCCGAGGGCAATCCCGGTAGGGACTCCGGAACCGGAGGTCGTCGGATGGGCTGTATAGTCTTCAGACAGTTCTCGTGGCAAGAGGAGCCCCATCGGGTGATTTCACCAGTACACCAGCTGACTGACGGTTCGTGTGTCCGCAACCAGGGGAGTCCCAGCAGGATTTGATGGGACATGTGTGGGAGGACGTAGAGAGTGATGTTCTCGGTGTGCAGGGCACCGATACGTAGTTCCACCGGCTTGGTGATCCACGAGATGGTGTCAGAGAGGGGTCTCCCATCTACAGAGGCAATCACGAGGGGTTTGTCGAGTGGGGTAACAGGCACCTGGTACTTGTCCACCGTGGCCTGCTGGATGAAATTGCCTGCTGCCCCGGAATCGAGGTACGCCTCGGCCGTGAACCGCGTCTCTCCCGTTGTCACTTGAACAGTCCACGTAACCAGGTCTGAGAGAGTCCCAGCACCTAGGGTGGCCTCTCCTACCAACCCTGGGCTTTGGAGTTTCCCGGCCTCTCTGGACAGGAGCATAGAAGGTGTGTGCCCTCTCCGCAGTAGAAGCAGAGGCCCTTGGCGAGCCGTTCTGCTCGGCGTTGTTCGGACTGCCGCAAACGGTCAATCTGCATGGGCTCGTGGACAGAGACACCAGACGACGCTGTCTGAAGTACGGCGGGCTTCTGCGGAGGAGAGGAATGCCGTATCGGACGTCTCTCACGGGACACCTCTTTGGATCGTTCCTGGAATCTGAGGTCCACGCGGGTGGCTAGTGCGATCAGGGCATCCAGGGTGGAAGGAACATTGCGGCCTGCCAGATCGTCCTTAACACGGCTGGAGAGTCCTTCCCAGAAGGCGGCGGTGAGGGCTTCATTGTTCCATCCCAATTCTGAGGCCAAAGTGCGGAAGCGGATGGCATACTGCTCTACCGTCATAGTCCCCTGACGTAGCCTGAGGAGTGATGAGGCGGATGCAGCGGCACGTCCAGGTTCGTCAAAGGCGTTTCTAAATGCCTGCAGGAAGTCCTGGATGTTAGTGGTCACAGGGTCCTCCTTTTCCCACAAAGGGTTCATCCAGGCCAGTGCCTCACCCTCTAGATGGGACATCACAAACGCCACCTTGGCTTGGTCGGAGGCAAACAAGTGCGGAAGCAGCTTGAAATGGAGGGAGCACTGGTTTAGGAATCCTCTGCAGGTCTTGGGATCTCCGGCATATCGGGGTGGAGAGGCCAAGCACAGTTTAGAAGCTTCCGAGGTAGCCGCCACAGGAACCGTGGCCGTGGACTGTGCAGTAGCAACCTGAGATGCCATGGACGTGGCAGATGCTTGCAGCGTGTGCAGGCGGGTATCCACAGATGACATGAAGGCCAGCATGCGGGTCTGGGTCTCGCGCTGTCGTACGAGTTCCTGCTGCAGGGTGCCCAGCTGGGCCGCTAGTGCTTCGGCGGGATCCATGGCCTGTTCTTACTGTTAGGGCCAGGTGGATGGGCAGGCCCAGGAGGTGGATCCACTGGGCTGAACACCTCACCGAGGGCAAGGTGCCCGGTAGCCGGAGCACTAGCAGGACAGTCCGTTCAGAGGAGTGGAGTGAAGAAGTCCCTGGGACCACGGGGTCTCTGATGGTAGTCCGGGTGACGGAGCTCAGGTTCGGAGGCCGAGATGACGTCAGGCAGAGTCCAGAACCAATGGAGCGGGAAGGCGGGTCACCACAGGGATCGGAGATGGTAGGAACTAACGGGATGGCAGGCCATCACCGTTCGGGGTTCGGGTATTGTCAGGACCGGTTGGCGAGGCAGGAGCGGCTCTACGAGAGAGATAGGTGAGTATATCACAAGACACAAGGAGACCTGACTCCTAGCTTAGAAAACACGAAGAACAGGCCCCGCCCACTTGGAAAGGATCCCCCTATATACCCAGTACCTGATCCTTCAATATCCTGTTGGAGGACACTGGCCCTTTAAGAGAGGGTCAATGACCGCGCGCACGCCCTAATGCGCATGCGTGAGGCCCGGGTGCCAGAAGCCAGGGCAGGGAGCGGTGAACAGGAGGCAGGAGAGCCGGGCTGGAGCAGAGCTGCCGACAGGCGCCGGGAGCGGGGACCGGGCCGCCTGGGGACCGCAGGTGATGGGGCCTGGAGGCTGTGAAGCGGGGGACGCCTGGCAGAGGAACCGGGGAGCGAGGCAGGGAAGCCGGGGAGCGTGGCAGGGGAGCCGGGGAACGAGGCAGG
Organism: Anomaloglossus baeobatrachus; assembly: GCF_048569485.1. Lineage (NCBI taxonomy): Eukaryota > Metazoa > Chordata > Amphibia > Anura > Aromobatidae > Anomaloglossus > Anomaloglossus baeobatrachus. The sequence goes on along the minus strand of NC_134358.1, from coordinate 99,026,332 downwards.
AGAGCCGGAGAGCGTGGCAGGGGACCCGGGGAACGAGGCAAGAGAGCCGGAGAGCGTGGCAGGGGACCCGGGGAGCGTGACAGCGATCTACAATTTGCGGTTTTGCGTGGTGTGTGAGTCCTCCAGTTGTGCATTTATTTCCTATTCTTTTTGCTTTACTCTCCAGTTCACATACTGTTCCTCCTTCATGTTTAAGTGCAGAGTGTGCGAGTTTTCATTAAACCTTGTCTGTGCCTATTTGTGAGGTTTTGGTTACTGGGGCTTCCGACCCACTCCCAGGGTGTGTGGAGTAGGATCAAGGCTCGGACAGGAGACGGGGTCACACTGGGGGGCCCGAACCTGGCTTCCATCAAGCCTACCTTCGAGATAAGGGATAGCGCAGAGGCCCCAGTCTTAGGGTCAACCTAGGAGCCCCTTTTCCATCTCTACATATCACGTGACAGTTTGTCATTGATTGTAAAATTCACATATTGGAAAGAAGAGAGACAGCAAACCTAGGTGACCATAAAAGCTTACGCTTTCAAGGCAAGAGAGAGAAAAAAAGGATACTGCTGACCATAAGAGCTTACACTTTACAGGTGAGAGAAAGAGAGAACGCAACGAACCATAAGAGCTTACACTCTATTGGAGAGAACTAAGACCCTGTTTACTATAAGAGCTTATACTTTATAGGAAAAAAAGGACTAAGTAAGGTCATACTCCAGATAAGAGAGAACGTAAGAGCGAATGGATCCCACTGATTATAACAACTGATAGAAGAAAGAAATGTATCCAGTGACTGGAGATGGAAAACTACTCTACCTTACAATCTGTGCACTACTGTGAACTGCTGATCTGTGATGGCCTCAGTACTGACCACCACTCTACAAAGTGTGATAATCCTCTAGATATCATAGCTGCAGAGCATTATGGGAAGGACTGCAGGGAAATACAAAATGATGTTTGCCTATCCACTGATGCTGCAGTATTGTAGAAAATGATGCTGGGCAATTTTTTATTCTTTTTGTAAAGCATGAATCGCATCTTAACAAATGTTTGAGTTTGTGTAAAACCACAGATTTCAGGAAATTTAACTCAACCTCACCCTACGTGGATGATCCTCTCATCCCTAGTGTTGTTTTTTTTCTAAAGATATTTTTATCAAAAGCATTTTGGAATTATTGATAGCAGAGCCCAAATAAGCTTCACTACTTTTTTTGATGCCCAAGGAAATCCAAAAGCTCAGATTCTTCTGTAGAAAATATGTGTATATTGACTGACAAATGGTAGCTTGCAGTATTCGGCTACGGTTTTTGCATAAGAGCCCATTAAGGTGCAAGTTGTAGGCCTTTGAAAATTCTATTAATAAAAAATAGGTGGCTCAATAACTTTCTGAAACGGGCAAATAAGAATATCCTAATGTCAAAAAGAACCAAACACCCAAATATTTGCTTCTCTGTATCTTCTGCACATCACAAATGAAGAATAAATCATTTCCATACAGCTTTATTACTAATACTACATTTACTAAAGGAACAAGTTCATCTAATTTTAATGTCATCTGTGCAAAATAAAATAACTGACTACTTTAGTTTAATAAATAGGAACAGCACCAGTATCAGCATTAACTACAATATATAACCCAACCACTTACAATAACATTTAATTTTGCCTAATAATCTGTAGTAGTTAATCTCTATTTTGATATCCAGCCATGGTAAAGCTCACAGCTGGGGGCTGCAGCCTGTAGCTGTTGTTTTACCCACGCTGGCTATCAAAATAGGGCGGGAGCCTACGTTATATATTAAAATTATTGATTTATTTTCATATTCCCATACAGTGAACTGACTAAAATCAATCACAGTTGCAGACACGGGAGGTGGGGGGCATGTATAGCAGCTTGCAACCAATCACAGACACTGGCGCAGAGGGTGGGGAAGAAAAGCAGTGAATTTTAATTAGTGTACCCAGGAGAGAATCTGACTGCAGCGTGATCCTCCAGGAAACATGGTATGCGTAACTATCCTTCTCTTAATCAAAATATGAAAAAAATGCAACACTCACTTGCATAAAGCGAAAGCTCTTTTTTATTATGGAAATCCAAAAATCAATGTTCATCAAAGTAACATTTCAGTCACTCTTAGACCTTTGTCAAACTTACACACCGACTTGGTGTTCAATGGGGGTATGTAAGGAGCAGCAGCGCTGTGGTAGTGCGAGTATATCGCTGTGGGTATGTGCTATCCTTTTCCTCTTACCATTTAACTTCCCTTTGTAACCCCCTAAAGTTTACTTCAGCCATTTTACAACCCAGAATGTCTTGTCCCCATTGACTTGTATGGAGTTTGTTGACCAGGTCAAGTTTGAGGTCAAGTTCGGCTGCCAAACCTGATTTTTTCTTTTAGTATGTGCTGGTTCACTGAACCCAAATATCCATGGGTTCGCTCATCACTAGTGATGTCCAGTTAGCTCCAGAAATATTTGGACAATGATGCAAGTTTTGGCCTTTTAGCTATTTTCCAAAACATATTCAAGATACAATTAGATAATCAATACGGGCTTAAAGTTCAGACTCTCAACTTTAATTTGAAGATATTCACAAGCTAATTGGAAAAAGGGTTTAGAGATTAAAGCTTTTTAATATTTAGCTGGATCTTTTTAAGAAACAGAACATAATTGGACAATTATCTCAAAAGCTCTGTAATGTGCTTAATGGCTTATTCCCTTATTAACCTATCACCAATTAATCACGCAAAAGGTCAGGATCTGATGAAATAAGACATTCATAGAAAGATAGCAGAAATAATAGGAGTGGTCAAATAAACAGTTTGGTACATTCTGGAAAAAAAAAGAGTGCATTGGTGAGCTTGAGAACTGAAAAAGGCCTGGATATTCACTGAAGGCATCAATAGTGGATGATCAAATTAACCTTTCCATAGTCAATATAAACATTTTCACAACATCCACCCAAGTGAAGAAGATTCTCCAGGAAGTAGGTCTTTCAGTATCTAAGTCTATGAAAAAGAGAAGACTTCATGAAAGCAAATACTCAGAGTTCACCACAAGGTCCAAATCAATAAACAGCCTTATAGGTAAATCAAATTGGACTGTGTCAAAAACATCTAAAGAAGCCAGCCCACTTCTGGAAAAACATTATTTGAACAGTTGAAAATAAGATCAACTTGCACCAGAATGATGGGAAGAAGAAATTGTGGAGAAGGCTTGGAACGGCTCATAATTAGTGATGAGCGAGTACTAAAAAGCTCGGGTGCTCGAGGCTCGGGCCGAGCATCCCAAGATACTCGTGTACTCGGCCCGAGCACCGAGCCCAATGTTATCCTATGGGAGACCCGAGTATTTTTGTGAAATGACCACCGGCAGCATGTAGAAACCCTAAAAATGGCACAAAAGTCTCAGAAGAGTGCTCAAATGACATGGCAACAGCATGGGGAAGACCCCTTGAAGCATTTATCACTCAAAAGTCACAGCTGTGAACAATTTTGTCCGCGTTTTACGCCATTTTTACGGACTCACCAGAAAACCTCCAAAATGACACCAAAATGAATTTTCATGGCGGAAATGTTAAGGGCACATACCCAATAGTGAGATAGAGCTAATGTATGTTACTTTTTGAGATCAATACATGAAAGATTTTACGTAAAACATTGTGTGGCACTCCGATGTCCCTGAGAAGAGACGTACATGAAGGCCTCTGAGTCTAATGTGCCCATTTTGAGGAACTGAGTCTTTGTAGTATTTTCCTTTGCCAGGGCAGTCCAAAATTGTGAGGTTCACCAATGACCCTGCATACAGACGTGCATGAGGGCCTGTAAACCTGAAGTGCCTATTGGAAGGAAGTGGGTCTATTGTAGTATAGCCCTTAGGCAGGGCAGCCAAAAATTGGGAGGCTCCATGTTGTCCCTGGATAGAGACGTGCATGAGGGCCTGTAAACCTGAAGTGCCCATTGGAAGGAAGTGGGTCTATTGTAGTATAGCCCTTAGGCAGGGCAGCCAAAAATTGGGAGGCTCCACGTTGTCCCTGGATAGAGACGTGCATGAGGGCCTGTAAACCTGAAGTGCCCATTGGAAGGAAGTGGGTCTATTGTAGTATAGCCCTTAGGCAGGGCAGCCAAAAATTGGGAGGCTCCACGTTGTCCCTGGATAGAGACGTGCATGAGGGCCTGTAAACCTGAAGTGCCCATTGGAAGGAAGTGAGTCTATTGTAGTATAGCCCTTAGGCAGGGCAGCCAAAAATTGGGAGGCTCCATGTTGTCCCTGGATAGAGACGTGCATGAGGGCCTGTAAACCTGAAGTGCCCATTGGAAGGAAGTGGGTCTATTGTAGTATAGCCCTTAGGCAGGGCAGCCAAAAATTGGGAGGCTCCACGTTGTCCCTGGATAGAGACGTGCATGAGGGCCTGTAAACCTGAAGTGCCCATTGGAAGGAAGTGGGTCTATTGTAGTATAGCCCTTAGGCAGGGCAGCCAAAAATTGGGAGGCTCCACGTTGTCCCTGGATAGAGACGTGCATGAGGGCCTCAAAACATTAAGTGTCCATTGTCAGGAAGTGGGTGTATTATAGTATAGCCCTTTGGCAGGGCAGCCAAAAATTGGGAGGCTCCACGTTGTCCCTGGATAGAGACGTGCATGAGGGCCTCAAAACATTAAGTGTCCATTGTCAGGAAGTGGGTGTATTATAGTATAGCCCTTTGGCAGGGCAGCCAAAAATTGGGAGGCTCCACGTTGTCCCTGGATAGAGACGTGCATGAGGGCCTCAAAACATTAAGTGTCCATTGTCAGGAAGTGGGTGTATTATAGTATAGCCCTTTGGCAGGGCAGCCAAAAATTGGGAGGCTCCACGTTGTCCCTGGATAGAGACGTGCATGAGGGCCTCAAAACATTAAGTGTCCATTGTCAGGAAGTGGGTCTATTATAGTATAGCCCTTTGGCAGGGCAGCCAAAAATTGGGAGGCTCCACGTTGTCCCTGGATAGAGACGTGCATGAGGGCCTCAAAACATTGTTCCCATTGCAAAGGAGCGGGTCTCCTGTCGTTGTAATGTCCATTCTGCAAAGAATGGGCGAAAAAATTTACCACTGGGGGTATACCTGAAACAAAGGCCTAACTCTTGTAACGGTCATCATGGTGGCGCATGAGGAGAAGGAGGAGCAGTCCAGCGATTATCCAAAGTGTGTACCCATGGGTGACTGGAGGTACATGGCAAATTCCCGTTACAAACTTTAAATTCCGCTCTCATTTGCTGGTGGTGTGGTGAAGTCTGGCCCAATCCAACCCTTGTTCATCTTGATCAGAGTCAGCCTATCAGCATTTTCAGTTGACAGGCGGGTGCGTTTATCTGTAATGATTCCACCTGCGGCACTAAAAACACGCTCTGACAAAACGCTAGCGGCAGGGCAGGCCAGGACTTCCAAGGCGTAGAGAGCCAATTCATGCCACGTGTCCACGGGCGGCACGGTGGCTCAGTGGTTAGCACTGCAGCCTTGCAGCGCTGGGGTCCTGGGTTCAAATCCTACAAAGGACACCATCTGCAAGGAGTTTGTATGTTCTCCCCGTGTTTGCGTGGGTTTCCTCCGGGTACTCCGGTTTCCTCCCACACTCCAAAGACATACAGATAGGGACTCTAGATTGTGAGCCCCAATGGGGACAGTGTTGCCAATGTATGTAAAGCGCTGTGGAATTAATAGCGCTATATAAATGAATAAAATTATTATTATTATTATTATTATACCCAATAATTGTAAGGCACAGAGGAATGTCGGAGTACAGTTGTTCGATCTGCAAGGTACTCCTTGAGCATCTGGGCAAACTTAGGATTTCTTGTGGCACTACCCCGCACCTCAGGGGCTGTGGTACGTGAGGGGCTGAGAAAACTGTCCCACATCTTAAAACTGTTCCCCTACCTCTGGTGGATTGGACTTGTGCCTCTCTCGGCTGTACGCCTTGGTTGTCCACTGATTCCTGACCTATGCCGCTAGCGTTTTGTGAGGGGAATGCTTTGCCTACTTCCGTGACTATGGCCTTCCGGAACTGCTGCATTTTGGTTGACCTCTCCGCCTCGGGAATAAGAGACAAAGTTCTCCTTGTAGCGTGGGTCTAACAGTGTTACCAACCAGTAATGATTGTCGGCCAAGATGTTCTTAACGCGAGGGTCACGAGACAGGCAGCTTACCATAAAGTCAGCCATGTGCGCCAGACTCTTAACAGCCAGGACTTCAGTAGCCTGACCAACACGATGACTGAACATGCTGTCCTCCTCCTCCTCCTCCTCCTCATCTACCCTGTCCTCTGGCCAGCCACGCTGAACCGAGGATATGACTGGTGTGCATGTCATATCCTCAATTTGGCCAGAGATTTGCTCCATGTCTTCATCCTCCTCCTCGTCATAGTCCTCCACTGCACGTTGTGATGAGACGAGGCTGGGCTGTGTGTTATCACCCTCACCCACTACTGTTTCTTGCTGCAACTCATCGCGCTCCGCCTGCAATGCATCATGTTTGGTTTTGAGCAGAGACCGTTTTAGAAGGCAGAGTAGCGGTATGGTGACGCTAATAATGGCGTCATCACCACTCACCATCTTGGTGGAGTCCTCAAAGTTTTGGAGGATGGTACATAGGTCGGACATCCATCTCCACTCCTCAGGTGTTATGTGTGGAGTTTGACCCATTTCCCGACGGCTTAGGTGATGCAGGTACTCAATAACTGCCCTCTTCTGCTCACATATCCTGACCAACATGTGCAGAGTTGAATTCCAACGCGTGGGGACATCACACACCAGTCTGTGAGCCGGAAGATGCAAACGGCGCTGAAAGCCGGCAAGGCCGGCTGAAGCAGAAGGTGACTTTCGAAAATGTGCAGACAGGCGGCGAACTTTTACCAGCAGATCAGACAGCTCTGGGTATGACTTTAGAAACCGCTGAACCACGAGGTTGAGCACATGGGCCACGCATGGAACATGTGTCAGCTGGCCTCGCCTCAAAGCCGCCACCAGGTTCCGGCCATTGTCACACACGACCTTTCCTGGCTTTAGGTTCAGAGGTGTGAGCCAGTGATCTGCCTGCTGTTTTAGAGCTGTCCACACCTCTTCTGCATTGTAGGGTTTGTCACCTATGCAGATTAGCTTCAGCACAGCCTGTTGCCGCTTCGCCGAGGCAGTGCTGCAGTGCTTCCAGCTTGGGACTGGTGTGGAGGGTACAGTGGATGAGGATGCGCAGGAGGAGGAGGAGGCTGAAGAGCATGACATTCCGGAGCTGTAGAGTGTGGGTGAAACACTGACTGAGGTAGGGCCTGCAAACCTTGGTGTGGGAAGGACGTGTTCCGTCCCTCGCTCAGACTGGGTCCCAGCTTCCACAATATTAACCCAGTGTGCCGTCAACGAGATGTAGCGGCCTTGCCCACAAGCACTTGTCCACGTGTCTGTGGTTAGGTGGACTTTGGGTGAAACAGCGTTGTTCAGGGCACGTGTGATGTTTTGTGACACGTGGTTATGCAACGCGGGGACGGCACACCGGGAGAATTAGTGGCGGCTTGGGACCGAGTAACGTGGGACAGCTGCCGCCATCAGGTCGCGGAATGCTTCTGTTTCCACCAGCCTAAAAGGCAACATTTCCAGCGCAAGCAGTCGCGAAATGTTAGCATTTAGAACTGTGGCATGTGGGGTGTTGGCAGTGTATTTGCGCCTGCGTTCAAAGGTTTGCTGAATGGATAACTGAACGCTGCGCTGGGACAAGGACGTGCTTGATGATGGTGTTATTTCTGCATAGGCAACTGCAGGTGCAGGACCGGAGGAGGCTTGTTCGCAGGCAGCATGGACAGGGGATTGGCTCGCATGCACAACCAGCGAAGACGTAGCAGTGACATCAGCAAGCACTGCTCCTCGACTCTGTTGTAGTTCCCACAAAGTCGGGTGCTTGGCTGACATGTGCCTGATCATGCTGGTGGTGGTCAGGCTGCTAGTTTTGGTACCCCTGCTGATGCTGGCACGGCAGGTGTTGCAAATGGCCTTTTTAGAATCATCTAGAGCCAACTTAAAAAACTGCCAGACTCGGGAAGACCTAACATTTGTACAGGCACCTTGTGTCGTGTTGTTGTTCCGGGGAACGGTTGCCTGACTTCTGCCTGGAGCCACCACCCTGCTTCTTACTGCCTGTTGGGATGCTACGCCTCCCTTCCCCTGTGCACTGCTGTCCTCACTCTGCATATCCTCCTGCCAGGTTGGGTCAGTTACTGGATCATCCACCACGTCGTCTTCCTCTTCCGCACCCTGCTCCTCCTCCTGACTTCCTGACAATTGTGTCTCATCATCGTCCACCCCTTGTTGAGACACGTTGCCAACTTCGTGAGAACGTGGCTGCTCAAATATTTGGCCATCTGTACATACGATCTCCTCATGACCCACTTCAACATTAGCTGGCGAGAGGCCAGAATGTGCGAATGGAAACGTGAACAGCTCTTCCGAGTGTCCAAGTGTGGGATCATTAATGTCCGAGGACGTGTACTCAGCCTTGTGGTAGGAAGTAGGATCAGGTTCTGAAATGTGCGGTGCAGTATCACGGCTACTGACACTTGACCGTGTGGAAGACAGAGTGTTTGTGGGGGTGCCAATCTGACTGGAAGCATTATCCGCTATCCAACTAACAACCTGTTGACACTGGTCTTGGTTCAAGAGCGGTGTACTGCTGCGGTCCCCAAGAATTTGGGACAGGACGTGCGAGCGACTAGATGTGGCCCTTTGTTGTGGCGAAATTAGAGCTTGCCCACGACCTCGGCCTCTGCCTGCACCACCATCACGTCCACTTCCTTGTTCCTTGCCAACGCCCTTGCGCATTTTGCAATGCTGTGCTGACGTGTATTCACTAGACTTGGGCGTTATATCCAAGTTTGTGCAAATCGTGCACCTGTACGCTGCCACCGACAGGCACACACGTGTGGTTTTTAAATGCAAGAACGGACGCACTAAGAACCTAACAGGTTTTAGGAGCAAAAATTAATGAGAACTCTGACACTATCAGCCACTGCTGACTGACGTGTATTATACACTACACTTGTGCTTTATATAATAGTTTGGTAAAAACGCACACTAGTGCACCTGTACGCTGCCACCGACAGGCACACACGTGCGGTTTTTAAATGCAAGCACGGACGCACTAAGAACCTAACAGGTTTTAGGAGCAAAAATTAATGAGAACTCTGACACTATCAGCCACTGCTGACTGACGTGTATTATACACTACACTTGTGCGTTATATAATAGTTTGGTAAAAACGCACACTAGTGCACCTGTACGCTGCCACCGACAGGCACACACATGCGGTTTTTAAATGCAAGCACGGACGCACTAAGAACCTAACAGGTTTTAGGAGCGACAATTACTGAGAACTCTGACACTATCAGCCACTGCTGACTGACGTGTATTATACACTACACTTGTGCGTTATATAATAGTTTGGTAAAAACGCACACAAGTTCACCTGTACGCTGCCACCGACAGGCACACACGTGCGGTTTTTAAATGCAAGCACGGACGCACTAAGAACCTAACAGGTTTTAGGAGCAAAAATTAATGAGAGCTCTGACACTATCAGCCACTGCTGGCTGACGTGTATTATACACTACACTTGTGCGTTATATAATAGTTTGGTAAAAACGCACACAAGTGCACCTGTACGCTGCCACCGATAGGCACACACATGCGGTTTTTAAATGCAAGCACGGACGCACTAAGAACCTAACAGGTTTTAGGAGCAAAAATTAATGAGAACTCTGACACTATCAGCCAATGCTGACTGACGTGTATTATACACTACACTTGTGCGTTATATAATGGTTTGGTAAAAACGCACACAAGTGCACCTGTATGCTGCCACCGACAGGCACACACGTGCGGTTTTTAAATGCAAGCACGGACGCACTAAGAACCTAACAGGTTTTTAGGAGCGACAATTAATGAGAAGTCTGACACTATCTGGACTGTTTTAGACTGTGTACAGCAGCCCCAGATATGATGAAGGCTGGTATACGGTCACCACTAGGAATGGCTATATACCCTGCCTGCCTGCCTGCCTGTATACTGCTACAATAGTCCTGACAAGGACTCTTCTGGTCACTAGCCTGTATTCCGACCTGGCTATACCCTGCCTGTATACAGCAACAATAGTCCTGAGAAGGACTCTGCTACTGTACTCCGACCTGGCTATACCCTGCCTGCCTGTATACAACTAGAATAGTCCTGAGAAGGACTTTTGGTCACACTGTTTGCAGCCCTGCTACGGAAATAGCTATAAAGGGCCGCAAACCTTTCCCTGAAGCAGCGACACTCTTCCTGCACTGACTGTCTGGATGGCTGTGAGCAGAGCACAGCGCGCCGGCCGGTATAAAGGCTCGGTCACGCTGTGTGGGCCGGCCAATCACTGCAATTCCAGAACTAACAGGGCTGTGGCATTGCAGTGGTCTGCCAGCCAATCCCTGCATGAGGGCTGGCTCTCAAAAGAGCGCCAACATGCAGAAATGAAGACCACGAGTACAGCACGAGTATCGCGAGATTACTCGGTCCCCGCCGAGTAGCCCGAGTACAGTGATACTCGTGCGAGTACCGAGTAGTAACAAGCATACTCGCTCATCACTACTCATAATACAAAGCACAGCACATTCTTTGTAAAACATGCTGGAGGCAGTTTGATGGCCGGACATGCATGGCTTCCAATGGTCTTTGGTCATTAGTGTTTTGTTATGATCCGGTAAGCGTGGAAGATTACAAAAAATTCCAATTAGTGGAAAAACACCAAGAACAACAAGAGTAGCTGGAACCTGGGCTTACTGCAATCCCCTAACCATCAGACCACATTAGAAGTGGCCGTGGAGCGTTTCTAAACACCTAGACGCCTCGTCACAGCCTGAGAAACTCAAATAAATAATAGGGATCAGCACTCATAGATTTTTCTTTCAATTCTTCTTTTCTTTATTTTCAATCATAGTGTATAAAACACCAAATAATTTGACGCATTTCGGTCAAAGGCATAACATGACCTTTTTCAAAACTCAGCCTTAGGCGTGCTGAGATTTATTAGGGTTTTTATGACTGCAGAAAGTGCTCTTTCCTATCCTTTCCTATACAGATAGTTTGGGCCTCATCTTTGTTGAATCTGTTTTCTAGCTATGTATTGTCTTTTCCTATATCACCGTAGTCTTTACATGTGGGGGGCTATCTATATCTTTGGGGATTGCTCCAAGGCAGATTAGCTTTTCTTATATTTCTCTGTATAAAACTATTTAGTTCTCCGGCTGTGTCGTGGCGACTAGGTCATCGTAGGCTCGCCCCACGGCTACTTCTAGTTGTGTGTCAGTATTACGTCTGCAGTCCGTTAAGGTTCCAGCCACTCTGGTTACTTTTTGGGTTTCCGCATTTTTTCTGATCCTCCTCGGTCACTGAATCATAACACAAACACCCTAAGGTGTAAACAAGGAAGCAAGGAAAAAACTAGCAAACTTATCTGCAGAAGTCTTGCTCAGGGAAACAGGGAAGGACAGAACTCCAAGCCACGTTCAAAGACTGAGGAAAATTCAATTATAACCAGCACCAGCAAGGCAAAAAGTGCTCTTCTATATACACCAGACTTGTCTGCAATAGGACTTCCTTAATTCCCAATTAAACCTGACACCTGTCTAAGTCACAGGCTCAGACTCAGCTCCACTACCATTCCTGGCCACCAGAGGGAGCTCCAAAACTGCACCCACACAGACGACATTCACAACAGTGTTTATTGATGATGTGACTGAAGACAGAAGCAGCTGGATGAATTCTGAAGTGTACAGGGTAATACTGTCTGCTCAAATTCAATCAATTGTTGCAAAGTTAATTGGATGATGCTTCACAGTACAGATGGACAATGATGACCCAAAATATACTGCAAATGAAACCTAGTTATTTTTTAAGGCAAAAAATTTAATTTTCTGCAACCACCAGATCTCAACCCCATCCAGCTGCGTAAGACAAAACTTAAGGCAGAAAGAAGGAAATCCAGTGTTTAATGAGATCGAGACTTCAGGCAGTCATTGCCTGCAAAGGATTCTTTACAAAATATTACGAATTAACATTTTATTTATGGTAAAGTAAATTTGACCAATTACATTTGAACGTCTGAAATGAAGATACATTGTAGAAGAATGGTAACAATTCCTAAACTTTTCACAGGATATTTTTGTTCAAGCACTTTAATTAAGACTGACATTTTCTTCTTTTTTCTTCTCAATTGTTTAATTTTAAATCAAAACTATTGGCATGGAGAGGCAAAAACACAAATATTCAATTCAGTCACTGTTCAAATATTTCTGGACCAACTGTATAGGGTGCTTTACACGCTGCGACATCGCTAACGATATATCGCTGGGGTCACGTTGTTAGTGTCGCACATCCGATGCCATTAGCGTCATCGCAGCGTGTGACACCAATGAGCGATGATCAACGAGCACAAAAACGTGAAAAATCGTTGCTAGTTGACAACGTTGTTAATTTCTTTAATATCATTGCTGCTGCAGAAACAATGTTGTTTATCATTCCTGTGGCAGCACACATCAGTATGTGTGACACCGCAGGAACAAGGAACATCTCCTTACCTGCGTCCAGCGGCAATGAGGAAGGAAGCAGGTGGGCGGCATGTTCTGGCCGCTCATCTCCGCCCCTCCTTTGCTTTTGGACGGCTGCCGTGTGACGTCGCTGTGATACCGCATGTACCGCCCCCTTAGAAAGGAGGCGGATTGACGGCCAGAGCGACGTCGCAGGGAAGGTAAGTCCATGTGACGGGTGTTAGCGATGTTGTGTGCCACGGGCAGCGATTTGCCCATGTCGCACAACCGACGGGGGCGGGTACACTCGCTAACGATATCGGTACCGATATCGCAGCGTGTAAAGTACCCTTTAGTCTCTGTTTACCTGACGTATGGTTCTAGATACCATCAGAGTTTTCAAAGTATCCTACTTAGTCTTCAAGGTAGACTGCTCAAATGTATTTCAGCTTCTGGCTGGTGTTATTTGACTTTATGGCACACAGGCAGGAAAATTATCAAGCTTATTGTGATTTTGCTGGTAAAGTTTTTTATGAACCGTTTAAGTTCAATGTGGGCATCTGCATTCATTTTATTCAATAGAGTGTGTAAACCACTCCATGCACTATGTACTGTATGTACCATATTTTTCGTTTATAAGACTTCTCGGATTATAAGATGCACCCAAATTTAGAGGAAAAAAATAAAAAAAAAAAGATGGAGTCCGTCTTATAATCTGGTGATGTCTTACCTGGAGTGAGCAGCAGTGGTGGTGGAGCGAGGTCACAGGAGGCAGGGGTGGTGGTGGAGTAGGGCGATGCTGTTCAGACTGTGGCGGGTATCCCAGATGCTCGCTGTGGGCACAGTGAGGCAGGCAACTTCAAGAAACTGTTGGGTGTGCGAGATATAAAGAAATGGCACCTGAAGTCAGTGCATGCGCATATGGAGCTCTCGGCTCAAGATCTCATCTGCATACGTGCCACCTCCGGACACTAGTTTCATTAAGTCCACTGCTGGGAGATCAAGGGCCCGGAGGTGGTGTATTCGTAGATGAGATTTTGAGCCGAGAACTCCATCTGAGCACGTGCTGACTCCAAACGCCATTATTTGAAGTACGCACCACCGACAGTTTCAGGATGGCGCCCAAAGCTAAGCACCCAAAGCCCTCAGCCCCAGCACAGTGCCAACAGCATTGCTACTGTGACCCTACTCCACCACCCCCGATAAGAAACATTTGGATTATAAGACGCACTCCTCATTTTCCTCCCAAATTTTTGGGAGGAAAAGTGCGTCTTATAATCTGAAAAATACAGCCTCTTAAAATGTACAGGGGCACACCACCATTCATACCCTTCTCTACTGGGGTAGTGGACAACTATTTGATATATACAGTGTCTCTTTCTGTATAGACTTGAATGGAGAGAATGATTTACATGTGCAGTTACCTTGTCATTTACTGAGTCACACCTAGCCCTAAGGGGTACTTTGCATGCTGCAACATCTCTAGCCGATTGTAGCAATGCCGAGCGCGATAGGCCCTGCCCCTGTCGCAGATGCGATCTCTTGTGATAGCTGCCGTAGCGAACATTATCGCTATGGCAGCTTCACATGCACTTACCTGCCCTGCGACGTCGCTCTGGCTGGCGACCCGCCTCCTTCCTAAGGGGGCGGGTCGTGCGGCGTCACAGCGACGTCACACGGCAGGCGGCCAATAGAAGCGGAGGTGTGGAGATGAGCGAGCTGTAAACATCCCGCCCACCTCCTTTCTTCTGCATAGCTGCTGGAGGCAGGTAAGGAGATGTTCCTCGCTCCTGCGGCTTCATACACAGCGAACAAGGAACAACATCGTATCTGTCACTGCAGTGAAATTATGAAAATGACCGACACTACACAGATCACCGATTTACGATGCTTTTGCGATCGTTTATCGGTGCATCTAGGCTTTACACATTGCAATGTCGTTACTGGCGCCGGATGTGCGTCACTTTTGATTTAACCCCGACGATATCGCAGTAGCGATGTCGCAACGTGCAAAGCCCCCCTTAGTCTAAGACATTTGGCTTGCATGGCAATACTTGATTAAGTTTCATAATTCTGCTTAGCTATTACATTGACAATAATATATTGTAAATCTCTGTCTAACTATACTTCAATTATGCCATGTTCACTTTAAATCACATTATTTCATATTTTAGATTGTATGCTTTACTTAGCCTAAAATGTCAATGATACATAAGGATATTATTTTCTACATGCAAAAGGTTATTTATATTTTTTATGAAACTGTGTATACAAGGATTTGTCTCAGTTTGATAAAAGGATTAAAGAATTAACTCTCCCGTTGTGCATAATCTCAATATAATTTCTGTTCAGCAAATTAAGTTACTTTTTCCCTCTCAAACCGTGAAAATTGATATTTTCCATTAACTTAGTCAACTTAATTTTATTTCATTTATTTTAAATACTCTTCCAATAACCTGCCAATCTGCTTCATTTACTGCATTATGAAAAAAAATTTCTAGTGTAATAAATTTTGATAGCAATGAAGCATTTTACTATATATTTGATGGGACCATAATGACGTCATTATGTAGACACATTCAGCAATTATGTCAGTTTTAATGTTAATGTATTATTGGGATCATAAGTAGAGATGAGCCACCCTCTAGAGGCTCGAGTTCAGTTCGGTTCGTCAAACGGAGGCCGCGTTCGAGTTCGGTTCGGCGAACCGTTCGCCGAACCTCTCAAACCCCATTGAAAACAATGGGAGGCAATCACAAACACATAAAAACACCTAGAAAACACCTTCAAAGGTGTCCAAAAGGTGACAAACAACTCCCAAGACAACACAAACACATGGGAAAGTGACAAGGACATATACTCATGCCAAAACAAAACAGCTGGATGAGGAAAAAGAGGAGGAGACACAGATATAGGCATGGCATGCCCTTCTAAAATCATGTACAACACAGCAATGGGACTCCAAGCGGAGTCTCCTTTTTTCCAAAAATTGGGCCCCACAGACACCCCTTCAGTGGCATCACTTGTTCCCCAGTTGAAAACTTGACAGGTAGATTTGCATCAAGCACATTCAAAATACGCCATCCTTAACTGTCCCCAGGATGGCACCGGGGTAGGTAGGAAAGTCTTTGCTGAACCATGACTTGTTCATCTTGGCTCGTTTTTAAAAACACTGCAAGAGGAATCCAAGCGGAGTCTCCCTTTTTCAAAAAATTGGGCCCCCACAGACACCCCTTCAGTAGCATCACTTGTGCCCCAGTTGCAAACTTGACAGGTAGACTTGCATCAAGTGTGGCGCCCTGGACTAGCCAGGTCGTCACAGGTACTGCAACATACACCACCACCCTGAGATAGGCACATCAGCCAGACACAAAATCCTTGTTGCCTCCCTCCAGGGGCTGATGTCCACACCAGGTGAAGTGGAGCCAGGCGGTTGGCCCCACCCACTCAGGATTTCACAGTCCTGGAGGCGGGAGAAGGAAGTCAGTGCGGAGTTGAGTTAGGGAAGTGAAGGAAAGAGGAGTAAAGGAGCAAACTGACCGTGTCCGGGTGTGTGGCCCGGGCACTAAGAGCAAGGTTGGCAGATGGTGGTGACCGTCTGAAGGAGAGGCAGATCAACGCGGAACCGTAGGACCGGGGATGGGCGGTGGCCCTCTGGTACGGAACCGGGGAGCGAAGTGAAGCCAGGGCCTGCGGACCCCGACCAGGCTTGGAGCCGCCATTAGAGGTCAAATCCATCAGTGACCGAAACCCTAGGGGTTTCCTAACAGCCAAGACCCGATTGAAGGCAACCGTCTAACCAACAGAAGGAAATACAGCTACCACCACAGCTAGAGTTCCAAGGGCCAGAGCCTGCGGGCAAAAGGGCTCCTCCGGCACATACACACGCTAGGGAGCAGGTTACCGGTGGGAATCCATCGGGACCGAACATACACAAAGGTGCAGGGAAAGGCAGCCACCACTAACCGTCCAGGAGAAACCACAGAAGCCAGCAACGGGACCCGTCCATCCAGCCGTTTGGTTTACCAGAGACTTTGCGTACCTTTGTGGCTGAGTGAGTACTACCGTGCCGTGTGGCACCGCGCTGTGCAGTCCAAGCGACACTGCACCCATCCAACCCTGCCTCCACGTCATCTCACTGGGCCTCGGGACCACCAACCCCTACCCACGGAGGGGGAAAACAACATCCCAGCTGCTCCCTGCCATTGCTCCCAGGATCCCCGTCACCAGCAGTGGTGGTGCCCAACCTCACCACAACCCGTGGGTGGCGTCATGGACCAAATCCCCAAACCAAACTACCCCCTTTTACTCACGGGCGAGGAGCGCCTCTCGAGTCCCCGGATCAGGCCCACCGCTCGAGCCACCGATCAGCCATTGCAGCAGCACCGGACCCGAGCATTAGCGAGCGCAGCGCAGCGGCGTCCTTCCCCGCCCGCGACAACTTGGCGTCATGAACAGGATCTTACCATTCTACCGGCTGGTAGAAGTGCGCCTTGTGTTCCGCCGGCGGTGTCCGGCCGAAAAATTTCAGAATCCGCCATCTTGGGCGCGAAGATTTTCCTGCTCGAGCGTCTTCTCGAGCAGTGGAGGCGTGAAAGCCGAAGCCCCGCCTCTGTAGAGGAGGTGCTGAGAAAAGACCGAGGGGGGGACGGGTGAAGAATGGCGGCATGTAACTAGCGATGCGGAGTGCAGGGACGCCAGGACTCTGCCGAAACATGTTCCTGGACGCCAACATGGAAGGATGTGTCGGAAGATCCAGGCCCAGGCTGATTCCCTGATGGAGCGGTGGATAGTCGAAGTGGAGGAACCGGCTGCGGCTGTGCGAGCACGCGAAGTGGAAGCAACCGTGGAGGAGCGGGTAAGCGACCCATTCCCCTATGTCCCCCAGGGACCGGCCGCTGCGGCTGAGGGACCCGGTCTGCCCCTGCCCTCTATATCGCCTCCCCCGCCGCCCGTACCGGTTGACGCTGCTCCCCTGCTCGGTCCGCTGCCACCAACACCGGCAGTGGAGTCCGTTCTACTAGCCTGCAAAGACCCGCTTGTAGAAGACGCGAGCAGTCAGCCCGTCATTTCTCCGACACCCATACCAGCCCCACGTTGCGCCTGCGTCCAGAAAGTACCTCATCCCGAATTGGACGCACCAGCGATCCCAGAGGAAGCCACGCTCCAGATGACAACGGCCCTGGCAGTCCGCCCGGCCAAGATAGAGGTGGCCTTCGACTGGAAGCCAGCCCAGCAGGTAAAGCTTGCCTCCCCCAGAATCCAGGCCTCGGCTGAGGCGTCGCGGGGTTGCCGCTGCAAGGCAGCCGAGCAGGTCACGACACAGCGGGGTTCCCCAGTGCAGAAGGTGCCGGTCGTAGCCGGCACGGGGGAGCTCCGGGTGGGCCCGACCCCTGGACAGAGCGAGACGGAGTGGGCAGACGCTCCATACTGGGAGCAGCAGTAGCGCCAGCTAGGCTGGGAGATCGCTGCCCGAAAAAGGTGTAAAGCGGATGTGCATGCCCGCATGTATGTGGAGAAAGATCACCTGCAGCGAGCTACCATCAGGGTCCAGAGCAGTGCACCATGTGAAGGTGGCACTGGAGCCCCACAGTTGAGAATGGACTGTTGAGTAAGGCAGCGGTCCCTCCGTTGCACCGTTGTCCCAGTTGGGACCATCAGTACCGTTATAAATAAATGAATGAATCAACCGAAGTTTTACCTGACTGACACCGTGATTGATCCGGCAAATGCCGGCAAGTAGTCCCCGTAGGGACCCTTTGTACCGTTGCCTGAGGAACTCTTCATGGACATGTCTGAGAACTTGCAGGGCACCCACGAACTTGTGGGATTTTAAATATGTTGGGGCATGTTTCTGTTGCCGCCTCCAGAGAGGCAGGTTTGGAGGATGGGCCTGAAGGAAAGACATGGCCCAGGCCCACCACTACCGCAACCGGTGGCTATTCTCCGGGGGTCAGGGGTCCCCCATGGATGTGGGGTCTCCTGAAGTGACAGTCGGGTGCGAGACACCATACCCGTTTCCGCTCGGGCAGCCTGGATCTGGACTGGGGTCAAGGAGTGCTGCCCATTTTCTTAGGGGCAGCCTCAGGGCCAGGTTGTTTGGGTGGGAGAGCGGAAGCAGTCCGTTTAATGTTATTAAAAATGTAAATATGTGTTTTTGCAATGTTCAAGATGACCTGAAGTATGCTTAATGTTTACCGTTACATGTTAATTATTACTTTTATAGTTAAAAAGAAAAATAAAACCGGTGATGGACGGGCAGCCCGCGGACGGTCTGCATTTAACCAAGGTAGAATGTGGCGCCCTGGACTAGCCAGGTCGTCACAGGTACTGCAACATACACCCCCACCCTGAGACAGGCACATCAGCCAGACACAAAATCCTTGTTGCCTCCCTCCAGGGGCTGATGTCCACACCAGGTGGGGTGGAGCCAGGCGGTTGGCCCCACCCACTCAGGATTTCACAGTCCTGGAGGCAGGAGAAGGAAGTCAGTGTGGAGTTGAGTTAGGGAAGTGAAGGAGAGAGGAGTAAAGGAGCAAACTGACTGTGTCCGGGTGTGTGGCCCGGGTACTAAGAGCAAGGTTGGCAGACGGCGGTGGCTGTGTGCAGGAGAGGCAGATCAACGCGGAACCGTAGGACCGGGGACGGGCGGTGGCCCGCCGGTACCGAACCGGGGAGCGAAGTAAAGCCAGCACACACAGGCAGGGCCTGCGGACCCCGACCAGGCTTGGAGCCGCCATTAGAGGTCAAATCCATCAGTGACTGAAACCCCAGGGGTTTCCTAACAGCCAAGACCCGATTGAAGGCAACCGTCCAACCAACAGAAGGAAATACAGCAACCGCCACAGCTAGAGTTTCAAGGGCTAGAGCCTGCGGGCAAAAGGGCTCCTCCGGCACATACTAACGCTGGGGAGCGGGTTACTGGTGGGAATCCATCGGGACCGAACATACACAAAGGTGCAGGGAAAGGCAGCCACCACTAACTGTCCAGGAGAAGCCACACCCGTCCATCCAGCCGTTTGGTTTACCAAAGACTTTGCGTACCTTTGTGGCTAAGTGAGTACTACCGTGCCATCTGGCACCGCTCTGCGCAGTCCAAGCGACCCTGCACCCATCCAACCCTGCCTCCCCGTCATCTCACCGGCCCCCGGGACCACCAACCCCTACCCGCGGAGGGGGAAAACAACATCCCAGCTGCTCCCTGCCATCGCTCCCGGGATCCCCGTCACCAGCAGCGGTGGTGCCCAACCTCACCACAACCCGTGGGTGGCGTCACGGACCAAATCCCCAAACCAAACTACCCTCTTTCACTCATGGGCGAGGAGCGCCGCTCGAGTCCCAGGATCCAGCCCACCGCTCGAGCCACCGAGCAGCCATCGCAGCAGCGCCAGACCCGAGCGTTAGCGAGCGCAGCAGCGTACTTTCCCGCCCGCGACACAAGCACATGAGCAAGGCTCCAGTTGCAAAGTCATGGCATCGATGTTCATTTGGAAATACTCCTGTATCATCCTCTCCAGCCATTGACTATGTGTCAGACTTCTTGTCTCTTGTGGCCTTGCACTGGACGGTCTAAAAAAATTATGAAACGATTCCATAAAATTGCTGGTACCAGCACCAGATACGGTGTTGCTGGTACGGTTTGACTGATAATGACGAGACAGTCCCATGCTTGGCAAGTGACAACTTTGGCATTCACTCCGTGCACCACTGGGGTTTGGTGCAAAAGCCGAGCTAAGATTGAGTAACAGCTTCTGCTGATACTCCTGCATACGTGCGTCCCTTTCTATGGCTGGAATTATTTCGCCAAATTTGGACTTGTATTGGGGATCTAATAGTGTGGCAACCCAGTAGTCATCATCACTTCTAATTTTGACAATCCGAGCTTCATGTTGTAGGTAGTGCAGCAAGAAGGCGCTCATGTGTCTTGCGCATCCATGCGTACCAAGTCCTTTCTGTGTTTGTGGCGGCGAGGTGATAACCGTGCTTCCTTCCTCTGACATCTCCCCCCAACCTTGTTTAACCGAAATTTCACCAAGGTCTCCCTCATCTACTGATTCTTCCATGTCCATCGAGAGTTCGTCCTCCATTTCTTCATGGTCTCCTGCATCTTCCTGAACATTTTGGCTGCGCCCTTGTTAAGCCCTCTCCCCCACCGTCCCATGCCTGCTGCCTTGGTGATGATGAACGTCTGGACCTTGTAGATGTTGGGATCGCTTGCGCATATGAATCCTCCTGTAGTTCCTTCCCTTCCTCTTGTCCAACCCCATGACTACGAATAATGTTTAGCATGTGCTCCAGCATATAAATGACTGGAATTGTCATGCTGATAATGGCATTGTCAGCGCTAAACATATTCGTCACCATGTCGAAACTGTGCAGAAGGGTGCATAGGTCCTTGATCTGAGACCACTCCATCAGCGTGATCTTCACCACCTCTGCATCTCATTGGCCCAGGCTATACGTCATAACATATTGCACCAGGGCTCGGCGGTGCTGCCACAGTTGCTGTAACATGTGGAGAGTCGAATTCCAGCGTGTCGGCACATCCCATTTTTAGGCGATGAACCGGCAGGCCGAAAGACTTCTGGAGTGATGCAAGTTGGTCAGCTGCGGCGGTTGAACGGCGGAAGTAAGCAGACAGTTTTCGTGCCCTGTGCAGAAGCCCTTCTAGGCCAGGATAGTGAGTTAAAAATTGCTGGATAACAAGGTTCAACACGTGAGCCATACAAGGCCCATGTGTCACCTTGCCCCGGTGAAGGGCCGCACTTAGTTTTGCAGCATTGTCGCACACGGCCTTCCCTGGCTGCAGGTTGAGTGGAGACAACCATTTGCGAAACTCGCTCGCAAGAGCTGACCACAACTCCTCCGCTGTGTGACTCTTAATTCCAAGACATTTCAAGGTAAAGACCGCCTGATGCCGTTGAGCTCTGCTGCCAGCATAGTAAGGAGGTGTGTGGGATTCCTTGTGCGCAGTTACAATGCGGGTGGCCTGACCAGGCCAGCTTGGGGCGGAGGTGGAGGACCCAGATGAGGTTGAGGAGGCAGAAGCAGTGGAGGAACTTCTACATAAAGAGGATTGACGCACAAGTCGTGGTGACGGCAAGACTTGTTCAGCAGACCCTTCATCTCTCACCACAGTTACGCAGTGCCCAGTCAGCGACATGTAACGCCCCTGTCCATGCTTACTGGTCCAAGTATCGGTGGTGAAATGCACCCGGTCACACACAGAGTTTCTCAAGGAAGTGGTGATGTTGTGTGCGACATGCTGGTGTAGCTCAGACACACCTTTCTTGGAGAAGTAGTGTCAAGTAGGCATCTGGTACTGGGGCACTGTGACGGACATAAGGTCTTAAAAATCTTCTGTGTCCAAAAGGCGGAAAGGCAGCATTTTTGTAGTCAAGAGCTTACAGAGCGATAAAGTCAACCTCTTAGCTTTGTAATGGCTCGGAGGAAATGGCCTTTTATTTTTCCAGATCTGAGGGACAGAGATCTGGCTGCTGTGTGGAGACGGTGGTGAGTAGAGTGTCCCTGGAAAAATGCAGGTCAGTGAGGAAAGTGCAGGCGGAGACATGATGTTACCTTCATACAAAGTTGGTGCTCTCGATGTCTGAGAGAGCTGTACACCAGCACTTGTTTCCCCTTCCAAACCAAACGACAACCTACCAAGCAAACTGCCTGTTGCAGTTAAAGTGATGGAAGGTCTGCGTGGAAAAGCAGTTGTGACAGCTGTCCCCACAGTCCTAGAAGATGAATAGCTTCGCGGAGGAACTTGAAGGGGCAGACGGTGTTTGGCCCGCTCCTCTAGGCCGCATTGCACCACAGTGAGCTTCCCACTGGGAGTTATGCTTGTTATTCATGTGACGATTCATGGAAGAAGATGTCAAACTGGTGAGTTTTTGGCCTCTACTTATAGATTGCCGACAAATTTTACAGATCACATGATTTGGGAGATCCTTTGCAAGGTCAAAAAAGGACCAGGCTAGGCAAGGCTTAGAAGCCATGCAACCTGCAGAGCCACCCCGACTTGTACTCAGAGGCAGAGTGGTGGCTGAGGATGCAGTTGTAGACGTGCTTCCAGTACTCCGACTCTGTCCAGGAAGGCGCAAGGTAACTTCGTCGTCAGTTGCATCCTCCTCCACCGCCTCTGGTGACCTCCTCAAGTGCCTGATTGTGGGTTGACAGTAAGTGGGATCTAGAACTTCATCATCAAGCGTTGTTTTTGCACTCCCCTCGCCCTCATACCTAACGTCGTCCTGCCCTGACTGAATAGTTAAGTTGTCATCTAATCAGGTATCTGCGTCTCATCATCATCAGTATGGTGGGTACAGTGCCTGGGTTCTGTGGGTCAGTGGACGGGAAAGGAACAGTAACTTAGTATTCCAGACACTTTTAGGATCGCAGAAAAAGTGTCAGCTCTTTGGGCAAATAAAATAGCGTGGCAAAAGTGGGCAGGTGGGTACAGTGCTCGGGTTCTGTGGGTCAGTGGACAGGAAAGGAACAGTAACTTAGTATTCCAGACACTTTTAGGATTGCGGAAAAAGTGTCAGCTCTTTGGGCAAATAAAATAGCGTGGCAAAAGTGGGCAGGTGGGTACAGTGCCCGGGTTCTGTGGGTACCAGGACAGGAAAGGAAGCCTCACTTTCTATCCCTCCTAATGATGAAATGCAGCAAGGAATTCCCTGAGCTGAGGTACACAGACGCTGTTATATAAAGCTGTACACAGCATTTGCACGGACCTGCCTAGCAGCTATGGCTATGAACGCCTGGAAATCAGCCCTGAAAAGGCTTGAAATAACCATCAGTCCCTAATCCCTAGAGCGCTGTGTAGCTTGCACTATGTCTATAGCACACACAGAAGGAGCGGCGGCAGCTGCGTGAACGGTGACTGTTACCCACACGCACAAAGGAGAAAATGGCAGCGACAGGGAAAATGGCCATATTTTATACGGCAAGGACATGTGACATTCACAGCCTATGACACATGCCCTTGCTTGTCTGGCAAAAATGCAAGCTATGTGTGTCTGTGATTGGCTGAGATCCTGGTCCGCCCCACTGCACGCGCACTTAGGAAAAAAAAATGGAGATTGGCATTCTCTCAGCACCACGGATCTAAACCACGTTCCCCCCCGCACACTATCCGCTGAAATTTGATAATAGCGTGAATCACAGTGCCTCACACTTTTACAGTGAAAAGTCAGCTAGTAACTAGCTAGGCTTTTTGCTGATCGAACCATTATCGAACGTAACTCGAGCTGTCGAGCTTTTAGCAAAAAGCTCGCATTCGAGTTCGATCTCGAGCACCCCCCAAAATCACTCGAACATGAAATTGGTGAACCTCGAACATCGCTCAACTGTAATCATAAGATGATATACAATATATTGGCAGAGATTTATGAAACACATATGCTTGTCTGCTGCTGAATGCAAGAAGTTATGGACTCAAAATGCATGAATTGAAGATGGTAATGTACCCACAGATTATGGTGTGTGAAACCTGGCTGTATGAGGTCCATAACTGGGTGACAAATGTGAAGGGTTATACCAAATTCAGAATGGAAAGGAAAAAGAAAACAGGAGGAGTATTTATGTTAGTTAAATCCACCTTAAGACCTATACTCAGTTATCACAGGGTATGATACGGTAACTAGGAGTAGGGGCACCTTGACTGGCCCTCAAACTAGGGACCCTAAAGTGTCTCTTATTCCAGGGGTATGCCAGATGACGGCAAGGTTTGGACTGCCAGAATAACCCTGACTCCTGAATATAGCCCTGGACTAACACTCCTTCTCCCCCATCCCCGCAACAGGAGTAATGAATCTCACAAATACCGCCAGATAGGGGAAAACCAAGTCTCAAACTCATCGCAAGCACAAGGTAAACAACAATTTGTGCTCAGGGAGAAATGAAGTATGGGGAGGAAATAACCAAATAACAAGAATATTTCCACATCACACCAAATACCATATAATAGTTCACCAACTACTAGATCACCACGCACAAAGACCGTTATGGATGGAGCAAAGCTACAGCTATAATCAGCATGTAGGACCAGGTTCCACCATCTTTTAAAGTGCAGAGGCGGCTGTTATTGGTTTTCAGCAATCTGTGACCCCAGCAGCAATTCACAAGCCAGCAGGATTTAACTCTTGCTAGACCAATCACCAGTGAGGACAAAACTGATCAACACCCGGGTCTGACAGTAACTCAATAGCACCAGGTATCATGTCAGACTCTGCAGTGTGAACAGAGTCTGAAGATGTCAAGATACTCAATGAGATTAGAGCAGAACACTGCTTAACATCAATGATGACACTGGGCAGAGATGTAAAAGTCTAGAGTTAGTATGGCTAAATATACGTGGTTGATGGCAGGGGTGTAGCAATCATGGTCGCAGAGGTCGTGACCATGACTATGCCCAGGGAAAGAGGGAGTCCACGGACTCTAGTGCCTACTTCAGCTAGAGGTGCGTCCAAGGACATACATCCAGCTGAAAAGCATTGCGTATTGAATCGATGATGCCCTACAACTTTGTAATTCACTTTTTTCCTTTATCTCGTTCCGTTTACGAGATAAAAATGCTAACTCCGTTGTTTTCCACCAGGTGGCACTATAGGTGGTTTCATTGTGTAGCGCATGGATACTTTCCGATACCTAGACACCACTTCTTTTCCTATAGCTGCCGCCATTCTCAAGTTAATGGCGGTGGACAGGATATGGGTGGACACACTGTATATACACAAACTGTCCATATTGGATTGACCTTTGCCGTAGGAAGAAACTATCAATTTGAGTTTAAATTAATGTATAACTCACATATACAGTGGGTACGGAAAGTTTTCAGACCCCTTTCAATTTTTCACTCTTTGTTTCTTTGCAGCCATTTGGTAAATTCCAAAAAGTTCATTTTTTTTCTCATTAATTTACACTCTGCACCCCATCTTGACACAAAAAAACTGAAATGTAGAAATTTTTGCAAATTTATTAAACAAGAAAAACTGAAATGTCACATGATCATAAGTATTCACACCCTTTACTCAGACACTCATATTTAAGTCACATGCTGTCCATTTCCTTGTGATCCTCCTTGAGATGGTTCTCCTTCATTGGAGTCCAGCTGTGTTTAATTAAACTGATAGGACTTGATTTAGAAAGGCACACACCTGTCTATATAAGACCTCACAGGTCACAGTGCATGTCAGACCAAATGAGAATCAAGAGGTCAAAGGAACTGCCCAAGGAGCTCAGAGACAGAATTGTAGCAAGGCACTGATCTGGCTATGGTTACAAAATAATTTCTGCAGTACTGAAGGTTCCTAAGATCACAGTGGCCTCCATAATCTTTAAATGCAAGACGTTTGGGACCATCAAAACTCTTACTAGACCTGGCTGTCCAGCCAAACTGAGCAATCATGGGAGAAGAGCCTTGGTGAGAGAAGTAAAGAAGAACCCCAAGATCACTGCAGCTCTCCATCAGTCAGACCTTCATGGCAGAGTGGCCCGACGGAAGCCTCTCCTCAGTGCAAGACATATGAAAGCCTGCATAAAGTTTGCCAAAAAACACATGAAGTACTCCCAGACTATGAGAAATAAGATTCTCTGGTCTGAAGAGACTCAGATAGAACTTTTTTTGTGATAATTCTAAGTGGTATGTGTGTAGAAAACCAGGCACTGCTCATCACCTGCCCAATACAATCCCAACAGTGAACCATGGTGGTGGCAGCATCACGCTATGGGGGTGTTTTTCAGCTGCGACAGGACGACTGGTTGCAATTGAAGAAAAGATGAATGCGGCCAAGTACAGAGATATCCTGAAAGAAAACCTCTTCCAGAGTGATCTCACACTTAGCCGAAGGTTCACCTTCCAACAAGACAATGACCCTAGGCACACTGCTACAATAAAAAAGGAGTGGCTTCAGAACAACTCTGTGACCATTCTTGAGTGACTCAGTCAGAGCCCTGACCTAAACCCAATTGAGCATCTCTGGAGAGACCTGAAAATAGCTGTCCACCGACGTTCACCATCCAACCTGATAGAACTGGAGAGGATCTGCAAGGAAGAATGGCAGAGGATCCCCAAATCCAGGTGTGAAAAACGTGTTGCATCATTCCCACGAAGACTCATGGCTGTATTAGCTCAAAAGGTGCTTCTACTCAATACCGAGCAAAGGGTCTGAATACTTATGACCATGTGATATTTCAGTTTTTCTTGTTTAATAAATTTGCAAAAATGTCTACATTTCTGTTTTTTTCTGTCAAGATGGGGTGCAGACAGAGTGTACATTAATGAGAAAAAAAATATGAATTTTTTTTGTATTTACCAAATGGCTGCAATGAAACAAAGAGTGAACAATTTAAAGGGGTATGAATACTTTCTGGACCCACTGTAACAATTGAGGAGAAGAGGATCAAGGTGCCAGGAGATGGGATCAAAGATTAGGTGATTGCGTATTTGCTGAGAGTTTTTGGTGCTGTTGTAAAAAGGTGAGGCTGTCCTTGGCCTTGGGGTCTTTATGATTTGAAGAATTGGGTCATTGAAGATGGCCTGAGGGACACGAAAGAAAGTACTAAATGAAGGGCACAATCTGGGTTTGCCAAGGAAAACTGTGATTATTATTGTATGGCGCAAACCTTTCAGGCACTGTGCTATCTACTCATCTGCTACACTTTGGCCTGCACTAAATATACATAAAAGTGGCTAAACATATCAGCATGCAAGTACATAAGTGATAAACGATAAAGCAGAGTCAGAGTGAAATGTATATAATTTAACAATGAAATGGGGAGAGAAAGATTGATATTTATGATAGACGAAAACTATTCAAAATGTGGAAATGGTAATTTTAAGTAAAGTTAACAAGATGAAAACTTTTGGGATCAGCTTACTTTCATGGAAATTGCACTTGACTCTTTGCAGTAATGCAATGAAACTGATAGGATTTTCTATCAACGTTAAAGAAAACTTTAAGAGGAAGCAGAATGCAGTCAGCTAACAGAATAATCAATTCAGAAATACCTTCAAAGCCATTTAAAAGATATGATATTAAAAGGTAACGCAGACAAACATTCATTCATCTCATAACAAATGCATTCAGAGTCTGTAGAAATGTTTTGATATATGCTATGTTCAATGATAAAATATTAATCATTTTAAAAAATAAATAGATCTATAATATAACTTTCCTTCTGCAGCAAATATTTTATATTTAAAGTAAAAAAAAATTGACTGAAATTTGGAGATATGGGGAAAAATGACATCTAGAAGTAGGAAAAATTGAAAAAGATGAGTAAAAAAATGTAGAAGAAGATAGCAAAAAAACAAGCAAACAATAAGTGCCTCAGTAAGAAGCATTTCAAGGATCTGGAGTGGACTAGCCAGTATTCAGACCTGAACGCAATAAAAATTCTATAGATGGAGCTAAAACTCAAGGTTGGCCACAGGCCCCGGGAAGAGGAAGCAGGAAGCACCCACATGGAGTAGTGGGACGCATGGTGAGAGCCGTCCACACCGATGAGTAAGCACCTGTCCCTGCGGGGAGTATTAGTGTAATTATTGCCTTAGGGGCACTTTGCACACTACGACATCGCCGGTGCGATGTCGGTGGGGTCAAATTGAAAGTGACGCACATTCGGCGTCGCAGGCGATATCGTAGTGTGTAAAGCCTTTTTGATACGATTAACGAGCGCAAAATCGTCGTAATCGTATCATCGGTGTAATTTGGAAATGACCGATGTCACGATATTGTTCCTCGTTCTAGCGGCATCACACATCGCTGTGTGAAGCCGCAGGAGCAAGGAACATCTCCTACCTGCGTCCTGCGGCTCACGCCAGCTATGCGTAAGGAAGAAGGTGTTAGCGGGATGTTTACGTCCCACTCATCTCCGCCCCTCTGCCTCTATTGGCCGCCTGCCGTGTGACGTCGCTATGACGCTGCACGACCCGCCCCCTTAATAAGGAGGCAGGTCGCCGGCCAGAGCGACGTCGCAGGGCAGGTGAGTGCATGTGAAGCTGGCTTAGCGATAATGCTCACTACGCCAGCTATCACCATGATATTGCAGCTGCGACGGGGGCAGGGACTATCGCGCTCGGCATCGCAAGCATCGGCTTGCGATGTCGTAGTGCAAAGTGCCCCTTAAAGTCCTTGGTGCTGCAACGTAAAAACTCAATTCTAATCTGTAACAATACTGCTGCTAGCTGCATTTAGTGTAGGGCTAGCTGCCATAGAAGGGATAGTGTATTAGAGGCATCTAGGCAGGGATTATAGCCTTAAGGTGGCTTTACACGCTACGAGATCGCTAAAGGAGTAAATTGGGGTCACAGAATTTATGAAGCACATCCGGCAGCTTTAGCGATGTCGTTGTGTGTGACACCTATGAGCAATTTTGAATCGTCGCAAAAACATTCAAAATCGCTCATCGGTGACATGTATCCCTATTCCCAATTATTGTTGCTGCTGCAGTAACGATGTTGCTTGTCGTTCCTGCGGCAGCACACATCGCTATGTGTGACGCCGCTGGAATGACAAACATCTCCTTACCTGCGCCCACCGGAAAAGGAGGAAGGAAGGAGGTGGGCGGCATGTTCCGGCTGCTCATCTCCTCCCCTCCTTTTCTATTGGGCGGAGGTTCAGTGACGCTGCTATGACGTCGCTGTGACGATGAACAAACCGCCCCCTTAGAAAGGAGGTGGTTCGCCGGTCACAGCAACGTCGCTACACAGGTATGTGCGTGTGACACTGCCGTAGCGATAATGTTCGCTACGGCAGCGATCACCACATATCGTTACAACGACGGGGGCGGGTGCTATCGCGCTCGAAATCGCTAGCAATTGCTAGCGATGTTGTAGCGGGTAAAGCAACCCTTACAGTCTTTGCTACTGTAATGTAACAAAGCTATTCTATTTACTAACGACACCACTGTTAGCTGCATTAAGTGTAGGGCTAGCTGCTGGAGAAGAGAGATTTTTAGGTTCCTTTATCTGTGCTGGGTATCAATGTATGGAGGACCCTACGCCAATTTATTTATTTTTACACTCCATTAGGGGACTCAGATAGTATGTGCGATTCCAACCAATCACAGACACTGTCACACAAGTTGGGGGCACGGTCTGGCTGCAACCAATCAGACATGCTGAGACTGTCAGTGGGCAAGCCAAGCAGTGAATATGTAAGAGAGTTAAAGAGCACTGGACCTCAATGAACTCAGGTGAGGACACTGAAGTCACTTGAGGTCAAATTTCCTGTGGTCACAGGTAGAGAACCATTGGAACCTTCAGCTCTGGCTAACCTGAGTGACATCACCGCTCCTTGCGCGGCTCGCTCAGTCTCTGCCTGAACCTCACAGTGAGCGGTCATAGTCTATGGCCGCTCGGTTTGAATTCAGATGTAGCAGTGCTGGAATTGTTGTGGGACCTACTGTGGATTACGTCAGACCTGCAGGGGTGTTTGGGCGGTTAATAAAGTGGTGAAAGAGGGTGTTATTAGTCTTTTATTTCAAATAAAGGACTTTTTCGGTGTTTGTATTTATTTATTTTCACTTACAAATTAGTGATGGGGGGTCTCACAGACGCCTTCCCATCACTAATCCAGGGATTAGTGACATCTATGAGCTGCGATTAACCCCTTTTTACCCTGATTTCCATTGCATCTGGGCAATTAGGAAAAGCCAGGTAAAGTTCTAGGACTATCGCATCTAATGGATGCGGCAATCCTGGGTGGCTGCAGACTGCTTTTTTTAAGCTGGGGGCTCCCAATAACCATTGATGTTCCCAGCCCGAGAATACCAGCCCCTAGCTGTCGGACTTGATCTTGGCTGGGTAGCAAAATTGGGGGGACTACACGCCGATTTTTAAAATAATTTATAAAAATAATTTTAAAAAAGCCGCATGCGGTTCTTCCTATTTTGATACACAGCCAAGATAAGTGCACAGCTGGGGGCTGCATTCGTATGCTTTATCTGATATATCTATATAATATGGGGAGACCGTACACCAAATTTTTTATTTATTTATTTCTTTGTATGAAAGACCTGCAGACTGGGTCTGTGATTGGAAACTTCAGATAGGTGGGCACTTGTGACTGCAACCAATCACAGATGTTGGGATCACAGTGCATATTCAATGGAGGTACTGAGCGGCCCAGGAAGTTCAAGTGACAGAGTGGTGTGACAACCGTCCCGGTGACTTGGTAAGTATGAAGCACCTGTTCCTACCCTTTTGTGCCAAATTGTGGTCCCCATTATATGTGGACTGTAGCAAAAGAAGAAAAATTCCAGCATCTAGTTCCAGACTATATTAAAATGGATTTTCTTTATTTCATCAAAAAGATAAAAACATCTTACAAAGGTTCCTCCATATTCATAAAAACCTTAACATGGCAGAGTGAACAAGGAACGCGTTCCGGAGTAAAAATCCCTTACTCTGAACGGTTCAGAGTAAGGAGTTTTTACTCTGAAACGCGTTCCTTGTTCCTTCAAGATCAGTGAGGTCCTTGATGGACCCCTCACTGTGCAGATTTTATCAGGTCTGCCTGGAGCATTTGCCTGACCTAGGATTCTGTACCCCATTGGTTCTATGGTTCCGGGAGTACTCCACTGTACTCCACCGGCAACCACACGCCTGGGCCCTCAGTTCACCGTTACACTCCTGTCAGTGCTTCCACTCGCTCTCTCTCTCTCCATCACCGACCAACTCCCTCTCTGTTCTGACTGTGACTGTCTACTGGTTGCCCCTCCCACTTGGTCGTCTAGTGGACTGGATCGGTTCCACCTCCATTAGGTCCAACCCTAGTCTGGCACCAGTCTTTGGAGAATTGGGGAAAAATAGGGATTAACTGGAATGTTTTTGTTGTTTCCAGCACTGGTCTTCTGGGTCCCTGGGGGTAGACCCTGCATCCTGATGGGGATGCAGTACCTTGTAGCTCCCTGATGGCTTCAGGGGCGCTACACACAGCAAATCTGAATTCTCATAAATGTTGCTGGGAAGTAAACAAAAAAAAAGTAAAACAAAACTGCACCACAAAACGCAGCAAAAAAACGCATCATGTGCATGTAGCCTAATGAGAAATTCATGTCAAACTGTCCTCTGGAACAACATGTTTGGCTATGGGTTGAACTCGATGGGCTTAAGCTTACCTTCAACCTCAAAACTTTGAAACTGTCACTCTGACTCTGGGATATCTGGGAACCAAGGCCCCTAAGCAGTCCTAAAGCTAGGAGGCCCTATGCTTATTCTCAGAGCTCCCCCTAATGGTGGGGATACCTGAGTGTCCTTCATGACCTTGCTCCTGACCAGTCCTGATCTGATTTCCCCCCCTCGCCCAAGGGAGGGATGTGACAGTTGTGTAATGAAAATCACAGATATAAACAGACAAGGGAAAACCAAAACTCTGTCACACAGCATGCACTCACATAGGTAAAGACAGTAAAGATACCGTCACACATATCGAGATCACTAGCGAGATTGCTGCTGAGTCACGGTTTCTGTGACGCAGTAGCGATCCCGTTAGCGATCTCGTTATGTGTGACATCTACTAGCGATCAGGCCCCTGCTGTGAGGTCATTGGTCGTTGCAGAATGGTCTAGGCCATTTTCTTCAAAGGGGATGTCCTGCTGGGAAGGACACATCGCTGTGTTTGACACTGTGTGACAGGGTCACAGTGACTGCTGAGATCGTTATACAGGTCGCTACTGCGACCTGTATTGTTCCTGCATCGCTGGTAAGGTCTGACTGTGTGACATCTCACCAGCGACCTCCCAGCGACTTACCAGCGATCCCTATCAGGTCGCATCATTTTCGAGATTGCTGGTAAGTCGTTGTGTGTGACTGGGCCTTAAGAAATTCAGGAGGATACACAAGAGTTAGAAGGAAGCTACAAAACAATAGGGGTAAACGTCCACAATCACAACAAGTAAATAGCACAATTTTCACCAGCAAATCTGCAACACCACCCAGACCTATATAGAAACTATAGCTGGCATGGGTAGAAGATTTCATCCAGCTTAAATAGAAAGGGAGCAGATAGGATTGGTTTTCCCACCACATGTGATCAAAAGAACCTAACAAGCAGACTAGCAGAGATTAACGTCTACTATCTTGCCTATGAATCAGCATACAGCAAGTCAACAACCGAGTCTGCCTGTATTGATCTCAGACACTAGGGAAACCAACGGGTGGAGTCTAAACAGAGCTCGATGCCGCCATGACAGTCGGTGAAGTTTGTGCAAAACTCTGTGTGACAGAAACTATGTCAATAGCACCTTTAAAAATATATTTACCTAAAAAAAATTGTGATGTGCTCAATACTTTTTTCACTCGCAGTATGTTTGTCTTGATATTTCATAGGGTTTACCTCTCTTAATGATATGTATCTGCTATTATTAATCTACAAACCTGTACATTTAATGCTCTGATATTTCCCTTAACTTGTATATTTTATATTGTGTTATCTGTAGTTTTTTTTTAAGGCTATGACCAAGGTCCACTGATGAATGCAACGTTGGCCATTATACACATTGAAGCTTTATGCTGACACATCTACCATATTCACAAAGCATACAAATTGTAGCTAAAATAAAAACTAAACATTTTAAGGCTTTATACTCTCATTTGTGATTTTGTTCAGTATGTTTTGGTATTTATAATGCTGCATTTACACATCCGTGTGACACATTTGCGCACTTTTTTTCTTGGATAGCACACTGACCCATAGAGTTTCAGAGATGCATACACACATCTATTTTACATATTTATTAATGTCTCTGGTCGGTGGGATTCAGAGCATATCCTATTGTTAGCCACATTGTGGATCGAACTCCGCCTTTAAAGTCTAGAAATCCGCATTAAATGGACGAAATACAGAACCCAGACTTGAATTTGATCTGTTTTTTATTAATGCATTTTCTAAAAGTCAATGAATAAAAAGGTTCAGATAATTTATATTCTTTAGTGAAAATTAATTAAAAAAAGGGTAAAATTAGAATACACCTAGGGTGACACTGAAAGAAAAGAATCGGTCTATTTCTCTGGCATGGCAATACATATGAATGTATGAATGCAGCCAAAGTTAAACTCAGTAGAGGCTACAAACCCCCCTGATTTGATCACCTGTCTGTGACCGTATTGGCTGGGTTATCCGGAGCTTCTGCAGAGACTATATATAATCACAGGTAGCCACTTGGCCGGTATTTACATTTTGTGAGGGCTGTGATGGTATCCGGTCTCTGCTGTTGTCTCTGTGGTCCTTGGCAATATGGTGTCTTTCATCTGCAGCATGTGTTTTGGTCTCCAGCATGGCAGCATACAGAGGCATGCACAGTGGGCCCGGACAGGTGGACGGTGCTGATGCTCTCAGTACACGGTGCCCTGAGCAACATTGACGTCATGAGGGAATTCCCTCACTTGGACGGCTCTGTTTGACTGCTGAAGCACCCTGCACTTGACCCAGGAGACAGCACTGCCCAAGCATTACTAATTAAAGGGCCAGCTGTGGATGCCATGATATTATATATAAGATCCTCAGGACATAGCTTAGTGAGACCCCCCGAGGGAGCACATGCGAAACGTGCTTAGGGGTTGCTGGTGCCAGTAGTCAACTTGGTTGTTATGGGTGAGTGTATTTGATGACTCTATACTTGTGCTCTATATTCATGGGATCTATGTTATCCCCGCTGGATTAATAATGTCTGTGTATATAATCTGGTGTAGTTAACGCACTCTCTCTATGTACTTTACTACTCAGGCACTTTAGCTACTATTTTGAGTCCTGTAGTATGCACTTTTTACTGTACCATTTTGTATCTGTCTGTCTTGATTAATGTTCAATAAAATGTATACTATTTTTCTTAAACCTTGGTGACATCTATGGTTCCACATGTCATAGGTCTAAAACACTCAAAAGGTTTTAACCCTTCATTTATAGGTCTCATACATGTTTATCCACAGTTGATATTGGTTTATAAATCATAAATATTGATGCCAAATACTGACGTGAATAAAGTCTAAGGCACATATTTCTTACAAAGACAAGCTATCCTTATAATCTGCTGTTATACATACAGTACTGACCAAAAGTTTGGACACACACCTTCTCATCTCTAGAACAACTATTAAGAGGAGACTTTGTGCAGCAGGCCTTCATGGTAAAATAGCTGCTAGGAAACCACTGCTAAGGGCAGGCAACAAGCAGAAGAGACTTGTTTGGGCTAAAGAACACAAGGAATGGCCATTAGACCAGTGGAAATCTGTGCTTTGGTCTGATGAGTCCAAATTTGAGATCTTTGGATCCAACCACCGTGTCTTTGTAGAAAAGGTAAACGGATGGACTCTACATGGCTGGTTCCCACCGTGAAGCATGGAGGAGGAGATGCATGGAGGAGGAGATGTGATGGTGTGGGGGTGCTTTGCTGGTGACACTGTTGGGGATTTATTCAAAATTGAAGGCATACAGAACCAGCATGCCTACCACAGCATCTTGCAGCGGCATGCTATTCCATCCGGTTTGCGTTTAGTTGGACCATCATTTATTTTTCAACAGGACAATGACCCCAAACACACCTCCAGGCTGTGTAAGGGCTATTTGACTAAGAAGGAGAGTGATGGGGTGCTACGCCAGATGACCTGGTCTCCACAGTCACCAGACCTGAACCCAATCGAGATGGTTTGGGGTGAGCTGGACCGCAGAGTGAAGGCAAAAGGGCCAACAAGTGCTAAGCATCTCTGGGAACTCCTTCAAGACTGTTGGAAAACCATTTCCGGTGGCTACCTCTTGAAGCTCATCAAGAGAATGCCAAAAGTGTGCAAAGTAGTAATCAAAGCAAAAGGTGGCTACTTTGAAGAACCTAGAATATAAGACATATTCTCAGTTGTTTCACACTTTTTTAAGTATTTCATTCCACATGTTTTAATTCATAGTATTGATGCCTTCAATGTGAATCTACAATTTTCAGAGTCCTGAAAATAAAGAAAACTCTTTGAATGAGAAGGTGCGTCCAAACTTTTGGTCTGTACTGTATGTTCTTATATGTGTAATGTAAAATTCGCCAAGTTTATTTAAAAATAAGATGCAATTCTTACCGGAGAATGAGCAGTAAACCAATTACAGTAATGTTACTGCAGCGATTGTATGTGTCCTTTGCTCCTTTGCTCCTGTATGCTGATATGAGCTGTAAACTGAATACACAATTAGTTAGAAAAGATTCTGAATATAAACTATAAAATGGAGGATGTCAGTAATCCTGCAGCTATTGTATTAGTTAACGATTATTTTCTTTTATTGTGAAAACAAATGATTAAAATGTAGTCAAAACAATAACAGTTGGAATTAATGTACAGTAGATAACTGTACATATTTATAGCTATAGCATATATCTCTTTACTATTAGGAATTTGGATCATGGTTGCAAGTTTCCAGTGCATGATGTGACATCACGAAGCAGTGACAATACAGTGACTCCCAAGGTTTGGTCATGGATGGACATCCAAGCCTACATTAAAGAACAGGCAGAAAAGGCAAGCAGTGGCTAAAACTCTAAAGGGGGCTTTACACGGTAGCGATATCACTAGCAATTTGTAGCGATAGTTAGCATGTAAGTACCCGCCCCCGTCGCGCATGCGATTGTTTGTGATCGCTGCCGTAGCGAACATTATCGCTACGGCAGCGTCACACATACTTACCTGGTCGGCGTCGTCGCTGTGACTGCCGAACAATCCCTCCTTCCAGGGGGAGGGACGTTCGGCATCACAGCGACGTCACCACAACGTCACTAAGCGGCCGGCCAATCAAAGCGGAGGGGCGGAGATGAGCAGGACGTAACATCCCGCCCACCTCCTTCCTTCCGCATTGTGGCCGGCGGCAAGTAAGGAGACGTTCCTCGCTCCTGCGGTGTCACACATAGTGATGTGTGCTGCCGCATGAGCGATGAACCACCTGGATAAACAACCCTTACCAATTTTTGAGTTTGGGATGACCTCTCCATGGTGAACGATTTTCACCATTTTTGAGGTCGCTTAAGGTCGCTGGTCAGTGTCACACGCTGCAATATCGTTAATGACGCCGGATGTGCGTCACAAACAACTTGACCCTGACGACAAAACATTAACGATATCGTAGCGTGTAAAGCCCCCTTTAGTATGTAGGAAGAGAGCAGTGGAGCCACTGGTGAGGTGAGAGATGGGGTGCGTATTTATTTTTTCTATCTTACGTTGATCATTCTCTAGGGTCTGGAGAGACACCAGGGCATGATGAGGAACATTTAATTTGCACCAAATAACTTCTTTACAAATCATATGTTCCATTAGAATCCATAACAGCTGTCAAATTTCAATTTAGAACAATCCGATAATCACAGTTGACAATCATAAAGTTTCATCCTTAGTCATCTGACAACAACATAAGGCCGGATTTACAAATTTAAGTGAATCCGTAATTCACTGATCAACCACGGGTCTCATAACCCAAACTCAACAGCCTCAAAGCCATGTATAGCTGGCTGTGAAGTTCATGTTAGGAGACCAAAGGCCAGTTCATGCAATCTGGTCTGTACCCATGCTGTGACACATGGATGCGCAGATCTAACCTAATTGTACAATTATAAAGTCACATAAAGATTGAGAAAGCTTAGGTTTCAATGACAGTAGAAGATATGGAATCTTATCAAATTGTGTTGGAATAAAAATAATTTTCAGGTTTTGGACATCATAAATCGACTATGTACAAGTGCACCCTGCCATAAATAAAAAAGGGAATCTGTCAGCAGGATTTTGCAGTGTTAATTGAAGACATGCTGCAAGGGTTAAAAAAGAAAAAAACATTTGAAGAATAAACTATTAAACTAGACTGATTATTAGCATTAAAAATATTAGTTATAATGGCTGAGCGGATCCAGACTGTAAAAGTCCGGTTCCGCACGGTTTTAATAATATTTGGGTGCTGGACCCGGACACGGGCTTCCGGGTGCACGATCCGGATTCGGCAATTAAAGTAAAAATAAAGAAAAGAAGCAATAAGTGAGAGTTTCATACTTACCGAGACTCGGTGTCATGGTGGCACACTGCTTCCGTGTCGCGCATTCACTTCCTGTACTCTATAATCGCATACTGTCACTCTCCCGATGCCTCGGCACCGCTCCTTACCCGCTGATCCGGTCGCACCATCCCGGCACCGCTCCGTACCCACTGATCTGGCCTCACCGTCATTGCACTGCTCCTTAACCACTGATCCAGTCCACGTGTCCACTGGTCATGGCTGCCGCTCCCGCTCGTGCTCTCCTGTGTCCTGCTCCTGGTCTTATGAGTCTGACTCTGAGTCTTAGCCACATGGTTCTGTATAGGACCAGGCCGCGCCCACTCTCCTGGTCTTATAGACCCAGCACACCTGCAGCAGGAAATGACATGAGGCTGTGCTGGGTATATAAGACTGGCCTTTCCATGTGGGCGGCGCCTGATCAATGTGTCTTGAAGCCTTGTCTTGTGAGCTAGGTGCTCAGGTCCCCTTGTGCCGTGTCCTGGACTACTGTTCATCTTTCCTACCCTGCACCTGTACCAGTATACCGTACAGTCTTAGGAACTCCGTGACCCCAGTGACTTTGTTCTTCCCGTCCCCTGTGGGACGCGGCTCCCATCCCGGCCACGCCAGTGCTCCGGCTGCCTGTACCCTGCCCCCCGGTGGGGTGCTCGGTCCAGCGGATCCACCTCCTGGGTCTACCAGTCCTCCCTGCCCTGACACATACACACAGCTTTCCGTGTTTTCCCCACCCACCGGCTGTCCTCTCATCTGTGATTGGTTCCAGGCTGACGCGCCCCCAGCCTTGTGACAGTCATCGCTTATCACGGCTCAGTAATAGGCTACACTCAGAGCTGGCAGTCTTTTCTATAGATGCTAGCTCTGAGATGTAGCAGAGCTGGATATTTAATTGTGGGATTTTATGTTGATCATGCCGGATCTGGAGGGCTGTGTTGGGGATAATAAAGTGGTGAAGGAGGGTATGTTTTGTTATTTATTCCAAATAAAGGATTTTTCTCTGTGTCTGTGCTTATTTACTGTTATTTACAGGTTTGTGTGATGCATTTATCTGATAGACGCCTGTGCCATCACAAACCTAGGGTTTAGTAGCAGCTGTGCGCTTGCTATTAACCTCTCATTACCCCGATTGGCACCGCATCAGGCAATTGGGAGAGCCAGTAATGCACCGGGATTGTCACATCTAATAGATATACCGGGCGGCTTCGGGATGAGAAAACCAGCCCCCAGCTGGCATTATCATGGCTGAGGATGACAATTAGGGGGGACCGCACATCGGGTTTATTTTTAAATTATTTATTTAAATTAAAAAAACCTGCATGCAATCACACTTGCGAGGGACTCCCGCGAGTTTGACATCGCAGCACAGCCGCACACTTCTGAAAGGAGCGTGCATGTGTTTCTAGGTACATGCACGCTCATGTTCAGAGAACGGCAGGCTGTGCCAAATGATGTCCTGCCTGGCAGACCCGCACAAGTCTGACATCACCGGCACAGCAGCACTCTTCAGACAGGAGCATGCATGTGTTTCTAGATGATTTCAGCACTAAGTGTGCTTCTGGCAAAAAAAAAGCAGCAAAAATCATGGCAAAAAACTGTGGCAAAACACCGGGTTTATTGCCAGGAGGTGTAGATTGGATGCAGGAATATGGTGTAAAAATTTCAGCACCAAATTTGCATCCCTTGGCCCAAAAGTGAAAAAAAAAATTCTGCCAGCAGGTGGAAATTTGGTGCTGAAATCTGCTGCAGACGATTTGAGCACCAAATGTTCACCTGCTGGCAAAAAAAAGTGGCAAAAATCGCAGCAAAAAAAAAAGCGACAAAAACCACAGCAAAAAAATGCGTCAAAACACCGCAATTTTTTTGCCAGGAGGTGTAGATTGGATGCAGGAATATGGTGTAAAAATTTCAGTACCAAATTTGCATCCCTTGGACCAAAAATGGAAAGAAAGAAAAAAACTTCTGCCAGCAGGTGGAAATTTGGTGCTGAAATCTGGTGCAGACGATTTCAGCACCAAATGTGCACTTCCTGACCAAAAAAAGTGTCAAAAATCGCAGCAAAATAACCGTGGCAAAACACCGTGTTTTTTTGCCAGAAGGTGTAAATTCGATGCAGGAATATGGTGTAAAAATGTCAGCACCAAATTTGCATCTCGGCCAAAAAAACTGTGATTTTCTGCTAGGAGATGCAGGTCTGTGAACTCAGTGACAGGTTACCTGCGATCACAGGTGAAGGACCATGTTAACCTCCAGCTGTGACCGCAAATGACCTGAGTGACGTCACCGCTCATTCATTCTCTGAAGCGCACAGAGAGTGGTCGTGCTTTATGGCCTCTCTCTGTGATATTCAGATGTAGCAAAGCTGAAGTAGCGTGGGACCTCGTGTGGAGTACGCTGGACCTGGATGGCTGTGTTGGGGGTTAATAAAGTGATGAAGGAGGGGGCATTTGTATTTTATTCTAAATAAAGGATTTTTCTCTGTCTTGTTTATTTACTGTTATTTACAGTTTTGTGATGCAGGTATCTCATAGATGCCTGTGCCATCACAAACCTAGGGTTTAGTAGCAGCTGTGCGCTGCTATTAACCTCTCATTACCCCAATTGGCACCGCATCATGTCACTGGGAAGAGCCGATATCGCACCGGGATTGTCACATTATAAATGCGGCAATACCAGGTGGCTGCGGACTGGTGGTGTCTTTGCTGGCAATGAAAATTGGGGGGGACCACACATCATTTTATTGTTATTATTTATTTAAATAAAAAAAAAGTCGCATGCGGTTTCTCTTAGACTGGAATCACAGTTGTCAGGGACTTGTGAGAGTCTGCCATAGCAAAGCCTCGCACGTGTGACTGTGGTCACTGGATACACAGCACAGATACAGCCCAACAGCTGGGGCTGTAGCCGCGGGCTAGATTTGTGCTGCCGATTGTTTTATTTGTTTATTTTTTACCACCATACTGATGCGCAGCCACTAGTACTGCTTTCTTCTCCCACTGGCTGTCCTGCCGCCTGTGATTGGTTGCAGTCAGGTGACATGGTTCTACTCGGGGTAAGGGCGTGTCTAACTGCAACCAATTATATGAGCCAGTGGACGGGCAAAGTAGGGAATATTGAATTTTCGGCTCCGGAAGGTAAAAGCGTGACCCGGAAGGAGTGTGCCGCCATGACTTAGCCTCGGTAAGTATACCGCGCGCTCCTGCCCCCCTATCCCCTCCACAGACGTTTTTAATCTCCCGATTCTGGTGCCCATTGACTTATATGGGCACCGGATTCCGGAGCGGATCGGACTTATTTTTAAATCTGTCAGTGATCCGCCGGTCCCAGTTTGTGGGGCATTCGATCAGCTCTAATTAGTTTATTGACGTTTTTAAGTGTTGAAATTATGGTGATGCCTCTAGAAAACCAGGAATCATGTTACAAAGTTCTTAAATAGAAAAATCAATTCAGAAACGATTTTTAGAAAATAAAATCATAAAAATTGTCAAACAGATCAAAACAGAAAATTATTAAAAAGTTATTGTTTAAATCAAATTTTATGTTAAACATATTTTATAAACATTTATGACTTTTTCTCTTTTTCTTTTTTTTATTTAAAATTAAAAATAATCCTTAAAGGGAATCAGGATTTTGCAATGTAAGCTGAGGACAGAATACTGCAAGGGTTAAAAAAACAAGAAAAAACCCCACTCTGTGCTTGTGTTATCTGTGTGTGAGCTATTGTTCACCTAAGCTAAAGGGTTTATCACCCTGTGATTAGCATTAGAGGACTGCCAAGTCATGTGCCTTATTGTCCAGTACGCCCTCTACTGTGATTGACACCTCACAGGTAATGCACAATCTCTATTGAGAGGTTGGGGTGGGCAGGACAGCTCTTCCAGCTCAGCTAAAATGCAATTGTTTGATAATGTCAGAATGGCTGTACCCAGTAATCTAAGTTAAACATGGTTAGTTTCAGAATCTCATTGCCTACACCATGCTGCTCTCAGAGGAAGTAGTGAAAACCCGCTGACAGATTCCCTTTAAGAGAAGTAATAGAAAAAATTAGCAAATAATTAAAAATAGAAAAATGTTAAGGTCTACAAATATAGGAATCAGCAGTTCATTATAGTGAATGTCCAATAAGCGTTCAGTCATGCCTAAAGGGTGCTTTACACGAGACGAACTATCGTGTGATGCATTGTAGGGGTCACGGATTTCTTGATGCACATCCGGCATCGTACACGACATCGTCTCGTGTAACACCTCTGAGCGACGCAGTATCACTCACAAATCGTGAGTCATGTATGCGTCGCTCAGTTCCATAATATTGTTTAATTACAATGACGCTGATTGTTCATCGTACCCGGGGCAGCACACATCGCAGTGTGTGACACCCCGGAATGATGAACACATCTTACCTGCGTCATGCGGCACCCGCCGGCAATGCAGAAGGAAAGAGGTGGGCGGAATGTTTACGTCCCGTTCATCTCCGCCCCTCCGCTTCTATTGGCCGGCGGCTGGGTGACGTCGCTGTGACGCCGAATGTCCCTCCCCATTCAGGAAGAGGATATTCGCCGCCCACAGTGAGGTCACCCAGGAGGTAAGTACGTGTGACGGGGGTTACCGACTTTGAGACGGGGGCGGGTACGATCGATCGTGAAATCGCATGATTGGTCGACCCGTGTAAAGCAGGCATTAGACT
Source organism: Anomaloglossus baeobatrachus (assembly GCF_048569485.1). NCBI lineage: Eukaryota > Metazoa > Chordata > Amphibia > Anura > Aromobatidae > Anomaloglossus > Anomaloglossus baeobatrachus. The sequence goes on along the minus strand of NC_134358.1, from coordinate 98,984,080 downwards.
TACCTAGAACTCTGGAACAACCAGTGTGGATGTAGAAGGTGGGCTTATTTGCCATGTACCAGTAATGTTATGTATCCTGTGTGTTATATTAAGTACTGGTTGCATGTGTGAATATGTTGTGCTGCTAGCTGGGTGCAAGTTCCAGATATACTGTACAGTGGGATGGTTGCCAAAGGCACCAGATAGTGATTGGGCTGAGATAATGGCAGAATGGAGGAGATAAGTTTAAAGGGGAAGTAACTACTGTGGGAAAGAGGATGGTTGGAAGTTCTAAACAGGAGCCACTGTAGAATAAGTTCAAGTGTGAGAAGACGTGGCCTCGATTCAACTTCCAGTCAGGGAACCCTGAGGTTATCCGAGAGAGGTCCAGAGCCTACAAAGGAGAAACAGATCCTGTGGCTGCCATAGCTAGTCCAACTGGGTGGCCCAGATGACTGCACAGGATGAAAAAGCTTTGGCCGGGAGGTTTGCACACATGGAAAGTGGTCCCCAGAGAGCCAAATTCGTGGCACCAGCTGGCAGTCGCTGAAGACCAAGTTCCACCTGAAGCACAGTTGTTTTTTCTTTTTTTAGCCCTTCCAGCATGCTGTCCTAATCTAAACATAAAACCTGGTTTAAACAATAAGTTGTTGATAATGTTCTGTTTTAATATTTTTCTGATATTATTTTCTACAAATTGTTTCTGAATTAATTTCTCTATTTAAGGACTTTGCAACATGATTTCTGACTATTCTAGAGGCATCACTATCATTTCTACACTTAAACACTTTAGTAAACTTAGTAAAATATTTTACATGCTAATCATCCATCTAATTTAATATTTTTTTTTCAAATGTACAGGAATCTGTTCAGTGCTAATTTTGTTTTTGGCACTTTTAATTCCTACTAAAGCCAAGACATGCAATAATCCACTTAAATAAATCAACTGATATCCAAACTGCATATAAATTATGGAAGAATTGAGGGGTTCATTGTCCAGCTGGATGAAAAGTTTCATAATATTATGTGCTATATGACATGCTGATTTACACATTTTCTTCTTAGAATGAATATCTGCTGATTTTTAATATATCAATCCTATAAAATCAATTTTACGTTTACATAAAATACCAGGCTGAGGTTAAAGTTTTCTGTTATATAAATCTTCTAAGAATACTCATTGCAGAAATTATACTGATTTGCCTTGGCTTTACATATATTAATAACATTTTTAGTCAGTGTCCGTATTTGTATTTGACAAAGAAGAACATTAAAATATGTGATTATACAAAAAAATAGAAACTAAACAGAACAATATTGGAATTCAGTACCAAAATGAAAATTTGATGCCTTTCTTTCCAAAGTAGTAAAGTAGTAAAATCTTTTGGCAATGGTAATATTTGAAAGTACAAATAAAAATGTATAAACTATAAGTTACATTTATTTGCTAAAACCTGGTATTTGCTGTCCCCAAATTTCACAATATAAACTGCATTATTAAATTGATGTTCTAGGCCTCTTACTTTATAAATCCAAATCAGTATGGCAGTATAATCCTTTTTGTAAATTTAAACTTAATCTCTACACACAACATAATTGACAGCTTATTAGTGTCCGTACTCCGTGCTGCTAAAATCTCACCACACTTTGTAAATGCAAGAGCTGTAAATCAGGCCGAGTGAGTGGAAGGAGATTGAATGAACATGGACCCATAAGACCACTCAGTCTTCAGGTGGACTCATAAAATGCTGATATTATATCACAGGGAATCTCAACCTGTAGTTCAAAGGCACATGTGGCTCGTGGGGTTGGAATATGTGTCTTGTGGTTTTAGTCTAGGTTGATGCATTAGTATCATGTCTAGCAAACAGCTATGAGGAGCAGATCCTCAAATATTTTTGTGAATAGTCTCACACAAAAGAGCAGATTTGAATGGAGTTAAGGTAGGAACATCTGGACCTTATTATACTGCCTAGGTGTCACAACGCTCACAGGGAAAGATGAATTGCTAAACTCAAGTGTGCAGGATGCAGTTGCAACTAGGTTGTGCTGTGAACATGTGTGTGCTGCAAGAGCACAGCGGGGAAGTCAGACAAGCCGAGGTCAGTACTGGGAGGACGTAACTATGCACAGGTATAAGACAAAAGCAGAGTCAGTAAACAGGCCATGGGGTAGGTAACCAGAGAAGCAAGTAGGCCACAGGGGATAGACAAGGCCACAGTCAGGCAAGAGCAGAAGCCAGATGGTAATGCAGTGACAGGGGGATAAGGTAGAGGGAAGTTAGGGGTCAGTCCGGGGTGGAGCACAAAGATCAATAAGAAACACAAACCAGGTAGGCACTTACTGCAGTACACCAGAAAATACAACTGGCATTGTTCCAGCCAACATCCATCCCTAAAGAAGCCCAATACCTAGAATCAAGAGCATGAGTGCAGATCCCTCCCACCAACCCGAAAAGTGACCCAGAGACCAGAAACAGCTATCCATGACACCAGAAGGGCACTGGAAATACTGTTGGAGAAGCCCCCATGGCACACAGACAGACACCGGGACCACAGGAGGGTAACACAGAACACCACAACGCAGGAACCACACTACAGGTCAGGACTATGACACTAGGTGTGATTTTTGTAGAAACGTTATTATATGGGTAATGGGGGCTTTGGATGTCATTACTGTAGGGCAGGCAGAAACTGGATGTGGTTTGCACTCTCTCTCAGAGCTGAATGTCACTCTCAAGGTTAGAAAGGTTGGGGACCACTTTGATATCAGGTTTATACATTTAGCCAGAAATGCATTCTCAAAGCAAGTATCAAAACACTATGAGGTCTAAGGGTATGTGCACACACTGCAGTTTTGTCGTAACCGTAATAATGCACCCTAAGGCCCCCAAAATATGCATTTTGTGGCCAAAAAACGCATGTATTTATGGTGCGTTTTTTATGTGTTTTGATGCGTTTTTTGACCATGCATTTTTGGTGCATTTTTTATTACTAAGGGGTGAAAAACAGGGAAAAATGCAAAAAGAAGTGACATGGCGCAGTTTTGTTGTCACCACAAAATTGAAGCCCCCAAAAAAGCAACATGCGCACAGCAAATATTAAATTTCATAGACTTTGCTGGAGAGTGAAAAGCATGCAGTTTGTGGTGACCACAAACTGCACCAAAACACATAAAATAAGAAATTGAAGACGAGCTGGCACGTCCAAAATATAGTTAAAAACGTGTTTTCTTTATTTGTGCATTTGATTAAAATTAGAGTACATGCATGGATCCATATAGACGCCCTGACTAGAGATGAGTGAACTTGTTCGGTTTGCGTTCGCCAATTTCAAATTCAGTACAAACATTTCCCTATCTGGTTATAGGTCATGTACCCAAGCATTTTTGGGAAAGCCGAGTAATGATCCACTATGTTAATATATATGTTATATTTGTTTTCCAAAATGCTTTCCTAATAATATATGATACTTTTGGAAAGGATTATGGTGCTGTATGATGAATGACGGTAGGGGGTGAGGAGGGGCCAGAGGAGCGGAGCACTTATTTTTTTCCTTAACTTTATTTGTGGATGTTCCTGCAGCCAATCACTGTGCAGAAAAAATTCACAAGGTTCAGACACAAGAGCTTGTGTCATTGGTTGCCTAAGTTGCTTCTCCCTCTGCATATAAAATGTGGACATGCAGAATAGGCGCCATTTTTTGAATGGTAAAGCTTATGGAAGATGCTGCTGCTAGACAGTTACCTTAGCAAGGGCTTTAATCATAGGTACTTGAGATAGATAGGAGAGCAATAGTTTAGAGTAGGGACATGCAGTGTAGGGAAAGGGATGTGTCACTGTGGCGCCCTGGACTAGCGAGATCGTTACAGATAACACTCAAACACCCCCACCCACACTAGACAGTAACATTAGCCAAACACAAAATCCTTGTTGCCTCCCTCCAGGGTCTGATGTCCACACCAGGTGGGGCGGAGACAAGCGGTTGGACGCACCCACCGAGGAGTTCACAGGCCTGCAGGCGGGAAAAGTGACAGTTGAGTGTTGGAGTTTGAAGAGTGAGGAGTAAACACTTGGGTGTCTGGGTTTGTGGCTCAGGCACTGACAGCAAGGTTGGCAGACGGTGGTGGCCGTCTGCAGGAGTGGTGAAGTACCGACCGGGGAGCGAAGTGAAGCCAGCACACACAGGCAGGGCCATCGGACCCCGACCAGGCTTGGAGCTGCCGACAATAGTCAAATCCGAGTGTGACCGGAATCCCAGGGGTTTCCTAACAGCCAAAGACCCGATAGAAGGCAACCGCCCACACCGTGAGGGATACAGCTACCGCCTAAGGCTAGAGACCCAAGGGCCAGCGCCTGCGGGCAAACGAGCTCCTCCGGCATCCATACACCGGGGAGCGGACTACCATTGGGGATCCATAGTAGTCAAACAAGTACATCAAGGTGCAGGCAAAGACAGCCGCCATCACCTGTCCAGGGAGAGACACTGAGGCCGGCTGCGGGACCCGTCCATCCAGCCGTTTGGTTTACCGAGGACTTTGTGCATCTCTTACTGAGTGAGTACACCCGTGCCATCCGGCACCACGCCGCGCTGTCCCTGCAACCCTGCACCTCACCAACCCTGCCTCCCCGTCACACCACCGGGCCCCGGGACCACCGACCCCTACCCATGGAGAGGGAAAACAACGTCCTAGCTACTCCCTACCATCGCTCCCGGGATCCCCGTCACCAGCAGCGGTGGTGCCCATCTTCACCACAACCCGTGGGTGGCGTCACGGACTAAATCCCCCAAACCAACCATCCCTTTCACTCACGGGCGAGGAGCGCCGCTCGAGTCCCCGGATCCGGCCCACCGCTCGAGCAGCCGCAGCAGCGCCGGACCCGAGCGTTGGCGAGCGACCAGCAGCGGCGGCGTCCTCCTTGCCCGCGACACCACAAATCGGCATTTTATGATATATAGATAAAGGAATTGCTACTTGTGAGTGCCTGCTAAAGAGTAGAGATGAGCGAACCGGTCCCGGTTCGGCTCGAGGCCGGTTCGCCGAACGGGGGTCCCGTTCGAGTTCGGTTCGTCGAACGTTCGACGAACCAAACTCGAACGTATAGGCTATAATGGGAGGCAATCACAAACACATAAAAATGCATTATAAATGTACACAAACAGTTAATAAACATTGCCATAACACTTACCGGTCCTCGCGATCCCTTCTGCACTCTGTCTCCTGCCGCTATTCCATCCGATGATCGCTGAATCCTCCCGGTGACGGCACTGCCAGCAGAGATGCAGGACCTATCGTGACGTCAAAATAGCCATGTGACCAGTCACGTGGCTATTATCTCATTGGCTACAGACTGGTCACATGACTATGACGCGTCATGTAGGACCTGCGAGTGCATCTCTCCGGTACACGGTGCACATATGTGTATCGCCGTGTACCGGCGACATGCTCTAGCACACGGTCGACTCCCCGTTCCGTTAGGGACCGGCTGACACAGCCGGTCATTAACGGAGATCACCGTTGCCATAGCAACGCAGTTAGCGGTGACGTCACCACTAACCACGGCTCCGAGAGCACCATTGCTATGGTAACGCATCTGTCAGCGTTACCGCTGTTACCGCTGACAGCCAGCACTGATCACTCACGGAGTGAAGGCTGCACGCTGCTTCCCGATTGTAGTGAGGATTGTAGTGAGGATGAGGTTCCCCAGCCCCAAGTGATGAGCTGGTGCACCTCATCCTCACTACAATCGTCACTACTACTACACTAGAAAGAAAGAAGACAGAAGAGCAGGATCGTGGAGGGCTGACAGGGGGTAATAAATATGGAGTCTCTAATGTGTCTGTGTATTTATTTCTATTAAAGTATTTTTTCTCTGTGTGGTGTTTTTTTTAACCCTTTATTGGAGATTCTTAATGACCGGGTCAAACGTGCCTGACATTAAGAATCTCTGGCTTAATACTGGCTAGTAAAACAAAGCCAGTATTAACTCATGATTACCCAACAAGCCCCCCGGCTCCAGGGCTGTTGGAAGAGTTGGATACAGCGCCAGATGATGGCGCTTCTATGAGAGCGCCATTTTCTGGGACGGCTGCGGACTGAAATCCGCAGCAGAGGCGCCCACAAACCTCGGGCTAACCTGTGCTGCGGATTCCAATCCCCAGCTGCCTAGTTGTACCCGGCTGGACACAAAAATGGGGCGAAGCCCACGTCATTTGTTTTTTAATTATTTCATGAAATAAGTGAAATAATTAAAAAAAAACGGGCTTCCCTATATTTTTGGTTCCCAGCCGGGTACAAATAGGCAACTGGGGGTTGGAGGCAGCCCGTGGCTGCCTGCTGTACCTGGCTAGCATACAAAAATATGGCGAAGCCCACGTCATTTTTTTGGTGGGCAAAAAAATTCTGCATACAGTCCTGGATGGAGTATGCTGAGCCTTGTAGTTCTGCAGCTGCTGTCTGCTCTTCTCCATACAGACAGACAGCAGCTGCAGAACTACAAGGCTCAGCATACTCCATCCAGGACTGTATGCAGAAGTTTTTTGCCCCCTGAAAAAATTATGTGGGCTTCGCCATATTTTTGTATGCTAGGCAGGTACGGCTGCCCCCAACCCCCAGTTGCCTATTTGTACCCGGCTGGGAACCAAAAATAAAGGGAAGCCCTTTTTTTATTATTTCATGAATTTCATGAAATAATTAGAAAACAAATGACGTAGGCTTCGCCCCATTTTTGTGTCCAGCCAGGTACAACTAGGCAGCTGGGGATTGGAATCCACACCACAGGTTGGCCTGAGCTTTATGGGCCCCACTGCTGCGATTTGCAGTCTGCAGCCGCCTCAGAAAATGGCATTTTCATAGAAGCGCCATCTTCTGGCGCTGTATCCAACTCTTCCAGCACCTGCCTGCTATACCTGGCTAGCATACAAAAATATGGCGAAGCTCACGTCCTTTTTTTGTAGTTTTTTGGCAAAAAAAATAAAAAATGCTTCCCTGGATTTTCCATTGCCAGTGAAGGTAACACCAAGCAGTGGGGGTTAGCAGCAAGTAGCTGCTTGGATTACCCTTAGCTAGCAATACAAAAAATGCAGCTGGAGCCCATATATATTTTTTTTAATTATTTATTTAAATAACTAAAAATAAAATGGGCTACCCTGTATTTTGATTGCTGGACATCACAGTGCTGTAAAAATAAATCTTTAAAAAAATGACGTAGCGCTCCGCGGTATTTTTGATTCTCAGCGCAGATAAAGCAGACAGCTATGGGTTGCCACCCCCATCTGCCTGCCGTTACCTTGGTTGGCAATCAAAATACAGGGAAGCCCATTAATTTTTTCTATTTAAAAAATAGTTAAAAAAAAAAATGACGTTGGGTCCCCCCATTTTTGATAGCCAGCTAGGGTAAAGCAGACGGCTGTAGCCTGAAAACCACAGCTGGCAGCTTTACCGTGGTTGGGGATCCAATGTGGAGGTCCCCTCAGGCTCTTTTTTATAATTATTTTATAAATATTAATAATTACACAATAAAAGTAGGGTCCCCCCCAAATTGGATCACCAGCCAAGGTAAAGCGGACAGCTGTGGTCTGGTATTCTCAGGGTGGGAAGGTCCATAGTTATTGGGCCTTCACAGCCTAAAAATAGCAGGCCGCAGGCACCCCAGACGTGGCGCATCCACTAGATGCGCCAATCCTGGCGCTTCACCCCAGCTCATCCCGTGCCCTGGTGCAGTGGCAAACGGGGTAATAAATCGGGTTGATACTAGCTGTAAAGTCACCTGAGATCAAGCCCAGCAGTTTGTGATGTCATGGCGTCTATTAGATACCCAACATCATAAACTGTCAGTACTAAGAAAAACAAAAAATCGACAAAAGAAATTTATTTGAAAAAACAGTCCCCAAAACATTTCCTCTTTCACCAATTTATTGTAAGAAAAAAAATAAAGGGGTCCCACGACGACTCTGGACCGTCTAGAATATGGGGGGGAGACACTCAGGGAACGTATCCCCCATTTTCTAGGAGTGCGGACCCTTCATGTGAGGAGTGTGGGTGCAATGAATCTGCACTCACTCTCCCCGGGTCCACAGCAGCAGAGTCCATGTCGTAATGGTTGCTACCAAAGCTGCAATGCCCTGCTCATGAGGTAAGGGCATGCCTAATCAGCAGAACTACTGTAGAGGAAGCTCTGCTCACTGGTATATAGGTGCTCAGAGGTAATAATAGATAAAATTAGTGAGTAACCTCGGCACTCTATATCTCCCAGACTAAGTCAGTAAGTCACAATGGATAATAATGCAAAATCACTCTTTATTGGTCCGTATTAAGAAAATTTTTTTTTCATAAGCATATATGTTTTTATCCAAAACAAGTTACAAATGACGTTTCGGCCTGAGCCTTCGTCAGATTGGACTTATCTGCATGTAATCATGAAAAATGACAATAATCAGTATCACATAAGAGTGAGAGAACAATAACATAAACTCGAACAATGTAGAGGTACAATTGGGATGCAGCAAAAAAATTGCAACACAGCAAGAAATGAAACACATGATACAAATGTCATAATACAGTACAAGGACAATATAGTAATGACAAATATGGGGTCAGAGTAGACTTAGACAGCTCTGGATAAAAAGTGGAGAAAAAAATGGACAAAAGTGGAGAAAAAGTGGAGAAAAAGTGGAGAAAAAAGTGGAGAAAAAAGTGGAGAAAAAGTGGAGAATAAGTGGAGAATAAGTGGAGAATAAGTGGAGAAAAAAATGGAGAAAAAGTGGAGAAAAAGTGGAGAAAAAGTGGAGAAAAAAATGGAAAAAGTGGAGAAAAAGTGGAGAAAAAGTGGAGAAAAAGTGGAGCACCCTTTGGTGCCTTTCATGTGGCACTAAGGGGTGCTTAGCTTTGTATTTAGCCAAAAAAATGAAAAAAAAAAATGACGTAGGGTTCCCCCTAGTTTTGTAGCCAGCTAGGGTAAAGCAGACGGCTGCAGCCTGCAGACCACAGCTGGCAACCTCACCTTGGCTGGTAATCCAAAACTGAGGGCACCCCACGCTGTTATTTTAAATTAAATAAATAATTTTAAAAAAAAACACGTAGGGGTCCCCCAAAATTGGATCACCAGCCAAGGTAAAGCAGACAGCTGGGGCCTGATATTCTCAGACTAGGGAGGTCCATGGTTATTGGAATCTCCCCAGCCTAAAAATAGCAGGCCGCAGCCGCCCCAGAAGTGGCGCATCCATTAGATGCGCCAATCCTGGTGCTTCGCCCCAGCTCATCCCGCGCCCTGGTGCGGTGGCAAACGGGGTAATATATGGGGTTAATACCAGATGTGTAATGTCACCTGGCATCAAGCCCTGGGGTTGGTGAGGTCAGGCGTCTATCAGATACCTGACATCACCAACCCAGTCAGTAATAAAAAAAAAATAGACGACAACCACATTTTTATTTGAAAAAACACTCCCCAAAACATTCCCTCTTTAACCAATTTATTAGAATGAAAAACAAATCCAGGTCTGGTGTAATCCAAGGGGTTCCCATGACGACCCACACTGTCCCAGTCAATGAAGAGCAGAATGTTCCCCATTGGCTGGGAGAGCAATGCAGTGACCTGAGCTGACATCAATGGGTCAGCCCAGGTCACTGCAGGGCATGACAAGTGCTGCTGTCAGTGAGGTACATTACCTGCGCTGATCTCCAGCACACTGACAGCCCCTGTCACTGAGCTCAATGACCGCCCGGAGCCTTCCCCTCAAGTATCGCGAGAGGTCCGTGACGTCACCGCTAGTCAGTCTCGGGTCGGAAGCGAGAGGTGATGTGACAAGCGGCGGCCATGGAGGACAGTGACAGCGCTGAGGTCGGGATGGCGGGACTTCATCACCGCAGGTAAGCCGAGCGGGGGGGGGGGGGGGTGTGTATATGTGTGTGTGTGTGTGTGTGTATGTATGTGTACATGCCGCGGGCAGGAGGGGGCGGAGCGAGCTGAGCGGGGAAGTGTGGGCTTCCTGCACGTAACTAAGATAAACATCGGGTTACTAACCAAAGCGCTTTGCTTGGATACCCGATGTTTATCTTGGTTACCAGCTTCTGGCAGGCTGCCAGCGATGGCTCCTGCTCACTGTAGCTGTAAAAAGCCCTGCTTTTTGCTGCTAGAACCGTTCTCGAACGTATCTAGAACTATCGAGCTTTTGCAAAAAGCTCGAGTTCTAGTTCGATCTCGAACAGCCCCAAAAATCACTCGAGCTTAGAACTGGAGAACCTCGAACCGCGAACCGCGCTCAACTCTAATGACAACTATCCAACCACCCAACTGTTTTGGGGAACTACACATGGGCGAGTCTGCAGACTCTATCCCATGGGCAGCAGATTTCTGCTCTAAAGATTCACAGACTGAAGAGGAAGAAAACAGCTGCACTGATGCCTAAAACCTTTGTCTATTGGGTACGAGCAGGATCCAGACCCTCATCAACACACGTTAACCTCTGGGGGTGGAGGTGATGATGAAGAGACTCAGATACCTGAGGCACACTTGTACTGTACTGTGATGTCAGGTCAAGAAGAAGAGGAGGGTGACTGTCTGGGTGAGGAGTGGGACAACAGAGAGGATGATGATGAAGTTGCAGATCACACTTGGTGTGAACCCATAGGCACGAAGCTGAGTAGCTCAGCAGAGGAGGTGGAGGAGGAAGACGATGTGCTTCTCACACAGACAGAGTGATGCAATCAGGACGACCACTGCATCCTCAGCCACAACTCTGGCTGTGTCCCGAAGCGGTGGCAGGTCAACATTTCACATGGGCAGCAAGGATCGCCTTGCCTGGGTATTTTTTGTGACCAAAATGCATGACCCACCTCACATTCTTTGAAAACTTTGTAAAAAATGACTCAGTAGAGGCAGAAATACAAATAATTTGCCTACTGCATGCATGAACCGCCATATGACCAACCAACATGAGTTAGTCTGGGAATCTCACTGCACTAACATGCAGCCTAGCGGGCATCCTTAAACACCTAATGCCTCATTAACTACATCTGAAGCTGCTCCGTCCTCCATCACCCTCTAATCTATTCTCACCCAGGTCTCCCCCCTCAGAACCTCTACTTGTTTACTAACTACAGTTGGGGTGGGTAAGAGCCCATCAGTTGTTACAGAAGTGGACATACCTATGGATTTTGACAAATCTCTCAGACTGTGCACACCATGTTTCACATTCCACCATAACATCTCAGCCTGCACCTCCCTCGCAGTCCACCAGTTTGTCATGTACAACCTACTCTGCCCTCTCAGCATACCAGCCAACCCTCGGTCACACAGTTTTGGTCAGGAAAAATATTATTTCCTCCTACAAAGGCCAAAGCTATCCAATCTGTTGGCCATGGAAATGCTACCTTTTTACCTAATGTATACAGAGGGTTTCCTAAAGCTGATGGCTGTGGCAGTCCCCAAGTACTAGTTTCACAGTCGCCATTACTGCGCTACTAAAGCTGTGCCTACAACATCATGTTGTAGACATTACCTTTTTCTTGAAAAACTCTGTGTCTCTCCAGGGTGCATTTCACTACTGACACCTGGACGAGCAAAATGGCCAGGGGCATTACATCTCACTGATTGGGCACCGGGTTATTTTGGTGGCTGCTGGGGCAGTGGGGCTGCTTTCCAAGTATTGAAATTCACAAGGCTTGCAGGCCAAAATTCTGGATCTACCACTTCCTCCGCTGCTTCTGCTTCCGCCACCTCCTCTAGGGCTTCCACCTGCACCCTTAACCTCCCCCTTAATGTAACACACATTCCAAGTGTGCAGAGAGAATCTCCCCATCTCTGCACAGCTCAGACAGTGCTGAAATTAATATGCCTTGGAGAACGCAGTCACGCAGCTGTGGAGTTGTGGACCACTATCCAGGCTGGGTTTGATCAATGGATGTCTCCACTGAACCTGAAGCCAGAGAAGGCTGCGTGCGATAATTGTGAAAAGCAGGTGGCAGACCTATGCCTTGGCAACATTACGCATGTGCCTTGCATGGCTCACGTTCTTGACCTGGTTGTACAGCAATTTCTAGGCCACTATCCCGGCCTTGGATGTGCTGCTGCAGAATGCACGGTTGCTGTGTGGTCACTTTTAAAATTGGAAATGCCAGTCAACATCATGTACATTGCATGGAACATACCTCACTGCTGTGAAAAGACACTATGAGGAAATGGGGGGGGGGGGTGGTAATTGATGCCACTTTCCTGCTGTCTGCCTGATATGTTTTTTAATTTCAAGACTCCAAGATGGGTCTCAAGATTGTGTCTTGTCTGTACTGGAGCCCTACACCTGTCTCTCATCCACCTCAATATTTCTTATGTCAATAGTCTAGCAAGCTAATGGCTATGCCAAAACAGTGGTGCTGCACTGTAAAACATATTTTTGCTTTTTTGTAGGCTTTTTGACCCCCTTAAAGGTGGACCATTCAGAGAATTGCTTGTAGAACTTTGGGAACTTCACAAAAATCAGCAAACCAAACTTTGAAAGGTTTTGCAAAGTATGAGATCTGATTTGCATAAGTAAGTGGCTGAGACTGGGATCTAAGGTGTAAGTTTCTTGTCTGGCATGCCAGTTTGTGGAGACTTAAGTGCATTGCATGCTCCTCTTAGAAATTAAATATTCAATTGCCTCTTTAGAAAAGAAGAGGAATTGAACTCTATTGCCACTTTACTTTGCACTGACAAGGGGCAATACCCCGAAACATAGTGTTCACTTCTCTATGATGATATCATGGAGCTGGTGGATGTTAGAGACCTTGCTCTCCTCCAACTTCCATTTAAGCATGATGCACAGATGCTCAATAGGGTTTAAGTTTGGAGACATAATTGGCCAATAAAGCAACTTTACCCTCTGTTTCTTTAGCAAATCAGTTGTCCTCTTGCATATGTGTTTGGGATCATTATCATTTTGGAATACTGCTCTGCGGCTCAGATTCTGAAGGCAGATGATCATGCTCTGCTTCAGTATGTCATAGTACATGTTGGGATTCATGGTTCCCTTAATGAACTATAGTGCGCTAAAGCCAGCAGCACTCATGCAGCCTCAAACCATGACACTCCCACCTCTATACTTGACAGTAGGCAAGACACACTTGTCTTTGTAGTCCTCACCTGGTTGCCGCGACACACGTTTGACACCTTTTGAACCAAATAAGTTTATCTTTTTCTCATCAGTAGGGATGAGTGAAGCTGAACTGTAAAGATTGGGGTTTGCCCTGGATATCTAGTCAATGTGGCTCAAATTTGAACATGGACTTTTCAAGGAAGTCCGTGTGGCAGCGAAGTGAGTGCTAGAAGGTCATTGAGACTGGCGGCACATGTTGTTATCTAACAGTTCCCAGCCAGCGGACTCTATGACTCTGGGGAACTGTCAATTCTTCCTCTCAGTTGCTATCCTCTGACTTCTTTTATTGACTTCACCCTGGAGTGGTTTGGGTGTGGTTTGTAGTTTGCTCCTGGCTTTAGTATGCAGTGGTTTTCTTCTGTTGCTCCAGAGACTTCTGTGGTTGCTGCTCCTCAGATACTTGTTGGACTTTTGCTTGATTCCTGGACTCATTTGATAGCATTTGTGTTTCTCCTGTATTGTATCCTTTTATCTCCCTTTAATATTAGTGGCGTTGAGTACTGCTCGTAGCCGCCATCATTACTTAGGGCTCTTTTACAAGCGGAAGACAGGGCCCCAGCTATCCAGTTCGGCAAAAGGTGCAGAGTCTGTAAAGAGTTAGTGAAGGCAGTGAAGGTAAGCTGCATGTTGTTGTAGGAGGTCACCACTTCACCCACCCTAGCAATAAGGAATTCCTTCCCTCTTCCTTTGTGTTGTACTATACGACTGGTATAGCCTCTATCCTCTGCTGTGACACCGTGTCTGAGTACAGATGCTATTCAGATGCTGAATAAAGTTTGTTGTTGAAAGGCTGCAGCCAATCAACAAGCTATTTGGCATGGGGAGATGCCTGGATATTGCGGTGAACAAAATGTCTGCTTTACCTTGGCTGGTTATTAAAAATGGAGGTGACCCCGATGCTATTTTTTAATTATTTATTTAAATCATTTAAAGAAAAGTGTTGGGTCCACCCTATCTTTGCTACCCAGCTAAGGTAAAGCAGACAGCTAGGGGCTGGTTGAATCAGACTGGAATGGCCCATGGTTTTTTGGCCATTCCTAGCCTAAAAATAGCAGACTGCATCTGCCCCAGAATTGGTAGATCACATTAGTTGTACCAATTCTGGTGCTTTGGTCGGCTCTCTCAATTGGCCTGGTTTGGTGGCAACCGGGGTAATAAATTGGGGGGGTGAAATCAGCTGTGAGTTGATAGCTGGCATGAAGCCCAGGGGTTAGAATGAAGAGGTGTCTATCGCACACCCCCATTACTAACAAGGTAAATGTACAGTATAAAAAAAAACACACACAGGAAAAAATAGTTTATTTAGATAAAGACTCCTCCACACTTACTCATTCAACAATTTTATTAATTGTAATAAAAAAACTCAAAATTCTGATGTAATCAAATGAAGTAATTTCCATGACATCCATCAAATCCCATAAAGCCTCGTTGTCAGCAGCAGGCACAGAATTTCTCACACTTCTTTTTAACTTAGATTTTGTCTATTGCTTTTTATCCAAAAATCTCAAATGTATCTGTATTCTTTAAAAATGTCTGCTTTGAACCAATGAGTTTGCCTTTTCACAGGGTTCAGCTCATTTTGACCTAAGCCTATGCTTATTTTGCCACTGACTTTTTGATATCTATGTTATTGCTATGTTTAGACAAATGGAGAAAACTGTTAAAAACATTGCCTAGGAATTTCGGAGAACATACATGATCAAATACTCTTGTTCTGTTAGGATGTCTGCAAGAAGTTGTTGGTGAAAATGACATACCATTCATGACATTCATGACAGATTGCGTTTTGTTATATAGGTCCTTTAGTATATATCATCAGATGTAAATAGATGACCGTCCGTTTGCTTGTAGCAGTGTACATTCTTCCGTTATCAGAAATTTGTGAATCTAAGATTGTGTTGGACTTAAGGGAGTACGGACTGGTTTACTAATGTACTACAATAGTTAAAATGAAAACAAACAGAATCGGTAGATTTATTCATTTGAAGGGATGTATTACAGCAGTTTCATTGAACATAATTAATTGTCTTATTTTATTCTTATAGGAAATGTGTAATCTAAAAAGCCTCCACAAACTCAATTCATAGACCTTGCTTTAATGAAAACATAAAACACTTTTATTGTGCTTACTAAGATATAATTTAGTTCAATTCATACAAATTCCTTTACCCTTCACTGAAAATTAATTTGATAACTTAATATTATCAGGAGCCATGCTCATTTGTTTTCTATGTTGTGCTGTTCTATTTTTCACTCATTATTATGGTAAGAACATTCTAGTTCTTTACGACTAAAGGCAAAAACAAGATATCAACTGTATAATAGATTAACATAATTCTTTGCTATTAAAGGGATTGTCTCATAATGATAACCCTGTCCTTATCCTCTATAAACCCTTTTACAAGATGATGGACTAAGTATGCCATATTTTGGCACCATGAGTTTGATATGGGCTCAGAAGCCAAGCCCACATCTTTCCCAGCAGATCAGGGCAGTGATATTCAGCCATCATCTTGTCATGACCCAGGCCGGCTTTTCCTTGCTGCTGGTTACACCCAGCTCTAGCCTGATCATGTCAGGGGTTAACTTCCCTTGCCTCGTTCTGGATCCCAGGACACTACATATTGCCTCTCTATCTATGGCTCAGTGGCAGTGATATTTCTGCCTTGCAGCTTGTATACTGGCTCTGGTGAGTGTTCTTGATCTGTCCTGCCTCCCTGCTACTGTGCCCTGACTCGTACCCTCCCCGATCGTCTGCCTGTCCCATGTTCCAGTCCCTGACTTCCCGCTCCTGTCTGTTGTTTGTGTTTCCCTCTGCATACCTGATCTCCCGGCTTCTGACTCGGTTCTGTTCTCTGACTTGATATTGATCCTTCCTTTGCAGTTACGCGACTTTTCTGGCTAGACCCTGACTGTTTGACTACTCTTTTGACCCCTGGTGGCTTGCTTGTTAACAGCCTGCTGAACTTACTCTACTGTACTTCAGCTGCCTTTCTGTTACAGTGTTTCTTTGTCTCTCCTTCACTACTCTGCTTCCACTTAGTGGGAAATACGCTGTACTATGTCTTACTAACCTTTGTATAGCGTGACACATCAGCCTCTAACAGCTACAGGTGGAGTGGAGCTTTTATCCTGTGGCCTTTATAACAGGCAAGTTTGGGGGAGTGATGTTCTAATTGCTCTTGCTCATCAGCACACCCGTGAAGGGATCATGGGATGCCAATGGGTTGCCCTCACAGTCAATGGTCTGCTAAAGACTCCCTGTGCCTGTAATCCTTGTGCCTGAAAATGGCAGCACAAGTGAAATTTTTCAAAGTTCTTAATTTTTTTTCAACCCTTAAAACAAAAACTCTGCATGTTTAATATCTGCGTAATCATACTAAAGAAGCATATTTTCTGGTAATTTGTAATTTTAATGGTAAAGTAAATGCTTTAAATAAAATTAAAAAAAATAAAAAACATTTCAGAATTTTCACATTTGGAATTTTTTTTCTTTCCATTACATCACATGATAAAATGGATGCAATGCAAATGAACAACTCAAACCCACAAAAAAAAAACAAGCTCTCATGGGTATGTCGATGGAGAAATAAGATGTTTAGGCTCAAAAAATAAGGGCAGGAAGAAACACTATAATAAAAAAATGAAAAATGTCCTGGTCCATAAAGGTGTTTTTCCAAGAACAAAGTTAATTTTAAGGTTCATTTAATCAATAGATCTTGACATTATAATTACTGATGGGCGAGCGTGCTTGGGACTGCTCGGTACTCGACTGAGCATTGAGGTGCTTGAGATGCTCGATACTCTATCAAGTATTTTGGTACTCAGGTGCCATGATCAAATCCCAGCCCAGCATGTTTCGCAGATTTTTTGCAGCTTTTTTCACAGCTTTTTTTTCAGCCAATAAACACGCTTGGCCCACTTGACCCGAAAATAGTGTAGGCAAAGGTTTTACTGGAGAAGGGACATTGTGTTTATAGTGTGACAGTACCTGCTGGTGCAACTTTAAAATAACAGTGCTGCAACCTAAAGCCAAAAGTCCTTTTCAGACCTACATCTATTGTTTTCCCTATGAATACTGTTATTAGCTGCAATCAGTGTAGGGATAGCTGCTGGAGGACGTATAGTTTTGGATTAAAGGCACATAGTCAGGGTATATTGCTTTATTTGTCCTTGTATAGGTATACTTCTGCTGCAACTTTGCTGTGTTAGTCAGGGCATGGATTGTGTTATGGGACCCATGCAGGTGTAAAGTGGGAACAGCACACCGAGAAATATATTGGCGGCTGGGGACTGAGTACAGCAAGACGGCCACCACCATCTGGTCGTGGAAAGCCTCAGAATCTACAAGCCTAAACTGCAACATTTCCAGGGCCAGCAGTAGGATGTGCAAACACGTAGCCCCTGTGTACTTTTTCAATCTCTACAAGGTCCACAGTAAAGCTTCCTTTTTAGTGAGCAGCAAGCATTTAAGTAGACACAGAAATGTGATAGTTACACCGGTTATGCCATCATCTTGGTTGATTCTTCAAAATTTTGTCAGTTGAGTGAGGGCCACCTGATGGCTATGACTATGAGTGAGGGCCACCTGATGGTCCTTCAAAAACTATGAGTGAGGGCCTGTTGCTGTGATCATAGCCTAAGGGGAGGAGGAGGCAGCTTTTTTTATCTAGGTAAATTTGCCATACATACAAGTTCTTATACAGGAAAAAATGTTTCCTAACATTTTTTTCCTGTTTAATCCATGTTATCTTTGATTTGGATTTTTTTATTGTCAGTCTATAAAAGTGACGTATTATTCCAACTATATTATTCCCAGCAGCGACCTGGGAGTCAGAGATGTGTTCAGGCATTCTCCCCATGCTGTACCCATTCTATTTGAGTGCTGCTTCCATCCATTTCAGCTTCTTTTCTGTCCCACAGACCTCCTGGGAGGGTCTATTGGTCAAATTCTTGAATTTCCCATTGACTTCAAATATGTTTGTTACTTGAGACAAACACTCAAGCATTACAAATTGCTTGACTCGAGTCCTGAGCACCCAAACATTTTAGTATTCGCCAATAACTAATTAGAATAAGTTCCACAATTGGATGTGTTTAAGAAAACATTCCTGTGCTCAGAGAGTAAATGTGACACTTGCTATGTACTGTGTAATGGCCGTGTCTGATCATACAGGGACATAGTCTGGTCATACCACAGCTCCTTGGCAGAGGAAGATGAAAATACAATACATTACAACATGTGATCATAGCTTATTCTTTTTGTGAAGTAAAACATTTACTGTTTTTAAAAAATGTTTTACTTCCTCCCCTGCTCAGAAGATGTGGTATGACCAGACCATGTTCCTGTACAATCAGACACGGTCATTACACAGTACACAGCAGGGGCACATATATAAGATTATCTCAGCACAGGAACTTTTTTTTAAAACACATCCAATTGTGGAAATTATTATTATTCCATGATCTATTTATTAAAATTAACATTGTTCATGGGAAAACCGCTTTTAGAGATTCAAGCAAAAGGACATCATAGAGTAGGATCCCTACTTATGAATACTTTTGTTC
Source organism: Anomaloglossus baeobatrachus (assembly GCF_048569485.1). Classification (NCBI taxonomy): domain Eukaryota; kingdom Metazoa; phylum Chordata; class Amphibia; order Anura; family Aromobatidae; genus Anomaloglossus; species Anomaloglossus baeobatrachus. The sequence goes on along the minus strand of NC_134358.1, from coordinate 98,965,403 downwards.
ATCTGCTCTTTATTAATAAATCCCATTTACTCAAGGTGTTTTCTATACACCTTGCTAGGGGGACGTTCCTATTATTTACAAACTCTTTTTATATGTATTTTCTGTATGCACAGAACACATGGGCAAAGGACCGCCTTAGTGAGGTGGATCTCAAACTAAAGTGAGCATGATGGGTGAGGTAATCCTCAGATTTGGTGAAACCCAGCTGAGGACATAGTACATAAGTGATTACATAATGCATTGGCCTTTTTATGGTGCTTATTTTAATATTTTATATTTTTCAAGAAACATATTTTAAGATATATTGAAATACTTTTTAAACATTTGGTAATGAATTTCGCTAAGTTATTCATAAAATTGTTCATAAAATGATTAACTTGTCCGAAAAAGATTGAGAAGCTGTGCCTTTGACTATTAGGCTATGTCCGCACTTTACGTCGTCCTAAACGCATGTCAAAACGCATCCTCTGGCAGTAATTGATTTTGCCAAAGTTTTTTTTGCCCACAAAATAGCGCTAAAAACGCATGCGTATTTACCGCATTTTAGCCGCGTTTTTTGCGCTTTTTACATGCTTTTCCATTGCGTTTTGAAAGATACGTTTTGAACATTAAGACACTGCTAAATAAAGTTTAAATAGTCAAACACAATGAAAAAAGGGGAAAAAAAAGGAACACAAATATTGAAATGATAAAGAAAATATTTATATTTCATAGAATCATAGCGGTTTTTTACTATTTAGCGGTAAAATAGCATTACATTTATATTTTTCATTAATTTAATTGTCTGACTATGTGTGTGTGTAAAGGCACATATTATTCCATTATTTTGAAGTCAGAAAAGTATGTGATTTGGAAGTCCAAAACGCATTGTTTCTGCTGCTAAAAAGCATGTTAAATGCTCGAATTTTGATGTTTCTTGCTTTTTGCTACTTCTCATTGACTTCAATGTTAGCAAAACGCAGCCCAAATGGCAAAAACAATTAACATGCTGCTTCTTTGAATGCATGGTTTTTGCCACAAAATATGCAAATTAAACGCTGCGTTTGGAAACGCAAAGTGCGGTCTAGAAATCCCCATTTTCCATAGACTTTGCTGGAAAATCAAAAAGCATGCATTTTGGCATGAAAACGCTGCAGCTCATAACGGACCTAAAAAGCAGCTGAAACGCAGGTGGAAATGGAAAGTGCGGACACAGCCTTACCGGTTCCATGAAGTTATTGTGTGTGCTTAAGTGGCAAGTGTTAACATTTTAATATTTGCTGATTGTTTTATTATAAATAGTTATTTTTAAAAAATTTGTTTAAAAAAATTGTTAGGTATAGGTTAAATTTAATAGGTTTTTGTTTTCTTTCAGTCTTAAAACTATGAAAATCAGTATAAAAATGTGTCCTGTTCTGATCATACTTTGATTCCCTTTAATATGTAGATACGTTGTGTAAAATTACATTAATTAAGCTTCTATTTATTCACCTAACTCCATTAAAATTAGGAACAGAAAAAAAAAAATTACTAATTTTTAAGAAACTTTTTGCGTGTAAATGTCACATTATTGATATTTTCTTCAAATAACTTTGCTGGCAAATTGCAAACAGTAACTTTAAAATGTCACCCAGATTGGGTTCTGTATAAAAATATTATTTTTTAAATGTTATCTGATTTCAGACATGTAGAGTTCAGGACGACAATGGTTCTTTGAATAGTTGCACCTCATCATGTTAAATTTTTCATATCATTTTTTGCCTCCAGTTGATTTACTATGATTGTTCCTCACTCAAGAACATTAAAGGTCTTCTTTTGTTAAATAATGAATGCTAGGTTAAATATGATGAAGGAAAGAATTGAAGTCTAGTGCAAACTCTGCTGTTTCACAAAAGCAAGACTTATTCCAATATTTGCCTTTAGCTGCTGGTCATCTTCTGCTGCTCATTTTGGGATCTGAACTGAGAGAACTGGTAAGGATGGACGAAACTGCTAACAAGCAGTGATCAAACCCAACATATTATGGTGGTCCCAAATATAGTCTTAATTTCATTTTAGATTTACATATCATCATCATATTATTATTATTATTATTATTATTATTATTATTATTAATAATAATACAATTAAAGTCAATTCTAGCCTTTGTGATGCAATGAGTTATTGTTTTGTTTTCAATTATTCATTTTATTTCATCCCTGTCTTCTGAGAGCCATGAATGTTTTACTTTTCAGTCATTTCTGTAAAGGGTGCTTTACACGCTGCGACATCACTAGCGATTGCTAGCGATGTCGCGAGCGATAGCACCCGCCCTCGTCGTTGGTGCGATATGTGGTGATTGCTGCCGTAGCGAACATTATCACTACGGCAGCGTCACACGCACATACCTGTTATGCGACATCGCTGGAGACACCGAACAATCCCTCCTTCAAGGGGGAGGTGCATTCGGCGTCACAGCGACTTCACAAAATGGCCGTCCAATAGAAGAGGAGGGGCGGAGATGAGCGGCCGGAACATCCCGCCCACCTTCTTCCTATCTCATTGCCGGTAGACGCAGGTAAGGAGATGTTCATCGTTCCTGCGGTGTCACACATAGCGATGTGTGATGCCGCAGGAACGACGAACAACCAGCGGCATGCACCACCAACGATATTATGAAAAGGAGTGACGTGTCAACAATCAACGATTTTTGACGTTTTTGCGATCGTTGTTCATCGCTCCTTGGTGTCACAAGCTGCGATGTTGCTAACGACACCGGATGTGCGTCAATAATGACGTGACCCGACGATATATCGTTAGCAATGTCGCAGCATGTAAAGCATCCTTAAGGCTGCTTTCACACATCAGTTTTTTTCCAACAGGCACAATCTGGAAAAAAACGGATAGAACGGATCCGGCGCTGGATCCGTTTTATCCCCATTGATTTATATTAGTGCCGGATTGTGCTGGATGGCACTGCGTTGCATCCGGCTTTTGCTGGATCCGGCATAATTGGCTAATGCCGCGGTCGGATGGAACGTCTCTTGTAATATTTTTTGTCTCGAACAAAAAACTCGCATCACTCTGGCGTGATTTACAATGGAAGGCTATGGATGCCGGATCTGGCATAAAGCAGAAAAAAACGGATGCAGCTGCTGGATCCGTTTTTTTAAACTGAGCATGCTCTAATTTATTGTAAAAAATTGATCCGGGAAAAAAAAAGGATGCGTCAGATCCGTTTTTTGACGGATTTGGTATACTGGATCCGTCAAAAAAAAGGATCCGACGCATCCCTTTTTACATATTCTGTGCCAGATCCGTTGCATCGGGCACATGCTGGATTGTGCCTGATGCCAAAAAACTGATGTGTGAACGGAGCCTAAACAACTTATTTTATGCAGGATAAGTTGCTTTGCCCCTTGAAAAGGCTTGGGTGAAAAACATATCAAGGCACATTGAAGTTTATTTCCACATGTTAGCACATTGGAAAAAATTACTACTCGTTTATGCACTTTACATTTTTATAACAGTTGTCTTTACCTTAAAGGGGTATTCTTGAGTTATTAACTTGTTTTAATTAAAAAGCAAGAAAATAGGTAAGTTTGAAATTGACTTGCTTTTTTTCTGTTTTCATTCCACTGCAAAGAGAGCTTTTCACTTTCATGGGGCACAGCTGGTTTCCATGGAGCTAGGCTATTAGTGCCTGCCAAAACCCTGGCCAAGAGTGTGCAGTGATAAGATTCCAAGAGAGTGATTAGCAATTATCTGCTCACCTCTTTCTTTTTCCCTCTCATCTTTGACATGCTGCATAATGCCTTTTGGTAATTGGAACAAATCTATTAGGTTGAGATTTTTTTTATTTTTTAGTCAATTTATTGTAAAATGGGTTATTTCCTGTAAGGCTATGTGCGCATGTTGCATTTTTTTCATGCGTTTACACAGCGTTTTAAACTGCAGCGTAAACACATGCGTTCTGTGTTCCCAGCAAAGTCTATGACAATTAAGCAAATTCCATGCGCACGTTGCATTTTAAAACGCAGCGTTTTGGATGCCAAATTTTTTACAAAATCGATGCGTTCTAAAAAGCAACATGTCACTTCTTTTGTGCGTTTTGGATGCTTTTACCACTCTGTCTATGGCAGAGCAAGCATCCAGAATGCATGAATTCTGCATTCAAAATGCATCCAAAATGCAGCCTTTTGGCTGCATATTGAAATGCACATGCAGTGACAAAATGCTGCAGAATATTTGACACGGCAGAACGCAACGTGTGCACATACCCTAAGTTTCCAATAGTACTTTTTCTGGATAAATACAATATATTATTATTTTCGTTACTGTTGCCGTATTCAGGACATAACTGTCCAATTTATCTGTCAATCCTGCTTTTTTTTTTAAGCACAATTCAGTAGGAAAGGTTTTTTTTTGCATAATCATTAGTTATTTTTAATACTTTTTACCTTTTTGCCTACTATAGTATGCTTCTTGATCATGTAGTGGCTTGATCTTTTTTTTATAAATTAATATACTGCGGTTCCTATATTGCAGTATGTTATACTTTGTACTAAGGTTGCAAACAATTGATAGGTTTGACAAAAATAACCCATCAGCACAAACCATTCATGCCACAGAATAAAGCAGTGTAGATCCAGTGTTCTCTCAACAGTTCAGGCAATAGGGCATCGCTATTTGTAGTTCTAAACTACACAATATATATGGTGTAACGGTGGGTGTTTGCCAGACTTAAGTTAGTTGAACTAATAAAAAAAAAATGTTTAACCAAAATTTTTAAAATTCAAAATACATCCAGTGCCAGTGTACTTAATTTCGCACAATTTTTACCGCTTTATTATTATTAATTATTTATTATTATTTTCCTGTCTAACTTGTGGACAATATTAATAAAGTTGCCCTTATTTTTTTATGTGTACCAGATACTGTTTAAAGAGGACCTACATTTTCTCCTGACAGATCTGTTTTAATAAATACTTGTATTTACCGTAAACTTAAAATTCCGAAGTATATTTTTTTCCAATCTCTATATAGTCCCATTTCTTTGTTATTCTTTTTAAAAATGTATGAATAATTTAAAGACTGGGTGTTTCCAGCTATGGTTATTCTAGCACATTCTGAAGCCTGCTTTACACGTTGCAATTTCGCATACGATATCGTATGCGATTTGCAACGCCCCCATCGTATGTGTGGCACGTTCAATTTGTTGAACGTGCCGCACAAATGATTAACCCCCGTCACACGTACTTACCCGTCCATACGACCTCGATATGGGCGGCGAACGTCCACTTCCTGGAGTGGGAGGGACGTTCGGCGTCACATCGGCGTCACGTGGCAGGCAGCCAATAGAAGTGGAGGGGTGGAGCTGAGCGGGACGTAAACATCCCGCCCACCTCCTTCCTTCTACATTGTGGGCCGAGAGCCGTAGGACGCAGGAAAGATCTGTTCATCGTTCCCGGGGTGTCACACACTGCAATGTGCGCTACCCCGGGTACGATGAACAACCTGACGTGCAATTCTAGAGAAAGGTACGATCTGTATGCGATGAACAACCTGACGTGCAATTCTAGAGAAATGAATGATGTGTATGCGATGAACATTTTACCGTTCAATCGCAATCGCACGTACCTGTCACACAGTGCAATGTAACTTACAATGCCGGATGTACGTCACTTACGATGTGGCCCCGCTGACACATTGTAAGATACATTGCAGCGTGTAAAGCGGGCTTGACACTTAAAGGGATTGCTCAGTCATACTCATGTAATGGCATCACCTGGATCCAGCACAGGTTGTATAGTTGATCTGCGCAGAGGCAGGAATCAGGGATGACACAATTCCACCACTCACTAGATAATTGCAACCTGTGATTGGGTACAGAGATCAGGGAACTTTAGCAATGTGTCATCGGATGTTTTATGATAATCAGCTGAATAACTTCACCTGACTGCTGCAGCCAATTACACTCCACAGAGATATGGAATTTGGTAGAACACTGACATCACCGTTTTGTATCCCTATGCGGATTAAAGCAACCCCCCCCCGAAGAAGCCCCCGAGAAATGTGCGTTGGGGTCCCTAAGGTGCATCCCTTTACTGATTAGGAGTTACTATGGGTGAGTGCCTGTCCATTTGGAGCTGAATATTAAACAGTTGATTATGCGTTGATTGTCCATAGCCCTGCACTCTGTTTTCCAGCCTTGCTGTTTTTGTATAAGTGCACTTTACTTGTGGTCTAGGCATCCCCCATCATATCTGTATACTCTTGCTGCTACTATGCATAGGCAGTTTACATCCACCTCCTTATTAGTGATGAGCGAGTACTAAAATGCTCGGGTGCTCGAGGCTCCGGCCGAGCATCCCAAAATACTCGTGTACTCGGCCCGAGCACCGAGCCCAATGTTATCCTATGGGAGACCCGAGTATTATTCTGAAATGACCCCCGGCAGCATGTAGAAACCATAAAACTGTAAATTAAAAAAAAAACGTGCGTGTGTGTGTAAGCGTGCATATATATATACACGCGGAGTGGAGTGCGGGAGGGGCCGTAGCCGAGAGGGGAAGTGTCGGGCTAAAGGCACGGTCATGCTGTGAGGGCCGGCCAATCACTGCAATTCCACAAGTAACAGGGCTGTGGCATTGCAGTGGTCTGCCAGCCAATCCCTGCATAAGGGCTGGCTCTAAAAAGAGCGCCAACATGAAGACCACGAGTACAGCATGAGTATCGCGAAATTACTCGGTCCCCGCCGAGTAGCCCGAGTACAGTGATACTCATGCGAGTACCAAGTAGTGACAAGCATACTCACTCAACACTACTCCTTATAACTAATTTTTAGGGATGAGCGAATGTATTCGCCACTATTCGGTATCTGACGGATAACAGGCTATTCGCGTCATTCGGTATTCAATGAAGAAAACAACATCCACTCTGATACTTTCATTTTCGTTTCTGACTTCCTGGCACCTGGCGGGGAGAGAGAGAGAGATTCCAGATGATTTCCAACCTTCTACAGGCTGTGCCCATATTGTTTTTGCCTATTCAGCCTTTTCCTCAGTCACCACAGCTCGCTGTTAGCACCAACGTGAAATTATTTGGGTTTCCCATAGACTTACATTGCGCCTCAAATATTCACGAATAGTCGAATAGCGGCGACCTATTTGCGAAGTCGGATATTTTGGTATTCGATCATCCCTACTAATTTTCTTTGTGTTTGGGTGCCCCTCCGTTTTTGCATCCTCAGCAGCACTATTTCTTTTATTGAATATATTGTGGTTTTACTATGTTTAATTCATAAATAAAACTATGTTCTTGTTTGCATCAACTATAAGTTCACGGATTATGGAACAGCCTGCCCTGGATGCTACTGTGTGTGCCTGTGGGTGAGTATGACCAAGGTAGATATTTGTTTAAGAGTCTGCGCTTTGGAACCTTTAATGATGAAGAACATGATTAAGACTTAGCGTCGAAACGGGTAGTTCTCACTGATCCTTATATCATGAGCTGTATATGCTGGATTTTATGAAAAATTTAAATAAAGTGGAGTATTTTACTGGACCTGCGCTGGATTTCCCTTCCTTTAATGATGATAGTGTTATATTGTTTAGAGGTACATCCCTTTAAAAAAAATTTACAGCAGCACCAAGTTGTTGATGTATTCATATATCTCTAAAAGTATCAGAGGAATGAAAAGTACAACCAAAAACTATTAAAAGGGGCTTTATGTTAACAAAGAAACAGGATACAATAAAGGCTGTTACTGGGCTGCTTGCTGCAGTTTTGATAAAATCACAGTTTTATCCAGTACAGGCCTACCAATTCTCTGAATGCTGATCTATGTATAACCCCGCCAACACCTCAGATTGTCATTTTTTGCCTGTGTACAATGTCTACCAAAAGCTGTCAATCAGTGATGGGGGTGTGATTATACAGAGCTCATGAATATGGTAGCAAGTTTACTAGTCCTCTAATGATGATCTCCTGCTGATAAAACAATGATTTATGAAAACTACGCAAAGGAGCCCAGTAAGTGACATATTGATGGAAACAGGGTGTCGTTTATGCTGCTCTCATTTTAGGTGCCAAAAACCTGGTGACAGATTCCCTTTAATGAGTTCTACTCAATCACCTGGATTGCTGCATGCTTTGTGTCTTAATTTTGTTATATGCATAAATAAAATATCTAAGAGTTTTAGTATCTCTTAGAACTCAAGTGTGTCAAACTTTAATATGGGATATGGTTTATTCTGTAACATGATGACAATTTGATGATCTTCTCATTGATTAATACTATATTTGCTTTCTTCCTTCACAACTGTCATAAATATGGGGCGTTTGATAGAATCTTATTTTTAAAATATTATGATATATGTCTCATTATGATTACTGCATGCAATTACCTGTCATGTCCAAAAATGCTATTTATCTGCTGGTAAATTGCATTAATATTCTGTCTGGCTGATTTAGGGCAATGGCTATAGGAGGGAGATAATGAACTTATATTCTTCCTGTTGATGATCACTTTCAGTCATAGGAGCGGTGCAGGGAGCTGTTATTGTCACCACTCAATACACACTGAGTGCATCTGTAATCACTGCCCGACACTTTGATTGACACCTTGCTCTGCACACACACACTGCACCCATATGCTGCAGTATGGCATGTCAATCAAAGTGCCGGGGAGTGGTTATAGCTTCACTTAAAGGATAATCAGAGGTGAATGTAATCGCTCTCTGCATTGCTCTGATGATTGATGGCGACAGAAAAAATATTTGGATTATTTTCTACCTGTAGCCATTGATCCAATAACGTAGCCAGGCAGGTTTTTGGCACTTTTTACCTTTATTTTATCTCTACATCTTCTGGTAAATAGCTCACTTTTTAACCCCTTCACAACCACGGGCAGTAATATTACGACCTATTTTTACGTGATTTAATGACGTGCCTAAAATGTATTTGATTGCCGTGGCCATTGGAACAGCTTTCAAATTATGCACCTGACTGTTTTTTATGTAGCGCCCCTGAAGCCATCAGGGTGTTACAAGGTTCTGCATCCCCACCAGGATACAAGGCCTACCCCCTAGGGACCCGGAGACCCAGTGCAGGTAACACCGAAAATCCAGGTAATACCAGTTTTTCCCCAAAAATCCTCCATACAATGGTACTTAGCTAGGGTTGGACCAATGGATGGCTACCTAGAGGTGGAGCCAAACCAGTCCACTAGTTGACCAGGTAGGAGGGGCAGAATGTGGAGAGTAGTCAGAGTGAGTTGACAGCGTAGAGGAGTGAAGGTGAAAGTAAAGCAACATCCTGACTGAGGGGAACGGTGACCTGGTACCCAGGTGAGTAGTTGCCGGTGGAGTACGGTGGAGTACTCCCGGAACTATGCACCGAAAGGGTACAGGACCCTAGAACAGGAAAAAGCTTCAAGCCGACCTGTTAACACCTGCACAGCGAGGGGACCATCAAGGACCTCGCTGACCATAAAAATTCGAAGACTCAGTAGAAAAGGGAGAACCGGGGACAGGACCAGAAACTTCAACCCCACAGGGTTCATGCTACCATCAGGCAGACAGAGGTGGACAAACTACCGGACGTGGACCAACAGTTGCTCTACTTCACGGGGACACCGAAGACAGGTGCAGGGGAAGAAGGTACCAGTGTACTGAACTGGCACTGGGACGAAGGGGACCTGAAGGTGACACCAGCTGGATTCGGGTAACCTGTTACCACTTACCAGCAGTGAGTAAAAAGCAGTTGCACTATACCTCTGTGTGGACTACCTTCTTCCGACGCCCATCACAACACCCATCCTTTGGAGTCCGGCCCTGCTTGCGGAGGGCCTATCATCCAGGCTGCAATTACTACCAGCCCCAGTAGTGACATTCCGCAGCTCCATACAGTGCCTTGCGAAAGTATTCAGCCCCCTTGAATTTTTCAACCTTTTCTCATATTTCAGGCTTCAAACACAAAGATAAAAGTTTTAATGTTATGGTCAAGAATTAACAACAAGTGGGACATAATTGTAAAGTTGAACGAAATGTATTGCTTATTTTAAACTTTTGTAAAAAAGAATTAACTGAAAATTGGGGTGTGCAATATTATTCGTCTCCTTTACTTTCAGTGCAGTAAACTCACTCCAGAAGTTCATTGAGGAACTCTGAATGATCCAATCTTGTCCTAAATGACTGATGATGATAAATATAATCCACCTGTGTGTAATCTAGTCTCCGTATAAATGCACCTGCTCTGTGATAGTCTCTGTTTAAAGCACAGAGAGCATCATGAAAATCAAGGAACACAACAGGCAGGTCCATGATACTGTTGTGGAGAAGTGTAAAGCCGGATTTGGTTACAAAACGATTTCCACAACTTTAAACATCCCAAGAAGCACTGTGTAAGCGATAATATTGAAATGGAAGGAGTATCATACCACTGGAAATCTACTAAGACCCGGCTGTCGCTCAAAAATGTCATCTGAACCAAGGAGAAGACTGATCAGAGATGCAGCAAAGAGGCCCATGATCACTCTGCATGAATTGCAGAGATCTACAGCTGAGGTGGGAGAGTCTGTCCATAGGACAACAATCAGTCGTATACTACACAAATATGGCTTTTATGGAAGAGTGACAAGGAAAAAGCCATTTCTCAAAGATATCCATACAAAGTGTTATTTAAAGTTTGTCACACGCCACCTAGGGGATGCAGCAAACATGTGGAAGAAGGTGCTCTGGTCAGATGAAACCAAAATCAAACTATTTGGGCACAATGCCAAACGATATGTTTGGCGTAAAAGCAACACAGCTCATCACCCTGAACACACCATCCCCACCGTCAAACATGGTGGTGGCAGCATCATGGTTTGGGCCTGATTTTCATCAGCAGGGACAGGGAAGATGGTTAAAATTGATGGGAAGATGGATGGAGCCAAATACAGGACCATTCTTGAAGAAAACCTGTTGGAGTCTGCAAAAGACCTGAGACTGGGACAGAAATTTGTCTCTCAACAAGACAATGATCAAAAACATAAAGCAAAATCCACAATGAAATGGTTCACAAATAAACGTATCCAGATGTTAAAATGGCCAAGTCAAAGTCCAGACCTGAATCCAATCGTGAATCTATGGAAAAAGCTGAAAACTGCTGTTCACAAACGCTCTCCATCCAACCTCACTCAGCTCCAGCTGTCTGCAAAGGAAGAATGAGCAAGAATTTCAGTCTCTCGATGTGCAAAACTGATAGACACATACCCCAAGTGACTTGCAGCTGTAATCGCAGCAAAAGGTGGCGCTACAAAGTATTAACTTAAAGGGGATGAATAATATTGCACGCCCCAATTTTCAGTTATTTATTTGTTTTAAAAGTTTAAAATAAGCAATACATTTTGTTCAACTTTACAATTGGGTCCCACTTGTGTTGATTCTTCACCATAACATTAAAATGTTTATCTTTATGTTTGAGGCCTGAAATGTGGAAAGAGGTTGAAAAACCTCAAAGGGGCCAAATACTTTCGCAATGCACTGTATCTATATAGCCGCAACACCACAAGTGGCGTCACGTATGAACACTAACCTAAATCCCCTGTAAATATACCCCATTACAAAAAGGGACCAGGGCATGGAACCGGGCAACGGCACGGCCCCCACCGTGACATTCCCAAGAGAGACACTGCCCGGGACAGCGTACCCTATATCCCTGGGCACTTCACTTACAGTGGGAGACCTTTACTTGATCCCAGGGGGAATGGCATCACCACCCCCAATCCACGATCGCTGTGATTGGTTGTTGAAATCTGAACTGCCAATCACAGATATCGCACTGTGTTTGGATAACAAAATGCCCCAAACAGTGCGATCCAGTGAGATCGAACTATGATTTGCTATTTGATCATAGGCTGCATGCCAGCAAACATGGCGCCCTCGCAAAGCACTGATTGGAGCGATCGTGCTATGACGCACAATTGCTCCAATCAGGGTGCAGGGGAGTGGTCTGAAATGACGGTAACCACCCTTCCCTGGCTTGTTTTGGCCTGGTGAGCCCTCCCTCAGCCTGTCTGTGCCGTGCATCTACTAGTACTTGTAGAACCACGCCACCGCCCCTGTCCATTGCTGCTCCTGCATCCTGATGCCACTGTAAGTATGGCGTGCTGCCCATCTGTGCTCCTGTTCTGCCCCCTGCCAATCTGTGATCTATCTGCACTCACCTGCATGCCGTGCCCCTACTGGTACTTTTAGTATCACGCCACCGCCGCTGTCTAATCACCTCTCCTGCAATCTGCTGCCCCTGCGCACTCCTGTGTTGCCCCCCTGCCGATCTGCCATCATTCTATCTATTCCCACCTGATTTCTCTATCTGCCCCCACCTGCGTGCCATGCCCCTGCTGGTACTTGTAATACCACGCCACCACCACTGTCTGATCGCCACTCCTGCATCCTGCTGCCCCTGCGTGCTCTCATGCTGCCCCCTGCTGATCTGCGATGTCCATATCCCCCCGCCGATGTGCATTCTCTCTATCTCCCCCTTGATCTGCGATCTCTCTATCAACCCTACCCCGATCTGTGATCTCTCTTCCCCTTTCTCCCCCTTGAAATCTGCTGTTCCCCTCCGACGTCTCCTACCTACTGCCACCGGGTCGTCCGAGGTTGTCATTGGTCTGATCACATCTGCCTCCATTGCTGTGTCCTTCCTGGGTCCTCGGTGAGCTGTCTGTCTTACTGCCTGCTGCTGCTCACTGTAATAAGCCGTCCATCTTTCTGCTTGCTTTACCTCCTGCAATTGATCTTGTCAGTGATCCTGCTGCTACTCCTCTGCTCCTGTGAGTATATATTTTGTTCTCTCACATCCTCTGTCCCTTTCTGCACCTTTCCATCCATGCCTCCTGGGAGCGGCGATCCGTGATGCACATTACGCATGTCTTATTCATACTGTGTAAAAAAAATGCATCAAAAACCGCAGCGTGTGCACAGGGCCTAAGGCCTCATTCACATGCTCACTTTTTCCACATACGAGAAAAATTAGGCTCTTATTCACATGCTCACTTTTTCCACATACGAGAAAAACAGACTGGTTACTCTTATCAGACTCTGATCAAAGTTTGATCAGAGTGTTTTGTACAACAGTCATCCAATGTTTTCGAACTTGGAGATATTGTAAAAAATAGTCTCTCCACCTCCAATCTGTGAATCTATAAAAATTAGACTGCAGCCAGATGTCATCAGAGTGTGGTGCGCATTTTTCAGTCTGATAATTTTGCATTGCTGATTTTGATACTACTCTCAGATCAAAATCGGATATGTCTGGGATTTTCTATGGACCTCTCAATCCATGAAAAATCATAGACATATGAATGTTTTCATTGACTATGACAAGAAAACCACGGATAGCTTGTGTACACAAAAATCGGAAGTGTGAATGAGATCTAAAGCAGGACATTTTTTGCAACTTCCCAGAGGAAAATAGACAAGTAATCCAATCATCACACATATACAGTATTAGCATTGTTATTTAGGTATTGTATTGCAATGTTTATTGGAGTGCAATATGGCAGTGATATTCAGGCTCAATTATCTTGACATCAAATGAGGAAAAGCGAAGGGCTTCAGATAATATTTTGCCCATAGACTTTTAAAAGTCAAGAACTATTTGCTTTCAGTAACAAAGAAAAAATGTCACAATACAATGTCACAATACCATGATCTGCACAGAGCTCTTAAGCCCACTTTACACACAGCGACATCGCTAGCGATGTCGCTGGTGAAAGTACTCGCCCCCGTCGGTTGTGCGTCACGGGCAAATCGCTGCCTGTGGTGCACAACATCGCTAGGACCCGTGGCACTATACTTACCTGCCTAGCTTTCTAAGGGGGCGGTTCATGCGGCATCACAGCGACGTCACACGGCGGCCATCCAATAGAAATGGAGGGACAGAGAGCAGCCAAAAGAAAGACACGCCCACCTCGTTGCCTTCCAGAGGTCACAGGTACGGTGTTGTTCCTCATTCCTGGGGTGTCACACGTAGCGATGTGTGCTGCCTCAGGAATGATGAACAACCTGCGTCCTGCAACAGCAACGATAATTGGGATTAGAACGACGTATCAACGATCAATGATTAGGTGAGTAACTTTGATCGTTAGCGGTCATTCGTATGTTTCACACGCAATGACGTCGCTAATGAGGCCGGATGTGCGTCATGAATTCCGTGACCCCAACGACATCTCGTTAGCGATGTCGTTGCATGTAAAGCCCCCTTTAGTGTCAGGCATGTGTCATACCAGTGTAGCAAAATTACATAAAAAAATTTGGAACTTTAATATCCCAACTCTGAAAATCTATAATACCTGTTACATCATTTCGATAATCTTACTTTTGTGTAGTTATATATTTTACTTGGTTTGAAGCCTGATAACATGGAGCCATGTAGCATGTGATCTGCCTTTTGTAGAAGAAATTAAGTATTAGGTGAATTATTTTCACAAGAAATTAAGTATTGTACAGTTATGAAATACATTATTGTGACAATCTTGTCATCAGGCACTAATCACATCACAATCACTGGATAGCCAAACAAAACACATATAAATACAGTGATCATATCACGTAACAAAGTTTCACAAAATCATGTTCTTGGAAAGCTAGTAATCTGGTTGCACACATCTTAGTTGCATAGTTACATAAGTTGAAAATAGACCTAGGTCCATCTACTTCACCCTTCCTCCACCAATTCTACATTTCATCACAAAATCATTTATATAACCAACAATGTTGTGTGTACTGATGAAATCATCTAGCCCTTTTATAAAAGCTGTTATAGTGTCTCTTGTAGTAGGATATGTTGAACCAAGAGCAAAATTAAAGAAGGACTTGCATCAAAGATTTTATCCTGTTAATATATTGCAATTACAATATTATATGGCATTGTGTACTTACAATTACTTATGTTGCCCTTATACCTAGTTTGTTCTTTTTTCCATTGGGTCTATGGCATCACATGATTTAAAACAGACTAAATGAATCCTTCCTAGCTCTATATAGGATTTTGTTCCTGCATGAGCCATCATTAGAACTACAAAGTGTTTTCAGTAAACTAGATTTGCAGTTCTAATGATAACTAATGCAGGATAAATATATTTAATGTTTTTACATAGAGCTTAGAAGGATTCAAATGGTTTGTTTTAAATCACGCAATGTTATAGACCTAATGGAAAGAGAAAAATTAAGTGGGTAGAAAGGCAAATTGGGCAGTGGTAATTACACAGTGCTATATAATATGATGAGTGCAGTATATTAAGATAAAAACGTTGATGGGAATGCTTCTATAAGAAAGGACATATCTCTAAATGTCTTCATTTTCTGATATTAAATCTACAATGCTTTAAATGTATAATGTAGCATATAGATTTTCTTTGTATGGTGGCAGTACACTGTTTACTTTCAGTGAGAGAAACCTTTGTCCTTATAGACAGGGTTACCATTATATATTCTTGACTTGTTCATTTATGGTCACCATGTGTCCATATATTTAATTTCTCGGGGTTTTGAGAAAACCTGTGATTCAGCAATGCTATCATTGTAATGAAAGTCATGTACTTTTTTTTCTAAATAAAATCAATAACCTGAAAGGTTAGCAAACGTCTTTCAATAGCAAAATAGATCTGAAAGCACTGGCCAGAGTTTACAATCAATAATGGTATTGAGAACTCGCAAGTGTTGTTATATATGGAAGAAAAATTATATATCCTCATAAAAGCGCTGGGAAGAGAGTCGAGAAGAGTATATTCCACATTATAGATATACTCTTCACAGAAAAATTAAATAACTGAAAAGTCATGGATTTCCTCATTTACTTATCCTGAATTACAATGTTTACTATATTCCAATCATATGAAGGTATCTGGGTGCACATCAGCACATCAGTAGTATTTTTACAGTGTTTTATTTTTGAATAAACACAACACTGGATCTAAAATCAAGTTTTTTCTTCATAGTTTTCTTGACTTTTTGATACTTGCGTGTTTCGGGCAATAAGAACTGCATCAAAGGCGTCTTGTGTGAATTCAGTCCTATGGGTTTGTTTGGCAATTGAATCTCGACTTTTTCAGAAGCCCCAGATGGTAGGTGATGTGACGGGTGTCGAAAGAAGGTAGGCCAGACAAGAGGGTTTCAGTGCAACTGGTTCTTTACTCACTTACTGGTGGTAACTGGTCACCAGAGGCCAGCTAGTTTCACCTTCAGGTCCCCTTAGTCCCAGTACTGGCTTAGTAACCTGGTGGCTTCTTCGCTTGCACCTGTCTTTTTGGTTGTTGGGTGGCATAGAGCAGCTGGGGGTCACCTCCTGGTGGTCTTCCACTGCAGTCCATATGACGGTAGCATGAACCCTGTGGGGTTGGAGTCTCTGGTCCTGTCTTCGGTTCTCCCTTTCCTACTGAGTCCCAAACTTCAAGGTCAGTGAGGTCCCCTCACTGTGCAACTGTGTATTTCCGGGAGTACTCCACCGTACTCCACCAGCAACTAACTGCCTGGACCCTCAAGTCACTGTTCACTCCTGCCAGCATATCTGCTCATGTTCACTGTCACTGCTCAACTGTCTGACTTTTCACTGTCTGCCCCTCCCACCTGGTGAACTAGTGGACTGGACTGGCTCCACCTCAAGGCGGCCATTCATTGGTCCGACCCTAGCCTGGTACCATTCTACGGGGAATGTTGGGGAAGAACAGGGATTTTCTGTAGTGTTTGTTATACCGGCACTTGTCTTCTGGGTCCCTAGGGGGTAGGCCTTGCATCTTGGTAAGGATGCAGTATCTTGTAGCTTCCTGATGGCTTCAGGGGCGCTACATATCCATTTATCATCCATTTCTGGTTTTGGCTTACAAGTAAACTGTACCAAAAGTTCTGAACATTCAACATGCTCTAAATTGTAGAACTTTATGTATATAAATAAATACACGCTTTAAAACATCACTCCAACAGTTTTTTTACTACTGGAGTGGTACTTTTACTCTAAGGTCCCTGCCCCTAGTCTTACACCTTTTATCACCGACACTCCATTCAAGCAGCACCATCTAGTGATCGCAACTTCCAACTGGCCGGATAACGGATATTTAAGGTCCATTATACTGTGCAGAGGGCTAGAGGTGTCTATTATACAGTGTGAAGATGTGTTGAGGACATTATACTGTATGTAATTCAATTATACTGCATGGACAGCTATGTCGGGGTTACAGTAAGAGGACTATACAGTATTTGGGATCAGCATATTTTGCCGGGGTAGTTGAGGGGGTCAGTAAGGTCATCAAACTGTGTGTATGGAGGAATTTACTGTGGGGGGTATCATACAATGCTTGTTGGGCACTTTTGTTGGCATCTTACTTTATGGCTGCAATAAAAGGGAAATTTAGGGGCTTCAATAGTTCAATGGGAGGAACATTATTTTGTTAGGGCTGTAAAGTTTTGAGATATGTTCTTATGTGACCCAGACAAATATTTATTTATTTATTTTTTGAGTGGAGGTGGGGGGAGCAATGAGAACTTTTGCTATGGGGCCCCATGATTTCTATGTATGCCACTGGCCATCTGATATTTTTATGACAATATCCCCACTAATTTATCATGTGACACATGTTTTTATAAATTAGCAATATCTCCTGCTTTGCATGCATCAGAAAACATCAGGCGGTGGCCAATGGCAATGGGCCAATGTAAGCAGTACATTATAGTTATCTTGTTAAATTTCTCATTTTTCAACACACTTTAAAATGCCATGAAAAAAACTAATTTAATATGAAAAATATCATATACCATAATTTGTAACTTTTTTAAACCACAAAACTATCAAAGAGAAAAAGAGAAATTTTCTCCACTGTGCAAGAGAGGGTGACCCACGGTGACAGCCATGGTTGAGGCTCGGTCCTTGGATGAACTGCCGTCCATCCCCACTGGGTGCTGGATATTGTGTGTGATGGTGTGGAGGACTTGGTTGGGTGCTAGGGTTTAAGTAGCGCTGGTCATACCTTTAGGCTATGTGCCCACGGGACCTTGTTTCTGTAGATTTTGCTGCGGAAAATCTGCGGATTTTTTGGGATTTTCCAGGTAAATCCGCAGGTTTTAGCATGTACAGTAACTCCCCATGTTATGCTATGGGACATGGGGAGTGCTGTGTCCACGCTGCGGAAAGTGCAGCTGCCGACCATGCTGCGGATGTAGGCATCCGCATGTATAATTGCATGTCAATTATTCATGCGGAATTACCTGCGGATGTCCCGGCCCTCCGCTATGGAGATAGAGGCCGGGACGTCCGCAGGTAAGCCGCATGAATCTTCGCATGTTTCCCACAGCTATTCCGCTGTAATCTAGCAGCTAAAAATAGCTGCGGACGCCGGCGGGCAGCTGCGGGAAACATGTGCTCGTACCTGCGGATACATCCGCAGGTACGAGCGCCCGTGGGCACATAGCCTTAGGGAGACTTCATATCACAAGTGTCCCAGGTGAACCAGGTCCCACCCACAGTGAAGATAGACAATGAGGCAAAAAGTTTTTTTTCAATAAGTCTTTTACTTCAACACTTTCGAACTTAAGTGTGAGACAGCGGCCAGACATCATTTAGTACGTTTTTTTACTAGACCTTTTGTTACGAGGGGGACCCGGGGAAGCGTGCCAAGATGGGAAATGGACTGCTTCCGCCGGTCAAGGTCCACTGTGCGGTGTAAGGGACCGCCGCTATGGTGGGTGAAGAGTGAGCGGGTTGCTGCTAGCGATCGTCTGGAATGTCACAGACGATCTATGTACACCGATCTGCCCTAACCCCTGAGGGTTGTATGGCACAGATCTCACGGCTCGGTGTACCTGTTGCACGGGGAAGCACAGAGGTGCCCACGCACGTGTGCCAGTGGAAGTCACGAGAATATGGCACGAGGGTAGCACAGAGGTGCCCACGCACGTGTGCTTTCAATAACCAGGTGAGTCCAATGGAGACTTGAGGAGCTCACCTGGGACAGGAACACGGCCTGTTGACGGGGGTACTGCCGGAGCAGCAAGGCAGGAACACGGCCTGCAAACGAGGTACTGCCGGAGCAGCAAGGGCCAAGCCCACAAGAGACAGTAATGCCTGAGCAGTGGCGTGGCAGCACGCTGCCAGACATCCAAACATAGAAGGACGGTCGCGCGCCGCCATGATGGCAGGGGGAGCTTTTAAGGAGGTGCAGCTCCACCCGAGGGCGGGCGCGAGGCGGAGATGACGGACTTGACCCAATCAGGGTCCACGACGTCCCAGCCTGGCCAGTCAGGATTCACCACGTCACCAGCCTTGTCATCAAGCCGTGTGACGTCAGTGAGCGAATCAGGACCCACCACGCATTGCACATGCTCACCCTCCTGCCTCTGGGAAATAGAGGCGGGATCCTCGGTCTCACAATGTGCAGAGATAACGGGAATCTCACTGCTTCCCTGAGCAGTAAACCTCTGCACATTGCGCAGCCTCGCAGACCTTCGGGGCCGTTGAGCAGGAGAGTCTGCGGCAGGCCAGGAATGGGAGACCGCTTCACTCCTTGTAACAGGAGAACCACTAGGTGTCACCCTTCTGCTGCCTCTCTGAGAAGGTATCTCCTGCACACTGCGCAGTCTGGCAGACCTTCGGCGCTGCTGAGCAGGAGTGCTCGTGGCAGGCAAGGAATGGGAGACTGCCTCAGTCCTTGCCTCAGGAGAGCCACGAGATGTAACATCTTTCCTGTTTTAGGTCCATTTTGATTTCCAAAATTATTTATATTTGCCAAATGCCAGAATAATGAGAGAGAATGATTTAAGGCATTTTATTACTTTCTGCAAAGTTAAAAATTGACATACACTAAAGGCCCCGTTACACGCAGCGACGTATCTAACGATATATCGCTGGGGTCACGGATTCTGTGACGCACATCAGGCATCTTTAGTGATGTTGTTGCGCGTGACACGTACGAGCGACCGCTAACGATGGAAAATACTCACCAAATCGTCCATCGTTGACACGTCGTTCATTTTCTAAAAATCATTGATTGCTCTGGATGCAGGTTGTTTGTTGTTCCCGAGGCAGCACACATGTGACACCTCGGGAACGATGAACTACAGCTTACCTGCAGCCGCTGGCAATGCAGAAGGGAGGAGGTGGGCGGGTGTTACGGCTGCTCATCTCTGCCCCTCTGCTTCTATTGGGCAGCCACTTAGTGACGCCGCTGTGACACCGCACGAACCGCTCCCTTAGAAAGGAGGCGGTTTGCCGGCCACAGCGACATCCGTGTGTTAGCTCCTAACAATATTGTGCGCCACGGGCAGTGATTTGCCCGTGACGCACAAACGACGTGGGAGGGTGCTAGCGATATCGCTGCGTGTAAAGTCCCCTTTAGAGTACTATGCCTTTAAACAATATGGGACAACTCATATGATGATATCATATCTTTGGAAGCTTCTGATAGGTTTATTGGTAACATCTGAGTTAATTAGAGACACACCTGTGCATGTATTTAATACACACCTGAAACACACTGCTTCTTTGTGTAGCATCATGGGAAAGTCAAATAAAATAAGTTAAGATCTCAAGAAGAGAATTGTGGACTTGCACAAGTCTGGTTCATCCTTGGGTGCAATTTCCAGATACCTGAAGGTGCCTCATTCACTTGTACAAACAATTACACACAAGTACAAACAAAATGGAAATGTCCAGCCATCATAATGCTCAGGCTCTGTATACCGAGCAGGAGGAGCACGGGAACCGTGCCCCATACTGGGAGCGACAGCAGCAGCAGCTCCGCGGGGAGATTGCCACCCGGGAGAAAAAGAAGGCTGAGATGGTTGCCTGGACCTACCGGGAAAAAGATTGTTTGCGGCAGGCCACTTTTCGGGTCAGGGGAACGACGTACAAAGGACAGATCCGCCATTTTGACCCCTGGAAGGGATGGGGGCTTATCTATGAAGCGGGGCTGGAATCCGAAATGTTTGCATCCCGGAGGGATGTGGCCCATCATTTGCTCACTGGACATCCAGATCGGGATCTGAAACCTGGAGACTTGGTGCGCTACACCCGTCATTGTAGAGCGTGAGGTTGGTTTGCCCTGGATGTAAAAAAATGGGTGATAGTTGAAGAAAACCCATGCCTCGCCTCCCACCGCCACTTTCATGAAGATAAAAATAAGGAGTAAATTGGTAGCGGAACCCAGCTACCTTCTTTCCCTTGTTTGAACCACAATTTACCCTTTGTTTTTGATGGACCATGGCCTCAGGACTTGCAGAGGCCAGCCACTTGCAGTGGCTCTTGTAAATACCCCTCATTTGCCTTCTTATTACTCTGCCCGCCAGGACTGTGACACCCACCGGAGAGGACTGGTTGGAGGAAGGGCCTGCGGTGGAGTCGGCCGAGGCCCACACACTACTTAAACCGGTGGCTAACCTCCAGGCCAGAGGGTTCTGGGACACTGGGACTCTTTGGGGTGGACTGATGGAATAGAACTGTTTTGCAACGTTTAAGTAATGTGCCTCCCCTGCTGGGGATGAAATGTTTAATGTTATACTGTTTGCTTATTTTTCAGAAGCAGCTTAAAAAAAAAACAGTGGCCGGACAGCCCGATGACAGGCTGTGTTCTACCAAGGGGGAGTATGATGCCCTGACGAAATCAGGGTGTCACAGAAGACTGCACCCCTCTTCCAGGTGCAGGATTCTCTTCTCTTTGGTTCTCCATCACAAACCCCATCCAGGTACAAACACCAGCCAGCAAAAGCCTAGTCACCCCCCATCACAATAGGGACACACCAGTGGGCGGGGCCAAGCAGACGGCAGACAGGGCCACAGACGACGGAGATCCAGTCACGGGAAACCTTAAGTGGACCGGGGCAGGGTCGTAGTCCGCCGGTACCGACAGCGGGAATCCGGTTAGGAGGCCGTGAACAGACAGGGTACTTGGACCCTAGGGCGAGGGACAGTTTCAAACACCTCACCAATTGACCATTCAGGGATGGTATTTCAGGTCTCGTCCCACAGGAGGCCCAGATAGAGCGAGACGGAAGCCCAACGAGGGGGATAGGGCTCCGCAATTGCCTGCTACGATCCCACGGGTCAGTTCTCGTGGGCCACAGCTCCCACAGACAAACACACCAGGAGTGGACTTCCCCGTTTCAAGCGGAGTAGTCAAAAACAAGGACACAAACCTAAAGTGCAGGAGGAAGGGCCCCTGTTCTGCTATACCAGTGTGTGTGACCCGAGCACACCCCTCCGGAGGCTACCGGTTGCCGGCAGTTTGGTTTACCATCTGGACTCTGTGTCAAGTTATTTCAGGAACTGGGAGTACACCAACACCATCCGGTCCAACCCTGCAGTCTGCACTCCGTCACACCATCCCACCTGTAACTGGGTCCCGGGACAACACCTCCCCTACCCATGGAAGGGATAACATCCAGCTGCCCAACTCCATCAGTCCCGGGCACCAACTCCAGCGGCAATAGCGGTTCCACCAAAACCACCGCATACCACGGGTGGCGTCACTGACAAACCTCCCCTATATATATAATACCCCTTTTTCACTTGCGGGCGACAGACGGGTGCTCAGGCCCGGGTCCGAGCTTCTCGAGCAGCCCCCCTGCTGCGGTCTGTCCCCCTGCCCGTAACAGTATCAAATACTAATTAAATGTATGTAAATGTTTGACTTTGCAGAAAGTAATAAAAAATACCTTAAAACATTCTCTCCTCTCATTATTCTGGCATTTGGCAAATATAAAATAATTTTTTTTATAAAATATAAAAAAGCAAGACGATTCATGAATGTTCCTATAGGGAACTCAGCAGTAGATTAATGCTGCCCGCACCACATTTAGCATGAATCAGACACTGGCTGCATTATTTCAGTTGTACAGGTTTAAATTAGAAACACTGCAATATTTCAGAGAAGATAAACTTTGTAAAGCCGCTGGGAACTATGTGTCTTGGATGACTAGGCCTAGGCCGGTTACCGGTGGCTGCTCCCTACTACACAGAGGGACTGGTCCTTATATCTTGTCACACAGGTTCAGATAGTCCGGCACCCGTTAGGGGATACCTATTACCTGCATAGGAACCTGATCAGAATTTCTTCTCTACATATGCATGCACAGTATCATGTTTCCCCATGAGCTGCAGTAAAGAATACTAAAAGGATATACAGTTGTACCTGCATTACAGTTTACAAGCCCACACTAATTCTAGATTTTGGCACAGCTTGACTATGCTTATAGGATAGAGGGGCAAGCCACCGCTTCCCTCCTACTGGTTATACATATCCATTACAAGAGGATTACATATAGAACTATGGTTATACCTGAATGTACGATTTATTGCGCTATACAAGTATAGTAGTTGTGGACACACTGACGATTGATAGACCTAAGGTGCTATATAGATTCATGGTCTTGAGTCTTCTTTTCTTGGTCTTGCCGTGCCGCATCGCCTAGTTACAACTCACCTTGCCTGATATTCATAGATTGTCCTTTGATGAAGACCATATTATGGTTGAAACGTTATTTTTGGACATCATATGCATGAATTCTTTTTTTCAATAAAAAATACATATAAAAAGAAAACCTTTTTTCTATTCATTTCTTGTCTGACAGTATTGGGGTAGTGTGCCGGAGTTCTCTCTTTATTATTGCCGTTTTTTTTCTCCTGAGCACCTATAAGGTGAAGCAGGGTCCTATCTCTTTTTTATGTATGTTTATTTTTAGGCTGCATTTTGTGTCCTTGCATGCTCATAACCAAAACCTGTACCACTGTATTTTGCCTAATTTTAATGAAAGGCATGATGTCACTAACTTAATGGTTATTTTTGGCATCTTCATTTATACAATCATTATAATCATTAACGCCAAAGTCTAATCGGCAAGGACTGACAGCTGCAAACACCAGTAATGCTTTATACAAAGATATCCTGAAGATAGGTAAAATCAAAAAACCTCATTGGATTTTCTTTTTGCACAGTACAATTCTTTACCAGTTACAATGTGATTAATAGCAGGTTTATGAGTTTTAAAACATTTGACACAGTTGACACAAGTTCTGTAATTTTAGGGTGGGAGAATAGATGAGTGAATCATTTGAAATTCTAATTTGCCCGCTTCACCAGTTTATCACCATAAATCAGATTTGTGGCAGATTTCTATTCTGGAAAGGTTTGGGGAAGGGGCAGAGAAAGAGAAAGAAAGAGAGAGAAACCAATAATACATTTTCTCTTAATATGAACTGTCCCATTCACTTGTCAAGTGAATCTGGAAATGGAATCCAACTCTGTCATACATACAACCAGTCCTGTGTCCGATTGAGTTCTACTGGGAACTGCTGATCTCCAATGACTCAAATGCTCATTTAACGATAAACCTGTGTTATAAAAAGGTTTTCAATAATCCATTGAACAAGCAAAATGCTTGTTTATTGGGTAAAACTAACTTTTGTACAACATAGAAAATCATCTTTCATCTTTCTCGGCAGTCCATCATTGTGAATCTGTCATGTTAGTCACTTTGTGCCATGTGTCTTGTGACAGGCTCAGGGCAATTGACTCTTTGCCTTCTGAGACAATGTTGTTTAAACACATCTTTTCCCTTTGGCACATGTAGAGTTAATGGCAGTTTGTGTTTTAGCAGCAGACTCTACAGTGGTTATCAGCTGTTCCTATTGATTACCCCCTTCCGGCCTGGTAAAGGCCCTTTTCTCCCAATAGAGGGCGTCGGTTATTCAACAGTCATACTGAGAGTTGGTCTGAAGGTGGAAGGACTTGTCCTCTGAGATGTTGCTGTTGTTTGTTTTTGGCTCTGCTGCTTGTTGTTTTGTAACCTTCCTCTTTCCTTAGTTGTTCCTGTTCACCTTTAGTAGTCCCCTGGTGTTGGTTGTAGTTGTGCATGTGTTTCTGTTGTACACCCTCTTTGTCTTTATTTGTTGGTGGGAGTTTGAGGATCTCTGTGGAGTGGAGTGGACATTATCATCAGGGCCAGGACAGGGAGATAGGGAGAGGATGGAGGCTCAGACTTTGCTACTTTAAAGTATAATTCAGGGTTGAGGGCAAGCCTAGGGCACCCCCTTAGCTTGAGAGTAAGCGACAGGGGCCCCCTGTCCAGTCAATCCCAACCAGTCATGCTTGGCATGACATAATCATCCTGTAAACAGGACACATACTACCGAGAACTATGGCAGCCTATGCCCACTGAATCATCTATAGATCGCTCAGTGCATATCGTTTAATTTGGTCTGCACATGTAAACGCATTGAAACACCCGCCAATCCGTAAAAGTTTACCAAACGGCGGACGTATTGTGTTACCGATTAACCCTTTTAAAAGGAACCTTAGACTCTAGAAAATACTTATGCAAACCCGGTAAGAATATTATTATTATTATTATTATTTATTATTATAGCGCCATTTATTCCATGGCGCTTTACAAGTGAAAGAGGGTATACGTACAACAATCATTAACAGTACAAGACAGACTGGTATAGGAGGAGAGAGGACCCTGCCCGCGAGGGCTCACAGTCTACAGGGAATGGGTGATGGTACAATAGGTGAGGACAGAGCTGGTTGCGCAGTGGTCTACTGGGCTGAGGGCTATTGTAGGTTGTAGGCTTGTTGGAAGAGGTGGGTCTTGAGGTTCCTCTTGAAGCTTTCCACGGTCGTGGAGAGTCTGATGTGCTGAGGTAGAGCGTTCCAGAGTATGGGGGATGCACGGGAGAAATCTTGTACACGATTGTGGGAAGAGGAGATAAGAGAGGAGCAGAGAAGGAGATCTTGTGAGGATCTAAGGTTGCGTGCAGGTAGGTACTGGGAGACTAGGTCACAGATGTAGGGAGGAGACAGGTTGTGCATGGCTTTGTATGTCATGGTTAATGTTTTGAACTGGAGTCGTTGGGCGATGGGAAGCCAGTGAAGGGATTGGCAGAGTGGCGAGGCTGGGGAGTAGCAAGGGGAGAGGTGGATTAAGCGGGCTGCAGAGTTTAGGATAGATTGGAGGGGTGCAAGAGTGTTGGAAGGGAGGCCAGAGAGCAGGAGGTTGCAGTAGTCGAGGCGGGAGATGATGAGGGCATGCACTAATGTTTTTGTAGATTCTTGGTTAAGAAAAGCACGGATCCGGGAGATATTTTTGAGTTGTAATCGGCATGAGGTGAAGAGGGCTTGGATGTGTGGCTTGAAGGATAGAGCAGCGTCGAGGGTCACTCCAAGGCAACGAGCTTGTGAGACTGGGGTGAGTGAGCAACCATCAAGTGTGATGGAAAGGCTTGTTGGAGGAGATGAGTGAGGAGGAGGAAAGACAATAAACTCTGTTTTGTCCATGTTAAGTTTTAGGAATCGCGCCAAGAAGAAGGATGAAATAGCAGATAGACATTGTGGAATTTTGGTTAGTAGGGAGGTAATGTCAGGTCCAGAGAGGTAGATCTGTGTGTCATCGGCATAGAGATGATACTGGAAGCCGTGGGACTCTATGAGCTGTCCCAAGCCGAAGGTATAGATGGAGAACAGCAGGGGTCCAAGAACTGAGCCTTGAGGGACACCGACAGATAGGGGGCGAGATGAGGAAGTGGTGTGAGAATGGGAGACGCTGAAAGTTCAGTCGGTTAGGTATGAGGAGATCCAAGATAGGGCCAAGTCTGTGATGCCCAGAGATGAGAGAATCTGTAGTAGGAGGGAATGGTCTACTGTGTCGAAGGCAGAGGACAGGTCCAGGAGGAGGAGGACAGAGTAGTGTCGCTTGGCTTTGGCGGTTAGTAGATCATTGGTGACTTTGGTTAGGGCAGTTTCGGTAGAATGATGTGGTCGGAAGCCAGATTGAAGCCGGTCAAAGAGGGAGCAGGAGGAGAGGTATGAGGACAATTCAAGATGGACATGCTGTTCCAGTAGTTTTGAGGCGTAGGGGAGAAGGGATATGGGGCGATAGTTTGACACAGAGGATGGGTCAAGGGTAGAGATGAGCGAACCGGTCCCGGTTCGGCTCGAGGCGGTTCGCCGAACGGGGGGTCTGGCTCGAGTTCGGCTCGTCGAACGTTCGACGAACCGAACTCGAGCCCATAGGAAACAATGGCAGGCAATCACAAACACAGTAAAACACCTAGAAAACACCCTCAAAGGTGTCCAAAAGGTGACAAACAACTCACAACACAACACAAACACATGGGAAAGTGACAAGGACATGTACTCATGCGAAAACAAAACAGCTGGACAAGGAAAAAGAGGAGGACACACAGATATAGGCATGGCACGCCCTTCTAAAGTCATGTAAAACACCGCAAGGTGACTCCAAGCGGAGTCTCCCTTTTTTCCAAAAATTGGGCCCCACACACCCACCCCTTCAGTGGCAGCAGTTGTGCCCCAGTTGTACACTTCACAGCTAGATTTGCATCAAGCACATTCAAAAATACGCCATTCTTATCCGTCCCCAGGATGACACCGGGGTAGGTAGCAAAGTCTTTCCTGATCCCAGCTCTGTTCATCTTGGCTTCTTTTAAAAACACAGCAAGCAAGGGTTACTCCAAGCGGAGTCTCCCTTTTTTCCAAAAATTGGGCCACACAGACACCCACCACATCAGTGGCAGCACTTGGGCCCTAGTTGCAAACAGGATGTTTTGATTTGCATCAAGCACATTCAAAAATACGCTATTCTTAGCCGTCCCCAGGATGACACCGGGGTAGGTAGCAAAGTCTTTCCTGATCCCAGCTCTGTTCATCTTGGCTTCTTTTAAAAACACAGCAAGCAAGGGTTACTCCAAGCGGAGTCTCCCTTTTTTCCAAAAATTGGGCCACACAGACACCCACCCCATCAGTGGCAGCACTTGGGCCCTAGTTGCAAACAGGATGTTTTGATTTGCATCAAGCACATTCAAAAATACGCTATTCTTATCCGTCCCCAGGATGACACCGGGGTAGGTAGCAAAGTCTTTCCTGATCCCAGCTCTGTTCATCTTGGCTTCTTTTAAAAACACAGCAAGCAAGGGTTACTCCAAGCGGAGTCTCCCTTTTTTCCAAAAATTGGGCCACACAGACACCCACCCCATCAGTGGCAGCACTTGGGCCCTAGTTGCAAACAGGATGTTTTGATTTGCATCAAGCACATTCAAAAATACGCTATTCTTAGCCGTCCCCAGGATGACACTGGGGTAGGTAGCAAAGTCTTTGCTGACCCATGACTTGTTCATCTTGGCTTCTTTTAAAAACAATGTAAGCAAGGGTTACTCCAAGCGGAGTCTCCCCTTTTTTCCAAAAATTGGGCCCCACACACACCCACCCATTCAGTGGCAGCAGTTGTGCCCCAGTTGTACACTTCACAGCTAGATTTGCATCAAGCACATTCAAAAATACGCCATTCTTATCCGTCCCCAGGATGACACCGGGGTAGGTAGCAAAGTCTTTCCTGATCCCAGCTCTGTTCATCTTGGCTTCTTTTAAAAACACAGCAAGCAAGGGTTACTCCAAGCGGAGTCTCCCTTTTTTCCAAAAATTGGGCCACACAGACACCCACCCCATCAGTGGCAGCACTTGGGCCCTAGTTGCAAACAGGATGTTTTGATTTGCATCAAGCACATTCAAAAATACGCTATTCTTAGCCGTCCCCAGGATGACACCGGGGTAGGTAGCAAAGTCTTTCCTGATCCCAGCTCTGTTCATCTTGGCTTCTTTTAAAAACACAGCAAGCAAGGGTTACTCCAAGCGGAGTCTCCCTTTTTTCCAAAAATTGGGCCACACAGACACCCACCCCATCAGTGGCAGCACTTGGGCCCTAGTTGCAAACAGGATGTTTTGATTTGCATCAAGCACATTCAAAAATACGCTATTCTTAGCCGTCCCCAGGATGACACCGGGGTAGGTAGCAAAGTCTTTCCTGATCCCAGCTCTGTTCATCTTGGCTTCTTTTAAAAACACAGCAAGCAAGGGTTACTCCAAGCGGAGTCTCCCTTTTTTCCAAAAATTGGGCCACACAGACACCCACCCCATCAGTGGCAGCACTTGGGCCCTAGTTGCAAACAGGATGTTTTGATTTGCATCAAGCACATTCAAAAATACGCTATTCTTATCCGTCCCCAGGATGACACCGGGGTAGGTAGCAAAGTCTTTCCTGATCCCAGCTCTGTTCATCTTGGCTTCTTTTAAAAACACAGCAAGCAAGGGTTACTCCAAGCGGAGTCTCCCTTTTTTCCAAAAATTGGGCCACACAGACACCCACCCCATCAGTGGCAGCACTTGGGCCCTAGTTGCAAACAGGATGTTTTGATTTGCATCAAGCACATTCAAAAATACGCTATTCTTAGCCGTCCCCAGGATGACACTGGGGTAGGTAGCAAAGTCTTTGCTGACCCATGACTTGTTCATCTTGGCTTCTTTTAAAAACAATGTAAGCAAGGGTTACTCCAAGCGGAGTCTCCCCTTTTTTCCAAAAATTGGGCCCCACACACACCCACCCATTCAGTGGCAGCAGTTGTGCCCCAGTTGTACACTTCACAGCTAGATTTGCATCAAGCACATTCAAAAATACGCCATTCTTATCCGTCCCCAGGATGACACCGGGGTAGGTAGCAAAGTCTTTCCTGATCCCAGCTCTGTTCATCTTGGCTTCTTTTAAAAACACAGCAAGCAAGGGTTACTCCAAGCGGAGTCTCCCTTTTTTCCAAAAATTGGGCCACACAGACACCCACCCCATCAGTGGCAGCACTTGGGCCCTAGTTGCAAACAGGATGTTTTGATTTGCATCAAGCACATTCAAAAATACGCTATTCTTAGCCGTCCCCAGGATGACACCGGGGTAGGTAGCAAAGTCTTTCCTGATCCCAGCTCTGTTCATCTTGGCTTCTTTTAAAAACACAGCAAGCAAGGGTTACTCCAAGCGGAGTCTCCCTTTTTTCCAAAAATTGGGCCACACAGACACCCACCCCATCAGTGGCAGCACTTGGGCCCTAGTTGCAAACAGGATGTTTTGATTTGCATCAAGCACATTCAAAAATACGCTATTCTTAGCCGTCCCCAGGATGACACCGGGGTAGGTAGCAAAGTCTTTCCTGATCCCAGCTCTGTTCATCTTGGCTTCTTTTAAAAACACAGCAAGCAAGGGTTACTCCAAGCGGAGTCTCCCTTTTTTCCAAAAATTGGGCCACACAGACACCCACCACATCAGTGGCAGCACTTGGGCCCTAGTTGCAAACAGGATGTTTTGATTTGCATCAAGCACATTCCAAATCCACAAGCATTTACTCTCCCCAGGATGACACAGGGGTAGTAAATTCCTTCTGGATCCATGACTTGTTCATTTTGATGAACGTCAGTCTGTCCACATTGTCACTGGACAGACGCGTGCGCTTATCTGTCAGCACACACCCAGCAGCACTGAATACACGTTCAGAGACAACGCTGGCAGCTGGACACGACAAAATCTCCAAGGCGTAACTGGAGAGCTCTGGCCATTTTTCTATGTTTGAAGCCCAAAAGGAGCAAGGCTCCAGTTGCACAGTCATGGCATCGATGTTCATTTGGAGATACTCCTGTATCATCCTCTCCAGCCGTTGAGTATGTGTCAGACTTGTTGTCTCTGGTGGCCTTGCAAAAGAGGGTCTAAAAAAATTATGAAAAGATTCCATAAAATTGCTGTTACCGGCACCAGAAAAGGTCCTACTGGTACGGGTAGACTGTTGAAGATGACGAGACCGTCCCATGTTTGTCAAGTTACAACTGGGAGATTCACTCCCTGCACCTGCACGGTTGTTTGGTGGAAAAGCCGAGCTAAGATCTAGTAACAGCTTCTGCTGATACTCCTGCATACGTGCGTCCCTTTCTATGGCTGGAATTATGTCACAAAATTTGGACTTGTACCGGGGATCTAATAGTGTGGCAATCCAGTAGTCATCATCACTTCTAATTTTGACAATACGACTGTCATGTTGGAGGTAGTGCAACAAAAAGGCACTCATGTGTCTTGCGCAGCCATGCGGACCAAGTCCATGCTGTGTTTGTGGCATAGAGGTGCTACCCGTTCTTTCTTCCTCTGACATCTGACCCCAACCTCTTTCAACTGAAATTTGACCAAGGTCTCCCTCATCCGCTGAGTCTTCCATGTCCATGGACAGTTCGTCCTCCATTTCTTCATGTTCTCCTGCACCTTGCTCAACATTTCGCCTGCTACTATGCGCCCTTGTCGATCCCTGTCCCCCATGGTCCCATGCCTGCTGCGTTGGTGATGATGAACGTCTGGACCTTCGTGATGTTGTTGTCCCTTGCGCATATGAATCCTCCTGTAGTTCCTCCCCTTCATGTTGTCCCACCCCCTGACTCCGAATAGTGTTTAGCGTGTGCTCCAGCATGTAAATGACTGGAATCGTCATGCTGATAATGGCATTGTCAGAGCTAAACATATTCGTCGCCATGTCGAAACTGTGCAGAAGGGTGCATAGGTCCTTGATCTGAGACCACTCCATCAGGGTGATCTGCCCCACCTCTGCATCTCGTTGGCCCAGGCTATACGTCATGACGTATTGCACCAGGGCTCTGCGGTGCTGCCACAGTCGCTGTAACATGTGGAGAGTTGAATTCCAGCGTGTCGCCACATCGCATTTCAGGCGATGAACCGGCAGGCCGAAAGACTTCTGGAGCGATGCAAGTCGCTCTGCTGCGGCGCTTGAACGGCGGAAGTGAGCTGACAGTTTTCGTGCCCTGTTCAGAAGGCCATCTAGGCCGGGATAGTGTGTTAAAAATTGCTGCACGACAAGGTTCAACACGTGAGCCATACAAGGTACGTGTGTCACCTTGCCCAGGCGAAGTGCCGCACCCAGGTTTGCAGCATTGTCGCACACGGCCTTACCAGGCTGCAGTTTGAGTGGAGACAACCATTTATTAAACTCGGACCGCAAAGCTGACCACAACTCCTCAGCTGTGTGACTCTTATTACCAAGACATGTCAAGCTAAAGACCGCCTGATGCCGTTGCGCTCTGCTGCCAGCATAGTAATGAGGGGTGCGTGATTCCTTCTGCGCAGTGAGAACGCTGGTGGCCTGACCAGGCAGGCTTGGGGCGGAGGTGGAGGACCCAGATGAGGTGGAGGATGCAGAAGCAGTGGCGGAACTTGGACAGACAGAGGATTGACACACAAGTCGTGGGGACGGCAAGACTTGTGCAGCAGACCCTTCACCATCTATCACCATAGTTACCCAGTGCCCAGTCAGCGACATGTAACGTCCCTGTCCATGCTTACTGGTCCAAGTATCGGTGGTGAAATGCACCCGTTCACACACAGAGTTTCTCAAGGAAGCGGTGATGTTGTGTGCGACATGCTGGTGTAGCGCGGGCACACCTTTCTTAGAGAAGTAGTGGCGACTAGGCATCTGGTACTGGGGCACAGCGACAGACATAAGGTCTCTAAAATCCTGTGTGTCCACTAGGCGGAAAGGCAGCATTTCGGTAGCCAACAGCTTACAGAGGGATAGAGTCAACCTCTTAGCTTTGTCATGGGTCGGAGGAAGTGGCCTTTTATTTGACCACATCTGAGGGACAGAGATCTGGCTGCTGTGTGTAGACGGTGTTGAGTAGGGTGTCCCTTGAAAAATGCAGGTTTGTGAGGAAAGTGCAGGCGGAGACATGATGTTGCCTTCATCCAACGTTGGTGCTATCGATGTCTGAGAGAGCTGTACACACTCACTTGTTTCCCCTTCCAAACCAACTGACGACCTTACAAGCAAACTGCCTGTTGCGGTTACAGTGGTGGAAGTTTTGCGTGGAAAAACAGGTGTGGCAGCTGTCCCCACAGTCCTAGAAGATGAAGAGCGCGCGGATGCAGTGGAAGGGGCGGGCGGTGGATGGTTCGCTCCACTAGGCCGCATTGCAGCACGGTGAGCTTCCCACCGGGACTTATGATATTTAGTCATGTGACGATTCATGGAAGAAGTTGTCAAACTGCTGAGGTTTTGACCTCTACTAACAGAATCATGACAAATGTTACATATCACATGAGTTGGGCGATCTTTTTCGATGTGAAAAAAGGACCAGGCTAGGCAAGGCTTAGAGGCCATGCGACCTGTTGATCCACCCCGAATAATGCTCATAGGCAGAGTGGTGGCTGAGGATGCAGTTGTAGACGTGCTACCAGTGCTCCGACTCTGTCCAGGAAGGCGCAAGGTAACTTCGTCGTCGGTTGCATCCTCCTCCACCGCCTCTGTTGACCTCCTCGAGTGCCTGACTGGGGGTTGACAGTAGGTGGGATCTAGAACGTCATCATCAATTGTTGTGTTTGCACTCCCCTCCCCCTCAGACCGAGCCTCTTCTTGCCCTGAACGAATATTTAAGTTGTCATCCCAATCGGGTATCTGCGTCTCATCTTCATCAGTATGTTCCTCATTGTCTATAACCACAGGTGTTACAGTTTGTGACAAAGGGTCAACATTATGCTCAGAAACTTGGTCCTCACGGCCTGAATCTGAGTCACAAAGGTTCTGGGCATCACTGCAGACCATTTCCTGTTCTGTACTCACTGTAGCTTGGGAGCAGACCTCTGATTCCCAGGCTATAGTGTGACTGAACAGCTCTGCAGACTCAGCCATCTCAGTTCCACCATACTGTGCAGGGCTGATGGAGACTTCAGAGCTGGGAGAAAGCAAGTTTGATTGGGATGACAACTCAGAGGACTGGTGTTTTTTGGATGCGGTACTTGAAGTGGCAGAGAGGGCACTTGTTGGACCACTTGAGATCCATTCAAGCATTTTCCTTTTTTGCCCATCATCTACCTTTGTTCCTGTTGTTCGTGTCCGTAACAAAGGGAGCACATCGGATTGTCCACGGTAAGTAGTAGACATCTTACTTTTGCTGGTAGATGGTCTATCTTCAGCAGATGATAATGGAGCTTTGCCACCTTCCCCACGGACAAAACCTTTTTTGCCTTTTACACCACGCCTCTTCCCCTTTCCACCAGCATCTGTCATTTTGCCACTCATGTTGATTGCGACAAGATTGTGGACTGAAAATGTGGTAGTAAAAATTGAGAGGTGGTGAAGATTGCAGTGGTGGTCTAGCTTTATTAACAGCAGAATAATAAAGAATAAATATCCCTGACAATGCAACTTAGTTATAATTAGTTGGAGTGTGCAACGCAGGCAGACGTGCTGCAAATGTCTTTGCACTAGTGGGACTATAGCAAAGTCCAATAGCCACGTATAGGATGCCACTAGGTACACTGAGTGTTTGCTAGTATAATGGCTTGGTTAGAATGAGTTGTAGTGTGCAACGCAGGCAGACGCGCTCTGCAAATGTCTTTGCACTAGTGGGACTATAGCAAAGTCCAATAGCCACGTATAGGATGCCACTAGGTACACTGAGTGTTTGCTAGTATAATGGCTTGGTTAGAATGAGTTGTAGTGTGCAACGCAGGCAGACGCGCTCTGCAAATGTCTTTGCACTAGTGGGACTATAGCAAAGTCCAATAGCCACGTATAGGATGCCACTAGGTACACTGAGTGTTTGCTAGTATAATGGCTTGGTTAGAATGAGTTGTAGTGTGCAACGCAGGCAGACGCGCTCTGCAAATGTCTTTGCACTAGTGGGACTATAGCAAAGTCCAATAGCCACGTATAGGATGCCACTAGGTACACTGAGTGTTTGCTAGTATAATGGCTTGGTTAGAATGAGTTGTAGTGTGCAACGCAGGCAGACGCGCTCTGCAAATGTCTTTGCACTAGTGGGACTATAGCAAAGTCCAATAGCCACGTATAGGATGCCACTAGGTACACTGAGTGTTTGCTAGTATAATGGCTTGGTTAGAATGAGTTGTAGTGTGCAACGCAGGCAGACGCGCTCTGCAAATGTCTTTGCACTAGTGGGACTATAGCAAAGTCCAATAGCCACGTATAGGATGCCACTAGGTACACTGAGTGTTTGCTAGTATAATGGCTTGGTTAGAATGAGTTGTAGTGTGCAACGCAGGCAGACGCGCTCTGCAAATGTCTTTGCACTAGTGGGACTATAGCAAAGTCCAATAGCCACGTATAGGATGCCACTAGGTACACTGAGTGTTTGCTAGTATAATGGCTTGGTTAGAATGAGTTGTAGTGTGCAACGCAGGCAGACGCGCTCTGCAAATGTCTTTGCACTAGTGGGACTATAGCAAAGTCCAATAGCCACGTATAGGATGCCACTAGGTACACTGAGTGTTTGCTAGTATAATGGCTTGGTTAGAATGAGTTGTAGTGTGCAACGCAGGCAGACGCGCTCTGCAAATGTCTTTGCACTAGTGGGACTATAGCAAAGTCCAATAGCCACGTATAGGATGCCACTAGGTACACTGAGTGTTTGCTAGTATAATGGCTTGGTTAGAATGAGTTGTAGTGTGCAACGCAGGCAGACGCGCTCTGCAAATGTCTTTGCACTAGTGGGACTATAGCAAAGTCCAATAGCCACGTATAGGATGCCACTAGGTACACTGAGTGTTTGCTAGTATAATGGCTTAGTTATCAGTTGGAGTGTGCAGAGGACAAGAGGGTACAGTGGCAGGATTGTGGTGCTCTGGGTAGAGGAATGGAAGACTGCCTTTCTATTCCCTCCTAATGGTGAAATGCAGGTAGGAAATCCCTGACCTGGGCTACACAGACGCTGTTGCTGTTTGCAGGACCTGTCACCTATGGCTCTCTGACCCTGCCGGTTGGAGCCCTTAAAAGGACTGCCATAAAGTGCTCTCCCTAAGCTGTCTAACGCTGTGTATGCAGCGCATACAGCTGTATCGGCTATAGGACTCAGGAAGACGGAGCTGCGACAGTGATGTCTGACACCAAAGACGCAGAAGGCAGATAATGGCGTCCGTGAAGAAAATGTCCGGTTTTATAATGCAGGGACATGTGACATGCAGATCCTATCACACATGCCGTTGCTTCTCTGGCTCAAAGTCCACTTAGCTGTGTGTGTGTCTGGGATTGGCTGACATGCTGGCCCGCCCCACAAGACGCGCGCACTTAGGGAAGGAAGACAAGAAAAAAAAAAAAAAAAAATGGCGATCGCCATTATAGAAACAGCAGTGATCTGAAGGCGCTGTTCACGCACACTATACACTGAAATGTGATAATAGTTTGATTCACAGAGTGACTTACACTATTACAGCAGAAACCAAGCTATGATTTAGCTGTTTTTTGGCTGCTAGAACCGTTCTCGAACGTTTCTAGAACTACCGAGCTTTTGCAAAAAGCTCGAGTTCTAGTTCGATCTAGAACATGCCCCAAAATCACTCGAGCCGCGAACTGGAGAACCACGAACCACGAACCGCGCTCAACTCTAGTCAAGGGAGGGCTTTTTGAGGATGGGTGTAATAGAGGCATGTTTAAAGCATGAAGGGACTACACTACTTGCTAGTGATAGGTTGAAGAGATGGGTTAGAGCTGGGATGAGGACTGCGGTGATGTTGGGGATGAGGTGCGATGGGACCGGGTCCAGTGCACAGGTGGTTAGATGTGATCTTGAGAGTAGAGTGGAGAGATTGTTTTCTGTCATGGTGGAGAAGCTGGATTTGGAGGAAGATGGCTGAGTAGCTATGATGAGGGGCTGTGGTGATTGTGGGCCAAAGCTTGCTCTGATGTTGTCAATCTTCCGCTTAAAGAAAGAGGCAAAGTCTTCAGCTGAGATGAGAGGAGAGGGAGGTGGTGCCGGAGGACGGAGGAGAGAATTGAAAGTGTTGAATAGCTGTTTAGGGTTGTGAGAGAAAGAAGATATGAGGGATGAGAAGTAGGTTTGTTTTGCAGCAGTGAGTGTGGACTTGAAAGTGGTGAGGGACTCTTTATATGCAATGAAGTGCTCAGTGGAATGAGACCTCTTCCATCTGCGCTCAGCAATTCTGGAAGCCCGTCTAAGTTCTTTAGTCTGCCTTGTGTGCCAGGGTTGCCTGTTGATTGTGCGGGTTTTGGTGTGTGTGAGGGGGGCAGCTGATTCGAGAGCTGCAGAGATTGTAGTGTTGTATAAAGTTGCAGCGGCATCTGCATCATGTAGAAATGCAATGTCTGTGAGGGGGAGAAGGGACTGAGAAAGGGCGTGTAAATCAATGTGTTTGATATTTCTGCGAGGGTGTGAGAATTTGTGGAGGGGGGATTGCATACTTGGAGAAGAGAGGGAAGAGAATGTGAGTAGGTTGTGGTCAGACAGGGGGAGAGGCAAGTTAGAGAGGTTAGATAGGGAACAGAGGCGAGTGAAGATGAGGTCCAGCATGTGGCCATCTTTGTGAGTAGCTGCAGAAGACCATTGGGTGAGGCCGAAGGAGGAAGCGAGTGTTAGAAGTTTGGAGACAGATGAGTGGGAAGTGTCAATGGGGATATTGAAATCACCCATGATGATGGTGGGGATGTCGGTGGAAAGGAATTGTAGTAGCCAGGTGGTGAAATGGTCAAAAAAGGCAGTGGCTGGCCCTGGAGGGCGGTAAATGACAGCCAGCTGAAGGTTGGAGGGGGCGTAGATGCGTACGGAGTGCACCTCAAAAGAGGGAAGCGTGACAGAGGGTGGTAGTGGAATTGGTGTAAAGGAGCATTGGTCGGACAGGAGCAAACCAACTCCTCCACCATGCTTGTTACTGGGGCGGGAGGTGTGAGAGAGTTGGAGACCGCCATAAGAAAGTGCAGCAGGAGAGGCAGTGTCAGAGGGGGTGAGCCAGGTTTCTGTGATGGCGAGGAAGGAGAGTTTATTAGTGATGAACAGATCATGAATATAGGATAGTTTGTTGCAGACAGAACGAGCGTTCCATAGAGCTCCTGTTAGTGGGACTGGAGGAGCGGGGGCTGGGTGAATGGGTATGAGGTTTGCGAGGTTGCGTAAATTTGTGTTAGGTTGTTGAAGAGGGTTTGAAGTGACAATAGGGATGTGGTGAGGAGGACCAGGATTTGAAGCAATATCCCCAGCAGTGAGGAGAAGGAGTGAGAGTGTTAGTAGGTGGGAGCAGGAGAGGCCATGAGATGGACGTGTGTGTCTGGAGACACTGGGTGAAATGTGGAGGAAAATATCTGAGGGGAAGGTGAGATGGGTGGGGAGGATGGAGGGAGAGATGAAAAGTTCATTACTGGCTTTAGGGATCAGAGGGGGCAGTAAAAAGTGCAGTATTATAGGGGTGAAAGTGAATAGAAACACAGACATTGTTTACATTGACTATGTATGCAGTTACCTTCCGGTCACTTCCGGCCCAATTCTGGCCTAATTCAATGCATCATACTTATATGGTGCATACTTGTATTGGTGCAGATGAAAAGTCTTGTGCAGACTTTTAATTGCCCCACTATATACACATACAAGTGCACTCAGCTGTGAAGGGGTGGGTTGCAAGACTAACCCCTTGATCACTCAAAAAAAAAAAACAAAAAAAAAAGATGCAGCTTAACATAGGCAAAATAAACAAAGGTCATAAAAGGGGGGTGCAAAACAGGGGGGGGAAAGATCACACTGAGATGCTGGAGGATGTCAGGAAGATATTGAAGCAAAGAAAGAACAGGTCAGATATAGTGCAAAAGTAGAGTGCATGAATTGACATACCAGGTATTAGCACACAGCAGAGCAAAGTGGAGTGGAAATCAGTTCATGGGAAAGTAGAGTGCATGAATTGACATACCAGGTATTAGCACACAGCAGAGCAAAGTGGAGTGGAAATCAGTTCATGGGAAAGTAGAGTGCATGAATTGACATACCAGGTATTAGCACACAGCAGAGCAAAGTGGAGTGGAAATCAGTTCATGGGAAAGTAGAGTGCATGAATTGACATACCTGTGGGAAGATAGACATGGTGATTAGATGATGGCAGATGATAGATGACCAAGTGCATCATAATATCTCTGGCCTAATTCAATGCATCATACTTATATGGTGCATACTTGTATTGGTGCAGACGAAAAAATATGATGAAAGTATTTTCTGTAGGGAACCTTTTAACAAGATAAAGCTACTATTCAGTAATTACCAGGATGGGCTTTCAGCAGATGTCAATATTTGACATAAGAAGAGGTTGTCACCCTTTACAAATAAAGTATTTATTCATTTTCTGAAGATGTTGACTCTTATTAAGTTCTAGATGATGTGGAAACTGACTATTCAGGCAGACCAAAGAATATTTAATAAAGCAATAATCAAAATCTGGTATTATCTCCCTCGAGAACAAATATTAAAGTTTTATCTAAACCTCTCTCTTTCTTTTTATAGATGAAAGTTTTATATTATTTATAATGTATACTACGTTCTTAAATTAAAAAAAAAAATATTTCAAGACAGCTCTGACATTTATTGATTTCATTTAACATTAGATGAGCTAATACTACAAAAAAAGCTAAATCAATATTCAATAAATTATTTAGCAATATTCATTTGTTAGTCCATGTGTTGATTATTCACACACACCTTGTTGATTTTTAAAGACATGGTATACACAGTATTCATAATTTATAATTTGGGTAATTATATTCTACCATTTTAGTAAAAGTTCCAGGTTATTTAATGTTATCTCCTTTCAGTAGGATAAGGAATAATCTTTATGATCACTTCGATTAAGAATGCTGGGAATCCCAAATTTGGGGTTCTGAAGACATATGTTCTTGTGATCTCTGGGAGTCCAAGTGGTCATCCTCCAGTGAACACTAATAGTAGAGGGTAACATATTACTTTGGTACAATCCTTTTAATTTTCTGAAGTTCATATGTTGTATGTGTTCTTCTTAAAGAAGAGTGTTATAACTGGCTTTTAAGATACATTTCTAGTTCTCTACCTATGGTACACATTGGGCACCTGGTGTCCTTACCTATTTTTTAGATGTGTGTACTGGCTCAGAGGATCAGTCTCAGAGTTGATAACTACCAATTAGAGATAAGCAGATCCCTTCACCCCACTGTGATCCATGGTCTAGGTCAGGTCTTACCATGAACAGGAGCTGTGAAAATTCCCTTACCATTCAGTTTCCCAGGTTTGACTTTTGATTAGCTAGGTTGACAGATGTCATCTGTACTTTGTGCAGTACACAGGTGATGGCTTGGCTAATAAGAAGAGTATATTCCCATGATCAGGAGATTGCATTTTTGACATAGCGTCATTAGTCTTCCAGAGACTATAGTGGTCTCAGTGGGGGAATGTGCTGTTTGTGCCCATGATCATGATTCTACAACAAATTTTTCAATATAGTATGTGTTATTAAAACATAACTTTTAATAAGATTAGTCTAAAAATAGACAGACTTAAGGGTGCTTTACACGCTACGACATCGCTAGCGATTGCTAGAGATGTCGCGAGCGATAGCACCCGCCCCCGTCGTTGGTGCGATTTGTGGTGTTCTCTGCCGTAGTGAACATTATCTCTACGGCCGCGTCACACGCACACACTTGTTCTGCGACGTCGCTGTTGATGCCGAATAACCCCTCCTTTAAGGGGGAGGTGCGTTCGGCGTCACAACAACGTCACAAAACGGCCGTCCAATAAAAGAGGAGGGGCGTAGATGAGCGGCCGGAAAATGCCGCCCACCTCCTTCCTTCCTCATTGTCGGTGGACGCAGGTAAGCAGATGTTCGTCACTCCTGCGGTGTCACACATAGAGATGTGTGCTGTGGCAGGAACAACAAACAACCTCGCTACTGACCAGACAACTATTTTTGGCAAATGAACGACGTGTCACAGGCCAACGATTTTTGCCTCTTTTGCGATCGTTTAAGGTCGCTCATAGGTGTTACATGCAACAATGTCGCTAACTACACCGGATATGCGTCACAAACACCGTGACCCCGACGATATATCGTTAGCGATGTCGCAGCATGTAAATGGCCCTTTAGACATAAAGTGATCCTTCACCTCTTAAAACCGAGATTGTTCCAGTCGTCTGCACGTACACACCACATACCGGGGCCAAAACAAACTAAAAAAAAGGGGGGGCTGTTTTCTTCCCCTCTATGACCCAGCCAGGAGGGATATCCAATTAATTATTAAATATATATGTGCCAAGAATAGAAATTAATCTCAGGACATATTATTTATAAAGGGGTTCACCAAAAATATGTACAAATCCCATAAAGCACATGGAAAAACAAGATAGTTTTGTTTTACAAAAACAGCAT
Organism: Anomaloglossus baeobatrachus; assembly: GCF_048569485.1. Taxonomy (NCBI): domain Eukaryota; kingdom Metazoa; phylum Chordata; class Amphibia; order Anura; family Aromobatidae; genus Anomaloglossus; species Anomaloglossus baeobatrachus. The sequence goes on along the minus strand of NC_134358.1, from coordinate 98,924,403 downwards.
ATGTTTGCATTCGGCAAAAAGACCCACGGTTGTTTATCAGTTTCCTGTAGATAGTTACACATGGAGAATAACAAATTCCATCTGGAACTACACATGCAAAAGTGTGCACTCAATATTCATTCACAATCCACTTGGTATGTGTAACATGCTCTTCCCATATGTGAAACAAAAAACAGTTTTTAACAACCATAACACATTTTCCCGGAGTAATCATGATAGTCAATGGTATATTTTATAAGGGCAAAACCAAAATATGCCCCAATAGACAACTCTTTTAAGGGCAATCACAAATCAGTGTAACCCAAATGCTGTAAAAATTTATATACCATAAGATTACTATATTCCTCAGGATATACATGTCCCAAAGCTCCAGGGCTCAAAAAAGTGTTACACAGACCACACTATACCAATAATGGTGATGAAGAATGTACATACGCACAAATTGTGTCAAATATAGAATCACACAAGCTAATAAAGGGTCCACTCAAAAGTGATCTCACCAATATCCTCGTTTTTCAGGTATCCAGATTTGTTAGAAATGTTCTCAGTAAAGGGTCAATGATAGTTAAAGATAAGTGCTATGCTACCCCCTGAAGAGCAATAAAGGCGAAACGCGTAGGGAGGTGCCTGGAGGAAGCGTAAGGGTCAGTCACAGCAGGGTCAGTTGTGGTCTGCCCTTGTAAGGGTGGACGTTTGATTGGAAAAAGGGTCAGCAAAGACCCATACAGGGAGAGCGACACTGCTAATCCTGAACATTGGAATATACCCTTGGTAATTCTGATCGTGGGAACGTACTTTAAGTCAAGCCTGGAATCCAAAAGAATAAGGAAATTTACACAACTCCTGTCTATTGTAAGAGATATTTGGTCTTAAACATGGACCATGGTGGAGAAAACTGATCCACTCATCTCTACTGCCAGTATTTCCTCTAAGCATTTGTGAAGCCCCGCTAGTATGTGTCGGTGCAGTACCTTCAGGGACTCCACGTGGATGGAACAGTCTGGTCACAGGTAGGGAACCTTCTTTTAGGATTGTCGTGACGCCACTCTCAGTATTGCGGTCAGCGGGGACCGCCACTGCAGATTAAGGGATGCCTGGGGCTGATGGTGGGTGCAGTCAGTATATTAGCCCCCTGAGAGTGAGGCAAGCCCCAGGCCCCGGTGTATGTGTGTGGGACCACAGGTCGCAGAATGACTCAAACACAGTCCAAGAAGTCTTTCAATGTGTTTACTCACTGTTTGGAGGTCACGGTGAGATGCCCGGGCGACACTGTGATAACCAGGTGGAACCAGGAATTCCAGGAGGCCGTTCTGAGGGTAGCTGTCCACTCGCCTTCCTTGCACTCTTTCTGTTTTAGGAGGATCCTTTGCTTGAAGCGTGGTAGGACCCCTCCAGGGAAGCTGTTACCACCCTGCTCCCCTCTCTCTGGCTCGTCTGCCGGCAGCGTGGCCTTGGTGGGATGGCTTCTGGCCCTGTCCCCTTATGGGCCCGGAGATTGCTGCTTGGCTCAAGCGCTGTGTAGTTGTGGTGAGGGCATGAAGTACCCCCACCTGTAGGTTAAGCAGCTCTGGATGATCTGCTGCCTGTACTGGGGATCTAGTTCCCCTTGTGTGCTCGGATACCGGGATCTCCGTACTCAGCCACCCTTCTCTCTCTGGATGGTTTTCAGGCCGACCCACGGTACTCCTTTCTCCCCCGCTTTCAGCTACTGCACTCCTCAGGACCTGTCTCACACTCTAGAGCTCCTCTGCCCTGCTTCCTCACACTTCAACTTCTTCCTCCAGACTCCCCTTCCTCTCTCTCTCTGCCCTGCTTCCTAGCAACCAGCCCCTGAACACACCCCCAGCTGGGAATTGAAAGTTAACTCCTTCTGGCTACTCAAGGGTCCCCTCTGGTGATGTGGGAGGCCTGATCACTATATGTTTGTGTGTGCACCTCATCCTGGCCTTTGGAGATTACCTGGAAGCATTGCTCCCGCATGGGTGCAATACTCTGTGGTGCCTGACCAGGTCAGGGGCGCCACATTCCCCCTTAGTTATCATCAGCACGTCCTCGGGCTGCAAAGACAAGAGAAAGAAAAAAGGTAATTACAAACTTTTCCCACACAGGGGCAATTATTTACATTTAAACATGCCAGGTACCATTCCACCACCAACCACCCACATGTCCGAACCCCACCCAAAAACCTCCAGGAGGTAGGTCGCCGGTCCTTTTGGTGACCAGGTCTGGGCCATCACATTCCCCAGACCTTTCCTCCAATCTTCCTCTCCTGAGGAGAGTGGTGTAAGGTAGGCCCCATAAACAGGCGTACCCGCTTCCGAGTGTTGGAGGGCAGGCCCCATAAACAGGCGTGCCCCCTTGTTGGTGCAGAGCCATGCCCCTCAACAGGCAGACTCTGTGGTTGATACCAAGAAGGCAACTTTTTTTACAATGCAAAGTTTGTGGTTAAAGCCAGTTCATAACCAGTGGTCTAACATTTTAAGGAGGTCTCACAATAGTCCTTGTGGGCACATTTCTCTTAAACGTTACTTAACTATAAACAGGTTAAACATTACCTTTCATACCGTCACTTTGAACTAAACTGTACTTTCTCTATAGCGTAATGGGAGCTGACCAAAGTTGCTGCGGGTTGATCTACGCAGTACTATACTGTCATCTGTCTGAGGTTGTGTCCTCCCACCCGATGTATGTGTCTCAATGTGAATAATGGGTGTACTGGGTATTGATACCAATGCATGGTCTTCTGCTTCAGCTACATTTGGCTCTTCCAGGTTCTGAACAGGTTCTTCTGGGTCTCTTACTTCTCCAGATTGAGGGAATGTAATAACCGGAATAACTACTGCTCCATTGTATTGAGGCCAACTTGCTGGAAAATCTCCAAGTACAGTATGGATCATCTTTTCTTTTGGTTCTTGAACTGGCAAAGGGTTGGGAATTTCTTCAGGGGTTCTTAGTTGTTCAGGACATTTCTTTAGGCGATCTCTAGAAACGACAGCTGTTGTTTTTCCTCCATCTTTGCTGATAAGGCATGTCTTTTCATTGCTAAGCGTCGATGGTAACACAGTATAGGGTTCTTCTTCCCAGTGATTGTCAAGTTTATGACGTCTTCTCTTTCTCTTGAGAACTATATCTCCTGGCATCAAAGGAACAGCAGGTGCTTTTCGATTGTAGGCCTTTTCTTGTTTCTCACGCTGCTGAGTCAGGCTTCGCTCCACACACTCTTGTACTTTCTTGTATTGGGCTTGGCGGTTGGAATCCCAATCAGCACCTTGTAGATGGTCTTCAGGGGTCTCAACTCCCATTTCCAGATCTACTGGCAATCTCCCTGGTCTGGCCCTCATCAGGTATGCCGGTGTGCAGTTCGTGGAACTCACAGGGATGTTGTTATACATGTCCACTAGATCGGGCAGTTTTTCCGGCCACTGACTTCGTTCTTCTAGTGGGAGCGTCTTCAGAAGGTCGAGAATGATGTGGTTCATCTTCTCACACATGCCATTGGTCTGAGGATGGTAAGGCGTAGTACGGATCTTCTGGCAGCCGTATAGGTTACAAAACTCCTTAAACACTTCAGCTTCAAAGGCTGGTCCTTGGTCAGTGAGCACTTGATCTGGATAGCCATGCAGTCGACAGAAGTGTGTCTGGAAAGCTTTGGCTGCAGTTTGACCTGTCAAGTCCTTGACTGGTACTACCACCAGGAATCTGGAGTAGTGGTCAACCATAGTGAGAGCGTAGTTGTAGCCTTGTCTGCTGGGTGCCAACTTTACATGGTCCAGGGCCACGATCTCCAGGGGCCGTTTAGTTTGGATTGGCTGGAGTGGTGCTCTCTGGCTGTGCTGGTCTTTTCTTCTAAGATTGCAGGGCCCGCAGTTTCGACACCACTTCTCTAGGGCAGATCTCATACCCACCCAGTAGAATCTTACTTTAAGTAGGGCCTCCAGTTTCTTCCAACCAAAGTGGCCTGCACCATTGTGATAGGCTTCTAGCAGCATCCTCGTATCCTTCTGTGGTACAATCACTTGCCACACCTTCTCATGCGTCCTCGGGTCAATGATGCTCCTGTAAAGTTTGTCTTGATAGATGAATAATCGACCCCTCTCCTTCCATAGGTACTGTGCCTCAGGTGGGGCTCCTTTGTCAAGGCTGGCGCCCGGCTGGCTGATCAGTTTCTTTACCAAGCCTACCGCTGGATCATTTTCCTGGGTCTCCTTCCAGTTGTAGTGAGGTAGTGGGTTCAGGGTCACCTCTTGGCGGTTGGCACGCGACTGCCGACACTGTTTTGCTCCATGGCGATGGAACGCTGGCAGCTCAATCTCTTCAAGATCATCTACATCTTCACCCTCGTCTGCTAGGTGAGGCATCCTGGACAGAGCATCTGCGTTGCCGTTCTTGCGGCCAGCTCGATACTTGACAGTAAAGTCATAATTCGCCAGTCGGGCTACCCAACGCTGCTCCATGGCACCCAATTTAGCAGTATCCAAGTGGGTCAGGGGGTTGTTGTCCGTGAAGACAGTGAATTTGGTGGCTGCCAGGTAGTGCTTGAACCGCTCTGTGATAGCCCATACCATGGCCAGGAACTCTAGCTTGAATGAGCTATAATTCTCCGGGTTTCTTTCAGTAGGCCTGAGCTTCCTGCTGGCGTAAGCAATCACACGCTCTTTGCCTCCCTGCACCTGTGAAAGCACTGCTCCCAGTCCCACATTACTGGCATCTGTGTACAGTACGAATGGCAGACCGTAGTCAGGGTAGGCTAGGATCTCTTCACCCGTCAAGGCCCCTTTCATTTGTCTGAAGGAGTGTTCTTCTGCTTCTCCCCAGTGAAATGGCGGGCCGGAGATCTTTCCTCTCTTCTTTGGGTGGCCTACCAGGAGCTCTTGCAAAGGCGCTGCCATTTTCGTGTAGCCCTTGATGAACCTTCTGTAGTAGCCTACCAAGCCAAGGAACTGACGTACCTCCCGGACGGTAGTAGGTGTGGGCCATTCCTGGATGACTGTGACCTTCTCTGGGTCCGGTGCTACTCCTTCTGCACTGACCACGTGACCTAGGTACTGGACCTTTGGCTTCAGTAAATGGCACTTGGATGGTTTCAGCTTCATTCCATATCGGGATAGCGCTTCAAAGACTTCAGCCAGGTGTTTCAGGTGGTCCTCGTAGGTCTTGGAGTACACGATGACATCATCCAGGTAGAGCAGGACGGTTTCAAAGTTGAGGTGCCCTAGGCAGCATTCCATAAGCCTCTGGAAGGTCCCGGGGGCATTGCAGAGTCCAAATGGCATGCTGTTGAACTCACAGAGGCCCATTGGAGTGGTGAAGGCCGTCTTCTCCCGATCTTCTTCTGCTACAGATACTTGCCAGTAGCCACTAGTAAGATCTAGGGTAGAAAAGTAGTTAGAGGCTTTCAAGGCAGCGAGGGATTCCTCTATCCTTGGCAAAGGGTAGGCATCCTTGTGTGTTATCTGATTTATCCGTCTGTAATCCACACACATCCTCATCGTGCCATCCTTCTTTCTTACCAGGACCAGGGGAGCCGCCCAGGGGCTACAACTGTCCCTTATGACGCCTGCCTCCTTCATGTCCTTCAGCATGTCCTTTGTGCGCTGGTAATGGGCTGGTGGAATAGGCCTATGTCTTTCCTTAATGGAAGGATGACTGCCTGTGGGTATGTGATGTTGCACCCCTTTGATCCTACCAAAGTCTAGTGGGTTCTTACTAAAGACCTGCTCGTATTCCTGCACGACCCTGTAAACCCCATGTTTCTGGTAGTCGGGTGTAGAGTCAGTCCCCACGTGTAGTTTCTGGCACCAATCTTCTAACTGCTTTTGGGAGGTCTCACCCTCTTTTGAGTCAGCTTGTGTCAGGGGACCTACAGGTGTTATGGCGTCATTTGAGCATGTAAACAGTTTGGCTATGGTAGCGTACCTTGGTAGTCTGGCTTCCTCCTCCCCACAGTTCAACACTCGTACAGGCACTCGTCCCTTGTGTACGTCAACTACCCCCCTGGCTGTCAGAATCGTGGGCCAGTGGTCTGAATGAGTGGGCTCTAGTACAGCCTGGTAATCTTGTCCTCTGAGACCTACCGCTGCTCTACACCACATCATCATTTCACTCCGTGGGGGTATCACAATGGGGTTTGCATCCATCACCCGTACACTACCAATCTCACCGCCAGTCTGTTTTACCTGTTGCTTCCTCAGAATGATTCGGATCTCCTTTTGCAAGGCTCTTTGCGACCTGCCCTCAGCACCTTCAGCAATCTGGTGAAGCAACAACAACACTTCCCCTAGGCAATTTTCTATGACATTAGTGCCTAAAATCATTTGCGGGTTCCTTTCTCTAATATCAGTGTCCACAACAATCAGTCCTTGTCCCTTCATTTCCTGCCTTCCCACCTTTATGGTTACCTCTTTGACCCCGATCTGGTCTATAGGTTGTCCGTTGGCAGCATAGATGGTGAGGGAGGGGTCCGGTGGTCGGAGATCGTCGTCCGACCAAAACCTACGATACAGGACATACGGGATCGTGGTTACCTGAGAGCCGGTGTCCAATAACGCCGGGGTAGGGATCCCGTCCAGGACGATGGACAGGACAGGACGTCCACCCACGTACTGATCACAGCAGCGACTTGGGCCTGATCTTCTTAATCCTGAGGACTGGCCCCCGGCCCCAGGTTTGGCTCGTTTAAAGGACAGGCCCTTGCATAGTGTCCTGCCTCCTGGCAACGACGACAGATGGGTTGTCCAGATGAGTCATAGCGATCACTGCTCCTGCCTCGGGTTGGGGGACCTCTTCTCCTCCGCATCCAAGGGACGTCCTCTGGGTTGTCAGCTAGCAGGATCCGATGAGGGACTTTGGTCTCTGAGGGCAACTGCATTGCTTTCAGGATTTGTGCGACGTCCTTAGTGAGCTGTTGCACCTGGGAGGATAGCGTATTTATGGTCTCTGCTGGCGCGTTGAGTCCTTTTGCAGTTACCAGGGACTGCGAGGAGGATTCCGCTCCTGCAGCCGTGGAACTGGCAGGCCATGCTGGTGCGACGGGGTCTGTGTCCACAGGAGGTTGGAGTGCTTTCACTGCCCTGTCTTTCAGAATGGCAAAGTCCACGTCAGGGTGTTCCAGGGACCACAGCTTCATCTGCTTCCCATCCTCAGGAGAGCGCAGGCCCCGCAAGAATTGTTCCTTCATCATCCGGTTTCCTTCCTGATCACTGACAGGGTCCACCAGCTTGAGAGCCCGCAGTGCAGCCTGCAGCCTGAGGGCATAGGCTCTTATGCTATCTTGGGGCTTCTGCCGGCAGTTATAGAAGTCCGTCCTCAGCTCTCCCTCTGTGCGGTGTTCAAAAGCAGCTGCTAGTTTGGCAAAGATGGTCTCAACAGAGCCCCGGTCATCATTGGTCCAGGACTCAGCCTCCAATTCTGCTGCTTCAGTCAATTGTCCCAGCACCACAGCGGCCCTCTGCTTACCAGTCATCGCGTGCATGTCTAGCAGGGTGTTGATCTTCTTCTTAAACCCGGTCAGCGTGTCTATTTTACCGGCGTATTGGGGCAGCCATTGCGCTCCTGGGACATACAGCAAGGAAACTGGCATTATGGGGGAGATTTCAGCCGGCGCGGCTGCGACCGCGGCACCGGCACCAGGCGCTGCTGCGTCCAGCGCGACGGGGGCTGGCATCGCTTGGGCTGCGTCGCCCTGACCAGGGGCATTACCTCCTGCAGCGTCCATTTTTCTTCAAAAAAATCTGCACGCTCCCTTTCCACTTCCTGGGTCAGAACGCTCTCTGAATTGTGGGGATTCTGGGGCGGCCACACCTCTTCGTGGGCGGTGCTCTTCTCCCTCGCGCGGGCTGCAGCGCGCGCTTTTGAAGATGGCAATATGGCGGCGGTTCAATTTTTGCGGTCGGACCTCTGAGGCACACGGTCACCTGTCTGAACAGGTCTAGTCCAAATCCTGTTCGTGACGCCAGAAGTTGTGAAGCCCCGCTAGTATGTGTCGGTGCAGTACCTTCAGGGACTCCACGTGGATGGAACAGTCTGGTCACAGGTAGGGAACCTTCTTTTAGGATTGTCGTGACGCCACTCTCAGTATTGCGGTCAGCGGGGACCGCCACTGCAGATTAAGGGATGCCTGGGGCTGATGGTGGGTGCAGTCAGTATATTAGCCCCCTGAGAGTGAGGCAAGCCCCAGGCCCCGGTGTATGTGTGTGGGACCACAGGTCGCAGAATGACTCAAACACAGTCCAAGAAGTCTTTCAACGTGTTTACTCACTGTTTGGAGGTCACAGTGAGATGCCCGGGCGACACTGTGATAACCAGGTGGAACCAGGAATTCCAGGAGGCCGTTCTGAGGGTAGCTGTCCACTCGCCTTCCTTGCACTCTTTCTGTTTTAGGAGGATCCTTTGCTTGAAGCGTGGTAGGACCCCTCCAGGGAAGCTGTTACCACCCTGCTCCCCTCTCTCTGGCTCGTCTGCCGGCAGCGTGGCCTTGGTGGGATGGCTTCTGGCCCTGTCCCCTTATGGGCCCGGAGATTGCTGCTTGGCTCAAGCGCTGTGTAGTTGTGGTGAGGGCATGAAGTACCCCCACCTGTAGGTTAAGCAGCTCTGGATGATCTGCTGCCTGTACTGGGGATCTAGTTCCCCTTGTGTGCTCGGATACCGGGATCTCCGTACTCAGCCACCCTTCTCTCTCTGGATGGTTTTCAGGCCGACCCACGGTACTCCTTTCTCCCCCGCTTTCAGCTACTGCACTCCTCAGGACCTGTCTCACACTCTAGAGCTCCTTTGCCCTGCTTCCTCACACTTCAACTTCTTCCTCCAGACTCCCCTTCCTCTCTCTCTCTGCCCTGCTTCCTAGCAACCAGCCCCTGAACACACCCCAGCTGGGAATTGAAAGTTAACTCCTTCTGGCTACTCAAGGGTCCCCTCTGGTGATGTGGGAGGCCTGATCACTATATGTTTGTGTGTGCACCTCATCCTGGCCTTTGGAGATTACCTGGAAGCATTGCTCCCGCATGGGTGCAATACTCTGTGGTGCCTGACCAGGTCAGGGGCGCCACACATTTGTAGCTAGTGAGGGGTATTTAGGAACCTAAAAGGCATTTCTTGTGCTTTGTAATCTAAAACCGCAGCAAATATATATTGTGGTATAACACAAAGTGTAATACCATAATTAGTAATGGTAGTTAATGATATATGGCAGCATCCTTGAGATCTTAGACAGGAATTAATATCTGCATCCCTGGTAGTCTAGATTTACTTTAATAGGTAATGTCAGTATCTCTAACATTATAAGGCAGATGAGACCATTTGCCTTTGAGGACTTTTAGTCTCTGGCAGTTTTTCACATGATGATTGTGTGAATGTCCAGGACTTTGATGACCTATCCTTGAATAAAATAGGTGGCAGATATATAGTTGACAGAGCGATGTTGTGCAGGTCCGCAACTGAGTCATTCCAGATGGCAGCGGCACTGGAAGCTGCTGATCAACAAAAATGTTTGATGGAACCCCAACCAACCAGACATTGATATCTTATCCTAAGAATGTCATCAATGTTTAAGTCCAGGACAACACTCTTAGGCCTCTTTCACATTATGTGCCTCCGGTACGTGTTTGGTAGTTTTCGCACATACCGGAGACACGTACACACGTACACCAATGTTACCCTATAGTAACAGGCACATTAACGTAAATCCACACGGAATGTGTGTCCGTGTGGATGGTACATTTGTGCGTGTTCAAAAACGGCCAACATGTCCATGTTTCCTCCGGCATCACGGGTGTCACACGGTCCACACCCGTACCACACGGATGTAGTATGGATGCGGTCAAATGTAACACGTGCCGGAGAAACACGTGTCATTATTTTAAAATAAAAAAAACACATACTCACCTCTACCAGCCCTGCAGAATCTTCCACTGCAAACAGTTGCTGCCGACCGCCGCACATTATGAGCGTGTTAAGGAGGTGGGAGTGATGTCACAGCCGCTGATCTCCACCCCTTCGCTCGGCCGAGCCGACAGCAGCAAGGACCACGTGAGTAGAGTTGAGCGCGGTTCGTGGTTCGTGGTTCTCCAGTTCTAGGCTCGAGTGATTTTTGGGCTGTTCGAGATCGAACTAGAACTCGAGCTTTTTGCTAAAAGCTCGATAGTTCTAGATACGTTCGAGAACGGTTCTAGCAGCAAAAAGCAGGGCTTTTTACAGCTACAGTGAGCAGGAGCCATCGCTGGCAGCCTGCCACAAGCTGGTAACCAAGATAAACATCGGGTATCCAAGCAAAGCGCTTTGGTTAGTAACCCGATGTTTATCTTAGTTACGTGCAGGAAGCCCACACTTTCCCGCTCAGCTCGCTCCACCCCCTCCTGCCCGCGGCATGTACACATACATACACATACACAAACACACACACACACATCCACCCCCCCCCCCCCGCCCGCCCGCCCGCTCGCTCGCTCGCTCGCTCGGCTTACCTGCGGTGATGAAGTCCCGCCATCCCGACCTCAGCGCTGTCACTGTCCTCCATGGCCGCCGCTTGTCACATCACCTATCGCTTCCGACCCGAGACTGACACTGGCGGTGACGTCACGGACCTCTTGCGATACTTGATGTGAAGGCGCCGGTCATTGACCTCAGTGACAGGGGCTGTCAGTGTGCTGGAGATCAGCGCAGGTAATGTACCTCACTGACAGCAGCACTTGTCACCCCCCTGCAGTGACCTGGGCTGACCCATTGATGTTAGCTCAGGTCACTGCACTGCTCTCCCAGCCAATGGGGAACATCCTGCTCTTCATTGACTGGGACAGTGTGCATCGTCATGGCAACCCCTTGGATTACACCAGACCTGGATTTGTTTTTCAATCTAATAAATTGGTTAAAGAGGGAATGTTTTGGGGAGTGTTTTTTCAAATAAAAATGTGTTTGTCGTGTATTTTTTTTTTATTACTGACTGGGTTGGTGATGTCGGGTATCTGATAGACGCCTGACCTCACCAACCCCAGGGCTTGATGCCAGGTGACATTACACATCTGGTATTAACCCCAAATATTACCCCGTTTGCCACCGCACCAGGGCGCGGGATGAGCTGGGGCGAAGCACCAGGATTGGCGCATCTAATGGATGCGCCACTTCTGGGGCGGCTGCGGCCTGCTATTTTTAGGCTGGGGAGATTCCAATAACCATGGACCTCCCTAGTCTGAGAATATCAGGCCCCAGCTGTCTGCTTTACCTTGGCTGGTGATCCAATTTTGGGGGACCCCTACGTGTTTTTTTTTTTAATTATTTATTTAATTTAAAATAACAGCGTGGGGTGCCCTCAGTTTTGGATTACCAGCCAAGGTGAGGTTGCCAGCTGTGGTCTGCAGGCTGCAGCCGTCTGCTTTACCCTAGCTGGCTACAAAACTAGGGGGAACCCTATGTCATTTTTTTTTCATTTTTTTGGCTAAATACAAAGCTAAGCACCCCTTAGTGCCACATGAAAGGTACCAAAGGGTGTTCCACTTTTTCTCCATTTTTTTCTCCACTTTCTCTCCACTTTTTCTCCACTTTTTCTCCATTTTTTTCTCCACTTATTCTCCACTTTTTCTCCTCTTATTCTCCACTTTTTCTCCACTTTTTCTCCACTTTTTCTCCTCTTATTCTCCACTTTTTCTCCACTTTTTCTCCACTTTTTCTCCATTTTTTTCTCCACTTTCTCCACTTTTTCTCCACTTTTTTCTCCACTTTTTCTCCTCTTATGCTCCACTTTTTCTCCTCTTAATCTCCACTTTTTCTCCACTTTTTCTCCACTTTTTCTCCACTTTTTTCTCCACTTTTTCTCCTCTTATGCTCCACTTTTTCTCCACTTTTTCTCCACTTTTTCTCCACTTTTTCTCCACTTTTTCTCCTCTTAATCTCCACTTTTTCTCCTCTTATGCTCCACTTTTTCTCCACTTTTTCTCCACTTTTTCTCCAATTTTTCTCCACGTTTTCTCCACTTTTTTCTCCACTTTTTCTCCACGTTTTCTCCACGTTTTCTCCACTTTTTTCTCCACTTTTTCTCCTCTTATGCTCCACATTTTTCTCCACTTTTTCTCCTCTTAATCTCCACGTTTTCTCCACTTTTTTCTCCACTTTTTCTCCTCTTATGCTCCACTTTTTCTCCACTTTTTCTCCACTTTTTCTCCACTTTTTCTCCACGTTTTCTCCACGTTTTCTCCACTTTTTTCTCCACTTTTTCTCCTCTTATGCTCCACATTTTTCTCCACTTTTTCTCCTCTTAATCTCCACTTTTTCTCCACTTTTTCTCCACTTTTTCTCCACTTTTTCTCCACTTTTTTCTCCACTTTTTCTCCACTTTTTCTCCTCTTATGCTCCACTTTTTCTCCACTTTTTCTCCACTTTTTCTCCACTTTTTCTCCTCTTATGCTCCACTTTTTCTCCACTTTTTCTCCTCTTATGCTCCACTTTTTCTCCACTTTTTCTCCACTTTTTCTCCTCTTAATCTCCACTTTTTCTCCACTTTTTCTCCACTTTTTCTCCACTTTTTCTCCACTTTTTTCTCCACTTTTTCTCCACTTTTTCTCCTCTTATGCTCCACTTTTTCTCCACTTTTTCTCCACTTTTTCTCCACTTTTTCTCCTCTTATGCTCCACTTTTTCTCCACTTTTTCTCCACTTTTTCTCCTCTTATGCTCCACTTTTTCTCCACTTTTTCTCCACTTTTTTCTCCACTTTTTCTCCTCTTATGCTCCACTTTTTCTCCACTTTTTCTCCACTTTTTCTCCACTTTTTCTCCTCTTATGCTCCACTTTTTCTCCACTTTTTCTCCACTTTTTCTCCATTTTTTTCTCCACTTATTCTCCACTTTTTCTCCTCTTATTCTCCACTTTTTCTCCACTTTTTCTCCACTTTTTCTCCTCTTATTCTCCACTTTTTCTCCACTTTTTCTCCACTTTTTCTCCATTTTTTTCTCCACTTTCTCCACTTTTTCTCCACTTTTTTCTCCACTTTTTCTCCTCTTATGCTCCACTTTTTCTCCTCTTAATCTCCACTTTTTCTCCACTTTTTCTCCACTTTTTCTCCACTTTTTTCTCCACTTTTTCTCCTCTTATGCTCCACTTTTTCTCCACTTTTTCTCCACTTTTTCTCCACTTTTTCTCCTCTTAATCTCCACTTTTTCTCCTCTTATGCTCCACTTTTTCTCCACTTTTTCTCCACTTTTTCTCCACTTTTTCTCCACTTTTTCTCCTCTTATGCTCCACTTTTTCTCCACTTTTTCTCCTCTTAATCTCCACTTTTTCTCCTCTTATGCTCCACTTTTTCTCCACTTTTTCTCCACTTTTTCTCCTCTTATGCTCCACTTTTTCTCCACTTTTTCTCCACTTTTTCTCCTCTTATGCTCCACTTTTTCTCCACTTTTTCTCCACTTTTTTCTCCACTTTTTCTCCTCTTATGCTCCACTTTTTCTCCACTTTTTCTCCACTTATGCTCCACTTTTTCTCCACTTTTTCTCCACTTTTTTCTCCACTTTTTCTCCTCTTAATCTCCACTTTTTCTCCACTTTTTCTCCACTTTTTCTCCACTTTTTCTCCACTTTTTTCTCCACTTTTTCTCCACTTTTTCTCCTCTTATGTTCCACTTATTCTCCACTTTTTCTCCACTTTTTCTCTACTTTTTCTATGGTCGGTCTACCCATTAGCTCTGCCATGCATAGTGTAGCTCTACACCTACTGCACATGTTACTTTATGATTGACATCTCTTTCGTACCAGAGCTGTCTAAGTCTACTCTGACCCCATATTTGTCATTACTATATTGTCCTTGTACTGTATTATGACATTTGTATCATGTGTTTCATTTCTTGCTGTGTTGCAATTTTTTTGCTGCATCCCAATTGTACCTCTACATTGTTCGAGTTTATGTTATTGTTCTCTCACTCTTATGTGATACTGATTATTGTCATTTTTCATGATTACATGCAGATAAGTCCAATCTGACGAAGGCTCAGGCCGAAACGTCATTTGTAACTTGTTTTGGACAAAAACATATATGCTTATGAAAAAAAAAATTTCTTAATACGGACCAATAAAGAGTGATTTTGCATTACTATCCGTTGTGACTTACCCACTTAGTCTGGGAGATATAGAGTGCCGAGGTTACTCACTAATTTTATCTATTATTACCTCTGAGCACCTATATACCAGTGAGCAGAGCTTCCTCTACAGTAGTTCTCCTGATTAGGCATGCCCTTACCTCATGAGCAGGGCATTGCAGCTTTGGTAGCAACCATTACGACATGGACTCTGCTGCTGTGGACCCGGGGAGAGTGAGTGCAGATTCATTGCACCCACACTCCTCACATGAAGGGTCCGCACTCCTAGAAAATGGGGGATACGTTCCCTGAGTGTCTCCCCCCCATATTCTAGACGGTCCAGAGTCGTCGTGGGACCCCTTTATTTTTTTTCTTACAATAAATTGGTGAAAGAGGAAATGTTTTGGGGACTGTTTTTTCAAATAAATTTCTTTTGTCGATTTTTTGTTTTTGTTAGTACTGACAGTTTATGATGTTGGGTATCTAATAGACGCCATGACATCACAAACTGCTGGGCTTGATCTCAGGTGACTTTACAGCTAGTATCAACCCGATTTATTACCCCGTTTGCCACTGCACCAGGGCACGGGATGAGCTGGGGTGAAGCGCCAGGATTGGCGCATCTAGTGGATGCGCCACGTCTGGGGTGCCTGCGGCCTGCTATTTTTAGGCTGTGAAGGCCCAATAACTATGGACCTTCCCACCCTGAGAATACCAGACCACAGCTGTCCGCTTTACCTTGGCTGGTGATCCAATTTGGGGGGTCCCCTACTTTTATTGTGTAATTATTAATATTTATAAAATAATTATAAAAAAGAGCCTGAGGGGACCTCCACATTGGATCCCCAACCACGGTAAAGCTGCCAGCTGTGGTTTTCAGGCTACAGCCGTCTGCTTTACCCTAGCTGGCTATCAAAAATGGGGGGACCCAACGTAATTTTTTTTTTTTTTAACTATTTTTTAAATAGAAAAAATTAATGGGCTTCCCTGTATTTTGATTGCCAACCAAGGTAACGGCAGGCAGATGGGGGTGGCAACCCATAGCTGTCTGCTTTATCTGCGCTGAGAATCAAAAATACCGCGGAGCGCTACGTCATTTTTTTAAAGATTTATTTTTACAGCACTGTGATGTCCAGCAATCAAAATACAGGGAAGCCCATTTTATTTTTAGTTATTTAAATAAATAATTAAAAAAAATATATGTTAGCTCCCACTGCATTTTTTGTATTGCTAGCTAAGGGTAATCCAAGCAGCTACTGGCTGCTAACCCCCACTGCTTGGTGTTACCTTCACTGGCAATGGAAAATCCAGGGAAGCATTTTTTTTTTTTTTGCCAAAAAGCTACAAAAAAAGGACGTGAGCTTCGCCATATTTTTGTATGCTAGCCAGGTATAGCAGGCAGGTGCTGGAAGAGTTGGATACAGTGCCAGAAGATGGCGCTTCTATGAAAATGCCATTTTCTGAGGTGGCTGCAGACTGCAATTCGCAGCAGTGGGGCCCAGAAAGCTCAGGCCAACCGGTGGTGCGGATTCCAATCCCAGCTGCCTAGTTGTACCTGGCTGGACACAAAAATGGGGCAAAGCCTACGTCATTTGTTTTCTAATTATTTCATGAAATTCATGAAATAATAAAAAAAGGGCTTCCCTTTATTTTTGGTTCCCAGCCGGGTACAAATAGGCAACTGGGGGTTGGGGGCAGCCGTACCTGCCTGCTGTACCTGGCTAGCATACAAAAATATGGCGAAGCCAAATAATTTTTTCAGGGGGCAAAAAACTTCTGCATACAGTCCTGGATGGAGTATGCTGAGCCTTGTAGTTCTGCAGCTGCTGTCTGTCTGTATGGAGAAGAGCAGACAGCAGCTGCAGAACTACAAGGCTCAGCATACTCCATCCAGGACTGTATGCAGAAGTTTTTTGCCCACCAAAAAAATGACGTGGGCTTCGCCATATTTTTGTATGCTAGCCAGGTACAGCTGGCAGCCACGGGCTGCCTCCAACCCCCAGTTGCCTATTTGTACCCGGCTGGGAACCAAAAATATAGGGAAGCCCGTTTTTTTTAATTATTTCACTTATTTCATGAAATAATTAAAAAACAAATGACGTGGGCTTCGCCCTATTTTTGTGTCCAGCCGGGTACAACTAGGCAGCTGGGGATTGGAATCCGCAGCACAGGTTAGCCCGAGGTTTGTGGGCGCCTCTACTGCGGATTTCAGTCCGCAGCCGTCCCAGAAAATGGCGCTCTCATAGAAGCGCCATCATCTGGCGCTGTATCCAACTCTTCCAACAGCCCTGGAGCCGGGTGGCTTGTTGGGTAATCATGAGTTAATACTGGCTTTGTTTTACCAGCCAGTATTAAGCCAGAGATTCTTAATGTCAGGCACGTTTGACCCGGCCATTAAGAATCTCCAATAAAGGGTTAAAAAAAGACACCACACAGAGAAAAAATACTTTAATAGAAATAAATACACAGACACATTAGAGACTCCATCTTTATTACCCCTGTCAGCCCTCCACGATCCTGCTCTTCTGTCTTCTTTCTTTCTAGTGTAGTAGTAGTGACGATTGTAGTGAGGGGCATCACTTGGGGCTGGGGAACCTCCATCCTAACTACAATGCTCACTACAATCGGGAAGCAGCGTGCAGCCTTCACTCCGTGAGTGATCACTGCTGGCTGCTAGCGGTAACGCTGACAGACGCGTTACCATAGCAACGGTGCTCCCGGAGCCGCGGTTAGCGGTGACGTCACCGCTAACTGCGTTGCTATGGCAACGGTGATCTCCGTTAATGACCGGCTGTGTCAGCCGGTCCCTAACGGAACGGGGAGTCGACCGTGTGCTAGAGCATGTCGCCGGTACACGGCGATACACATATGTGCACCGTGTACCGGAGAGATGCACTCGCAGGTCCTACATGACGTGTCATAGTCATGTGACCAGTCTGTAGCCAATGAGATAATAGCCACGTGACTGGTCACATGGCTATTTTGACGTCACGATAGGTCCTGCTTCTCTGCTGGCAGTGCAGGTCACCGGGAGGATTCAGCGATCATCGGATGGAATAGCGGCAGGAGACAGAGTGCAGAAGGGATCGCGAGGACCGGTAAGTGTTATGGCAATGTTTATTAACTGTTTGTGTACATTTATAATGCATTTTTATGTGTTTGTGATTGCCTCCCATTATAGCCTATACGTTCGAGTTCGGTTCGTCGAACGTTCGACGAACCGAACTCGAACGGGACCCCCGTTCGGCGAACCGGCCTCGAGCCGAACCGGGACCGGTTCGCTCATCTCTACACGTGAGTATTAAAATTACCGGTTCTCCGTGTGCTATTGCGGATAGCACACGTAGAACACACGTGGCCCGCACGTACTGGAGACACGTACTTACCACACACAACACGCAAGGAAAATACGTGTCTCGCGGCACATGCATGATTTTCTCGTGAGTGTGAGAGAGGCCTTAAATGAAATGAGCAGAGGTGCTGGGTTCATTGATTGGCTGCACTGTTGACATGAAATCAGTTTTGTAGCCAAAACACAGAAACCGTAATTGCGGTTGAAAGCCAGTGCTGGTTTGGGGAATAGTGAGCACCAGATGGCTTTGTTATTTTACGTGCCTGCCAGAGTTTGATGTCCACTTTATTGAAAATAGAAAACACCTTTAACATTGTTATCTTTCATTGTCTATATAAATAAAAATTGTACGTGCGTTTATAAAGATCTTCTTATCTCAGAAAGTTCCCAACCGATTGTTGTCACATTTTGACACAATGTCCCCCTGAGCCCCACAAGTGTTTCTGTCCACTCATCGCGATTCATGCATGCGCGTACCTGCGGAAAATTTTAAATGTTCATGGTAGACTAACAACTGCGCTCTACGGTTGCAACCGTGGCGAAACAACGCCCACAGTGTAGAGATGCAAAATGACAGTCATTTTCTCACTCACTCAATTGACAGATAATTGTCCAAAACATGACCGTCTCGTCACAGATTTTGTTTCTGTGACTGGAATGGAAAAAATGTTATATGCTGGGAGCGAGGTGAAAACTTGCTACAGCTGATCAACACCAACAGTTGAAAATGACGCTCATTTCCTCACTCACTCAATAGTCCAAAAAATTACCGTCCCCTCACAAATTTTGTTTCTATGGAAAAAATGGTCAGCAATCACGTTATTGCCATATAGGAAGATGGTTTCTATATTATTCTAATATTGAATCCATATTTATATCGTATCCAATGTACTTTCATACATTTATTACAGGAACCTTACAAAGGTGAAGATGTCCCTCAAATTCCCAATATTCCATCCGATTTCAAATCAAGAAAGTGCAATTCCCTGTTCGATTGGCGTTTGCAATTACTATCAACAAAGCTCAGGGTTTGATGTTTAGAATTGTGTGGTCTATATTCAGATACGGATTGCTTCAGCCATGGACAATTGTATGTTGCATGCTCTAGGGTTGGCAAACCAGACAATCTTTTTAGCTGCGTAGCCGATGGTAAAACCAAAAATATTGTATACCTACAAGTGTTGACAAATTAACTTGCTGGAAACGTATCTTCTGTTTCATTTCTTATCTGTTAAACGAGAATGTGCCACAGCGAAGAGTGGCAGGGTACAGCTAGTATATAATAAATAATAAATTATTACTCAGCATAACCTAATTTATTGTAATGACTAAACAAAAGACTTAATCTTTAGTTTTATTTATTTATTTTTATTTTTTTTGGCTCGTTTTTTGATAGCATCTACCATTTAGAGAGGATTATCACTGCTTAACTGATTCAAATCCAAAGGAATGGATGAGCAGAGAAACTAAGGATATTATCCAGGAAAAATGATCTTATATTACTGAATTTATCTTTTGCTGAGCATCTGCCTTCTCTAGAGCATTGGTTGTTATTATATACAGCACAATGATCTAGAGAAGAACTGAAGTGTGACTGCAAAGTAACTAAATGTGTCATTGCAAATGAAAAAGGTCAGTAAATGTGATACAAATAGGAAATATATTTCAAATGGTTTTGTATTGCAAGACTTGCTGTACAAATCTTAGAATGCTAAATGAGACTTTTTCAAAGAGAGTAAGAGAGGAAGTTTTTTGAGCCGGGATGTATGGGATTCAGAGTTACTGAAATGTTTAACAAAATCACAAAATGACACATACGACAATCCTTAAAATTAAAGTGGCCTAATGCTATCCAGTTGTGGAGACTTAAGGCCCCGTCACACACAGAAATAAATCTTTGGCAGATCTGTGGTGGCAGTGAAATCATGGACATATTGTTCCATTTGTACACAGCCATAAACCTGGCACTGATTGTCAACAATTTCACTGCAACCACAGATCTGCCGCAATTTATCTCTGTGTGTGACAGGGCCTTTAGATTTGCTATTGCACAATGGATGACTTATAGAGATGAGCTGATTAGTCAAAATTTGAATGTGCCTGTTTGTGCAAACTTATTTGGAGGAGGACTGTCTCTGCTGGTGGGAAAGGTGTTGTTATTGTGCGTCCAGTGCATTATCAGTCACAGAGCACGTACCACCCCTCCCAATACGGACACGCTGCTATATGCTGGTTTACTGCATACTTTGGATTAAGTTATATATTATCTTAGGAGTTTCCTGATGAAGTGATCTCGGGGAAAAGCGTCAAGGCAATTCTCCCATTACAAGGGAAAGAATTTACGTCTCGTCCCATTCATAGATACCATGGGATGGACCCTCTTTCTACAATAAGACACTACTTGGACTCCAATTACTTCTGATTATATTCATCTAAAAGATTCAATAAGTATAGAATATGGTTTCTATCTAACATTTGGAAGTTGGGTATCCAAGCATACGTACCATACTTTACCTGCCTTTGTCTGTTTCCCCTGTGGTGTTCTCAGTACGGAGGATCAGTCACAGAGGTGTGGAGGTAGCACATTTTTTAGGGTACCTCCCATGGATAGGCAGGGTAAGGAACTATAGGGATATTTTGCGAGTCATTACTTCCAGCTGTTGTAATCAGTCCGTATTGTTGGTGACATTATGTCAACAATCACGTATGTGTTGGTTATGAAAATTCTGTCACTGAATTTGATGGTCTCTAAATAATACTAATAATACATATTTCTTAATAGGATTAAATGTATAGGTGTTTAGAACTTATTCTCCACAAATCTAATGTCCCTTATTATGCTCCTAGGTCTATCTAGACTGGAGAGCATAATAAATGTAAAATGTAAAAAATAATAAAATTCTTTAAACTAATTTTACTGCTAACCTTTCCGGTCCCTCCACTCCTCACCACCACCTGTCCTGTCCTTGTCACATCCTCAAATTCATGATGGCAGCGCTGAAATCCCAGGACCTTTTAATGTTCAAAAGTATTCCAGCTAGTGGCCGCTAACTTTCTGAATCCATGGAAGTGAATTAAAAAGAATCCACAATTTGGCAAATGCAAATTTTTAAAAATTTGAGTGAAATATAATTCCACTGAAATGAATTCTCTGTGAGCTCCATTGAATCGCCCACAGTTAATACAATGGATTTCAAGAAAATGGCCGCAGAGGTGGCACATACACAGAAAGGCCTCTGTGACCTTTTTCTTGAAGTCCATCACGTCAATCTGCGCATGCACCCCCTCCACAGCCATTTTCTTGAAGTTCATTGCGTCAACCGTGGGCGATTCAATAAAGCCCCGGTAAGTCATATCCGTATATTGTATATTGTAAGATGCACTCCCATTTTACCCCCAGTTTAGGGGAAAAAAGTGTATCTTACAATCCAGTAAATACAGTATTCTATCTATAATATGGTTATTCTAAACTATAACAGAAATATTCAGTGCTCCTTGATGTAAGCTTTCCAGATATTTCCCACTGTGACTTACAAATAAACAGATCAGTTGTCCAATGTTTGTATTAACTTTTTTTTTTATCTGTGACATGCACAGTCACATGTGAATGTGAGATTTATTGGCAAGTTCTATATTTTTGTTGGACGTTTTCCAAATTTTTCCCACTGTGACTTACAAATAAGCAGATCAGTTATCTGATGTTTGTATTAACCTTTTTTCATCTGTGACATGTGACGTGGGCGGAGGAGGGGACGCTGCACTCACCCACTGCTCGGGTCCGGCTGCTGCTGCTGCTGCTCGGTGGTGGCTCGAGCAGAGGGCCAGATTCCGGGGACTCAAGCGGCGTTCCTCGAACGTGAGTGAAAGGGGAATGGTTTTGGGGATTTATTGTCCGTGACGCCACCCACGGTTGTGGTGAGGTTGTGACACCACCGCTGCTCTGGACGGGATCCCACAGACGGCTGTGGTGTTTTTCCCCTGACCCCAGGTTGGTAGTGTAAGTCCTTTCCTTCACCTTCGTGTACGCTCCTCCTGTGCTCCGGTTTCCAGCTGGCTCCCCGGTTCGGTACCGGGCGGGCCACTACCCTGTCCCGGCTACCTACAGTTCCACCAAGACTGTCTTCCTGGCTCCTGCAGACGGCCACTACCGTCTGCCTCACTGGCTACATGAGGGACCTAGGCTCCAACCTAGGCCCCAGTCTGTGTCTGCCTCTCTGCAGACCTCCTCTCTCTTCCTCTGCCTGGACTTGTCTAAACTTGTTTCCTGCCTCAGGCCAGCTAAACTCCTCGGTGGGCGTGCCCATCTGCCTGACTCCACCCACCTGGTGTGTCTGTCTGAACCCGAGGAAGAAATCAGGTCTCACTGGGGATGACTGCTGTGAACTGCTGGGGGTGGGGGTGTGTGTGTGTTGTTACCTGTGGCCCCTGGCTTGTCCAGGGCGCCACATTCCCCCTTAATAAAATGCAGACCGTCCGCGGGCTGCCCGTCCATCACCGGTTTTATTTTTCATGAACTGAAAAAGAATAAAACATTTTTTTTTTTTTTAAACATTTTCACACATGCATTTTTTTTTTTCATACAACTTCCCTTACGGAAGGCATATCACCTCAACCATTGCAACAACAATACACTTTTAATAATAATAACGGAACTGGTCCTTCAGTCACCCACCCAAACAACCTGGCCCTGATGCTGCCCCTAAGCAAATGGGCAGCACCCCTTGCCCCAGTCCATCACCAGGCTGCCCGGGTGGGTATTTCGGTGCCGTTGCAGCCGGGTGGACTTCCGGAGCCGTCGTCATCTCCGACGTGGCCGGGCGGACTGCTGGGGCCGTCGTCATCAGCGGTGTGGCCGGGATGGAAGCCGGGACCGGTGGTAAGGCGGTGACGAAGGTAAGGCCTGGGGCCTCCCTCACAGATGCTGCGAGCTCCACTACCGGTGACAGGGGTAACGGGTCGGTCGGGGCGTTGGCCGCGGGCACGGGCACTGAGGTTTCAGCGGTGCCGGACGGACGGGATATCTCGTGCAGCGGTGCTCCAGGAACCAAATACTTGCAGAGTCCTGGCGTCCCCGCTTCCACAGCCGCGGGCTACATGCGGCCAGATGCCATCCGTCCCCCTTAGTCTTTTTCCGGCTCCCTCTCTACAGGGGCGGGGTTTCGGTTTTCGCGCCTCCACTACTCGGGAAGACGCTCGAGCGGGGACTTTTCGCGCCCAAAATGGCGGCTTCTCAAGATTTTCGGCCGGACGCCTCCGGCGGTCACAAGGCGCACCTCTACCAGACGGCAGAGCGGAAAGATCCTGTTCGTGACGCCAAGTTGTCGCGGGCGGAGGAGGGGACGCTGTGCTCACCCACTGCTCGGGTCCGGCTGCTGCTGCTGCTCGGTGGTGGCTCGAGCGGTGGGCCGGATCCCGGGGACTCGAGCGGCGTTCCTCGCCCGTGAGTGAAAGGGGAATGGTTTTGGGGATTTATTGACTGTGACGCCACCCACGGTTGTGGTGAGGTTGTGACACCACCGCTGCTCTGGACGGGGATCCCACAGATGGCTGCGGTGTTTTTCACCTGACCCCAGGTTGGTAGTGTAAGTCCTTTCCTTCACCTTCGTGTACGCTCCTCCTGCGCTCCGGTTTCCAGCAGGCTCCCCGGTTCGGTACCGGACGGGCCACTACCCTGTCCCGGCTACCTACAGTTCCACCAAGACTGTCTTCCTGGCTCCTGCAGACGGCCACTACCATCTGCCTCACTGGCTACACGAGGGACCTAGGCTCCAACCTAGGCCCCAGTCTGTGTCTGCCTCTCTGCAGACCTCCTCTCTCTTCCTCTGCCTGGACTTGTCTGAACTTGTTTCCTGCCTCAGTCCAGCTAAACTCCTCGGTAGGCGTGCCCATCTGCCTGACTCCGCCCACCTGGTGTGTCTGTCTGAACCCGAGGAAGAAATCAGGTCTCACTGGGGATGACTGCTGTGAACTGCTGGGGGTGGGGGTGTGTGTGTGTTGTTACCTGTGGCCCCTGGCTTGTCCAGGGCGCCACACATGCACAGTAACGTAAATGTGAGATTTATTGACAAAGTTCTATATTTTTTTATTATCCATAACAGTTTTACTTCCATCAATAACTAGTCAAAATCACAGTAAATGTTTTTTTATTTATTTCAGTGACAAAGCACTGATCAATCAATTATTAATGTAATGCTCACTATGTGCACTATTTTCACAGTATTTCAGATTATTTTTGTTCATCTGTGAGACAGGCAGAGCACACAGACAAATTGAAAAGTACAATTTCTGTACTCGTACCTGATGTCTTGTGAATGATGGGTACGTAGAGTTTTAAAATATCTTGTCCAAGTCTCAAGGTAGATAAAACAGGACAGAAACTACTAATAGAAATACATCTTCATCACCATTGTATATGTGATTATTTTCTAATTCATTGCAACTAGTACAAAAATATAATTTTAAAATGTGAGTTCCATACAAAATTTAAAGTTGGGTGATGCTATACATGCCGATCCCTGATCATAATCACCTTAGATATTTTTGGTATGCTTGGAAAAGTCAGCGGGCCTCCTGAATTAGCTGTCAGTATAGGAGAGATTCACTAGTGTCATATTTTTGTATCAAGTACAAAGTTTTGTGGAGTGGAGGATGCTATTGAAGAAATAGGGCAGCAGTTCCAAATGTATGCACTAAATATTTTTTTAAAAATATTTTCAACACATGATTTTTGAATTTCAGACTCAGTGATAAACAATCACAGCACAGTATCAGTGAAATTAATGCCATTATACTGAACTGAACTGCTGAAAATTAAATCTTTAGTGGACTAAAAGCACAATGCCGCAGACATGTTAAAAGGTCTAACAGACCAGACAGATTTGTAGCTCTCTCTGCTGACCTTCCAACCAGGAATATTTGTGTTTGATATTGCCCATAATCTGGTGCTGGTCTGAAGCTTGGCAAGCTGCCACATGTACCATGTCTGGCCCACATGCTCAACTTAGTGTATAAAAACCTACCCAAATTTTCCTGAGCTACTTGTCAAGGTGTGCATCCATTTGCACAAGCCACCTACAGCTGATGCCAGTCTGGCATTGCTGCAGCAGCACTTGCAAGTGCCAGCTCACTGGTTTGCGACCTGACCACACGCTGGAACTCAACATTACATATATTATCCAGACTTTGTGAGCAGCAGTGGGGCATAGTTAAATAAAAGCTACAATATTCCCGTCGGTACTCTGGTCAGCCTCTGAACATATGAACCGATGGGTGGTTATGGAAGTCTAACATCTGGGCTGTTCTCCAAAACTTTGAGAAATCAACCAAGATGGGGAGTGGCAATAACACCACAACACACATAACCATCCTACTTCTGTGTCTACTCAATTGTTCGCTACTTACAATTAAATAGGACGTTTTGTGTTCAGACCAGGTGGATATGGAGAAAGAAAATACATGGAGAGATACTATCCAGCCCAGCCTAATCTCATCTTCTCCGCTCACCTTGGGTAATAAGGAGGCTGAGGCGATTGATAAGGAGGAAAAGGAGATGATTTCCTGTGCCGCAGAGTGTACTACCAACACCAGCTTATCCTCTGATCAGAGCAGATGGCCTGACAAGGAGAAGCAGGAGGAAGAGATGTAGAAGGAGGAGATTAAGAGTCATCCCTCTGGTTTGGATATGGAGGTCTTGTCTGTAGGGAGTCTGGCAGACTTTATGTCTTGTTGCATTTCCTGTGACCCTTGCATTAAATGGATTTTGGCAAACATCGATCATTGGTTGTGCACCCTTCTTGACCCACTCTACAAGGAGATCTTTCCATCTCTCCTTCCTGTGATGGAGACGGCTACTAAAGTAGTGCAATATCAGAAGGCCATAATTGAAGAATTGGTAAAAAATTTCCCATCGGACAACACTGGTCACTGAATTCAGAGTTCTTTGGACAACCAAAAACTAATGAGAAGAGAGACGTACAGCAGGCAGTGAAACATTATCAAAGGTTTGTGAAAGTGTCATTAAAGCTTCCTACAACCTAAGACTTGATGCACAGGGTCCTCTGACAAGGAGAGAAAAGTTTATGAAGATGGTGAAGGAACACCTAGCTGACTGTACCACCGTAATCCGAGATTGCTCTAAGCTGAAGAACTTCTGGGTATCAAAACTGGAAATGTGGCATGAGCTGTTCCTCTGCACCATGGAGGTGCTGGCCTATCTTGCCACTTGTGTTTTGTTTGAGCAAGTTGTTAGTGCCTCAGGAGGCACAACAACCAATAGACGTATCTGCTTGTCAACTAAAAATGCTGACAGGCTGACTCCTATCAAAATGAACAAAGCATAGCTTAGTCCAGACTTCTTAACCCAACCGGATGACAGCAGGCAAACCTAAAGTCAATTGCAATATTTCTTTTATTGCGGTGTATTCCTATGCCCTTCTTTTTTGTGTCCTCCTCACTGGATTGGCTTTACCTGTGTAGGAGTCCAACTCCTTCCAGATGGTAAAAAAAAATGTTTTCTGAGGCCCTCCTCTATGTCTCTTCCAGGGCGTATAGCATATAGTGCCTTCTTCTAATTTTTGACAGCCCTTACACTTGATGTATAGGCTGTATGAGTAGGATTTATTACTTTAGGGCTGGTTATTCCAAATAGTGGCATTTCAAGTTAGATTTTTTAATCTAGCTGCCCAGACACAGATGTTTTTAACCTAGATAGTGACATTTGAGTTAGGTACCCGGATTATAGAGATTACCTTGCCGTTGGTTTCCACGCTTACATGCATTGGCCAATCCATAAACTAAAAATCTGATTTTTCCACATAGCAGTAATGCAGTACCAGAGTTCCCTTATACATTGTTGGCTTTTTAGTGTGCAGCTTTATGCATCGTATATGGGACAAGATCATAGACCTGCACAAGGCTGGAATTGGCTACAAAAGCATGACTAAGACCCTGGGTGAGAGGAAGACAACTGTTGGTGCTCGAGTACCAAGCACCCGAGCATTTTAGTGCTCGCTCATGACTGGTTATGGTAATTATACGTTTTTTGTAGAATAACGCCAAGATACTGTATATCATCACTTTATAAATTATGTTGGCCCAGCTTAGAATTCCCAGTCCTCCTGTAAATAAGAAGAATGAATTCCTTGTTTGGCACATAATGAAGAAATACAAATAACGTTTGAGTGTCAATTAATTTAGAAGAAAACCTCATACCTGACGTTATATAAGGAAATCAAATGAGCCACTGTATGAAGTCAGGGACTGTATTAATTAAAATATATTAAGCAAATATAATTATAGAGAATAAATGAACCCTTATCAATGTCATGCCATGGTAATTATTCCAGCAAGTTGAGGAGAAACATGATTGCAGGCTTCTAATTAACTCATTTACTTTTCTTCCTCCAGCACATTCAATTTCATTTACATATATTTTATATATGAAAATTTTTCTTTTAATGCTTGTGTCTACTTCTTCTGAAAATTATGTTTTTGCCTATGTTGTCTGTTTTAAATTTGGTAGTGAAACAATTATATATATATATATATATATATATATATATATATATATCTACTAGCTGTACTACAAAAACACACAAAAACCACAAAACAAATAGATAGAAATGTAATTAATAAAAGGCAAAAACTAAGCTAATAGAAGCATTTCACAACATATATTTCAACACCACAGATATTCCACACAGATTTAACTAAATTGGCCAAGTAATGTGCTCCATCTGTCCCTTTCCAGGTCTGTCTCTTTCCCCGTGTGTCTCTTTCCCCATCTGTCTCTTTCCCCGTCTACCTGTCTCTGTCTGTCTCTTTTTTGTCTGTCTCTATCTCTCTCTTTCTTTCCCCCATCTGTCTCTTTCTAGGTCTGCCACTTTCCCAGGTCTGTCTCGTTCCCCGTCTGTCTCCCCGTCTCTTTGTCTGTGTCTTTTCCTGTCTGTCTCTTTCCCTGTCTCGGTTTGTCTCTTTCCTTGTCTGTCTCTCTTTCTCTGTCTCTTTCCCCGTCTGTCTCTATCAAGGTCCGTATCTTTCCCCATCTATCTTTGTCTGTCTCTCTGGTTGTCTCCTCCTTCCCTGTCTGCCTGTCTCTGTGCCTGTCTGCATGTCTGTCTGTCTCTTTCCCCATCTGTTTCTTTCCCCCTTTGTCTCTTTCCCCATCTGTCTTTTTCCAGGTCTGTCTCTGTCTGTCTCTTTCACCGTCTGTCTCTGTCTGTCTCTTTCACTGACTGTCTCTATCTCTCTGTCTCTTTCCCTGTCTGTCTCTGTCTGTTTCTCTCTATCCGTCTCCCCACCGACATCTTATTACCTCACATATAAGCTTCTTATACTATGAATGTCTTTTGTTCCTATAGCAACCAATCACAGCTCCTACTAATAACCTTTAGTTTCAGGTTCCATTTACTTTAACAGAGGCATGTTTTTTGGAGAGTAACTGTAAAGCGCGGAGTTACATTTTCCTGTCAAAACAGTCTACGACGTTCCCTGGGTCACATGAGGTGTCTGTGCAACATTTCGTGATTGTAAATGCGACGGTGCGGATACACTTTTCGTTTCACTCTTTCCCCATTATGTAGATAGGGGCAAAATTGATTGGTAAATTGGAACGCGCGGGGTTAAAATTTTGCCTCACAACATAGCTTATGACGCTCTCGGGGTCCAGACGTGTGAGTGTGCAAAATTTTGTGGCTGTAGCTGCGACGGTGTAGATGCCAATCCCGGACATACACACATACATACATACATACATACACACATTCAGCTTTATATATTAGATATATATATATATATATAATTTTCTGTAGGTTTTTGTTAAGTATATTTAACAATTTAATTGTTTTAGGGTACACTGAAATGTCACATATGGAAATTTTTCTTTATTCATGTATCCGCTTCTGAAGATTATGAAATCTTTGTTTTATTTGGTGATAATGCAATTTTATTGTAGATTTCTTTTTATCCAAGTTTTCTTTAAATATATTTATTAATAAAAATGTTTTAGGTAACACTGGGGAAAAGAAAGGTAAAAATTAAATAAATTTACTAGTATTAGTAGAATTAATTTATGGTTTGGATGTCACCTTGTGTCCAATATTCAATATTGTATATTATCATTTACAGGAGAATATGTAGGATTTAAATAATGAATTTTAACAAGTTCATTAAAGCTTAATAGATGGAGAAATTACATGTATTAATATTTAGTAGAACCAAGTAAAATGTAAACAGATGAATCACCACTATATTTCAAGAAAAGAGTTGCCTTTATAGCCTTTTTATTTCTGTGAAACATATTCACCCTTTTTAACATAAAACTACAGTAATATTGATGATGTAGTAGCTACTTCCACTAGTAGTGAAATAATTATTATTTCTATTATTACTACAATTGTTAGTAGCCGTTGATGTAGTATTGATGTGTATATATATATATACTAGAAGGTGGCCCGATTCTACGCATCGGGTATTCTAGAATTTACGTATTGTGTAGTTCATGTATGATTTTTGTTATATATATATATATATATATATATATATATATATATGTTGTGTGTAGTTACCAAGTGTTTGTGTAGGCGCTGTACATGTTCTGGGTGTTGTCTGGGTGTGACGGGGGTGAGAGCGGTGTTGTATGTGTGTTGCGTTGTTTGTGGAGCGCTGTGTGTCTGTAGCATTGTGTGTTGCGCGGTTTGTGTGTGTGGTGTGTTTTGGGGGGAGGTATGTTTTGTGCAATGTGTGTGTTGTGCGGTATGTGCGTATATTTGTGTGTGCCGCGGTGTTTGTGTGTTGGGTGTTGTGTGTGTGCAGCGTTGTCTGTGTGTGTAGGTGTCTGTGTAGGGCAGTTGTTTGTGGTTCCCAGTGTGTGTGTGTGTGTGTGTGGTGTGTTGTGCACTTCCCATTGTGCTCCATCCCCCATGCAGCGCACTCCCCATCGTGCTCCATCTCCCATGCTGCGCACTTCCCATCGTGCTCCATCCGCCATGCTGCGCACTCCCAAACGTGCACCATCCGCCATGCTGCGCACTCCCCATCGTGCTCCATCTCCCATGCTGCGCACTTCCCATCGTGCTCCATCCGCCATGCTGCGCACTCCCAAACGTGCACCATCCGCCATGCTGCGCACTCCCAAACGTGCTCCATCCGCCATGCTGCGCACTCCCAAACGTGCTCCATCCGCCATGCTGCGCACTCCCAAACGTGCTCCATCCGCCATGCTGCGCACTCCCAAACGTGCTCCATCCGCCATGCTGCGCACTCTTAAACGTGCTCCATCCGCCATGCTGCGCACTCCCAAACATGCTCCATCCGCCATGCTGCGCACTCCCAAACGTGCTCCATCCGCCATGCTGCGCACTCCCAAACGTGCTCCATCCGCCATGCTGCGCACTCCCAAACGTGCTCCATCCGCCATGCTGCGCACTCCCAAACGTGCTCCATCCGCCATGCTGCGCACTCCCAAACGTGCTCCATCCGCCATGCTGCGCACTCCCAAACGTGCTCCATTACCCATGCTGCGCACTCCCAAACGTGCTCCATCCCCCATGCTGCGCACCCCCCATTGTAATCCATCCCCCATGCTGCACCAGCATCAGCCTCTCTACCCGCAGCATCAGCCTTCTGTCCCCAGCATCAGCCCCTCTCTGTCCCCAGCCTCAGCCCCTCTCTGTCCCCAGCCTCAGCCCCTCTCTGTCCCCAGCCTCAGCCCCTCTCTGTCCCCAGCCTCAGCCCCTCTCTGTCCCCAGCCTCAGCCCCTCTCTGTCCCCAGCCTCAGCCCCTCTCTGTCCCCAGCCTCAGCCCCTCTCTGTCCCCAGCCTCAGCCCCTCTCTGTCCCCAGCCTCAGCCCCTCTCTGTCCCCAGCCTCAGCCCCTCTCTGTCCCCAGCCTCAGCCCCTCTCTGTCCCCAGCCTCAGCCCCTCTCTGTCCCCAGCCTCAGCCCCTCTCTGTCCCCAGCCTCAGCCCCTCTCTGTCCCCAGCCTCAGCCCCTCTCTGTCCCCAGCCTCAGCCCCTCTCTGTCCCCAGCCTTAGCCCCTCTCTGTCCCCAGCCTCAGCCCCTCTGTCCCCAGCCTCAGCCCCTCTCTGTCCCCAGCCTCAGCCCCTCTCTGTCCCCAGCCTCAGCCCCTCTCTGTCCCCAGCCTCAGCCCCTCTGTCCCCAGCCTCAGCCCCTCTCTGTCCCCAGCCTCAGCCCCTCGCATCCACTCACACACACCCGATCGCATCCACTCACACACACCCGATCGCATCCAGTCACACACACCCGATCGCATCCACTCACACACACCCGATCGCATCCACTCACACACACCCGATCGCATCCACTCACACACACCCGATCGCATCCACTCACACACACCCGATCGCATCCACTCACAGACACTGACGATATCGCACATACGCGCTGATACTCACAACATCCGGAGATATCACATGCCTCTGGCCATGTGATCCTCCGTCAGGTCCTGGAAGATCACAACAGCACAGTATCGAGGCCGAGAAGCAAGCGATATCGCCGGATGCTGTGAGTATGTGGATGCGATGTGTGTGTGAGGTGTGTGTGAGGTGTGTGTGAGGTGTTTGTGAGAGTGAGTGTGATCTGATGTGTGTGTGTGTATGCGTGTGCTGTTACGTTTGTGCGTGTGGAAGTCGCGCCGCTGCAGGACCTTGATTTACTGGTAACTATGCAAGCATGGTTACCAGCGCAACACGTCCCCCGCTCGCACGGGAGCCCACACCAGCATACGGCGGCGGCGTACGCTGATGTGGGCTCCCGTTGGGGAGGGGGGGAAAGGGGGTGGAGTACAGTACTCACCTGGGATTCGTGGCTCCGTGACCGTGTCAGTTC